>NC_000076.6:74234249-74834249 GCF_000001635.26 Mus musculus | reverse complement strand
GTGTACATTTACATAATGGCATATTATTCAGCTGTTTAGAAAAGTGAAATGGGAAATTCACAGGTAAGTGGGCAGAGCTAGAAGCAGTCATCCCGAGTGAGGTAACCCAGACCCCAAAAGACAAATATCAAGTGTCTTCTCTTATACATCATCAATGCTAGCTTTTATGTTTAGATATGTGTGTTTTGTTCACAACATCCACAGAAGTTAGGTAGCTAGTAAGGGACTATGGAGGAGAAGGAGGGGGACCTTTCAACAAAGAGTAAATCGAATACAATGTTTTAAGAAGGACGGCTAAGTGGGGAGGGGGATGGAAGGATAAGGTGGAGAGGAGATATAACAATAAAAGTCATTTGAAAAGTCATATGGGTTGTTCCGGTCAGTGCCAGCCCTGCGCCACCTTGGGCACGAACTTGGTGGATGGTCCCACGGTCCCCAGAGGACTCTCTATGCCACAGGTGTCCTAGCACACCCAGGATCTTGGGATCACTGGTGAGTGGAACGCAATGTCTGTTCCAAAACAACTGGGAGGGGCTTGGGCCAGCAGGAACAGGGACCCAGGAAATCCGCATAACCAGCGGCTGGGGTTCTTTATGGTCGGAGCCAGCCCTCTGCCACCTTGGGCACAAACTCAGCAGAGGTTCCAAGGTCCCCAGAGGACTCTACGCCAAAATCGCCCTAGCACACCCAGGATCTTAGGATCACTGAGGAGAGTCGGCCTCCAGGAAGGGCTCTGACCCCGGGACTCAGGTGAGAGAGCCATCTTGTATCCTAGGTCTCTCAGAGACCAGTCTGTGCAGGCAGGCCACAGATGCAACAGAGCTTCTTGGACAGGGTCTCTTTGGGCCTTTATCTTCAGCCAAGAGGTGGATCTGAGCTCCAGACCTCTGAGCACCTTCCATGCAAGAGGAGAGCTTGCCCGCAGAGAGTGCTCTGACCACAGGGACTCAGTAGAGAGTTGGAATTCCAGGAGTTCTGACAGAGGTTAACAGAATCACAGGAGGAACAAGCTCCAGCCAGAGACAGAACATCTAACACCAGAGATTACTAGATGGCGAAAGGCAAACGTAAGAATCTTACTAACAGAAACCAAGACCATTCGGCATCATCAGAACCCAGTACGCCCACCACAGTGAGTCCTGAAAATCCCAACATAGCTGAAAAGCAAGATTCAGATTTAAAATCTTATCTCATGTTGCTCGTAGAGGATTTTAAGAAGGGCATTAATAACTCACTTAAAGAAATACAGGAGAACACTGCTAAACAGGTAGAAGCCCTTTAAGATGAAGCACAAAAATCCCTTAAAGAATTACAGGAAAACACTGCTAAACAGGTAGAAGTCCTTAAAGAGGAAGCACAAAAATCCCTTAAAGAATTACAGGAGAACACAACCAAACAGGTGATGGAATTGAACAAAACCATCCAAGATCTAAAAATGGAAGTAGAAACAATAAAGAAGACTGAAAGGGAGACAACTCTGGAGATAGAAATACTAGGAGAGAAATCAGGGACTATAGATGCGAGCATCAGCAACAGAATACAAGAGATGGGAGAGAGAATCTCAGGTGCAGAAGATTCCATAGAGAACATGGACACAACAATCAAAGAAAATGCAAAATGCAAAAAGATCCTAACTCAAAACATCCAGGAAATCTAGGACACAATGAGAAGACCAAACCTACGGATAATAGGTGTAGATGAGAATGAAGATTTTTCAACTTAAAGGGCCAGTAAATAGCTTCAACAAAATTGTAGAAGAAAACTCCCCTAAACTAAAGAAAGAGATGCCCATGAACATACAAGAAGCCTACAGAACTCCAAATAGACTGAGCCAGAAAAGAAATTCCTCCTTACATGTAATAATCAGAACAACAAATGCACCAAATAAAGATAGAATATTAAAAGCTGTAAGGGAAAAAGGTCAAGTAACATATAAAGGCAGACCTATTAGAGTTATAGACTTCTATAATTACAGACTTCTCATCAGAGACTATGAAAGCCAGAAGATTCTGGACAGATGTCATACAGACCCTAAGAGAACACAAATGCCAGACCAGGCTACTATAGCCAGCAAAACTCTCAATTACCATAGATGGAGAAACTAAAGTATTCCATGACAAAACCAAATTCACACAATATCTTTCCAAGAATCCAGCCCTTCAAAGGATAATAAAGGGAAAACTCCAACACAAGGAGGGAAATTACACCCTAGAAAAAGCAAGAAAGTAATCTTTCAACAAACCTAACAGAAGATAGCTGCAAGAACAGAATCCCAATTCTAACATCAAAAGTAACAGGAAGCAACATTATTTTTCCTTAATATCTCTTACTATCAATGGACTCAATTCACCAAAAAAAAAAAAAAGAAAAAAAAGAAAAAAAAAAGACATAGACTAACAGACTGGCTATATAAACAGGACCCAACGTTTTTTTGCATACAAGAAACCTATCTCAGGGACAAAGACAGACACTACCTCAGAGTGAAAGACTGGAAAACAATTTTCCAAGCAAATGGTCTGAAGAAACAAGCTGGAGTAGCCATTCTAATATCGAATAAAATCGACTTCCAACCCAAAGTTATCAAAAAAAGACATGGAGGGGGACTTCATACTCATCAAAGGTAAAATCTTTCAAGATGAACTCTCCAGACACTATTGCATATGCCAGCAAGATTTTCTGACAGGACCCTGATATAGCTGTCTCTTGTGAGGCTATGCCAGTGCCTGGCAAATACAGAAGTGGATGCTCACAGTTATCTATTGGATGGAACACAGGGCCCCCAGTGGAGGAGCTAGAGAAAGTACCCAAGGAGCTGAAGGGGTCTGCAACCCTATAGGAGGAACAACAACATGAACTAGCCAGTACCCCCAGAGCTTGTGTCTCTAGCTGCATATGTAGCAGATGGCCTAGTCGGCCATGATTGGGAGGAGAGGCCCTTGGTTTTGTGAAGATTATAGGCCCCAGTACAGGGGAATGCCAGGGCCAGGAAGTGGGAGTGGGTGGGTTGGGGAGCAGGGTGAGGGTGAGGGTATAGGGGACTTTTGGGATAGCATTTGAAATGTAAACTAAGAAAATATGTAATAAAAAACTAAAAAAACAAAAACAACAAAACAGAAGTCAATAAATTTTAGATCTCAGCTTTATTACATCATGATTAAAAAATAACACTATATTTTCCACTTTAACTTTGTTAAGTAACTAGATTTTATTTTACATAGTTAATATTCTGCATTAATTTTGGCAAAACAGAGAAAATATTTAATAATATCTCATGTTCCATGAGAGAAAAAATTGATGATGGCAGCCAGTTTATACATATTAACATGTTGTAATTGTGTGAATAAATGTAATTAAAAAATTTAAATTACATAATGGGGCATATTTGTAAATATGCATCATCCATATGACAGTATCAAATTCAGTAAACATCCACATTTTATTAGATATTATTTGTCTAAAAATTTAAAGATATATTTTGAATATGTTCAAATAAATATTCAAATTAATATATAATAAAGGTTAAATATTTCCCGAATTTTATTTCTATCATTTTTTTTCAAGCTAGTTATGTGGTTTTAAAAGTACCAATTTTCTACTTTCCAAATTGATCATTTACATTACATGTAAATCCTGTTTTAATCATAATAATGTTATTCATTATTCACAATGTGTTATACATGATTGTCTTGATGTGAGTTGCATTTAGAGTAATGGAAAAATGCAGTCAAACCTGATAAATGAAAACTAGAAGATGTCACTTACCATGTTAGAAAAAGTCACAGCCCCACTAAATGAGTACCCAGTTGTTGACTGTGTTAATTACACTTGCATAGCAATGTTTTATTTCTGTTTTTGTGGCATTGAGCATATATATATATGTATATATATATATGTATGTATGTATATATATGTCATAATCTGGAGATAATTTTTAATTCAGTAACTTTCAATACATGTTCTATGTTTAAGCACATAAATATCATTTTATTTTATTTACCATTATCAGCACTAGGAAGACATATTAGTCTGGTTTTGGTTCAATATGTCATGTAGAACTCTGAAAAAATACATTTTAGAGAGATTAACTGTTTCAAGCATTTGTACTATGCAATACTAAGGGATGAAAAATGGGGATTTGTGTCTCTCATATCAAAACTGGTACTTGTTTCATTTTGTATCTGCTAGACATATGCCTAATATAGAATGCATTTATCTAGAATAGATATAGAATAGTATAGTTAGTAATTTAGAGCACACAATTTTAAGGATTTCAGAAACTTAAGTATTTGTAGTGGTTTGGAAAACTATATGTACATAATAAATATTATTTGGCTGAAAAAAAAGAAAAGTAATATGGATTGTAGAAGCTTTGTAATACACACACACACACACACACACACACACACACATATATGCAAATGTAGTTGCTATGTAATGGGGTAATGGGGTAGACAATCTTCTAATGAGACATCATTATCATGTGCTTTCAAATAAAACACCAGTACCAGGAATGGTTTCATATTTTGAGTCCTTGGCCAAAGGAGTCCCATAACCCTGCCCCCCCAACTTTATAAATTATTGTCAATGCTATTGATTACCTTCCAGAACTTGATAATACGGCCCTATCATGAAGATACCATGTACTTATGTCACTGAATGAGGGTAAATTGAGCTCAACTAGAAGCTTCGTTGCTATTGAGCAGTGTCCACAGTGCTGGAAGATATTCTGCATGCTACGGGTGGAGAAAATAATCATCAGTATCTCCCATCTACAAATAAAGGAAGCTATTAGAGGGAGATGCCTGCAAGTTATACACACTGGTGCAGTAGTGTCACAAACGCCACTGGAGCAACCAACCACTCTTTGCTTATATTTAAGGGCCACTCTCTGAGATGGGGCTCATACCTTCCTTCCATTGTAGATTAGGCCAAGAACATAGAGCATGACCTATGCCAAAACCTGCTACAATTATTCTGCTAAATGAATTCAGCAATAAAATGACACGCAGCACCTTCTGCTATACCTATAGATCAGCGCATCACTGAACTATTATCAGAGGAACTTCTTTTTGCAGTAGATGGGTATTAACAGAGACCAGAGACCCACAGCTGGACAATGCAAAGAGTCAGAAGCTTTGGAGCACTCCGTCCTAAATGGCATGTCTGTATCACACACCTCTCTCTTGAGGCTCAAAGAGCTGCATGGAAGAGGAGAATGTAGGAGCCAGAGGTCATGGATAACTTGGAAGAAACAGCATTTTTAAGACAAGGCTGATGCATATATGAATTTATGAAGACTGGGAGAGTACACACAAGACCCGTACAAATTCAAGCCAGGCAAGGGACCAACTCAGAGAAGGTGGAACTGGGCACAGAGTTCCACCTCTAGTTAAGAAGCTATTTGCACGTGATAGCTTCTGGAAGAGGGAAAGTCAGTTTTCTCTAATGGCATGGCACTGGGTATATCAACCACACTCTGGGGTAGGCTTCTTGCTCATGAATAGTTGGCCAACACCGAACAGACTTCATGTTTTTGTTTTGTGGGAGATGACCATTTGTTTTTGTTTTGTTTTGTTTTTTTGAGAGAGGAAGAATATGAAATGGTATAGGTAGGTAGCAGTTTCTCAGAGGAGTTGGGGGAGGGAAAAGAATATGATAGAAATATACTGTATGCAAAACTCTGAAAATTAGTTATCAAGTACGAAAAGTGATTGTTGAACAGACATGATGCTAGAAGGTAAGAAAGTAACATGGGCCAGGTAGACAAATTCCTTTACTTTGCTTAGTGAGTGTCTGGAGAGAGATGAAGCCTGTATGGGTATGATTAAGGGCTCAAGGTAAACAGTATACCAATGCCTGGCTTGGTCAGCTCACTGTCTGGATAAGTTAAGAAGATAGTATGAGAAAAAAGATATTGGCCAGGAAATCTGAAAGGCACTGGGCTGAAAGGCAAAGCCAGGGAGATAAAATGTGTCACAAATACAGGCATCAGATTGTTTCTGTAACATCTTTAACTTGGCCAATTATCCATATAGATGTATATGAGAGAGGAGAGGGCATGAACAAGTTGAGCCTAAAATATTTACTAATATATCACCAACAAACCATCTCTTAACCTTGAGTACCTAAGGGTCAACAGAAAACAATGCAGTAAAAGAAATTAAGTCTCTCAGGCATCACTTGCCTTAGACTGAACCACCAATGTTCTTTTGACCTGCAGGAAACTTTGAAAGGTAAATGATTCAGAAGAGAAAAAAAAGATTTGTTTTTATATAACACCATTTTGGACAATTATTGAGTTTTTAATAGATGGACTATTTTTAGTTTCTTCCTTCACTAACTTAAACTAATATCAGATTAAGACTAATTATTATATGAAAATAACACCCAAATATTTCACACTATAAAGGAACCAAGGAACATTTTAATGTGTAGAACTGGGAAGGGGATATAATATTCTATTTAAAGTTTTCAAGTATTTTATTAATATGTTATCATTCTTTTTCTTTTTTTTGATTAGGGAATAACAAACTAAATATTCATATTTTCTATCCATTTTTAGAAATTTTAAATCAAATAGAATTGTGACTTAACCTAACCTTGAAAACTTTTCACAAGGCTAGGGTAACTTTGCCTATGCTTTTAAATTTATGAGCTCACTAAAAGAATTCATTAATACGAGAAGGATTGAGGATATTTTTATTATAGGAAAGACCATCTAACTTGTTAAAATAACCTTACCATCTGCTTAACCCTTTTTGAGTCAATATTCAAGACAAAAGGATATCAGAGGAATTCATATTTATGATTATTTTTCCTCTTACCCTAACTCTTTCATCACTAAACTGCACATTTCCCGTGTCACAGTGGCTCGGACTCCAGAGCAGCAGTGTCTTTACAAAAGACACCATACCTTAGCCTTTGAGATAGATCCACTAGAGTGAACAGTGGTCTAAGTCATTTTACTGTGAAATGATGGAGTGTGGCTGGCAGTAACTATGGGGAGCATAGTTACCTGACAGCAAGAAGTCAAATCCCAAGTTCTGATGGGCTCTTGGGACTTTAATTGGGTTAGCTTCCTAACCTTGCCCACATTAATGTCTCTCACCACAGAGCATGTGGCTGCCGGATGCAGTCTTAATGTCAAACAAACTCACAACCATTGCATATCTATCGTTTTACATCTTTATGTAAATTCTATCATTGAGGTCCAGTGCATTTTTTAGTAGTTTTCTTGCTATCTGAAGTATACTACAACAAGACCCACCAGGTCCTTTGAGTCTTTGTAACCTTGTTGCTTATTACATAATATGTACACAAAAATTTTAAATTTCTGGTAATAAAGTATCTTTCTCAACTTAGGTAATAGCTGATAGTGTCAGATATGCATGAGGAGAAATAAGCCCTGATTCCTTTTGAAACTTACAGGTTAAATTATGTAACTTTCTAGGTGAGAAATTCTGTGAATAATAAAAGCATATCTCCTTACGGCATGAATTGATTCATAATTTATATCAGAGGTTTGTTTCCAGCTTAACGACTGTGTTTAAACGACAATAAACCAAGCTAGGATAATTAAAGGTGCTGGGAACAGGGACTGCACTGGCTGCCTGTGTCTGCTCAACCTTTATGAATGGTGTCCTGCCTTTCACTTCTTGTGTCACTGGCTGCTGAGGTACACTGCAGAGGGAACAGTAATAATGAAGAGTTAGTGATGTAATAGGACACAGGAGAGGTCAAAACGACACCATTCAGCTTTATCTCCCTGGAAACATATGAGGACATAAGATCCTAAACACCGAAATCCTGGGACAAAGCTTGTTACAATGAGAGAAAACAGAGAGTCATAAATCCCACCCCTGCCATCAATTAGAATGGAAGGGATTCTTGACAACTTAATCTGTGTTAGCTGCAAGGTTAAGAACGCAATCTTGTGGGTGGCAGTTCCATAGTTAGACTGAACATTGCTTTCCTTCATACTCGGGACTTTGTCACAGAAATCGTAACGACGCGTTCTCAAGAAACTTTATGCTCCTCATACTTATTTCCCTTAATGATTTTTATTAGGTGTTTTGAAAATGTTTCTGAGATATAACACCTCCGAATTTGTAGAACTTAAAATTTATTGTGCGGGAAAGGCTGTTGCCCATATCAAAATTAAGTGTGCTTCATACTTGTGTAATTAAAATAAATCTTTTTGCACTGACAAGTGTGTTGGGAGATGAGGGATTGGTTTAACCTGAGCCACTTTCTGGGCAGTACTTTTTCAGCCACCAAGTCACAGATTGCTGTAGACAACCCCTCTCGCCTCTCACTGCTTCCTTCATTTTTCCCGTTCTCTCATCACCCGCAAAGTAGGTTGTTCTCCTTTGCTATCAGGGACCCTATTATCTTGGTGACTGTTGTGTTCAGATGAAATACGAAACAATATAAAAATCTACTTTCTTGATCTCTGGAAAAGTTATTTTATAACTCACTTAAAGCTGCATGTTCCCAGGGCTCCCAGTGGAGGATCTAGAGAAAGCACCCAAGGAGCTAAGGGGGTCTGCAACCCTATACGTGGAACAACAATACGAATTAATCAGTACCCCCAGAGCTCGTGTCTTTAGCTGCATATGTATCAGAAGATGGCCTATTCGGCAAGAGAAGCCCATTGGTCTTGTAAACTTTATATGCCAGAGTACAGGGGAATGCCAGGGCCAAGAAGTGGGAGTGGGTGGGTAGGAAAGCAGGGCAGGGGAGGGTATAGGGAACTTTCAGGATAGCATTTGAAATGTAAATAAAGAAAATATCTAATTAAAAAAAAGCCACGTGTTCCAGAGCCACATGGCAGGTCTTGTGTCATTTAAGCTGTCCAATTTGAAATACTCCATGAAACTGTCTGTCTGTCCTGTTAGCTTGTGTGTACTGCTTCTTTGCATGTTCTTCTGAATTCAAATTAGCATTCTGATTTATGCTCACTGTCCTGTCAGTCCCTTTCTACTGTTTCATGATCGGGATGGACTGTCATCCATCAGTCATACTTGTAAGTACTCTCCATTCTAGACCCATTAACTTCCCATCATAATGATCTGGAAAGTTTTGGTCCTGTTCAGCTTCATTGTCCATGTTCTTTCAGATCCCAGGTGATACTTTGATAGCCTCATTTTGTGTAATGATATAGCCATGTGCCTGGACAACACCAAATAATTTTATTCCCCCTCCTTAATTATCAATCTTCCAGTTTCCAAAGATGCTCCAAAAAATCTCTTGTGGTATCTGTTCAGCTAATTTCTTATTCTCAATGACCACATGCATTCTCATCATAAGAGAAAAAAATGAAGCAAAGAGAGGTTTGAGTTTTTGCCACAAACTCTAGAGTTCACCTGAATCCACACACATTTATGCTGCTACATATACTGCTGGCAGGGAAGGAGGCAACTCCTCTGCCCTTTATCTTCTTCATCCACATCTGTGGATAACTCTTCCCCCCTTTATATTTTTAGTTAACATACAAATCAACGAGTGTATATAAGAACAACAGTATGAACTAACCAGTACCCCCAGAGCTCCCTGGGACTAAACCACCAATCAAAGAAAATACATTGTGGGACTCGTGTCTCTAGCTGCATATGTAGCAGAAAATGGCCTAGTTGACCATCAATGGGAGGAGAGGCCCTTGGTCTTGTGACGATTCTATGCCCCAGTATAGGGGAATGCCAGAGCCAGGAAGCAGGAGTGGGTGGGTTGGGGAGCAGGGGGAGAGGGGAGGGAATAGGGGATTTTAGGAGGGGAAACTAGGAAAGGGGATAGCATTTGAAATGTAAATAAAGAAAATATCTAATTCCTTAATTGGGATGAATGGTTTTAATTATTTAATGTGTTATGGTTGCTATCATGTAGGGTGGTATTGGTTTGCTTTGCCACTCTTTTGCTGATCATCATTCATTGTGACTTCATTAAGCAAACCAACCAACCAACCAACCAACCAACCAACCAACCAACCAACCAACCAACCAGCAAACCAACCAACCAACCAACCAAAACAACAACCCTCCCTCCCCACCAGAAAACTTCTGATGGTGTTCTGGTGGCTTCTTGTCACTTCAGTGGACTCAGGCCCATTAGCAAAGCCTCTTGGTTTCCTCTGGATCAAGCTGCCATTGATGATGAATGAATAGTGCTTGTGAATGGATGGAGCTGATGCATGTGAACTGAACTGTAAGGTCCTGACAATGCAGATTGAATTAGCTCCAAAGAACTATTTCTAAATGGGTCCACATCTTCTTTTGCCCTACTAACCTTTCCTTTTCACTACCTCTGTTGGGTGGTGGGCTGGAAGGGAGGTTATACCATTTAGTACCCTTATTAAACTAGGTTTTAAAAAACATAAGCCTACAAATGAGTGTGATTATGATATCTTAATAGATACATACTGTCTTATCTCACTCTTTTCATCTCTTTGTTGTCCCTTCACCACTCTTGTTCCTTCCTGGAAATAGTCCCTCCCACTCCCTGCATGTAAAAATCTACATTCTGTACATAAGAGAAAATGTGATATTTTGTTCTTCCTTTCCTTCACTTGTCTTCCCTCCCTTTCCCTTTAGACCTCTTCTACCTAGCTCTCTGCTAGAGCTCCTTCAACCACAAAGGAAATTGGTGTGGTTCCTTAGAAAGCTAAAAATAGAAACAGAGTATGACTAAGCTATACCACTCCCACACATATACCCAAAGGACTCTATTTCTACTGCACAGATACTTGTTCACCCATGTTTATTACTGTAATAGTTACAATAGGAAATGGGGAGAACCTATAAATGTTTATCAACCAAGGTGTGAATAATAAAAATGTGATATGTATGCACAATGGAATATTATCCAGTTGTAAAGGAAGATTAAATTACAGAATTCCTAGATAAAATGGAGGGACTAGAAACAATCATTTGGAATGAGTTAGCCCAGACCCAGAAAGACAAATGCGATGTGTTGTCTCTCATATGTGGTGCCTAGCTTTGAATGCTTAGATTTGCATGTTTATCTTGGAGCACCTGTAGAAGAAGCAAGGAAACCAGGAAGGGGGCATTGTGGGAAGGAAGATAAGCCTAAGAAGGGAGAAATACCAGGTCTTGGGGCCTCCTCTTGAGCTGGATCCTACTTTGGGCCTGTCACTGGACCTTCTTTTCCTCAGGCTCTTCTCCATTTCCATCCCTGTAATTCTTTCAGACAGAAACAATTATGGGTCAGAGGTGTGACTGTGGGATGGCAACCCCACCTCTTACTTGATGTTCTGTCTTCCTGCTGGAGGTGGGCTCTATAAGTTTCCTCTCCCTACTGTTGGGCATTTCATCAGAGGTTCCTCCCTATGAGTCCTGGGAGTATCTCATCTCCCAGGTCTCTGGTGCATTCTGGGCGTCCCCCCAACCTCCTATTTCCTGAGGTTGCCTGTGGAACACTCACAAAAAGGGATTTATCATGACTGCCCTCCGAAAGACCCAACAAGCAGCTGAATGAGTCAGATGCAGTTATTTGCACCCAACTAATGGACAGAAGCAGTGACTCCTGTTGTTGAATTAGGGAAGGCTGAAAGAAGCTGAGGAGAAGGGTGATTCTGTAGAAGGACCAGTAGTCTTAATTAATCTGGCCCCCGAGATCTTTCAAACACAGCATTCACCAGCTGATATGAGGCCCGCAACACACATACAGTAGAGGACTTCCAGGTCTCTGTTCATTCCGAGATGATGCACCTAACCCTCAAGAGACTGGAGGCCCCAGGGAGTTTAGAGGTCAGGTGGGGTGGGGGGTGGGGCATCCATGTGGAGACAGGGTCCAGAGGGGAGGAGAGGTGGGATGTGGAGCAGTTGGAGGGTGGATGGGGAGGGGCAGGGAATGGAATATGGAGTGTAAAAATTGAATTACAAATAAAATTAAATTTAAAAAAAAAGAAGGGAGAAATGCTGGAACACAGGTATTACAAAGATAGATAATGGATGAGAAATTGAAGAGGGGAGGATGACAGGACAGAAGGAGTGGGAGAGAAATAACTAAGTATAGGGGTTTGAATGAGAATGCCCTCCCACCATAGCCCACAGATTTGAAGACTTGTTCACCAAGGAGTGGCACTATTTGAAAGGATTAGAAGGTATGGCCTTGTTGCAGGAAGTGTGTCACAGGGTGGGGTGGGAGGTAGACTTTGAGTTTTCAAAAACTCCAAAGCCAGGCCCAGTGGTTTTCTCTCTTCCTGATGCCTGTTATACATGGGGACAGTAGTTTGGTTTTTGGTGTTTTGTTTGTTTGCTTGTTTGTTTGTTCTTTTGGTTTTATTTTTGGGCTTTTTCTTGGAGAACTCTGAGAAGTTGACAGAATCCAGATGTAGAAATCTCAGCTTATTTTTTTTAATAAAAAAATTGAATTTAATTAGAAGCATTCAGAATGTCAACAAAACAGCCACAATTTTTTTTCAGTTACAGAGTGGTATTTGTTAACAGAACAACAATTATCTTCATATAAGCTGTATCAGAGACAACTGAAGATGAAAAAAACCCAAAAATAAAACCAAAAGAACAAACAAACAAGCAAACAAACAAAACACCAAAAACCAAACTACTGTCCCCATATATAACTAATTTGTGCTGTGCACCAACAAGAATCTGCTTTACATTTCCATGCCAATTTACAACCCCCAGACTGTATCAGACAAGGTAAGTGGCTATGGAAAATACCACTAGGACAGGGCTATCTAAAAACACATTTGGTAGTGTATTAACTGTATAAAAAAAAAGACACTGTTTTAAAAACAAATCTTACACAACCCTACATTTCAATTTTTTTCCTTACAAGGAATGAGTTGTGTACAGGGGGGTTAAATGCTTTATAGACAAGGAAAAAAAACTGCACTAGAACCAACTTATTCATAATCATATTCTTCTTCTTCATCTTCCTCTTCTCCCTCTTCCTCATCCTCTTCAACCTCATCATCATCTTCCTCTTCCTTCATTTTTTTGCTCTTTTCAGCCTTGACCACCCCCTTTTTCGCTGCATCAAGTTTTCCTTTAGCTCTCTAGGCAACAATTTCCTTCTCGTACTTCTCCTTCAGCTTGGCAGCCTTCTTCTCATAAGGCTGCTTGTCATCCACTGCAGTATTGTTACACATCTCTCCTAGCTTCTTTGCAACATGGATATCCATTTTTTTGCAATGGATAAGCCAGGATGCTCACCTTTGATTTTGGGGCGGTACTCAGAACAGAACAAGAAGAAGACCGAAGGAGGCCTCATTGGGGTCTTTGAACTTCTTTTTGGTCTTCCCTTTTGGGGGGGATTAGGTTTTCATTTCTCTTTCATATCGAGCCTTGTCAGCCTTTACCATATCTTCAAATTTCCCCTTTTCTTTAGCAGACACGGTTTTCCACCTCTCTGAGCACTTCTTGGAGAACTCTGAGAAGTTGACAGAAGCATCCCGGTGCTTTTTCTTGTGCTCCTCCCAGGAGGTTTGCACAAAGAATGCATATGAGGACAGTTTGCCTCTCGGTTTCTTAGGATCTCCTTTGCCCATGTTTAGTTGATTTTCCTCCGCAAGGCACAGAGTTGCCCAGTGCCTGTTCGGCTCTCTCTTGCCCTGGCGCTGTATGGAGCTCAATGTACTCGAAATCTCAGCTTCTTGTCCAGCACCATGTCTGCTTGCCATGACAATGGTATAAACCTCTATAAGCAAGGTGCAGCTAAATGCTTTCTTTTATAAGAGATGCCGTGGTCATTGTGTTTCTTCACAGTGATAGACCTTCAACTAAGATACTAAGAATTCATGAAAATGACATAAGAAAATCTGATACTTTATGAGTGTATAAAATATCATCATCATCATCATCATCATCATCGTTTGAATGCAGGCACCATACACATGGGTTGGAGGATTATGTTCTACCCGGGAGCTGTAGGTTAATTAAAGAAAAATCCCAGTGACAGATACCTCTCTAAAAGCATTGGTCAGAAAAGTCCAGTAAAAACTATTATTGCTTGTGGCTATCCACTAGAACTTCATGGTAAGACACTGCTGCTGACTGGCCCTGTCAACATTTTATCAAGAAGAGGTGCAGGACTCATAAAATCTTATCACTCCCTAAGGGACTATTGACTGTTAACAATGCCCCGGGGCAAAGATACCACTTTCTTCAGTGGCCAATGATCCTATGCCCATACTAGTAAATAACCTCCCACCCATGCTCACTTGGGCAACTCTATCAAAACTTAATGGGTCACACTCATACATAAAAGACATGAGAGGAGGCAGGAGAGCTGGGAGGAGTGGCTTTGGTGGAAGAATGAGGGGGGGGATGCATCAGGAAATTAGGGGTAAAAGGACTAAACTTCATTCTATGTGTGCATGAATTTGCCAAAGAATAGAAAACAAATCAAAATATAATAAAACCATCAAGGCAATCACAATCTTTGTTTTCCTGGTGAACAGGGAAAGGAAAGTTGAACATCCTTTAATATACTTTTGTCCATTTGTATTTCTTCTTTCAAGAACCATCTATTTAATATATCAACCTGTTTATAGTTTGTCTTGTTTGTGGCTTGAGGTGTTTAATTTCTCAAGTTCATTATTATTTCTACATATTAAATTTTCATGACATATACTGGTAGATGATTTTTCACTCATTCTGTAGGTTGTCTCTTCCCTGTGCTGATGATTTCCTTCACTGTGCAGGAGTTTGCAAAGTTCAGGTAACCCAATGTATCAACTCTTAGGATTACTTCCTGTGCAAGCAGAATCCTGTTCAGAAACTCCTATATCTTGAAGTGTTTTCCTTGTCTTCCTCAACCATCTGCAGAGTTTTGGGTCTTACATGTTGGAGGATATTTGATCACATTGTGAAACCTGAGATTATGGACTGGAAAACCCTTTTCTTCTTGTGGTGTGGCTCACCCCTACCACACACCTTTAACCCAAGAGCTTTCTGTTTATTGTAAACACGTTGTTGTAGTGTGGCTCCGTCCAAGCACACAACTTTAACTCAAGAGTTTTCTGTAAACAGAATTAAGCAAAATCACCCATAGGTCAAGAGGCAGAACAAACAACCAGTTGACAGGGAGTGAACATAAGAAAACCCAGGAAAGAGAAAGGAGGGTCTTTGAGTTGAAGAGTATTTAAGACAGTGTGGAAAAGGAGTAAGGGTTTTTTACTTCTTTGACATCAGTTGAGAAGGAAGGTCAGCTGGGTGCTTTCTCTGCCTCTCTGAGCTAGTAGGATTTTACCACAGCATCTGGCTCCTGAGTCTTAATTTGATAAATTGAACACTTGGGATTTTATTTAAAAAAACAACACTTACATTAAAATCTATGGTCCTCTTTGTATTGCTTTTTGTCTGTACCAAATGGGCCATAGAGTTACAGTTTTGTTCCTTTACTTGAACCCCTCTCCAGTTTTTACTTTTGTCATTACTCTTACGACATTTCACATATCTCCATTTATCCCAGGCTCACCATCTGTCTCTTTCTGTCTGTCTTTAAGACATCTCCATATCCACTTCCACATCCCAAGGTTCTACTTACAAGCCTGCCTATTACTTTTTGGTTTCTCTCTCAAACACTCTAATGAATATGTTCTTACTATGGTCACTGAGAGAATCCTGGACATAGGTAGAAGAGGGTCTGCTAAAGATGCCTATATCCTAACCTCAGAGTCACAGATACCAACAAAATGCTATTCTACATGGCAAAGTGGGATTTTGAAAGATGGATATTTAGGTATTGGTATAATTCCAGATTACTCAATGGTCTAGCCAAGTCACAGAGTGAGTTAAAGAGGGGGAAGAAAGCCCCAGGTCAGAATGACATGGAATTAAGGGAATGGAGTCCACTTCCAGGAGCAGGAAAAAAGGAATTTCTCCTTGACAGCTTCCAAAAGGAAATATTACAATTTAAGATTATATATTATATATATCATGTATATAACATTGTATAATATATATCCACTAGCACTTCATAAGATACTGATGCTGATTGGCTCTTTCAACATTTTATCATATATATATATATACACACATATATACACACACATATATATGTCTACACATATACACACATATATGTATATATAATATATATGCTTTATTAACATATATGCATATGTATATATTATATTATATTATATTATATTATATTATATTATATTATATTATATTCCCTGTCACCTCACCAGCAACACTGCCAACACTGTCTTCATTCCCAGATCCATGTTTCAAATACTGTATTCTTTGATTGTTTTCTAAATTGACTATGTTCTTGTATATGGTATTGTGCATCCTGAGGACATTTTCATACAAGAATATGATATGTTTTGAGCATAGTGCTTCCCATGCTCTCCAGTCCTTTCCCACCCTCTTTCTCTCTCACATTAATTCCCTTTGTTTTCCTAAATAGTTATGTTTTACTTTCATGTTATATATACATGCATGATTAGAAAAAATTTACATTTATTCATCTGTTTATGGACATGTTATATACACATATATAATTACATTTTTTACTGTATATGTGTGTGTGTATGTATGTATGTATGTATGTATGTATGTATGTATGTATGTTTGTGTGTATGTTTGTGAGAATGTATACCACTGGGCACATATGAAGGTTAGAGGATAGCTTTTACCAGTTAGTTCTCTCCTCCCACCATGTGGGTCCTCAGGATGGAACTCAGGTCTTTGGACCTACCAGGACGTTTCTTTATTTACAGAGGCATCTTGCCAGCACCACATGTGGTTTTCTCTATCTATATAATGTCAAGGCTACACAAATGAGAGAATGCCTGTGATATTTGCTTTTCTGAGACTAACTTAATATGATTATTTATAGTTGCATCCACTTTCCTGTGGCAAAGAAAAATTCCATTGTTTATACATTCCACATTTTATTTGTAGACACAGTTTTTGATGGACACTCAGGTTTCTTTCTTCAAATATCTATTGTAAAAAAATGCTCCACTAAACACTGATAGGAAGGCATCTCTGTGAAATTCTGACTTACAGTCTTTTGGTAACTATCCAGGATTTGTCTGTCTGGTTATAGTGTAGATTTATGCTTAGTTGGTTGTTTTGAACTTTAAAAATTTTACTTTGTATGTATTAGTGGTTTATATGCATGACTATATGTACACTACATGAACTTGGTCCCTGTGGAAGTCAGAAGGCATCGATTCCCTGGAGTTACAGAGCCTGTGAGCCCCCAAGTGGGAGCTGAGAACCAAACCTGGGCCCTTTGCCAGAGCAGCCAGTACTCCTAACTGCTGAGCCATCTCTCCAGCCCCTCTTGCATACTAGTATGAGAAGTCTCCATGTTGATTTTCATGGGGACTGAATTAGCCTACGTTCCTAGCACCAGTGTATTAAGGCTTCTTTTGGTCTACACTCTCGGAAGCATTTTTTATTGTATGGATCACTACCTGGTATTTTGATTTTTAAAATTAATTTTATTTTGACTTAAAATATAATTACATCATTTTCCTCTATCTCCTTCTCTTCCTGACCAAGGGGCTAGATTGTAGGTCCATTTTAAAATATATACAGATAATATTCCATTTAAAATATATTAAGCAGCCTTTATTGTTTCAGAGTCAATGTTAAAAATCTATGAAGAACATTCATAGTAACATCAGACTTTCCAAGTCATCCTGAAACCCTCAAATACAGTCTGGAGTCTGCAAGCACTTGCCAACCTTGTTTCTCACCTGATTCGAAGAGTGGCCAAATATTCTGGGTCTACCTTGGCTCTATGCTCCAGTGTCTGATACATAATTCCACTCATACCCTTCACTGCCCAGACAACTCTTTACCTCATTGGAAAATATCTTCCAACTCTTATTCTCTCATCACACCCTGAATTAAATGACTCTACAGGAAACCCAGAGAAGGACACAATTTCCACTTCTACCTATTTACGTAATATAACAAATCATGGGTCATACACTAACTCCCACTAGTGTTTTGCAAGGCTCTGCCTATTTTATCTCCATAGTTCTCTTTATTACATCAGATACCCATCTCAAATTCACTGACTCCCATGGAACAAAGACATTTAAACACCCTAGAAAGTAAAAAAAAAAAAAAAAAAAAAAAAAAAAAGAACTGTAAAAGTTGAAATAGTAAAGAAATTAATCCTGTTGTTCCTCAATGTAAAGACTAAGTCATACTTTATGTACTGTATTGTAACACAATGTCTTCTATTATTTAATTTGCTTAATGTAAAATGGACTTTAATAAAGGATTAAAGCAGTAAATGCCATTTGCAAAGTTACATATAATTAAATTTGGTTAACTAATTAGCCTGAACTTGCTTTAGCAGTCTAAGTTGTTGACCTTTTCATGATTTTTTCTTTTTAAGAATCATTTCTCTTTCTTACTTTTTCTTTAAAGTAATTTTATTTATTTACAGTCCACTCATTGTCCCCCTTTGGTCCCCCCATGAATAGTTCCTCATTCCATTCCTACCCCCCCTTGCCCCGAGAGAGTGCTCCCCCCCAAGGCCTTCCTATTCCTAGGGCCCTCAAGTCTCTTCAAGATTAAGTGCATCTTCTCCCACTGTGGCCAGACCAGGCAGACATCTGCTATATATGTACCAGGGGCTTCAGCTCAACCTGTGTATGCTCCTGGTTGGTGGCTCAGTCTCTGGGAGCTCCCTGGGGTCTGGGTTACTTGAGACTGCAAGTCTTCCTATGGGGTCATCCTCCCTCTCGGCTTTTTCAATTCTTCCCCTAATTCAAACTTAGGGGTTACCAAGACTTCAATCCAATGGTTGGATGTAAATATCTGCCTCTGTCTCAGTCAACTGCTTATAGGACCTCTCAGAGGACAGCCATGCTAGGCTCCTATCTGTAAGCACATCATAGCATCAGTAATGGTGTCAGTCCTTGGTCTTCTTATCCCATGAAATGGATCCCAAGTTGGGCTAGTCACTGAACTGTCTTTCCCTCAGTCTACTCCATTTTTGTCACTGAAGTTCTTTTAGACAGGAACAATTGGGGTCAGATATTGTAACTGTGGGTTAGTGTAACCCTGTCCCTCTGCTTGAGGCCCTATCTGTTGGAGTTGGACTTTTTGAGTTCCCTCTCCACAATGTTGTGCATTTTTGTGGAAGGTCACCCCCAATGAGTCCTGAGAGTCTCTCATCTCCTGGGTCTCCGGTACTTTCTAGAGGGTCCCCGACCTCCCACCCCTCGAGGCTGCTTATTTCCATTCATTCTCTTGGCCTTCTGGGTTTCTCTCCTGTCCCCTCCCATATCTGATCCTGTTACCCTTTCTCCCTCCATCTCCCACCCAGTCCCCTCCCTCCTTCTACCTCCTGTGATTATTTCCATCTCCATTCTAAGCGGGATTGAAAGCTTCTCACTTGGGCCTTTCTGCTTGTTACACTTCTTCTTTTTTTCTCTCTTTTTATTAGATACTTTCTTCATTTACATTTCAAGCTATTCAGAAAGTCCCCTATACCTTCCCCCGCCCTGCTCCCCTACCCACCAGAAAATGTGGCACATTTACACAATGGAGTACTACTCAGCTATTAAAAACAATGAATTTACTCACAGTCAGCTATTGGATGGATCACAGGGCTCCCAATGGAGGAGCTAGAGAAAGTACCCAAGGAGCTAAAGGGATCTGCAACCCTATAGGTGGAACAGCATTATGAACTAACCAGTACCCCGGAGCTCTTGACTCTAGCTGCATATGTATCAAAAGATGGCCTAGTCAGCCATCACTGGAAAGAGAGGCCCATTGGACACGCAAACTGTATATGCCCCAGTACAGGGGAACGCCAGGGCCAAAAAAATGGGAATGGGTGGGTAGAGAAGTGGGTGGGAGGGGATGGGGGACTTTTGGGATAGCATTGGAAATGTAATTGAGGAAAATATGTAATAAAAAAAAGAAATTCTTGGGCAAATGGATGTATCTGGAGGATATCATCCTGAGTGAGGTAACCCAATCACAAAAGAAGTCACTTGATATGCACTCATTGATAAGTGGATATTAGCCCAGAAACCTAGAATGCCCAAGATACATTTTGTTACACTTCTTATGGTTTGTGAGTTGTATCCTAGGTATTCAGTACTTTTTGGTTAATATCCACTCATAAGTGAGTACATACTATGCATGTCCTTTTCGCTCTGAGTTCCCTCACTCAGGATATTTTCTAGTTCCATGTATTTGCCTGAAAAACTCATGATGTCCTCATTTTTAATAGCTGAGTAGTATTCCATTGTGTAAATGAACCATATTTTTTTTGTATCTATATTTTTGGTTGAGGGACATCTGGGTTGTTTTCAGCTTCTGGATATTGCAAATAAGGCTGCTCTGAACATGGTGGAGCATGTGTCCTTTTGGTATGGTGGGTCATCTTTTGGGTATATGCTCAAGAGTGATATAGCTGGGTCTTCAGGTAGATCTATTTTCAATGTTCTGAGGAAGTGTCAGATTGTTTTCCAGAGTGCTTGTACCAGTTTGCAATCTCACCAGCATTGGAGGGGTGTTCCTTTTTCTCCACATCCACACCATCATGTGCTGTCACTTGAGTTTTTTATTTTAGCCATTCTGATTGGTGTGAGGTGGAATCTTGGGGTCATTTTGATTTGCATTTCTCTGATGCCCAAAGACAGTTTCCAAATTAACAAAATCAGAAATGAAGGGGGCAGGGGGTGGGCTGGAGAGATGCCTCAGTGGTTAAAAGCACTGACTGCTCTTCTAGAGGTCCCAAGTTCAATGCCCAGCAACCACATGATGGCTCACAACTATCTGTAATGGGATCTGATGCCTTCTTCTGGTGAGCATGAAGGTAATATACTCATACACATAAAATAAAAAATATTTTAAAAAGGAAATGAAAACATAGACAAAACAACAGAAACTGAGAAAATTAAAAAAAATTATCAGGACTTTGAACATTTCTTTTAAGTTTTTTTTAGTCATTAGAGATTCTTCAGTTGTAAAACCTCTGTTTAGCTCTGTGCCCCACTTTGAAATTGGGTTATTTGTTTTTTTTTTAAGAGGTTAATTTCTTGATTTCTTTATATATTTTGGATATTAGCCCTCTTTAGGATGTGGGGTTAGTGAGGATATTTTTCCCAAACTGTAGGTTTGTTGTTTTGTCCTATTGACTGTGTCTTTTGCCTTACAGAAGCTTTTCAGTTTCATGAGGTCCCACTTATCAATTGTTGATCTTAGAGCCTGAGCCATTGGTTTTCTGTTCTGGAAATTGCTCCCTGTGCCAATGAGTTCAAGGTTCTTTCCAACTTTCTCTTCTATTAGATTCAGTGTACCCAGTTTTACATTGAGGTCCTTGATCCACTTGGAGCTTTGTGCAATGTTATAAGTATGGATCTGATGATTTTTTTGAATTTTAGTTTCTGTTGTTATTTCTCTCTTTTCATATCTGATTTTGTTAATCTGGATACTGCCTCTGTGCCCTTTAGTTAGTTTGGCTGAGGGTTTATTTACCTTGTTGATTTTTTTTCAAAGAACCAGCCCTTGATTTTGCTGATTCTTTGATCATTCTCTTTGTTTCTAACTGGTTAATTTCAGCCCTAAGCTTGACTATTTCCTGCCTTCTACTTCTCCTGGGTGTGTTTGCTTCTTTCTGTTCTAGAGCTTTTAGGTGTGCTGTTAATTTGTTTGTATGGGATCTCTCCAATTTCTTTTTTTTTTTTAAGATTTATTTATTTTATGTATAGGAGTACACTGTAACTGTCTTCATGCTCACCAGAAGAGGGCATTGGACTCTATTACAGATGATGATGAGCCACCATGTGGTTGCTGGGCATTGAACTCAGGACCTCTGGAAGAACAGTCAGTGCTTTTAACCATGAGCCATCTCTCTAGCCCTCCAATTTCTTTATGAAGACACTTAGTGCTATGAATTTTCTTCTTAACACTCCTTTTATTGTGTTCCATATGTTTTGGTATGATCTGTCTTCATTTTCATTGAGTTGTAGAAAGTCTTTGATTTCTTTCTTTACTTCTTCCATGACTAAGTTATCATTGAGGAGAGAGTTGTTCAGTTTCCATGAGTATGTGGGCTTTCTGTTGCTTTTGTTGTTATTGAAGTCTAGCCATAGTTTGTGTCGATCTGATAGAATGCGTGGGGTTATTCTAATACCTGTCAATCTTTTGAGGCTTGTTTTATGTCCTATTATATGGTCAATTTTGGAGAAGATACTGTGAAGTGCTGAGAAGAAGGTGTAATTTCTTGTTTTGAGGTGAAATGTTCTGTAGATATCTGTTAAATCCATTTGATTCATAACATCTTTTAGTTTCACTGTTGTCTCTGTTTAGTTTCTGTTTCAATGACCTGTCCATTAGTGAGAGTGGGTTGGTGAAGTCTCCCACTATTATTGTGTGAGATTCAATGTGTGTTTTGAGCTTTAGTAAAGTTTCTTTTATGAAGGTGGGTGTCCTTGCATTTGGGGTATAGATGTTCAGAATTGAGACTTCCTCTTGGTGGATTATTTTTCCTTTGATGACTATGGAGTGACCTCCATCTTGTTTGATAACTTTTGATTGAAAGTTTATTTTATTGGATATGAGACTGACTACTCCAGCTTGTTTCTTGGGACCATTTGCTTGGAAAACTTTTTTCTAGCCTTTTACTCTGAGGTAGTGTCTGTCTTTGTCATTAAAGTGTGTTTCTTGTATGCAGCAAAATGCTGGATCCTGTTTACATATCCAGTCTGTTAGCCTGTGGGTTTTTTTTTTAAATTGGGGAATTGAGTCATTGATGTTGAGAGCTATAAAAGACCAATTATTGTTGGTTCCTTTTATTTTTGTTGTTGGAAGTGATATTATGTGTGTACAGTTCTCTTCTTTTGGGTTTGTTGTGAAATGTTTAGTTTCTTATGTTGTCTTGGGTATTATTACTCTCTTTGTGTTGGAGATTTCATTATAGTATCCTCTGTAGGCCTAGATTATTAGATATATATTGTTTAAATTTGGCCTTGTCATGGAATACAACATAGATGGTTTCTCCATCTATGGTGACTGCGAGTTTTGCTGGATATATTATTCTGGGCTGGCTTTTGTGTTCTCTTAGGGTCTGTATGACATCTCCCCAGGATCTTCTGGCTTTTAGAGTCTCTGTTGATAAGTCTGGTGTAATTCTGATAGGTTTGCTTATTTCTTATCTGTTCCAATCTATTTGGTGTTCTGAAGGCTTCTTGTACGTTTATGGCCATCTCATTCTTTAGGTTAGGGAGGTTTTCATCTATGATTTTGTCGAAGATGTTTTCTGGCCCTTTGAGCTGGGATTCTTTACCATCTTCTATTCCTATTATTCTTAGGTTTGATCTTTTCATTGTGTCTTGAATTTTCTAGATATTTTGGATTAGGAGCTTTTTACACTTTGTATTTTCTTTGTTTGATGTGTCAATATCTTCTATGCTTGGGTTCTCTCTTCTATCTCTTGTATTCTGTTGGTCATGCTTGCATGTGTAGCTCCTGATCTCGTTCCTAAGTTGTCAATCTCCATGGTTGCCTCCCTTTGTGTTTTCTTTACTGTTTCTATTTCCAGTTTTAGTTCTTGGACCATTTTGTCTAGTTCCTTCACCTGCTTGATTGCATTTCCTAATATTTCTTTAAGAGATTTATTTGTTTCTTCTTTAAGGGCTTCAACCTTTTGGCCTGTGTTTTCTTGTATTTTTTTTCTGTATTTTTTTAATTGGGTATTTATTTCATTTACATTTCCAATGCTATCCCAAAAGTCCCCCACATGCTCCCCCACCCACTCCCCCACCCACCCACTCCCTCTTCTTGGCCCGGTCGTTCCCCTGTACTGAGGCATATAAAGTTTGCACGACTAATGGGCCTCTCTTTCCACTGATGGCCTACTAGGCCATTTTCTGATTCATATGCAGCTAGAGACACGAGCTCCAGGAGGGTACTGGTTAATTCATATTGTTGTTCCATCTATAGGATTGCAGATCCCTTTAGCTCCTTGGGTACTTTCTCTAGCTCCTCCATTGGGGGCCCTGTGTTCCATCCAATAGCTGACTGTGAGCATCCACTTCTGTGTTTGCTAGGCCCTGGCATAGTCTCACAAGAAGGGAGTTACATTTATCTTCCTTAAAGGCCTCTCTCATGAGATTGGATTGTAGGTCAATTCTTGCTTTTTAGGCATGTTAGGATATCCAGGGCTTCCTGTGGTGGGAGAACTGGGTTTTGATGGTGCCAAATTGCATGGGGTTCTGTCACTTATGATCTTGCACTTGCCTCTGCCTATCTGTTTCTCTCTGGTGTTAATTGGTCTCGGTCCCTCTGACTGGAATCGGCCTACTTACAAGCAGGTCTCCTTGGAAGTAGGCAGTGTTGTCTCTAGTTAAGGTGGGCCTCCTGTGTCTCTGGTTAGAGCAGGCCCCCTGTGTCACTCCTGAGAGGCCCACAGGCTGTAGAGTTTGGACAGGTGTCAGGCTGCTGATTTGGCCTGGGTGGGGAAGTGGACAGGAAGGAAGTTGGAGCACAGGGGGTGGTGTTGGAGGAGGTGGGTTATGAATCAGCTGGACCCCATGGTTGTCCCAGCTGGTGTGGCTATTTGGGCAAGATTCTTACCTGTGTCTTTGGTTTCAGTGGACCTCCTGGGAAGTATGCAGGCTTCCCAGTGTTTGGGCTGGCATCATGCCACTGAATTGGCCTGGGTGGGGAAATGGGCCAGAAGGTTTTCGTGAAAATTTATTAATTATAGTTAAAATTTTTTTGTATGCCTTTCACTTATAAATTTTTTAAATATTTTTTATTAGGTATTTTCCTCATTTACATTTCCAATGCTATCCCAAAAGTCCCCCATCCCCTCCCACCCACTCCCCTATCCACCCATTCCCACTTTTTGGCCCTGGCGTTCCCCTGTACTGGGGCATATAAAGTTTGCAAGTCCAATGGGCCTCTCTTTCCAGTGATGGCCGACTAGGCCATCTTTTGATACATATGCAGCTAGAGTCAAGAGCTCCGGGGTACTGGTTAGTTCATAATGTTGTTCCACCTATAGGGTTGCAGATCCCTTTAGCTCCTTGGGTACTTTCTCTGGCTCCTCCATTGGGGGCCCTGTGATCCATCCAATAGCTGACTGTGAGCATCCACTTCTGTGTTTGCTAGGCCCCGGCATAGTCTCACAAGAGACAGCTATATCTGGGTCCTTTCAGCAAAATCTTGCTAGTGTATGCAATGGTGTCAGCGTTTGGAAGCTGATTATGGGATGGAACCCTGGATATGGCAGGCTCTAGATGGTCCACAGGATCCCATTTATACATATTCTTGAGTAGTATGAAAGTATATGTTTATATACATATATATATATATATACTATATATATTATATATATACTATATCATACACATATTTTTCTGATGAATATGTGTGTGATTATAAAATACATATGATTAGTTTGAATCATATTATATATAGTCTATAATATATATATAATATGTAGACTATATACAGGACATATAATACACACATACACATATATACACCTATATATGATTAAGTGATTTCATTATCTTCAATTATCTTCCTCCTGTGGTCTTATTTGCATCCTACTTATCGATGTCAAAAGAGGTGGAAGCTGAGAAAGCACCAACCATAGGAGGATACCTTCAAACTTTTAAGTTTGCAACGACAGGTCCTGTTGGACAATGAGGACTTATACCACTGACAGAGGGTTGGAGGGGAGGGTACCATGGCAACAGGTGAGAAATGATTCTCATGGCTGTACATGGAAAGGAGATGGAGATGAAAAATGAAAGGGACTTTCTGAGGGGAAGAGATGAAGGGGACAGTTCATGCAAATGATAGCAATCGGTGATGAGTCTCTTCATATCATGCTGCCTGAATTTTACTATGTAGACCAGGGTGGCCTGGGATGAGAGATCTGCCTGTTTCTGAGTGTGAATAGCTGAGACAAAACTTGTGCACCACCACACCTGGCTTCTTATTTACTTTTTTTAAAAATATTTTTTATTATTATGTATTTTCCTCAATTACATTTAGAATGCTATCCCAAAAGTCCCCCATACCCTCCCCCCCACTTCCCTACCCACCCATTCCTATTTTTTGGCCCTGGCATTCCCCTGTACTGGGGCATTCTTATTTACTTTTAAAAGGATATAATCCTGAGTTTATTTTAGACAGGGAATCAACAGTACTAAATTCTCAATATACATTTGCATTTTGAAGCATACAGTAGTATCTTGACTGTAGGTTTTCAAAGTCATTTTTCTAAATTGTACTTTTCTTGCCTCCCCCCAAAACTTGACAGGACTGGATATAGCCATGATTTATCTGAGAAATTAAAGTTGATTTTTGTTAAGTGCTTTGCAAGCTCATGCATAAACAATTATCAAAGATGAGAAATGACAGTGTTAATGGCTGACAGAGATTCATGAGAGTTGGCCATACTTGCTTCATTAAGGAACAGAGAGTCTCTGCTTTCATGGAAGGAATTTGAAATAGGAGGAGTGGACTTATCATGGCATTCTCAATGGCATGGTAATGACTTCAGTTCTAACAATAAATAGCTTTACATACTTCAGGAATGAAGACTATTTCAATCAATAATTAAGACTTGACCCTTCTAAGGACTGAGCCCAAGATCCAACGTAGATATCCCCTCTTTAAACCCCAAGAGAAGGAAAAGAGGGAAAGACAACAATAATAAGTAGTATCACATACTTATTATTAAAAGAATATGGTTCTTAATAAGCCACAGCTTTGTACAGTCACCCATAACACAATTACACTGTGTTATCAAATAAGGAGTTAAACTAGGATCTATGAATTTCATAAGATATTTCAAAACATCTAGATTAAGAGCTCACAATGAAGGTTGATATTTAGACTGTAAAACTTGTTTCCCAAGATAATTCAACTATGTGAAAAAACAAACATCTAACAGTCCCACTTCAGCTGTTAGCAAGTAAATACTCTCAATCTGTGTTCTGATTTTAAAACAGGATATAAAAATATCTTTTACCATTTTTTTCTGCTATTGTAACAATGGGTTTAAATCAGTGATTACACTTGTATTGAAGTAATACTTTTATAACAGAGTTGACTAACTCCATGTCAATCAGAATGCTTCATCTATTCAGTCTGTCATCTGAACCTATACCTATGCCAGTGCAAGTGGGAGGTCAGCATGAAATGGTGAAAGAAATTGATTTCCTGTGGAGGGAGTGTTAAGGGCAGGGTAACTCCTGTATGGAGTTAGAAGCATCACAAACAGACTGGCAGAACCAGGTTAGAATCTTGCTCTTGCTCTGAGGCAATTATGAGCCTATTCTTTGAATCACTAACCCCCATATCCCCCACAGCTGATAAATCAACCAACTGAGTTAATTGTCATGTCTGTGCTCTATGTGTGCATGAGCTACCAACCAAGATATGGCAGTTACTGTCAGGAACATGAGCACTACCTTTTTATTATTATTATTATTATTTAAAAACCCCATAACCTCCTCTGTGCTTACATTTGTGAGAATATGAATGGTGTATTTGATTTTTCTTTATATATAAATCTACTGGTAAATTCCCTAGATGAAGGTTTTAATTCTGAGTTTATCAATCAGCTTGTTATATACATCACATGTGTGTTGAGCTAGAGAGAGGTTAGATAGAGATTTGGGACAGCTAGTATAGATGATTTATGACAGGGATAATTAGAGGATAAACAGACAGAAAGACAGACAGATATAGTTGACAGATGATATAGCTATTCAGCTCTCATTGTATCTAGCTAAAGCCATTTTAATACAGGATGTCTTGAACAGCAGTGCCAGTATATGCCAGTATATTGTTGGCCACATCTCTCCTTTAAACTCTCTAAAGCGTTTTACTTTCTGGGTTAGACAGGAGCAGAAGGGAGGTGAGGACCGCTGGTCTCACACAGAGCCAAGCTGCCTTCTACAGCCTCCCATGTCCTGTCTCTATTCACTTTACTGGCTGATACTGATGCCAAAACAGTGTCTTTACTTATTGGTGTTGGAAGTCAGTCCATGTGCCAAGATCTTCTAAGTGTTCTTCCAGAAATGGACTCTGTGCTTGACATCATAGCATCTCCCACACCGAATAAACTAGAATCCGAGGTAGAATGAGTCACGTAACCACC
Organism: Mus musculus; assembly: GCF_000001635.26. Classification (NCBI taxonomy): domain Eukaryota; kingdom Metazoa; phylum Chordata; class Mammalia; order Rodentia; family Muridae; genus Mus; species Mus musculus. Next base: position 74,806,145 of record NC_000076.6, on the reverse strand, counting down.
TTAATTAGGATGTAGGACCATGGTGACCTTTAGATACTAGGCATTATTTTGTAACAGGTCCCATCGGGCTCCGTGGAACCACTATATCTACAATTTAACTCTGACCACGTGGTACAGATCCGTTTCAAAGAAACACGTACTAAAAGGACAATATTGCATTTGATTTTTAAATACTCACTGCATCACGATGGTTATGTACAAAGTTCTCTTAATAGCATTCCCCCTGAAAGGACAAAATAACATCAGGCATGCCTGTCACACACCGTCATTAAAGTGCATAGGAATGCTAAATATTTTAACACAGAAGAAATCAACACTTCTTTTGCATGTATAGACAGAATTTTCCTTGAAACCTATCAAAGGCTAATCTCCTTTATCTGCATAACTTAGAGTTCAATTTTACATTGTTCCTACACTCCTGGGTGGAAATATATCTATATTAACAAGACACAAGTCAAAGACATTATCAATCTATTAAACTATTGGAGAGGTAACTAATCCTGTGAGTTTTTGTACCCAATTGAAAGTGCTTAAATGTAAATGTAATATTCCACATGTAAGATTAACTTCCTCCCATAATGAGCAACCTCTCATTCATTGAAAATTTCCCTGTGAATATTTCAACATCCCTTTAATTTGTTAATTCTCTTTCCCTTTTTCTATTTGATATAAATGATACATTAACAGCAGATTCTCCAGTCTATTGGACTCTTCAGAAAAAGACACTCCATTTATCTTGATGATTGTAATCTTTTTATAAATCAGTTGCCCTTGAGCAGATTTTGTCTTGACCCTGGCTTTCGATGGCAAAATTCATTTCTCAAAGTCACACCATGCTCTGCCTTTATTATTTACATCCTAAGCCTTGTGTTTCAAATATTAGCAAACTGCAGCTCAATATTTTAAGCAGATAGAAGAGCAGCCATTGCTAATGGTCAGAAATGGGTAACCATACCCCACACTGCAAAACTTTGAAGCTTGAACTGAAGATTTTTTCTAATTTAATTTTTTCCCATTAATTTATTTATTGATTCACTTTACATCCTGATAATTTCCCTCCCTTTCCTAGTCGCCCCTAACACAGTCCCTCCTCACAGCTCCATCTCCTCTTCTCCTCTGAGAGGGTGGAGACTGCCTTTCCCCCAGTATCCTCCCACCCCAGAACCATCATGTCTCTGCAGGAGTAAACTGCTAGGCACATCCTCATCCACTGAGACCAGACAAGGCAGCCAAGTAAGGGGAACGGGATGGATCCACAGGCAGGCAACAGATTTAGAGACAGCTGTTAATGGATCCCCGTGCAGACCAAACTTGCACATCTGCTACCTATGTGCAGGGGGCCTAGGTCCAGCTCATGAATGTTCTTTGGTTGGTGGTTCAGTCTCTGAGAGCCACCGAGGGTTCATGGTAATTGACTTCCTGTGGAGTCCCTATTCCCTCTGGGGCTCTCAATTATTCCCCCAACTCTTCCATAAGAGTCCCAGAGTTCTTTCTAATCTTTGGCTGTGGAACCTTGCATCTTTTCAGTCAGTTGCTGGGTGGATCCTCTCAGAGGACAGTTATATTAGGCTCCTGTCTGCAAGCATAACAGAGTATCATTAATAGTGTCAGGGATTTCTGTTTGCCCATGGGATGGGTCTCAAGTTGGGGCAGTTATTGGTTGGCCACCTGTCAGTCTCTGCTCAGTCTTTGTCCCTACATTACTTATAGACCAAATAGATTTTGGGTTGACAGTTTTGTGGTTGGGTTGGTGTCCTTATCCCTTCACTGAGGTTCCTGGAGCTACAGAAGGTGGCCTCTTAGTCATCAGGGAAATGCAAATCAAAGTGACCCTGAGATTCCATCTTATGCCTGTCACAATGGCTAAGATCAAAAACTCAAGTGATAGCATATGTTGGTGAGACTGTGGGCAAAGGGAACACTCCTACATTGTTGTTGGGAGTGCAAACTTGTGCAACCACTTTGGAAATCATTTTGGTAGTTTCTCAGAAAACTGAAACTAGTTCTACCTCAAGACCTAGTTATACCACTCCTGGGCCTATACCCAAAAGATGCCCCACTATACCATAGGGACCTTTGCTTAACTATGTTCATAGCAGCTTTCTTCATAATAGCCAGAAACTGGAAACAACCTAGATGTTCCTCAACTGAAGAATGGATACAAAAAATGTGGTACATCTGTGCAATGGAATACTATCCAGCTATTAAAAACAAAGACATCATGAATTTTGCAGGCAAATGGATGGAAGTAGAAAATATCCTGAGTGAAGTAATCCAAACCCAAAAGGACATGCATGGTATAGCATTGGAAATGTAAATGAGCTAAATACCTAATAAAAAATGGAAAAAAAAGATATTAATACAAACAATGCATTATGAAAGAAAAAAAAATAAGTGGATTTGAGCCATAAAGTATAGGATACCCAAACTCCACTCCACAGATGCAAAGATGTTAAGCAAGAAGGAGGCTTAAGTGAGGATGCTTGAATCTCACTTAGAAGGGGGAATAAAATAGTCATAGGAGACAGATGGAGGAAGGGAACCAGGTAGGAGAACAGATGGTGTAGGGGAATGGTGTAGGGGAGTTCAGGATCAGGTATGGGGAGAGAGGGAACAGAGGCCCAGGAGTATTAATGGAAATCTGCAGCTGGCAGGGCTGGGGTGGGTGAGTAGGCATGGCTGGAGGAATGGATCTCGAGGAAGTGCCCGAGACCTGGGATGGGGAGGCTCCCAGAATTCAATGGGGGTGACCGTAGCTGAGACTCATAGCAGTGGGGATGTGGAACCCGAGGAGCTGAAGCTGCTTTACTCAGTCTTGTCTGTTGCCAGGTGCGGTGGCGCACCCCTCTAATCCCAGCACTCGGGAGGCAGAGGCAGGCAGATCAGTATAAGTTCAAGGCCAGCCTGGTCTACAAAGTGAGTTCCAGAACAGTCAGGGCTTGGTTAGATAGAGAAACCCTGTCTTAAAAAACAACCAACTAACCAGCCAGCCAAATAAATATATATTCCCATCTGCTATTGTTTGGAGAATACTTAGTAAATAGTTACTGAGAAGAACATTTATTTCTGTTTTTCTTTTCATAAGATCAATGGATAAATGATAGCCTTTTAATGCCACACACACACATACTACATGCATTTTAGTCAAAATTCTTTTTTTAAAATAAAGATTTATTTATTTATTTGTAAGTACACTGTAGCTGTCTGCAGACACTCCAGAAGAGGGAGTCAGATCTTGTTACGGATGGTTGTGAGCCACCATGTGGTTGCTGGGATTTGAACTCGGACCTTCGGAAGAGCAGCCTGGAAGAGCAGTCAGGTGCTCTTACCCACTGAGCCATCTCACCAGCCCCCCCTTTTTTTTAATAAACAAAATTCTTGTAATGCACTCCCTGATAAAGATTGTATTGATTTCTCTTTCTTATCCTCTATCATCTTAAAAGCCATTAGCTTATGTTGGTCACATTCAAACTTGCCAGCTAGAGGGCAGACAAGTAGGCCGAAAGCAAATGTCCTTTTCCAGGAACTGCCTCTAGAAGGTGAGGTCTAGATCTATTGTGAGTCTTCCCATCTCAAATAATCTGATGAGAAAATCCCTCAGAGGCATGCTCAGCAACATGGGTTTCAGTTAATTTCCAGATGTAGTCACGTTGACAACCAAGATCAGCCATCAAGAATTCACCCTTGTCGAGCTAAAACCATCCAGTGGAAGAAAGACAGCATTTTCAACAATTGGTGCTGGCACAACTGGTTGTTATCATGTAGAAGAATGCGAATCGATCCATACTTATCTCCTTGTACTAAGGTCAAATCTAAGTGGATCAAGGAACTTCACATAAAACCAGAGACACTGAAACTTATAGAGGAGAAAGTGGGGAAAAGCCTTGAAGATATGGGTACAGGGGAAAAATTCCTGAACAGAACAGCAATGGCTTGCTCCGTAAGATCGAGAATTGACAAATGGGACCTAATGAAACTCCAAAGTTTCTGCAAGGCAAAAGACACCGTCAATAAGACAAAAAGACCACCAACAGATTGGGAAAGGATCTTTACCTATCCTAAATCAGATAGGGGACTAATATCCAACATATATAAAGAACTCAAGAAGGTGGACTTCAGAAAATCAAATAACCCCATTAAAAAATGGGGCTCAGAACTGAACAAAGAATTCTCACCTGAGGAATACCGAATGGCAGAGAAGCACCTGAAAAGATGCTCAACATCCTTAATCATCAGGGAAATGCAAATCAAAACAACCCTGAGATTCCACCTCACACCAGTCAGAATGGCTAAGATCAAAAATTCAGGTGACAGCAGATGCTGGCGTGGATGTGGAGAAAGAGGAACACTCCTCCATTGTTGGTGGGATTGCAGGCTTGTACAACCACTATGGAAATCAGTCTGGCGGTTCCTCAGAAAACTGGATATAGTACTACCGGAGGATCCAGCAATACCTCTCCTGGGCATATATCCAGAAGATGCCCCAACTGGTAAGAAGGACACATGCTCCACTATGTTCATAGCAGCCTTATTTATAATAGCCAGAAGCTGGAAGGAACCCAGATGCCCCTCAACAGAGGAATGGATACAGAAAATGTGGTACATCTACACAATGGAGTACTACTCAGCTATTAAAAAGAATGAATTTATGAAATTCCTAGCCAAATGGATGGACCTGGAGGGCATCATCCTGAGTGAGGTAACACATTCACAAAGGAACTCACACAATATGTACTCACTGATAAGTGGATATTAGCCCAAAACCTAAGATACCCAAGATATAAGATACAATTTCCTAAACACATGAAACTCAAGAAAAATGAAGACTGAAGTGTGAACACTATGCCCCTCCTTAGAAGTGGGAACAAAACACCCTTGGAAGGAGTTACAGAGACAAAGTTTGAAGCTGAGATAAAAGGATGGACCATGTAGACACTACCATATCCGGGGATCCATCCCATAATCAGCTTCCAAATGCTGACACCATTGCATACACTAGCAAGATTATGCTGAAAGGACCCTGATATAGCTGTCTCTTGTCAGAGTATGCCTGGGCCTAGCAAACATAGAAGTGGATGCTCACAGTCGGCTATTGGATGGTTCACATGGCCCCCAATGAAGGAGCTAGAGAAAGTACCAAAGAAGCTAAAGGGATCTGCAACCCTATAGGTGGAACAACATTATGAACTAACCAGTACCCCGGAGCTCTTGACTCTAGCTGCATATGCATCAAAAGATGGCCTAGCCGGCCATCACTGGAAAGAGAGGCCCATTGGACTTGCAAACTTTATATGCCCCAGTACAGGGGAACGCCAGGGCCATAAAAGGGGAGTGGGTGGGTAGGGGAGAGGGGGTGGGTGGCTATGGGGGACTTTTGGTATAGCATTGCAAATGTAAATGAGCGAAATACCTAATAAAAATGGAAAAAAAAAAAAGAATTCACCCTTGTCAACTTGGCACACGATCACATCTCCTTATATCATGCTTAATATACAAATGAGAACAATAACCAGGTCATAATAGTATATAAAATGTATAGCCATCCCAGGTATAACCATAAATGCAATATGTATTTAACCAGGTCATGATTCCATCTAATATGATATAACTATCCCATTCCAACCATAAACACATCATCAGGTCTAATTTGTTTTTTAGCCTACATAGGAATCATGAAGTTGGATTTGGGCAAGTTTCTTTTGGACAAAGATAGCAGCTAAATTCTTTGCCAAAATACCATACAAAGGTCTCTAGCCCAGTTGCTAATATCATTCCTCTCTGAAATCTCTTGAGGTGGGCCTCCATAGACCACATAGCTGTCAGCACTACTGTCCTCCAAGCTGCTACTAGAATGTCCCTTTAAGTTCAGATTACACTGTTCAACTGCTTTTCTAGTCTAAACCCCCAAAGTCTTGCACATACGTCAAATAAATGAGTGTGTGAGTTTTAATTAGACTGTTAGGTTGTAAGCTCATCTCTGTTCTCATGAGGAGACACAGGAAGGGAAGCCTTAGGGAGTGCCCTGGCAAGCGTTCATCAGGGTGTGTATGAAATACCTCTATGTGCATATTATAAATGACAGAAGCAGATTCACTTATGGAAATGTCCCATCACTGTAGGCTTTGGTTGAGCAGAGAAAACACCAACAACTAAAGTCCTTGCAGAGCCGTAGGTGCATTAAATGTTAATTTAGAGTTCATAGGATCAAGTAACGCCTTGGCAGAGTATCTCATTGGACTTTGGCAGTAGGTCAGCAAAAAGTCATCCACATCACTCCATATTAGAGGACAAACAGACAAAACCCATCCTTTGATTTTATTTTTATTTTTGAAGTTGATTCTGCTTAGAAAGCTGTATTGATATAAAGAGCATAAATCAAAGTCCAGCTGCCTCTAAACTCAATCTAAACTCTGGCTGTTCGTTCAGTGGTATCTTTGAATGTCAGTGTGCAACCGCATTCTTTTACTTCAGAGATATTATTACTTTTACTTTTAGTGCATAGGTGTGTGTGCATGTATGCACACATGCATATGGTTTTTGCTATGTGTGTGTGGGGCAGATGCCTGGGACTGGAGTTACAGACAGTGAGTGGAGGTTCCCATGATTGGGTGATGGAAATTGAACTTAGGTCCTGTGCAATAGCACTATGTGCTCTTAACCACTGAGCATCTTTCCAGCCCAGAAAACGTGTCTAACGATGCTGGTCTTCCCTATGTGAACATTAGGATGTAAACCAGACTCAAATTAAAGCATACATTTTCATTTGGTTCTAGTGAAAAGCAGGATTTAAAAATAATATTGTAGCCAGGCGTGGTGGCGCATGCCTTTAGTCCCAGCACTTTGGAGGCAGAGGCAGGTGGATTTCTGAGATCGAGGCCAGCCTGGTCTACAGAGTGAGTTCCAGGACAGCCAGGGCTATACAGAGAAACCCTGTCTTGAAAAACAAAAACAACAACAACAAATGTAATATTGTATTTTTTTGTCATAAAAGGAATAAAAAGGAAATTTAATTCAAAGCCATACTGGCATGTGGCCAGATAGCATATAATTCTATAGAGTTAAGAGAAGAAAAACAATTTCCTGGTCTAAGAAGGAAGGGTTTCCATTCATTAAGTTCTACTGGCAGTGCTTTCCCGAGGAAGCATTCATTACAGGATGCTCTGGATGTACTCTCTGGGTCCCCTCAATTTACTGGGACATTGAGAAAGCTCTGCATTGTTAGGCAACGTCATCATTAAAATGTGTATTTTCATAACTTTTCCTCCCATTCCTCTCCTACCCCCAGAGATTTCAGTGAGCCTCAGAATATTGTAGTACTTAAAGGTAATGATAACTAGAAATCACATCCCCACTATTATACTTCCTAACTGCTTTATAGTATGATTACTTAAGTATAAGTTAAGGGAATATGATCCTTTAAAATCTGGTAAGATATTTTTATGTGGTCACCTACACTCAAAGTTAACACAGAGGCGCACAAAGTTATACCAATCGCAGCCCACTTGTAGGCAAATATCTAACATGTTTGGTCAAGAATTTGTACACCAGGCTAGGAGTTGTTTCCCAGACACAAGCTTGATGGAGCTAAAGATAACAATGGCTTCAGAATTCTGTGTGTGAAGATAGACGGAGGCTGAAGGCTGCCCATGGACCCGAAGGTGCAGAATGCAGCCATGCTGGTGTGAACCACCATAGATTAAGAATTGGACTGAGCATGGGGTCCCCAATGAAGGAGCTAGAGAAAGGACCAAGGGAGCTGAAGGGGTTTGCAGCCTCATAGGAGGAACAACAATAGCAACCAACCAATCCCCAAAAGCTCCAAGGGAACTAGACCACAAACCAAAGAGTACACAAAGAGGGACCCATGGCTCCAGCCACATGTGTAACAGAGGATGGTCTTGTCAGGCATCAATGGGAGGAGAGGCCCTTCATCCTGTGAAGGCTCGATGCCCCAGTATAGGGGAATGACAGGATAGGGAAGCAGGAGTTGGTGGGTTGGTGAGCAGGGGGAGGGGGAATGGGATACGGGGTTTTCAGAGGGGAAGCCAGAAAAGGGGATAACATTTGAAGTGTAAATAAAGAAAAATATCTAATAAAAAACATTTCAAAAAAAGAAAAAAAAGAATCACACAAACATGGACTCTAAAGCAAATGATGAAATCGTTTGTATAAAATACAGTAATCCCATTCTGGTCAGTTAGATTCAGGATAACAAATTTTGGCCTTGACTGATCATGGCTTCCTATACAGCTCCCAGGGAAATATGTTCACAGGATGGTAATAAGGAATTGAGAGATCTGTGCTGTTTATTATGCCACAGATAAATTTACATAGGAAATTCCCATGCTTTTGTTTATTCTTATCTGTAAAATTAGAGCTCTGAAAGAGCAGAAAGAAATTAGGTACCCATTGTAAATGAATTAATTTTTCCTTACCGGTTTCTTCCTTCAAATACTTCTTAACTCAGGAAAACTACGTTTTGGAGCTATGTGTCTAAGTTCTCCAGAAAGGCTCGGACTTCTAAGAATTTCAGAGTTTCTTTAATAATAGAATTCCAGGCTATGGTGACATACTATTTCTTTCATGTTTTAGAAATTAATGAAAATGACATACAAGAACCTGCTTTCTATGCTAAGTAATTCATTATAAAGTTATTTGGGATGTTGTGTTCCTATAAAGCTTATTGATTGCACTCCTAACCCCCCAGGACTATTGACTATACCTTTCAGGAATTGGTGTCTTTAAAGAAGTGACTAAATTCAAATGAAGTCATTAGTGAATCCCCTAAATCTAATGACTGTACCCCTTATAAGAAAGAGGCAAAGGAAAGATCATATAAAAAATAAAGAGAAAAACCCGTCAATGAGTACAATGAGATCTAGCCACCTTAAGGTATTATGTGAAAATATTATTTTGTATTCTTTTATATACTTTATATACATTACTTAAAAATTCTGCATTTTAAAGTTCATGTGTCCCATGAATCTAATGGGAAACACCATTGGCTACAAATCTGTTTTGCATCTAGTTCATATACTCAGGTACAAGCTGCCTAACATGTGGGGTGTGTTCATACCCCACATTCAGGGATAATTAGACACTGATGTTCATAAAAATTTGATGTAGTTGCTTGTCTGTAAGAAGTAGAGTCATGATTTGTCAAAGTAGAAATTTTTTTTTCCCCACAGAATCTGAATGCACTTAATAACTTGCTCTGAACTGTAGCAAGCGATTGATGAACAGGATTAGATTTTCAGGCTTAGACAATGAAGTCAATGCATTGAGCTAAATATTAATGATCGAAAAAGCCTTATGCCACTGCCAAGCCTTTCTACAGTGGGATGGGCATCATAACACAGATGTCTATACTGGTTATCTTTTGTCAATTTGACACAACTAGAGTCAGCATGGAAGAGATTACCTCAATTTAAGAAGCTGACTATGCAAGATTGGCTTGTAGGGGATGTATGTGAGTCATTTTCTTTATTCATGTTTGAGCTGTGACTTCCCAGGCTGCTGTGGATGGTGTCATCTCTGAGCACGTGGTCCTGGGATATATAAGAAAGTAAGCTGATCAAGTCTTGAAAAGCAAGCTAGAAAGCAGTGTTCTTCCATTGTCTCTGTGCTCCAGTTTCTGTCCCCAGATTCTTGCCTTGAGATCCCAACTTGACATCCCACTATGAGGGGTTATGACACGTCATCCAAAACAAAGCCTTTCCTCCACAAGTTGCTGTGGGCCATGATGTTTTCCACAGCAATAGAGAAACCAAAGCAGCAAGCACACCTATTGAAGGGTTTCAGGTGTAATCTATAATATATGTCACATGACTTTTAATGTATATAAGGTTCATGCATGTAGCTGAGTGCACTGTTTAATGGCCCCACCATTTCTTATATCACATGGTTTTTCTGTAGAAAATATTCCTGAATAAAGTAAGTCTCAGACCATACACGGAGAAACTATCCAGACCGAGCGGTGGAAGTGAACCAATGCTTTCCGCTTCTGAGATCCGTCACTATTTCATCTGCCACTTACCGGAGAAATAAAGGCTAATGTTCAACTTCACCATTCTTCCATCACGGCATAGGGAATGAACTGATTAAAGCTTGGGCACTGTGAAATTGCCACCTTTCTATTTTTATATGGATTTATGTTTGAAGGATTGAGGGAACCAAGAAAGCTTGTCGTAGACTATGACCTGGTTAATAGGATTTCTTGCCACAGAGAATATATCAGATGTAGAAATAGTCATAAACTTAGATGCCTTTTGTGTGGTGCTGGAAGTTTCAGGAAAGCTCTATTGTTATTAACTACAGATGAGAATACTGCAAGTTCTCTATACTAATGAAATAGGAAGAACAACGTCACTAAAAATGAACGGAGAGTCAACAAGCAAGGAAAAATGACAAAGAAATAGGATCTATGTCAAGTTTTTCATGAGTAGGTCATGTGAAATTTTGATGAAATATAAAAATTTCAGGTAATTACTGTATAATCTCAGTGACAGTATTATGCTTTGTAACACATCCCAGGAGGAAAAAAATGTTAACAAAGGCCACCTGAAACAAAAAACAAAAAACAATTAAAAAATCCACAAACAATAAGTTGCTCCTATAAGGACTAACAGTACTAAGTACATATAATTGATAGATTATGGATAGACAAATAGATAGTATTAGATAGAAATTGATAGATAAGAGATATAGACAAAGATAGAGGATTGGTATATAGATTAATATATATAGTTGGTTGATACATAAAAGATATATGATATGTAAATAATTTGATTGCACAAATTATAAGTAGATGACAGAGCAATGGTAATAAATGGCATAGATAATAGATAATAGATAATAGATAATAGATAATAGATAATAGATAATAGATAATAGATAATAGATAATAGATAATAGAGAATGAACAGATGATAGATAGATTTCAAGTAAGTGTCTTAGTTAGGGTTTCTATTGCTGTGAAGAGACACCCTGACCACTGCAACTCTCAAGAAGGACAACATTTAATTGGGACTGGCTTATAGGTTCAGAGACTTTGATCATGGTGGGAAGCACAGCAGCGTGCAGTCAGACATGGTGCTGGAGAGCCAAGAGTTAATCTGCAGGAAGCAGAGCATATATGCAACCTCAAAGTCTGCCCACACAGTGACACACCTCCCACAAGGCTACACCTCCTAATAGTGCCACTCTCTTTAGGACTTTATTCTATTTTTTAAAAATATTTTTATTAGGTATTTTCCTCATTTACATTTCAAATGCTATCCCAAAAGTCCCCCATACCCCGCCCCCCCCCACTCCCCTACCCACCCACTCCCCCTTTTTGGCCCTGGCATTACCCTGTACTGGGGCATATAAAGTTTGCAAGTCCAATGGGCCTCTCTTTCCAGTGATGGCCGACTAGGCCATCTTCTGATACATATGCAGCTAGAGTCAAGAGCTCCGGGGTGGTTAGTTCATAATGTTGTTCCACCTATAGGGTTGCAGATCCCTTTAGCTCCTTGGGTACTTTCTCTGGCTCCTCCATTGGGGGCCCTGTGATCTGTCCAATAGCTGACTGTGAGCATCCACTTCTGTGTTTGCTAGGCCCCAGCATAGTCTCACAAGAGACAGTTATATCAGGGTCCTTTCAGCAAAATCTTGCTAGTGTATGCAATGGTGTCAGCATTTGGAAGCTGATTATGGGATGGATCCCTGGATATGGCAGTCTCTAGATGGTCCATTCTTTCATCACAGCTCCAGACTTTGTCTCTGTAACTCCTTCCATGGGTGTTTTGTTCCCAATTCTAAGAAGGGGCAAAGTGTCCACACTTTGGTCTTCGTTCTTCTTCAGTTTCATGCGTTTAGCAAATTGTATCTTATATCTTGGGTATCCTAAGTTTCTGGGTTAATATCCACTTATCAGTGAGTACATATTGTGTGAGTTTCTTTGTGATTGGGTTACCTCACTCAGGATGATGCCCTCCAGGTCCATCCATTTGCCTAGGAATTTTATAAATTCATTCTTTTTAATAGCTGAGTAGTATTCCATTGTGTAAATGTACCACATTTTCTGTATCCATTCCTCTGTTGAGGGGCATCTGGGTTCTTTCCAGCTTCTGGCTATTATACATAAGGCTGCTATGAACGTAGTGGAGCATGTGTCCTTCTTACCGGTTGGAACATCTTCTGGATATATGCCCAGAAGAGGTATTGCAGGATCCTCCGGTAGTACTATGTCCAATTTTCTGAGGAACCACCAGACTGATTTCCAGAGTGGTTGTACAAGCTTGCAATCCCACCAACAATGGATGACTTTATTCTAACTTCTGATGTGCTACAAAAGAAATTCAGATCATGGCAAGACTCTCAGCATATCTCAGCATCTGTCATTGCCTCAAGACTGACTCTTTCGACAAAATTCTAAGTAAAGTTTAGAAATACCTTTTTTTCCTTTCCTTATTCTATCCTTAAATATCCATAGCTTCCCTTATAAATACATTTTTTTGGTCCTAATCTCTTCTTTCTACTGTGCTCATAAGGAGGGCATTTAGTGGAGCTGAAGGCAATAGCTAATCCAGGTCTGAAAGAGCAGAGGAGGACCAGAGTGATCATGGTTCCCTGGTTCACTTAGAGGAACACTGATACTGAGTGACAGACACACTTTTATATAATTCACACCAAAAAAAAAAAAACCCAAACAAAACAAAGAGTTACTTCTCATAGGAGATAGTATGATATGTGATATGTCTATGTTGGTTTGAATAAGAATGGCCCCATTCTTAGGCTGATATGTATGACTATTTGGTATCTGATTAGTGGAACTGTTTGGGAAGGATCTTGATCACAGTACTAAGTACATATTATTGATAGATCATGGATAGACAAATAGATAGTACTAGATAGATATTGATAGATAAGTGATAGAGACAATGACAGATGATTGATATATGTATGAATATATAAATATAAGGGGTGTGGCCTTGTTGGAGAAAATATGTCACTGGGTTTCAAAAGCTGACACTAGGCCTGATCTAGCTTTCTGCCTACAACTTGCAGAACTCTCGGCTACTGTCCTGCACCATGCTTACCTTTCTGCTGCCATGTTCCCTGCCATGATGGTCATGGACTCACCACCTGAAACTTTCAACACTTAAATATAACTTGTATTGGTCATGATGTTCCATCACAAACAGAACAGTAACTACAATAATGCCATTTAAGTACTGGTATTTTATAGTAAGTCATAGCACATATTTGAGATAAGACATGTTTAAAGAAAATTATCATATTAAACTATATGCAAATAAAAATATTGTTTTAAGAAAAATGATCTAACTAAAGTTATAAATAGAAGGCACTATAAGGTAACACATATATAGGAAATAAAATAGAGAAAATGCTTGGTCTTATTGTCTTGATTTCAAGTTATGACTAAAATATGTTTAGTAATTAAATAGACATGTGATATAACAGATCTCCTTCCACATGAGGAAGATTACCAGCATTTAACATAGCACAATATATCTAATAGCCAGAGATATAAGTATGAAAACCCAAATAATATAGACAACACTCACTGAATAGAACAACGAAGGTAACATTTGCTGTCTCCTTACAGAAGCATGCTGGAGTCGATATACTTATGTATTATTATCGGCACCATCAATGTCTTCTAATTCTTTTGATTTGTATATTGGGTTGTTCTAAAATAATTTGGAAAATTGATATTTATTTCCACTACTCAGGAAGTTAACTATTGTAAAAATTAATCCTGGAGTAGAAGTTCTAGGTAAGAGAAAATATTATGCATAAATGCTTATTGTTCTGTTGTGTACACTGAGGAAAACATGATTTCCTGATGAGACCAGTACATCAACATCATGGAATTTCCCACAGAAATTCAAGTATTTGCAGGAAATGTAGAAGACAGCCTCTTGGCCTTTCTCCCATTTTAAACAAGCGGCCACTTCTGCCTCTTGAACTGTTTGAAAAATCTACCACTAATGACTCCCAAGAACTTGCCAAGATTACTTGCCATTTCTCTCACATGTCAATTCTGTCATTTATGTTTGACTTAAAGGCACCTACCCACCTTTGCCTCCTATCTCTTCTTCTTTTTCCCTTTGTTTCTTCCTTCTCCCTTGCTGGCCCTTCCTCACCTCCTTCTTTTATTTGCCCCCTTCTGTTCTGCTCTCCCTTCTTCTTTCCCTGCCCTTCCCTCATCTTTTCTGACTAAGAATAGAAAAATATAAATGGCCGATATTAAGGGACTGCAGAGAGAACTTTATTACAATAAAGTTCCAGCTATCAGGACAATGTGATACTAATAAAATAATAGGCAAGTTGATTAAGATGATGAAACATAGCCCCATAAATGCAATCAAGGTGCATTTGACAAAGAAGCAACAAAAATCCAGAAAGAACATTAGCAGAAAGTAATGTTAGATAAGTGAATACCCACATCTGATAATTGAATGTAGACCCAGGACACACAGTGGCCAGAATGGCAACTTGAAATCCTAGACCTTGGTAGAAACCAAGAAACTATGAAACTCCTCAAACGAGACCAACAAATTCTTCCAGAGACTCATGTGCCTTCACCTTTAACTTTAATTTCAAGGTTTAATGGTTTTCTTCTCATATAAACTCAACACACATTATTTTATTCAACTTTATCCTCAGTAAACTACAAGCTGCAGGTTCTGTTGGGGATCTATTCATCCCACAAATCTGTTATGGATGTAACTTCACCTTCATCAGGGCATTGAAATGATGTGTGAGTTATATTTCTTCATGTCATGCTATTTTAATTCTTCACTGTGTTTCCACGTGTGTTTGTCCCCAGTGATCTGCTGCTTCTGGACTTCCACTTATTATACTTAACACCTCTTCAAAACTTCTGTCTTAGGGTTTTATTGCTGTGAACAGACACCATAACCAAGGGACAGCATTTAATTGGGGGCTGGCCTACACTTTCAGAGGTTCAGTCTAGTATCATCATGGCAGGAAGCTTGACAGCATCCAGGCAGACACGGTGCTGGAGAAGAATCTGAGACTTCTTCATCTTGATTCAGTTATAGCCAGGAAGAGACTTTCTTCCACAGGGGTGGAACTTGAGTATTAGCAACCCTCAAAGCCCACCCCACAGTGATGTACTTCCTCTAACAAGGCCATACCTCCAAGTAGCACTTCCTGTGGGCCAAGCATGTTCAAACTACCACAGCATCTAAGTGACAAGTGCCCACACATCACTCTGCTGTGCTGATCCAAAGCAGTAACAGAAAGAAAATGTCACAGGCTAGGGTCAACTTAGCTCTACTTGAATATGATCATTCTCATTTGTATACAGAGAGAAAAATCTAATATCATTAACTGGTTTCCTAATGTTATAACCAAAGTCCCATTGTAAGTCAAATGTTGGACCATGAAGATTTGTCACACAAGGGTAAGGATTTAGTGCACACTTGAGTCCCACACTCAGACACATGGCATAGGTAGAGCTTAGTAGAGAATTACAAAGTATACCTAACTCAATATTGATTAGTATATAGACCATATTAATAGAAAAATAGAAAAGTTATTTTTTTCAAAACTCACAAAACTCAGCAATTAAATTTCCCTATATAAATACAGTCAAAAGAATAGAAGTTGAAACTATAACAAAATATGGCATACAGCATTTATATTAAAACATAATAACAGCAAATATACATTTAAGATGGCAACATGAAGTCTTCAATTAGCTCATTTGTCTTTTCATAGCTATTAAATAAAAAAATAAATAATAGCTATTTACTAATTAAGTAGTTGGAAAATGTTTTGTTGTTCAAGGAATAGCAATGTAGATAATTAGAATTTTGAAATCAAAGTAAAAGCTGTAAAGAAAATTAAGGTAAAGTTAGCAGCCGCTTAGAAGAGTGGACGAGATTTGATGACTCAGTTCTAAAGTTCATACTCAAAGAACTGCTGACTAAGCAACCTCAGAGGGAGACTCACACTGCCCCAGGATGAGCATCTCAGGGACTGTCCCCTGTACGACCTCTCTCTTTTCTCTTTTGAGAAAATAAATAATCTTGATGGCCCTGTTAACTCTAGAGTGCCCAAGGATCCATGTTAAAAGCCTAAGGAAATTGTGTGTGTGTTTTTTTTTTTTTTTCTGTATTGCCCTGGCTGTCCTGGAACTCATTCTGTAGACCAGGCTGGCCTTGAACTCAGAAATCCACCTCTGCCTCCCAAGTGCTGAGATTAAAGGCATGTGCCACCACTGCCAAGCTTAGGAAGTTGTCTTTTACGTAGCCGTAGTATACTCTGCATTTCTCCAAGTGTTTTTAAATTTTTTCTTTGATTAACACCGTAGTAATAGACACCCCCATTTTCTTTAACCTTCTTTTTCCTCTTTAAAGTCTTACTATTCTACCTCTTACAAATTTGAGAAATCCTATGATAGTTTATATATTAAAAATATAGAGTTAAACTTATATTAGTAATTAAACAAAAGAATATTGACTATATGAATGGGCTAACATATTTTGATACCTATATACACTGGTTTGTATTTAAACCAAGCCAGACATGCCTGTCTGTATGCTTATCATTTCTCTATTGCATAAGCTTGCAAAGTTCTCTCTTCTATATTTTGGAGGACACAGTACACCGCTGAGCTTACAGTACACCCTTGTCCCATCATATGCCACCGTTGACTCACCTTTTCCTGTCTTGCAACACATCTGACTCTCCCCAGCCTTTGACATTGCCCACTCTGCTCTTGATGTCTATAAAACCAGAAGTCTCAGATTCTATCCACAAGTGAGACCATGCTGTGTGGATCTTCCTATGCCTGACTGACATCACTTGATGCCCATATCACTTCCATACTGTTACAGATGGTATCTTTGCCTTCTAAATTATTTATTTTTGAGATGGTGATTTAATTACGACACTCTCCCATCCCCTTCCTTCCTCCAAATCCTCCCATGTATCTTGTGCCTCATCAGAGGATAGCAGCTCTACACCCTTTATTAACTAATACAGAAATAAACCTTGCCCTTGTAGAGACTGCATGTTGGTAAGGCATCTCTTTGGTTTCTTTCATATGCCATGAGCTACCACTTATGGCACATGATCACGCCTATATTTACCTTATTAAAATCATGAATTTGTGAGTGTAAAAACCTGCTAATGATTTTAGACAATGATTATATGTACCTGAGTCATTTCTATTTCATAGGAGGGATTGAAATTCCTTGCATAGACTCAGAAATCTTAGGCAAGAAATGTAGTTATCGATTGATTTTATTACATCATTTTATTTACATTGTTTATATTATTTTTAAAATTTATTGTTATTAATATTACTGCCCCTTGACTTCAAATTTAGGCCATCTGTTTAGAAACACCTGATATGTGCAATGTAGATGTGTATGTGACAACATGTGATTCCCAGGGTATCTGTCATCAACTAACATCTTACCCTGTGAGCCAGAAAACTTTTGCACTTCTGTCTTACTTAGCGTCGTTGCTTCAGATTCAATTTGTTGAATAAAAACATCATCTTTATTCAAGTTCAGTATAATTTATTTCTCTGTCGAAGCTCAATCATATTACGAATTTGCTTTGTTGTAAGACGTGTTTTGCATTTTCCTGCGTTATCTTTTCTCTTCCCTTCCTTCAGGGTTATCTCTTTCCGGCTTTCTTTTTAATTCTATTTTTGATTGCTTCTGTTAACTCATTTGGACATCAATAAATTTCATAAAGGTTTATATGTATGCATTTCCATAAATACTATTTGGTCATATGAGAAGATAAAATCTTGCTTTCCCTAGGCTGTTTTCTATTTTTTTCTTTTTACCCTTGTCTCCCTTGTGAAACCTGTCCTTCATGTCCAAGCCCTTGCTGGCATGTCTCCTTGACTCTTCCACTAAGTTCTAAAGCCTGACCTGTCTCTAATGCTGTGACTGGTTTGATAGTGATAACCTTCTTAGTGCTTAAGAGCTGTTGCAAACACAGGGCTATTTCCAGAGCTCATGGGAACCAATGATGCTCAAGACTCAGTGAGATCTGGAACTCTTGAGTCCAGATACACTCTGTGCCTCTGTGCCTCAGTGTTGTAACCCTCGAATTACTGATACTCGAGAGACTTCTGTGTTGTGTACAGTTTGCCTCTGCATTGCGCGCCCCCCCCTCCCGCCTGCCACCAGAAGCTCACATCCTCTCTCCAGACAGCTGGTTTCTGTGCTGCATCCTCCTGCAGCAGCCCGGGGCTTCCTTCCCCTCCCCTAGAGTTAGAATGGCACTACCCATAAAAACACTCCTTTTTTTAATTAGATATTTTCTTTATTTACATTTCAAATGCTATCCCGAAAGTTTCCTATACCCTCCCCCTGCCCTGCTTCCCTACCCACCCATTCCCACTTCTTGGCCCTGGTGTTCCCCTGTACTGGGGCATATAAAGTTTGCAAGACCAAGGGGCCTTTCTTCCCAATGATGGCCAACTAGGCCATCTTCTGCTACATATGCTGCTAGAGACACGAGCTCTGGGGGGTACTGGTTAGTTCATATTGTTGTTCCTCCTATAGGATTGCAGACCCTTTCAGCTCCTTGGGTGCTTTCTCTAGCTTCTCCATTGGGGGCCCTGTGTTTCATCCTATAGATGACTGTGAGCATCCACTTCTGTATTTGCCAGGCACTGGCATAGCCTCATATGAGACAGCTACATCAGGGTCCCTTCATCAAAATCTTGCTGGCATATGCAATAGTGTTTGGTTTTGGTGGCTGATTATGGGATGGATCCCCAGGTGGGGTAGTCTATGGATAGTCCATCCTTTTGTCTTAGCTCCAAACTTTGTCTCTGTAACTCCTTTCATGGGTACTTTGTTCCCTATTCTAAGGAGGAATGAAGTATTCACACGTTGGTCTTCCTTCTTGATTTTCTTGTGTTTTGCAAATTGTATCTTGGGTATTCTAAGTTTCTGGGCTAATATCCACTTATCAGTGAGTGCATATCTAGTGACTTCTTTTGTGATTGGATTACCTCACTAAGGATGATATCCTCCAGATACATTCATTTGCCCAAGAATTTCATAAATTCATTGTTTTTAATAGCTGAGTAGTACTCCATTGTGTAAATATACCACATTTTCTGTATCCATTCCTCTGTTGAGGGACATCTGTGTTCTTTCTAGCTTCTGGTTATTATAAATAAGGCTGCTATGAACATAGTGGAGCATGTGTTCTTATTACCAGTTGGAACTTCTTCTGCGTATATGCCCAGGAGAAGTATTGCTGGATCTTCCGGTAGTACTATGTCCAATTTTCTGAGGAACCGCCAGACTGACTTCCAGAGTGGTTTTACAAGTTTGCAATCCTACCAGCAATGGAGGAGTATTCCTCTTTCTCCACATCCTCGCCAGCATCTGCTGTCACCTGAATTTTTGATCTTAGCCATTCTGACTGGTGTGAGGTGGAATCTCAAGGTTCTTTTGATTTGCATTTCCCTGATGATTAAGGATGTTGAACATTTTTTCAAGTGCTTCTCAGCCATTTGGTATTCCTCAGTTCAGAATTCTTTGTTTAGCTTTGTACCCCATTTTTTCATTTCTGGAGTCCAGCTTCTTGAGCTCTTTGTATATATTGGATATTAGTCCCCTATCAGATTTAGGATTGGTAAAAATCCTTTCCCAATCTTTTGGTGGTCTTTTTGTCTTATTGACAGTGTCTTTTGCCTTACAGAAGCTTTGCAATTTTATGAGGTCCCATTTGTCAATTCTTGATCTTACAGTACAAGCCATTGGTGTTCTGTTTAGGAATTTTTCCCCTGTGTCCATATCTTCAAGGCTTTTCCCCACGTTCTCTTCTATAAGTTCCAATGTGTCTGATTTTATGTGGAGTTCTTTGATCCACTTAGACTTGAGCTTTGTGCAAGGAGATAAAAATAGATCAATTTTCATTCTTCTACATGATAACTGCCAGTTATGTCAGCACCATTTGTTGAAAATGCTGTCCTTTTTCCACTGGATGGTTTTAGCTCCCTTGTCAAAGATGAAGTGACCATAGGTGTGTGGATTCATTTCTGGGTCTTCAATTCTATTTTATTGATCTACTTATCTGTTGCTGTACCAGTACCATGCAGTTTTTTTCACAACTTCTCTGTAGTCCAGCTTTAGGTCAGGGATTGTGATTCCACCAGAGTTTCTTTTATTGTTAAGAATAGTTTTTGCTCTCCTAGGTTTTTATTATTCCAGATGAATTTGCCAATTGCCCTTTCTAACTCTGTGAAGAATTGATTTGGAATTTTGATGGGGATTGCATTTAATCTGTAGATTGCTTTCGGCAAGATCACCATTTTTACTATATTAATCCTGCCAATCCATGAGCATGGGAGATCTTTTCATCTTTTGAGATCTTCATTGATTTCTTTCTTCAGAGACTTGAAATTCTTGTCATATAGATCTTCCACTTCCTTAGTTAGAGTCATACCAAGGTATTTCAGGGTTATTTTGTTCTCTGGAGTCTAACTTCTTGAGTTCTTTGTATATATTGGATTTAGGGTTGGCAAAGATCCTTTCCCAATGTGTTGTTTGCCTTTTTGTCTTTAACTGATATGGTGTACTGTTGTAACTGGAAAGAGCTAGCTTGTAAACTCTGTGTGTGTGTGTCAGAGAGAGAGAGAGAGAGAGAAAAACAGAGAGAGAGAGAGAGAGAGAGAGAGAGAGAGAGAGAGAGAGAGAGAGAGAAGCCAGTCACAGGAACAAAACTCCCAGCTATCCCTGGATCTTCACCCTGGCTAGGAACCCCCCACCCCCGCCCCAACCCTGTTGATGTGGTCCTCTGCCCTATCATGAGCCAGCTCATCTGGACCTGTATCTAAGCTTCCTGGACCTACCTGGCTCTCCATTTCACCTCTGAGATGAACTCTGAAGCTTCTCTCTTCCGTGGTCTGATCTCTACAACAGCTTCTTCTCTGTTGATGGTCCTGGGTATGTCAGCATATTAATGCAGACTCTGTTGACATTTCTATAAGCCCTGCGACAACTCTTTTTTTTTCCTTTCTGCGACAACTCTTGAATTCTTCTCTAGCCTCTTTAAATTGTATCCATCCTGATAACTGCAGATGCACATGTACAGATATAGTTCTATGTTGTGTGTGACACGAAAGCTGATATTAGTAGTTAAGATCGAAGTAAGCTGCACCTGCACTAGCCAGATTACCAAGAAAGGCGGCATTGTCTGACAAATTGCTGCCATGAACACCTAGTAAATCTGTTTTTATTTAGCAAATTCTGACGGTGTAGAAAGATATACAAGTCTGTTTATATTTCTGGCATATCATGCTTATAACAAATATACTCTTCTCTGTGTCCCTAAAATCAACTTGATTCCCTATATGCTGGGACATTTTAGTTTCAGACTTTACAACTATTTAAATTGTATACTTCTGTTTATACCTACAGCTTTAAAACTTGAACAGAACATTTTTGTTGTGCCAGACACATAAAACAATAAAACTTATTTAGATCAAATAACTAAATTGTTCCATGAAATTTAGCTAGTTTAAAAAAATTCTAGAAATTTCTGTCTATACCTTTATAAGAAAACTGTTTCTTTTTGGGCTGAATGGCCCAAGTGAGAATACCTCAGTTCCACTTAGGAGGGAGAAGAAAGCAACCACAAGAGGGTGGTGGTGGGGGGGAGTGAGAGATCTGGAAGGGAAAGGCGGTGGAGGGGGAGGGGAACATGATCTGGTATTGGGTGGGGGGAAAAGGACTGAAGCCTTGAGGGCCAGTAGAAAGAATAGAAAGAAGCAACCTCGGGAGGTAGGAGGTTGGGGGGACCCTCCAGAATGCACCAGAGACCTGGGAGGTGAGAGATTCTCAAGACTCAAAGGGAGGGACATTAGATGATATGCCCTGCAGTGGAGAGAGGGAACTTGTAGAGCCCACCTCCAGCAGAAAGACAGGGCATCAAGTGAAGGATGGGGTTACTATCCCACAATCAAAACTCTGACTCATGATTGTTCCTGTCTGAAAGAACTGCAGGAAAGGAAATGGAGAAGAGCCTGTGGAAAAGAAGGTCCAGTGACAGGCACAAAGTGGGAGGCCCCAAGGCACTCACAAAAAGAGACCTAGCATGACTGCCTTCTAAAAGACCCAACAAGCAGTTGAAAGAGTCAGATGCAGATATTTGTACCCAACCAATGGACAGAAGCTGCTGACCCCTGTGGATGAATTAGGGAAAAGCTGAGGATGAGGGTGACACTGTAGGAGGACCAGCAGTTTCAATTAACCTGGACCCCCCCCCCCCCAAGATCTCTCAGACACTGGATCACCAGCAGAGGACTGCATTGTCTGAGTTCACTCAGAGAAGATGTACCTAACCCTCAAGAGACTGGAGGCACCAAGGAGTTTAGAGGTCTGGTGGGGTGGTGAGGGCACATCCTCATGGAGACAGGGGGTAGGGAGGAAGGAGTTATGGGATGTGGAACAGTCAGAGGATGGACTGGGAGGGGAATAAAATCTGGAGTGTAAAAAAAGGAAAATAATAATAATAAAAAAGATTTTATTTATTTTATGTATATGAGTACACTGTCACTGTCTTCAGATACAACAGAAGAGGGCATAGGGTCCCGTTACAGATGGTTGTGAGCTACCATGTGGTTGCTAGGAATTGAACTCAAGACCTCTTTAAGAGCAGCCAGTGCTTTTAACTGCTGAGCCATCTCTCCAGCCCCAAGAAAACTGTTTTCAATGTCAACAATACCACCCCAAACAGATCCAATGATATTTTGATTGTGATGTCTGATATATTCCTATCACCACACTTTTATAGTCGTCTTCTTTAATTATAATTTAGCTCAAGAGAGAAACTTGTTTTCTGTTATGTTTTTAGAAAAAATGTTTGCAGCATAAATAAACTACACTGACCAGGGAGTCTCAAACTAATTAACTGTCCTGCTTAAGGAAATCCAGCTTAGCTTTGCATCTGAAAGAACAGTGGAAATGATATTTTGATAAGACAAAACCTAAATGGATAGATTATAGGCTCATGCACAGCTATATCAATTCCTTTTTCATATTTCTTTGGGGAATAGTGCACAGCTGGGCGATATTTAATTAGACCGAGAAGCAGTGCTACACAGTGGGTTACATATGCACTAGCGAAAGCCAGCATTACTGGAGGTGTTATATAAACTTGTTTTACTGTTAGATTTAGCTCATATAAAAATCAATTTAATAACCTCTACATGTGAAAAATGCCTGTCCTATTCACACTTCCTTACTGATGAGGGACAAACATAGTTTCTGGACCTGTTAGAACATGTCAAGGAAGAGGCGTATATGAAGTTGGGATTTCAATTTTAATTATTAAAGATTGCTATCTATAGCCTCTATTCATCTTGTGAGGGATAGAATAAAATATTAGTTCTTCTTTTTAGAGCACTCCAAAGTTATGAACTTTGTAGTTCTACTTGCATCTGCATGCTATCTGTATACAGGCTTGCTGTCAATAGTTTAGTACATATTATAAGTTATGCCATAGAATGCTTTGATGTTTGCATATAAACAATGTGAAAGGACTTTTTTTTAAATCTCCAAGTTAGACATAAAGGAGGCCTCATAACTAACTTATTATCTCTACTTTCCATCCCATTCACTGTTAGAGACACAGTAAAGCTAAAACTTTGCTTCTGCCATACTTGATAAGATCATTCAGCCATAGGAACTGGTAAAACCTCGTAGAAACCAAATCCATCTACCTTGTACATAGTTCAAAGTATTAGGGGACAACCATTAGAAGGCTCTTTCTCTATTTCTGCTATGTTTTGAAACATATATTCATAACATATGTTCAGTAAAGTGAGATGCTTGGTTTACCAAGTTAGAGTTAAACTAGGATCCTCAGTGTTTGGACTTTTCTAGATAGTTGTCCAAGTAGAATGAGAGACTTGTCTTAGAGAAATGTACCAAATCACAGAGAAACATCCTTTTCAATGTGATGGGGACCCAGTAGGACAAGAGCTTTCTGACACACTTGTGTGGCCTTTGTAGTAATAGTAGACAAAGCAGGCAGCTCAGGTGTGACACTTCTCCAGTAGAGTGGGGAAGGAGAGAGCAGCTGAGGCTTTTGGGAAAAGGGAAATAGTAAGTGTCTTTAGTAGAAAGATGTGCTCATATAGGCATAGAGAAATACCCAGACAGGTGTAGCAGGCTAGATTCAAGAGAAATGAGGTGAATACCTGGGCAGGTACCCTGGGAGGGTGCCCCAGAGGGTGTAGAAGGATGGTCCTTTGAGAAGGTTCCCCTGGAAGGTGTAGAAGGCTCCAGGAGCTGGAGAGACACTTAAGGAATAGACAAAGGATCATTAGAGGAGCGTAGAGGAGAAGTATCTGGGAAGATGGGCTCTAGAATTTGGAGCCAAATTTGGTGAGTGGCAGAAGCCAGTAGAACCAAATGATCCACATATACCTCAGAGAAGTCAAATTAGTAGCATGGTTTGGAGAAGTTCCTTGGAAGGGATCTCATTTATGCCAATCCCAGGTTTCAGCACTGGATAAATAAAAACCAAGGACATGAGTGCTTCCCAGGTATGGTTGAGGAGAAGGGGTTTATTGTAGATAAGAGGGTGAGAGAACAGCCAGAGACATCTGGAAGTCCCAATTGAACTGAGGCATTTCAGAGGGAGGAGTGGGAGAAGAAGAGAGGGAAGGAGAGGAACTAGTAGCCAAGAGGCCATGTGTCCAAAATGGCAGAGGTCATAAAGGGATCAGAAGATACTAGGAGAAGGGAAGCCCAGCCCAGTTTCATGGCTGGAGAGGTTGAGGGTAGGGGGTGGGGTATGCCAGCCAGGATGATTGTGTAACAGATAGGGACTGAGGGACTGGTGGCCAGAGTCTGCTTTGGTATGTTAAATAGGCATCCTAGTTAGCCATTTGTCCTGAGTTTGAGACCTAACTGTTATAGGATATTTGATCACATTGTGAACCCTGAGATTGTGTTATTTACTGAAAATACCTGCTTCTAGTTGTGGTGTGGCTCAGTCCTTAGCACATACCTTTAAATCCTCTTGCTAAAATACAGACACACCCTTAGTATATATCTTTAATCCCAAACAATGAAGTTAGTTTGTAATGTTATTTTGTAAAATTAGTTTGTAGAAGGAGGCACCATTTTTGAAAGTGATATCTAGTTGAGTGGTAGACAAAGTGATGAATAGAGAAAGATTTGACAGAATAGGATATGCCCAACTCTCTCACCAGAAGAGAGAGGAAAGTGAAATTACTTAAGAAAGCAGTGGAGAGAGAGAGAGAGAGAGAGAGAGAGAGAGAGAGAGAGAGAGAGAGAGAGAGAAAGAGAGAGTTACTGGGAGAGTTTTACAGACACAAATGGAAGAGGAAACAGTCTAGACATAGGTAAAGACTGAATGAGCCAAAGAATGAGAATGAGCCAGAAGATTAGAACATATTGCCTACATTAGTATGAGGCCAAGCAGAGCAATTCACTCAGAGGCCAAGAGAGAATCCAGTTTGAATCTATCAGCTTGGGAAGGAGTTTTGAGCCAGAACAGTTGAGTTGAGTCAGCCAACCAGAGATCAGAAAGAACAAGAAAGGGTGAGCTTATTTAGCAGTAAGTCTCAGAGGCTGAAAACATTCTAAGCCTAGATTAGATTGCACGAAGGGTAGAAGCTTCCAGAACTAGACCTAGGTTAACAGACAGAGGCAATAAGCCCCTGAGATGACAATTACAGCAGAATAAAAGTTACTTTTACACCTAACAGTTCTGAAAAGAAATAATCAAGGTGTAATATTACTAAACTTTTCATCCTAATCTTGATTTATATATTCTTCTGGCAAATATTGTTGTTAGTACATAGAAGCATACTCTGTAGACAATCTTTTTGTTTATCCCCTAATTTAATCTGATATTTGATTAAATAAAAGGGTATATTGACACAGCTTTTTTGGTTTTACTTGCCCATCTGAAAAATCAAAAGCTTTCAAACACAGAATACTCATAAGTCAGTTTGAAATACTAAAACATGCCATTGCAGGTTTATAATCCAGGATGTTTTCCTACCAGGTCCTCAGAAGAATTCAACCAGTTGGTTATCTGAAATTTCCTTCTGTGAGAAACACATTCCTACCACCACCTATTACAAGGCACTGGGAATAATTATCCCTGTCTTAGGGTTTTACTGCTGTGAAGAGACACCATGACCACAGCAATTCTTATTAAAAAAAAAACATTTAATTGGGGCTGGCTTACAGTTTCAGAGGTTTAATTTATTATCAGCATGGCAGGAAGCATGGCAGTATGTAGGCAGACATGATTCTGGAGGAGCTGAAAGTTCTACATCTTGATGCATAGGCAGCAGAAGGGGACTGTCTGTCACACTGAGCATAGCTTGAGCATATATAAGACTTTAAAGCCTGCATACACACTGATGCCCTTTCTCCAACAAGGCCACACCTACTTCAACATGGCCACGCCTCCTAGTAGTGCTAGTCCTTATGGGCCAAGCATTCAAACACATGGGTCTACAGGGGTCCTTCCTACTCAAACCACCACATGACCTAATTTTCAAACAAGAAAATAAAGTTACTTCTCCCCGGTGACAGAAACTTTTTAGTTTTTTCTGAGCTTGGCAAATGCACAGGTCTTCTTATACTCAAAGGTGATTTTATGGTAAATTCTGAACACGCTTTTCTGAACATTTCCACTCTGTGACTGTGACGGGTGTGTACATCCAGCGGGCTATAACTTGGTGCAAAAGGCAGCAATCTGTTCATTTCAGGCTGTGTGTGGTGGTACACGTTTCTCCCCCTCTCTATGGAGCACTGTGAGAATTGCAGACAGATAAGTGATTTTCCTCTGGGAAATATCTACTTTCCCAAATCTCAGACCATGTTCCCATACTGTAGACTCTAAAGCTCAGTTCTATACTGTGAAATGTCAGTCCACTTTCTGTTTTTAAATCCAGAGAGAGTGTGTCCTATGCACACATGCTCTGTGTATGCACCTGCCTTTATAGGCAGTAGGCATTGGCCTAAGCACTTGCCTACTTTTTCTTCATAATGAAAACCAAAAAGGCTTAAAAGCTTTTCAGAGTGTTGTTTGGGAAGAAAGGAGATCTAAAAAAATGCTAATGGTCCTTTAAAAAAAAAGAGTTGAGAGTAAACAATGTATGTAATTATCTTGCCAGCAAGTGCTGCTAATTAAAGTGAAATCATGCTATTAGCACACACACCTGCTGTTATGTAAGCGGTCCACTTCTTGCTGAAAAACTTAATTTGGAGTAGGATTGGAAATCTTCCGTGCGTTTCCTTAAGGGAAGTCCTCTTCATAGTGCTGCATTAGATTCGCTGATTTGAGGACTCGGTTCTGAACATCATTCTCAGATACTTCCAAAAGGTGGGTTTCAATCGTGATGTCTTTGAGGTCTCTACTGTGTAAGGTTTTCTTCTGAGCAGAGGAAAATTAAAATGGAGTCTTTTGTCAAAGTCACCAGAATGCAGTTTTCCCTTGTCTTGGGTCATAGAGGGTCTCAAAGCACACCCTCTAGTGTCTTATTCAATATGGAAGACAACCACAGTGCCACCCCTT
Source organism: Mus musculus (assembly GCF_000001635.26). NCBI lineage: Eukaryota > Metazoa > Chordata > Mammalia > Rodentia > Muridae > Mus > Mus musculus. The sequence goes on along the minus strand of NC_000076.6, from coordinate 74,778,554 downwards.
TCTCTATATCAGCAATAACTGGCTCCTTATTTTAAAATATTTAGGAGACAATTTCTTTTTTTAAAAATGATTATTCTTCTGAGAAATGAGGTTCCCCCCCACCTACATCAATACTGTGTCCCCATAAACCATATTGAAAGTACCTGTGTTCACCTGTCTTACTGTCACACTGTCAGCATCAAGGGCAGCAAAACGGAGCACAGAGATCACACTGAGCCTGATCAGACCCCAGGGTCCTGAGATGAGAAACTGAGAACACACTTCAGTTTCAGAATATTTTCCAACCAAACTACACATTGTAAATATTTATGCTTCAATAAATGTCACACATTAAATGTAGCTAGAATACAAAGAGTGGAACTCAGTAATGTGGTTCCAAAGGGTGAGATCCAATAATTACCATCTCTTTAGTTACTGGAGACATTAATGAGTTATGGAAATCTAAATATTGGCCTAGAGCTGAGAGGAGAGAGTTTAATTGTCCTCTAAAGGCATTCAATGTGAAAGAAAAGAAATCCAAGAAGGGAAAAGATCAAGGAGTATGGCAAGGAGCTGGGAATGAAGGAGAAGTAAGACATCAAGATAGATGCTCCTTGAGATACCCAGTGCTGAGTAGACATCTTTAGTAGGAATTTTGCTGTTTAATTTGTATATTCTCTTACAGGTACATGATATATTTATAACCTTCAAAAGAATCAATATTCCAAGTGTGAGCAACAAATAAGGCAGTTTCAAGAAAGGACTAGAACCTAAACAAGACCCCCCCCTTGTCCCCCCAAATCCTGGAAACCAGTTGAATGAGGGTTATTCCATGCAACATGTCCTCTGTACACCCTGGAATACTCAAGGAAGTCCTGCTGGTACAGCTAGTTTCCTACAAAGACTGAGAGAGGAGGACTCCTGAAGTTAATTAATGGATTATCTTGAGATGAGTCCTCTTTTTCTGACATCGCATCACAAAAAATCATTTAAACAACAATCTAAAGAAATCTACTGAAGAGCCAAGAAAATAAGGCCAGGAAGGACAAAAAAAGCACAGAAGTTTGGATCATTTTTCCCACTTTACTTTTGTTTACTAGTTGTGGTGGGTTGACTATGCTTGGCCCAAGGAGTGGCACTACTAGGAGGTGTGGCCTTGTTTGAGGAAGTGCCATTGCAGGTGTGGGCTTTAAGACCCTTGTCCTAGCTGCCTGGAAGTCAGTCTTCCCCTAATGGCCTCCAGATGAAGATGTAGAACTCTCAGCTCCTCCTGCACCATGTCTGCTTGGACACTGCCATGCTCCTGCCTTGATGATAATGGACTGAACCTCTGAACCTGTAAGTCAGCACCAATTAAATGTCATCCTTATAAGAGTTGCCTTGGTCATGGTGTGTGTTCACAGCAGTAAGACCCTAACTAAGACACTGGTATAACAGAAAAACCTTAGAGAGACAATACCTTGATATGCTGGACTTGCTACAGGCTAGAAACAGAAGAGAGGGATAAGAAGCTGCCATAGTGAGTCCTGTGGGAGCCCATGTCAGCGGCATCAGAAACAAAGGTCCGCAAGTTCATTATTTCCAGAAACCACCATCAGTGCTTTGTCCAAACCCATCCCTGGCTTCAGGAACTCCAGAGCTCCTGTGAAGTCTCTGCTAGTGTTACGGTTGTACCAAATGTAGAGGTGCCCTTCCCCGCTATGAACAATAGATAAAGACATATGAAAGCCATGAACAATACAGGAAAACAATGTCTGTTTCTTCTTCCCAAAGAGAATTGGGCTGATAAGTGTTGCTCCTCTGGACTTTCCTGACATGATCAATACAAGATTCTTACCAGTTTTTGAAACCTGTTATAAGTTTGTCCCTTTCATCTCTGATCATGCTTTCTACCGATTAAGCAAAATGAGAATAACATATGGACTCTATGGTTTTACATCGTGGGGGAATTACACAGGCATCCACTTCTAGCTTGGGCAGCTACAAATAGCTTAGAAGTTTATTTTCCCTCTGACCTCACACTGCATCTTTTTAAATAAGATGTTTTTCTTTTAAAAAGAAGACATTTTTACCCATTATTAGAGACCACATTTAAGACTATAGTATAATAGGCACACCTGTTAGATTACATCTATTTTTTGGCTTAATTCAACGAGCTCAAATTCAAGTCAGAGATCACTAATGAAGAAAATAAGAAAATGTACTTCAAACTGTCTGTGCAATACAGTAGGTAACCAAAAACTAATACTGAACATAAAGGCAGCATTGATGTGGTAGTTTGGTTTGAAACTTTTTTCAAAGCCTAACTGATGTATGAGGAATTGTGCATATTTGAAATGCACAGCTCAGTGAGTTTGGACTTACCTAAGCACCTATCACAGATTCCCCAATTGTCTTAGTTAGCATTTTACTGCTGTGAACAGACACCATGACCAAGGCATCTCTTATAAGAACAGCATTTAATTGGGGCTGGCTTACAGATTCAGAGGTTCAGTCCATTATTGTCATGGTGGGAGCATGGCAGCATCTAGGCAGGCATGGGGCTGGAGGAGCTGAGAATTCTATATCTTCATCTGAAGGCTGCTAGGAGAAGATTGGCTCTCATGTGGTTAGGAGGAGGGTCTCAAAACTCACACCCACAGTGTCACATTTCCTCCAACAAGGCCACACCTATTCCAACAAGGCCACACCTCTTAACAGTGCCCCTCCATGGATCAAGCATATACAATTCATCACACCATTGTAACATATATATCCTATACTCTTTTTTTTCTTTTCCATTTTTTATTAGGTATTTAGCTCATTTACATTTCCAATGCTATACCAAAAGTCCCCCATAGCCACCCACCCCTACTCCCCTACCCACCCACTCCCCCTTTTTGGCCCTGGCGTTCCCCTGTACTGGGGCATATAAAGTTTGCGTGTCCAATGGGCCTCTCTTTCCAGTGATGGCCGACTAGGCCATCTTTTGATACATATGCAGCTAGAGTCAAGAGCTCCGGGGTACTGGTTAGTTCATAATGTTGTTCCACCTATAGGGTTGCAGATCCCTTTAGCTCCTTGGGTACTTTCTCTAACTCCTCCATTGGGAGCTCTGTGATCCATCCATTAGCTGACTGTGAGCATCCACTTCTGTGTTTGCTAGGCCCCGGCATAGTCTCACAAGAGACAGCTATATCTGGGTCCTTTAAGCAAAATCTTGCTAGTGTATGCAATGGTGTCAGCGTTTGAATGCTGATTATGGGTATCCTATACTCTTTAACAGTTTCTTTGTGTGATGATCAGAAATTAAGTCATTATCAGGTGCACAATGAATTCTCACATTTGTGTCAGTGTCGCTCTGAGTAGGTTCACTCAAATCTTGCTTATGTACACCTGGTGTGTGCACTTTGCACTGTGCCTGCTGTTATGAAAGTCAATGTTAATAAACCATGGGGCACCCGGATTCAGATCTAAGACCATTATATGTAAAGAGTTGCAGTGTTTGCTTGTAGGTAAGAAGTTTTCTGAGATTGTAGAAACAAATAATGGACAACATTTTTCTATTACTTTTCTTTAGCATTTAAGTCTCAAATTAATGTGTGTGGAGTTTGTAGTAGGTTTGATTTTTACAATTGTTATTTGAGCTTCTGACTAGAAGAACATCATTTTTAGAAGCTGTCAAGTGAGTTTTGCATTGGGATTAGGATAAAACTCCCAACAACCTTTGAAATGAGTCTGACCAGATTCTTTTTTTTCCTCTTTTTTTTATTAGGTATTTTCCTCGTTTACATTTCCAATGCTATCCCAAAAGTCCCCCATACCCACCCTCCCAATCCCCTACCCACCCACTCCCCCTTTTTGGCCCTGGCGTTCCCCTGTAAGGAGCATATAAAGTTTGCAAGTCCAAAGGGCCTCTCTTTCCAGTGATGGCTGACTAGGCCATCTTTTATTTTTTTATTTTTTTATTTTTTTTCCATTTTTTATTAGGTATTTAACTCATTTACATTTCCAATGCTATACCAAAAGTCCCCCATATCCACCCACCCCCACTCCCCTGCCCACCCACTCCCCCTTTTTGGCCCTGGTATTCCCCTGTACTGGGGCATATAAAGTTTGCAAGTCCAATGGGCCTCTCTTTCCAGTGATGGCCGACTAGGCCATCTTTTGATACATATGCAGCTAGAGTCAAGAGCTCCGGGGTACTGGTTAGCTCATAATGTTGTTCCACCTATAGGGTTGCAGATCCCTTTAGCTCCTTGGCTACTTTCTCTAGCTCCTCCATTGGGAGCCCTATGATCCATCCATTAGCTGACTGTGAGCATCCACTTCTGTGTTTGCTGGGCCCCGGCATAGTCTCACAAGAGACAGCTACATCTGCGTCCTTTCAATAAAATCTTGCTAGTGTATGCAATGGTGTCAGCGTTTGGATGCTGATTATGGGGTGGATCCCTGGCTATGGCAGTCTCTACATGGTCCATCCTTTCATCTCAGCTCCAAACTCCGTCTCTGTAACTCCTTCCATGGGTGTTTTGTTCCCAAATCTAAGGAGGGGCATAGTGTCCACACTTCAGTCTTCATTCTCCTTGAGTTTCATGTGTTTAGCAAATTATATCTTATATCTTGGGTATCCTAGGTTTGGGGCTAATATCCACTTATCAGTGAATACATATTGTGTGAGTTTCTTTGTGAATGTGTTACCTCACTCAGGATGATGCCCTCCAGGTCCATCCATTTGGCTAGGAATTTCATAAATTCATTCTTTTTAATAGCTGAGTAGTACTCCATTGTGTAGATGTACCACATTTTCTGTATCCATTCCTCTGTTGAGGGGCATCTAGGTTCTTTCCAGCTTCTGGCTATTATAAATAAGGCTGCTATGAACATAGTGGAGCATGTGTCCTTCTTACCTGTTGGGGCATCTTCTGGATATATGCCCAGGAGAGGTATTGCTGGATCCTCCGGTAGTACTATGTCCAGTTTTCTGAGGAACCGGCAGACTGATTTCCAGAGTGGTTGTACAAGCCTGCACTCCCACCAACAATGGAGGAGTGTTCCTCTTTCTCCACATCCTCGCCAGCATCTGCTGTCACCTGAATTTTTGATCTTAGCCATTCTGACTGGTGTGAGGTGGAATCTCAGGGTTGTTTTGATTTGCATTTCCCTGATGATTAAGGATGTTGAACATTTTTTCAAGTGCTTCTCTGCCATTCGGTATTCCTCAGGTGAGAATTCTTTGTTCAGTTCTGAGCCCCATTTTTTAATGGGGTTATTTGATTTTCTGAAGTCCACCTTCTTGAGTTCTTTATATATGTTGGATATTAGTCCCCTATCTGATTTAGGATAGGTAAAGATCCTTTCCCAATCTGTTGGTGGTCTTTTTGTCTTATTGACGGTGTCTTTTGCCTTGCAGAAACTTTGGAGTTTCATTAGGTCCCATTTGTCGATTCTCGATCTTACAGCACAAGCCATTGCTGTTCTGTTCAGGAATTTTTCCCCTGTGCCCATATCTTCAAGGCTTTTCCCCACTTTCTCCTCTATAAGTTTCAGTGTCTCTGGTTTTATGTGAAGTTCCTTGATCCACTTAGATTTGACCTTAGTACAAGGAGATAAGTATGGATCGATTCGCATTCTTCTACACGATAACAACCAGTTGTGCCAGCACCAATTGTTGAAAATGCTGTCTTTCTTCCACTGGATGGTTTTAGCTCCCTTGTCGAAGATCAAGTGACCATAGGTGTGTGGGTTCATTTCTGGATCTTCAATTCTATTCCATTGGTCTACTTGTCTGTCTCTATACCAGTACCATGCAGTTTTTATCACAATTGCTCTGTAGTAAAGCTTTAGGTCTGGCATGGTGATTCCGCCAGAAGTTCTTTTATCCTTGAGAAGACTTTTTGCTATCCTAGGTTTTTTGTTATTCCAGACAAATTTGCAAATTGCTCCTTCCAATTCGTTGAAGAATTGAGTTGGAATTTTGATGGGGATTGCATTGAATCTGTAGATTGCTTTTGGCAAGATAGCCATTTTTACAATGTTGATCCTGCCAATCCATGAGCATGGGAGATCTTTCCATCTTCTGAGATCTTCTTTAATTTCTTTCTTCAGAGATTTGAAGTTTTTATCATACAGATCTTTCACCTCCTTAGTTAGAGTCACGCCAAGATATTTTATATTATTTGTGACTATTGAGAAGGGTGTTGTTTCCCTAATTTCTTTCTCAGCCTGTTTATTCTTTGTATAGAGAAAGGCCATTGACTTGTTTGAGTTTATTTTATATCCAGCTACTTCACCGAAGCTGTTTATCAGGTTTAGGAGTTCTCTGGTAGAATTTTTAGGGTCACTTATATATACTATCATATCATCTGCAAAAAGTGATATTTTGACTTCCTCTTTTCCAATTTGTATCCCCTTGATCTCCTTTTGTTGTCGAATTGCTCTGGCTAATACTTCAAGTACTATGTTGAAAAGGTAGGGAGAAAGTGGGCAGCCTTGTCTAGTCCCTGATTTTAGTGGGATTGCTTCCAGCTTCTCTCCATTTACTTTGATGTTGGCTACTGGTTTGCTGTAGATTGCTTTTATCATGTTTAGGTATGGGCCTTGAATTCCTGATCTTTCCAAAACTTTTATCATGAATGGGTGTTGGATCTTGTCAAATGCTTTTTCTGCATCTAACGAGATGATCATGTGGTTTTTGTCTTTGAGTTTGTTTATATAATGGATTACATTGATGGATTTTCGTATATTAAACCATCCCTGCATCCCTGGAATAAAACCTACTTGGTCAGGATGGATGATTGCTTTAATGTGTTCTTGGATTCGGTTAGCGAGAATTTTATTGAGGATTTTTGCATCGATATTCATAAGAGAAATTGGTCTGAAGTTCTCTATCTTTGTTGGATCTTTCTGTGGTTTAGGTATCAGAGTAATAGTGGCTTCATAAAATGAGTTGGGTAGAGTACCTTCTACTTCTATTTTGTGAAATAGTTTGTGCAGAATTGGAATTAGATCTTCTTTGAAGGTCTGATAGAACTCTGCACTAAACCCATCTGGTCCTGGGCTTTTTTTGGTTGGGAGACTATTAATAACTGCTTCTATTTCTTTAGGTGATATGGGACTGTTTAGATGGTCAACTTGATCCTGATTCAACTTTGGTACCTGGTATCTGTCCAGAAATTTGTCCATTTCGTCCAGGTTTTCCAGTTTTGTTGAGTATAGCCTTTTGTAGAAGGATCTGATGGTGTTTTGGATTTCTTCAGGATCTGTTGTTATGTCTCCCTTTTCATTTCTGATTTTGTTAATTAGGATTTTGTCCCTGTGCCCTTTAGCGAGTCTAGCTAAGGGTTTATCTATCTTGTTGATTTTCTCAAAGAACCAACTCCTCGTTTGGTTAATTCTTTGAATAGTTCTTCTTGTTTCCACTTGGTTGATTTCACCCCTGAGTTTGATTATTTCCTGCCGTCTACTCCTCTTGGGTGAATTTGCTTCCTTTTTTTCTAGGGCTTTTAGATGTGTTGTCAAGCTGCTAGTATGTGCTGTCTCCCGTTTCTTCTTGGAGGCACTCAGCGCTATGAGTTTCCCTCTTAGAAATGCTTTCATTGTGTCCCATAGGTTTGGGTACGTTGTGGCTTCATTTTCATTAAACTCTAAAAAGTCTTTAATTTCTTTCTTTATTCCTTCCTTGACCAAGGTATCATTGAGAAGAGTGTTATTCAGTTTCCGCGTGAATGTTGGCTTTCCATTATTTATGTTGTTATTGAAGATCAGTGTTAGGCCATGGTGGTCTGATAGGATACATGGGACAATTTCAATATTTTTGTATCTATTGAGGCCTGTTTTGTGACCAATTATATGGTCAATTTTGGAGAAGGTCCCGTGAGGTGCTGAGAAGAAGGTATATCCTTTTGTTTTAGGATAAAATGTTCTGTAGATATCTGTCAGGTCCATTTGTTTCATAACTTCTGTTAGTTTCACTGTGTCCCTGTTTAGTTTCTGTTTCCACGATCTGTCCTTTGAAGAAAGTGGTGTGTTGAAGTCTCCCACTATTATTGTGTGAGGTGCAATGTATGCTTTGAGCTTTACTAAAGTGTCTCTAATGAATGTGGCTGCCCTTGCATTTGGAGCGTAGATATTCAGAATTGAGAGTTCCTCTTGGAGGATTTTACCTTTGATGAGTATGAAGTGTCCCTCCTTGTCTTTTTTGATAACTTTGGGTTGGAAGTCGATTTTATCCGATATTAAAATGGCTACTCCAGCTTGTTTCTTCAGTCCATTTGCTTGGAAAATTGTTTTCCAGCCTTTCACTCTGAGGTAGTGTCTGTCTTTTTCCCTGAGATGGGTTTCCTGTAAGCAGCAGAATGTTGGGTCCTGTTTGTGTAGCCAGTCTGTTAGTCTATGTCTTTTTATTGGGGAATTGAGTCCATTGATATTAAGAGATATTAAGGAAAAGTAATTGTTGCTCCCTTTTATTTTTGTTGTTAGAGTTGGCATTCTGTTCTTGTGGCTGTCTTCTTTTTGGTTTGTTGAGGGATTACTTTCTTGGTTGTTCTAGGGCGTGATTTCCGTCCTTGTATTGCTTCTTTTCTGTTATTATCCTTTGAAGGGCTGGATTCGTGGAAAGATATTGTGTGAACTTGGTTTTGTCGTGGAATACTTTGGTTTCTCCATCTATGGTAATTGAGAGTTTGGCCGGGTATAGTAGCCTGGGCTGGCATTTGTGTTCTCTTAGTGTCTGTATAACATCTGTCCAGGCTCTTCTGGCTTTCATAGTCTCTGGTGAAAAGTCTGGTGTAATTCTGATAGGCCTTCCTTTATATGTTACTTGACCTTTCTCCCTTACTGCTTTTAATATTCTATCTTTATTTAGTGCATTTGTTGTTCTGATTATTATGTGTCGGGAGGAATTTCTTTTCTGGTCCAGTCTATTTGGAGTTCTGTATGCTTCTTGTATGATCATGGGCATCTCTTTTTTTATGTTTGGGAAGTTTTCTTCTATTATTTTGTTGAAGATATTAGCTGGCCCTTTAAGTTGAAAATCTTCATTCTCATCAATTCCTATTATCCGTAGGTTTGGTCTTCTCATTGTGTCCTGGATTACCTGGATGTTTTGAGTTAGGATCCTTTTGCATTTTGTATTTTCTTTGACTGTTGTGTCGATGTTCTCTATGGAATCTTCTGCACCTGAGATTCTCTCTTCCATTTCTTGTATTCTGTTGCTGATGCTCGCATCTATGGTTCCAGATCTCTTTCCTAGGGTTTCTATCTCCAGCGTTGCCTCGCTTTGGGTTTTCTTTATTGTGTCTACTTCCCCTTTTAGTTCTAGTATGGTTTTGTTCATTTCCATCACCTGTTTGGCTGTGTTTACCTGCTTTTCTTTAAGAGCCTGTAACTCTTTAGCAGTGCTCTCCTGTAAATCTTTAAGTGACTTATGAAAGTCCTTCTTGATGTCCTCTATCATCATCATGAGAAATGTTTTTAAATCTGGGTCTAGATTTTCGGTTGTGTTGGGGTGCCCAGGACTAGGTGGGGTGGGAGTGCTGCGTTCTGATGATGGTGAGTGGTCTTGATTTCTGTTAGTAGGATTCTTACGTTTGCCTTTCGCCATCTGGTAATCTCTGAAGCTAGCTGTTTTAGTTGTCACTGTTAAGAGCTTGTTCTTCAGGTGACTCTGTTAGCCTCTATGAGCAGACCTGGAGGGTAGCACTCTCCTTAGTTTCAGTGGGCAGAGTATTCTCTGCAGGCAAGCTCTCTTCTTGCAAGGCAGGTACCCAGATATCTGGTGTTCGAACCAGACTCCTGGCAGAAGTTTTGTTCCACTCACTAGAGGTCTTAGGATCACGTGTGGAATCCTGTGTGGGCCCTTGCGGGTGTCAGGCGACTCAGCTGGCAAGGTAGCCGGGGCTCGAGTGGAGTGGAAGGGGTTTGTGCCCCAGATCAAGCCCGGGTAGCCTGCTTCCCTATGTACCGCAGTCTCAAGTTCTGCGCGATTGGATTGGGCCAGGCACTGTGGTCCACTCACCAGAGGTCTTAGGGTCCCGTGGGGAGTCCCGTGTGGACCCTTGCGGGTGTTGGGCAAGACTCTGCTGGCAAGGTAGCCCGGGGCTCGAGTCTCGAGTCGGGCGGAAGGGACTTGTGCCCCAGATCAGGCCCGGGTAGCCTGCTTCCCTATGTACCGCAGTCTCAAGTTCCGTGCGATTGGATTGGGGCAGGCACTGTGATCCACTCACCAGAGGTCTTAGGGTCCCGTGGGGAGTCCCGTGTGGACCCTTGCGGGTGTTGGGCAAGACTCTGCTGGCAAGGTAGCCCGGGGCTCGAGTCTCGAGTCGAGCGGAAGGGACTTGTGCCCCAGATCAGGCCCGGGTAGCCTGCTTCCCTATGTACCGCAGTCTCAAGTTCTGCGCGATTGGATTGGGGCAGGCACTGTGATCCACTCACCAGAGGTCTTAGGGTCCCGTGGGGAGTCCTGTGTGGGCCCTTGCGGGTGTTGGGCAAGACTCTGCTGGCAAGGTAGCCCGGGGCTCGAGTCTCGAGTCGAGCGGAAGGGACTTGTGCCCCAGATCAGGCCTAGGCCATCTTTTGATACATATGCAGCTAGAGTCAAGAGCTCCGGGGTACTGGTTAGTTCATATTGTGGTTCCACCTATAGGGTTGCAGTTCCCTTTAGCTCCTTGGGTACTTTCTCTAGCTCCTCCATTGGGGGCCCTGTGATCCATCCAATAGCTGACTGTGAGCATCCACTTCTGTGTTTGCTAGGCCCTGGCATAGTCTCACAAGAGACAGCTATATCTGGGTCCTTTCAGCAAAATCTTGCTAGTGAATGCAATGGTGACATCGTTTGGAAGCTGATTATGGGATGGATCCCCGGATATGGCAATCACTAGATGGTCCATCCTTTCATCACAGCTCCAGACTTTGTCTCTGTAACTCCTTCCATGGGTGTTTTGTTCCCATTTCTAAGAAGGGGCAAAGTGTCCACACTTTGGTCTTCGTTCTTCTTGAGTTTCATGCGTTTAGCAAATTGTATCTTATATCTTGGGTATCCTAAGCTTCTGGGCTAATATCCACTTATCAGTGAGTACATATTGTGTGAGTTCCTTTGTGATTGTGTTACCTCACTCAGGATGATGCCCTCCAGGTCCATCCATTTGGCTAGGAATTTCATAAATTCATTGTTTTTAATAGCTGAGTAGTACTCCATTGTGTAAATGTACCACATTTTCTGTATCCATTTCTCTGTTGAGGGGCATCTGGGTTTTTTCCAGCTTCTGGCTATTATAAATAAGGCTGCTATGAACGTAGTGGAGCATGTGTCCTTCTTAACCAGATTCTTATGACTTAAAAGGAATTATGTATTCATACAAAGCAACATTCTCAACATTAGTGGTTATAAAATTAAAATATTGATCTCCTTATAAACCGAGGAAGATACTTTTCTATGCCTTATGATGTCAAGACTGTAGCTATTTATGTAAAAACAAATAAGCACACCCATCTCTTTCGAATGATGATTTGCTTTCATTGTTAATAGGTGCTAAGATTACATTCATCAGGCAGATATTTCTCAGGCAGAAAGTGTCTATGAGTAGACAAAATTTAATTTACGGGTCAGACTTAGGAACTTTTCATTTTTCTCCTCAAAGACATCATTATAATTTCCTATCAGTCGAATCCTCAAAATCTATGTTATATCCAAGTACTTCCCATGCTCTTAATTACTACCACCACAAGCTGCATGGCGATACCCTGTCTTATCTACTTTTTAAAAATTATTATTATCATCTGCTTTCCTGGCTTAAAGGTAGCTTCCTACACCACACGGCAGTTTTGAAACTTCTCATCTATTTCTTGCTTTCATGTTTTATCATATCCTTTTAATTTATAATCTATCCACATTCATAACCAGACCCACCCCATCTTTCCAATATTATCTGCCTTAATTCTTTGCTTAAATTCATTTCCTCAATATCTTCTGTCCATCTTTTAGTTCTTTGACTATGTTAAGATTTTTCTTAATGTTACATTTTATTTGATGAGAATGACCTCTTTCTTAAGCTTCAAGGGTAGAGTACTTTATATGCTCGTTTAAATGTTTTCTTCTCTGACGGCTGGCCATGATGATTCTTGACCTGGGACAGCAGGTCATTCTTCAGTGTCAGGTTCCTGGGAGGAAGGACTGGGAGGTCATAAGGTAAAGAACAGAGGAGAGGCCGAGTCTTATGCCAAGTACGTTTATTAAGAAGCACAGCATCTTGTATACCATTTGCAGGGGGAAAATGTGACAGAGTCAGCAGAAGGCTAATGAAGCAACGTTGGCAAAGAGAACAGAGGATACCTCAGACACAGCTGCCTTAGGACTTGTGCAGTCATCCCGGGGGGAAGAGTTTAGTTCCCAGAAACTGCAACCTTGATTCTTTCAAGGCCATGACCCCACCCAGAGTCCAGATCTTGCCAAATCTGCACCTGGGCAAGGACATGAAACTAATGTTCCCTTTGCATCAGGGCTCCTGAGATAGCCTTGGATTAGCCTGGCTTCCAACAAGTCTGCTTACGAGGGTCTTTTATTTATTCTCTGCAAAACCATTGTATGCATTGTGATATAGATAAATGTTTATACATATGTATGCATTATGTATGTGTGTATCATCTACTTATATCTACCATCTATCTATATCTATCACCTATTTATAATCTGTTAATCTGTATCATCTACTCTATATAATCTAGCTTTATCATATATTATAGATCTACCATCTATATATATTTATACCATATATACATGATCTATTGCTTGTTAACTTCATTGTTGTCTATTACTGTAACTGAAGTACAAATTGTAAGAGAAGGAATACATTCTAAATACATTGGCCTTGATAAGTGTTTCAATGAATGAATGAATGAATGAATGAATGAATGAATAGAAGTTAGAAACTGCCTTGTGTGACAAAAGTTTTTACAGCTTGATTTTTGTGGCTAAGGCACAGAACATTCCAGAATTTCTGGGGTTCACCAATGTAGTGAATGTCAAGTGTACTATGATTCATGTACATATTTGTTTGACTTCAAGTTCTAAATTCTGATCTTTCCATTGTGCATTCTGCTAAACTTTACCTGTGCTCACAGAAAAGGACAGAAGTTGGTATTTTTCAGAAGCCCTTGCCTTTGGCTATAGCTTGAGGTTGAGAGGTAAAGCAAATATGACAATATGGTTCAATGCATGTTTTTGAATGTAAAAAAAAAAAGAAGAAGAAGAAGAAGAAAAAGAAAAAGAAAGAAATAAAAAAGGAAGGACATGACTGCTCCTAGGTATGGTGGAGGAGAAGGTTTTATTGTAGATAAAATGGAGAGCATAGCTAGAGGCAGGGGCATCTGGGAGAGTCCAGAGTGAACATAGCCAGACTGAGCTAACTGTGTAAGGGGAGAGAGGGAGGCAGAGGAAGAGAGGAGCTGCCAACGAAGAGGATTGGAGTGGGCCAAGAGACTGACCAAGAGACCGGGAAGGTAAAGGGCAGACCAAAGGCCCGGTAACCAAAAATGTCTGGATTATATAAGGAAGGCACCTGGGAGAAGGGCAGCCAAGTCCCTGGACTGGAGAAATTTAGGGTAGGGAGTAGGGTATGCCAGCCAGAAGGACCCTGTAGCAGGTAGGGACTGAGAGATGCTGGGAGAAACCTGGTAGGCAGGTCCACTTTGATGTGTTTAAACAGGCACCTCAGCCCTTTCTTCTGGGTTTGAGACCTAATAGCCTTGTACCCAAACCTCCTACTGTAAATGCCAGAGTCCAGAGTAGGATCAGACTCTGTCTCTGTCTCTCTCTGTGCCTCTGTTTTCCTCTCCCCCTCCCCCACCCCTCCCCTTCCCTTTCCCCCTCCACATCCTTCTTCCCCTCTCTCAGCTGAGGGCAGTGTTCTGGAATGGTCAATTTACTTCCCAGGTCTTATTAATCCATGTAGCTAGTGCCTGCAGGTAGCAATCTCCTCCTTACAATAAGGACTCTGTTTTAGAGCACATAGTATCTTTCTGCACATCTTCTGCAGAACAACTCTTATTGCAGGGACAGCATGTCATTCCAGGCTACAATGTAGCTTTTAAGAATTGAAGAATACAATGTAGTTCTGTTCACTCCTACCAAAGATGCATAATGTTAAGATGAACTGCCTGAAGAACATTTATTATGATTTCAGAATTTATATCAATTCTAAACAACAGTTATTCTTAGTTGAAAGCCATTTGTAATTTTCTTTTTTAAAAAATTTATTTTATGTATATGAGCACACTGTAGCTGTCTTCAGACACACCAGAAGAGGGCATCAGATCCCATTACAGATGGTTGTAAGCCACTATGTGGTTGCTGGAAATTGAAGAGTAGTCAGCGCCCTTACCTGCTAAGCCATCTCTCCAGCCCCCGAAATTATTTTCTCTCTGTCTTATATTGCATATTTACTGAGTAGGTGCCATAGTTTAGAAAATCATATACATATTGTTATCCCTGAGTATTGGTGAGAAATTGGTTTCCAGGAACTCTCTCAGATGCCAAGTATGTGGACATTTGTCAGAACACGTTCAAAAGAATGAGCCACGATAAATAATGCCTTGGGGGACCTCTGAGAGAGGCTTCAGGAGGAAAGGCAGAGGGCCTTCTAGCTCAGGTGCATTTCGTTCCCTGGATTGTTCTTGGAAGTGATTTCGTGACTCGTGTGACAAACATTCACATTGAATTTTTAAGCATTCTTGTGGGGTATCAGAACTTAGCTGCAGAATCCAGTTCCGTGAAAGGACATACTGAGTGCCGTCCTCAGTGTGCCCTGAATCTGGATATGGCCGTCTGCCTGGCTTTCACGCTTTCCCAGATATACTCTATAGTGTGTGCCAGGCAACTGTGTCTACATAGGTCTGTCCTAAGAAAGTTCTGGGAAAGGGCTGCTCTGTTAACATTTAGGATGTGCTTGCTGGTGTTTGTTTACATGTTTTTCTGATCACCTTTTCTGAACTCAACCAAGCTTCCTTGGATCACTGCTTTCTTTGTTACATTCGTGTATAAAATGACACACAAACTGAAGTAAGGTTGTCTACAGCACCGAACTCTAGCCTGCCTCCTTCTTTCAGGTCCTCAGATTCCAGGTTCAGCAGACAAGCTCTACACAGGTCTGCTGAAATGTTGAAAGACATTCAGGTCCTTCATACAAAATGCTGCAGCATTTATATAAAGTAGACATGATCTTCCTTTGCCTTTTAAGACACTCCTACATTTTAATAATGCTTCATGCTATCTAAGTCCTATGTAAATATTTATTATACTGTAATTTGTGGAAAATAATGACAAAAAGTCTATCTGTGATTGGTATGCAGTTTTAAAACAATTTAGTCCCGTATTTTGTTGATTCTTTGGATGCAGAAATATGGAAGACTATTGTGCATATGTGCACATATGTATTTATAATTTGTGTGTATACATGTATATTTATTTATGTAAATGATATTTGTCTTTATATGTGCTTATGTATGTGTATATGTATACACATATACATGTGTGTATGTATTGTGTATAGGTATGTGTTGGCACATGTATCTGCATATGTGTATGTGTGTGTATATATAGGTTCATGTATGTGTATATGAAAGTATACATGAGGTAGTTAGATGTGAAAATAACTCAGAATGTAAGTAATATTAAATTACCCACTTTCAGTTTTCATTTGTTCTGCTGACAGAAGTAGTTTAGGAGTCATGTGCTTATTGTCTACTCTGATGATACATTGTTTTATAATGCTGGATAAACAATGATCAGTGTAACAATCCAGTATGTAAATAGCAAGTCAAAATATTACTAGGCTGATCACTATTTTTTTTTAACATATAAGGTATTGGCCTTCTTGATTAGTGACCACTGCAACTGTTAAAGCTCCTTTGTGTATGTTTAATGATTAAACTCATAAGAAATCATACCAGCCTTGCGTCAGTGTCCTTGCCTATGGGTATATTGGGTAGAAGCATAAATAAATCCTGTGGCTGCTTAAATTCAGTTGCCTCTAGGCCTGGGAGTGATTGAACACCATTATTGATCAATGAACAAATTCTCACTTTGTCCAACCAGCAGCAAATGTTAGTGGGTTCAAGTGTTACATCACCAAGTGTGCGGGGGATGGGGAGTCTGCTTCCCATGACGCAGACCAAATGATCTCATTGATGGGAGTCTAAAGTGTGGAGATCTTTTTCCTAGATGTGCTGGCTAGTGGACTCTCATCATCATCCTTGCAGTGAGGTAAGAAGAGACTGGTTCCCACACATTCAAGACTGATGTGAGGAAGACGGTGATGAAGGAATGCAACACCACAAAGTCATTTCATCCATGCACTCAGGCTTAGAGAAGTCACAAAGCCAATCACACAGTTTGCCTCACTGTTGTCTGTTAATGAAACCTAAGTCTGGATAAGCTGGCACTCTGAATATCAGCTGCCATTCAACAGAAGAAATAATCTAGGGTTAGCGAGATGGCTCACTAGGTAAAGATATTCGCCACCAAGCCCAACGATCTGAGCTGGATCATCAGAATGTACATAGCAGGAGAGAACTGACTCCCACAAGGTGTCCTCTAATCCCATACTTAGGCCATGACACTCAGCACCCCGCCCCCACATGCACAGATTAAATAAATAAACCAAAATAGAACCTGCCATTTTTCTTCTTCTTCATTTTTTTTAAAGTAGAGAAGTTATTTAATGAACATATGGAGAGATTAGTCATCTTTATTTTAACCAGGAAAACATCAGAAATTTCGCTGTGATATAACTCAAATTCAGATACATCCAGGCTACCATTAGTCCTGATATATTTGGACAGATATTCTTTGAGGAACTGACCATACAAAGTAAGGCACACTTTACCACAGTGATTCCACACTTGTAACTGTAAATATACTCCAAAAAGTCCATGGCAAGGGTATCATGGGTCTAGGCAGGGGTGTCTACATTCTGTTAGGAAGATGAACTAACATAACATTGAGCAATCTTCTAAAAATATATAGTTGTATTTATAGCACATTTTTCATTTCACAAGGATGCTAATAGAAAATAAAGTGAAAGGTGAGATTTTAATATCCAAAGAGTTTCATTGTGTGTGTAGCCCAAAGACCCTCATGTCTAAAGAAAGGGAAATCACTTCATTGAAATGGCTAAATTGCCTCACAAAAATGTCTCTTCTCCTTTATAGATAGTTAAATACCTATTAAAATGTCTTTCTACGTATCAGCAGTGCTTAAAAATGGTGTATTTTGTGATGTATATAAGAAGGTGATGTTCAAACATGATGTGTTTTATCTCTAAAAAAAATCCAAGTTAAATCACACATAGGTAGCACTAACAAGCAAGTAGTTTAATTGAAAACGTGTATCTCTGGAGCTCACCTCTCTGCCCAAGCAGATGATGTCTTGATGAGCTTCACCATGCACCAGAGGCATTGCAATGCTTGGAAACTGGGTTGAAGGGCTTCCCTCCATAGTGTCCAGCTTGTTGTTGAAAGCCGCACTTGAACATAATGTGGGCGTTAAGCTCACGCCTGGCGTTCTGCCTGTGGCTAGCTTGGAGGGAACTGTCAGGAAGGAGTGCAAAGAGTGCCCGTGTGAACCTGCTAACTAACTTCTTTCACCATGTTCCCTCGCCTAGTCTTCTCATCTCTCTCTATAAATGTAGTCACGGCTTTTATAGGTGTTGAAATGAATGGCTTTTGGAAACACTCATTATGGGGAGTGTGCTTTCCTGTAATTGCTTTGCCTTTTATCGCTTTGGTTTACCCAGCCATAATTCTTTCCTTTTTATGAAAATAAACTAGGCAATTAGGTCGAGGACAAGGTGGTTTATGTTACTGCTAGGGTGCTTCCTGCCCAAATTTGCACTGACGGTTTCATTACTTATTTTCTTCTTTGTCAGATGGAGTCCCTCATTATCCTCAGGTCCTCTAAAGAATATTTCTCTCTCTGAAGTCCAACGCAGAAGTTTTCAACGCATTCCGAAGAGGCATGTGATAGCAGGGAGACATTTTGGGTATATTTTACGTGTTTCAAATTACTGCAGTAGGCAAACTGGGCAAATTTTATATTACCACATTATCCTGTGGCATCTGAATAGGGCAAGAAATGTCACCACAGGATGGAGGTGGTGTATACCCACTTCCTAAGTCCCCTTGAAGGTGCCATGACCCAATGACCTTCACCCTCCTCTTCTCAATACACCAGTAGACATTAGCAGAAAGAAAACAAGGAAATTTGTCAGCTAAGGATGGCAGTGAAGGCAGGTTCAGCTCATAAACGTTAACATTAGAAGCCCGCTTCTAATTGATTGTTAAAGCCCCCCTGACTTTACTTTCCTGTTTTAAAAGATGCAGATGACGATGGTGTCTATTTAGCCACACATCTTTAATAACTATAAACAGATAATGCATCTAGAAGTCTTGTATGCAGTGTCAGATGGGAGATATAAAGACCCAGACCCAGATTCCAACTTAGTACTTTTCTTCTTTAAATAATGCAAGCAAATAATATGTGTCTAAGTGAGACTTTTGAACTTTTGTATCCTTATACACGAACTTTTCTGAGACAGGGTCTCCCTCTTAAGGCCAGGCTGACCTTAAAGTCACAGTGACCTAGGGAATGATTGGCTCGATTTAATCCTCAGCACTACCATGGTTTATTTTACTATATGTGCAGTAGATTAAATGAACCCACAGGACCTAGAAATTTCTATTATCAAGTCAAAGGGATTTATGAAAATTCGGGTCGCAGGGGACTGATGTTATCTAGAAGAAAGATAGAAAGCCGCAGAGCCTGTGGAGATATGTAGGTATTCAAATCAAGGAAAGATAGCAACAGTCCTTAAGGATAGTAATAAATGGGAATTCACAGCCAGTGTGGATTTAGGAGAGATTGCTTTATTCCATTGTTAATTAAGACCAGAGAAACTGCCTAACAGGGTCAGCAAATCCTTGTCCCCAACTTATTAACAATATCCTGCAAGGTGGCTAATATGTTTGATGTTCAAACACTAAGAGTTATTCTTGGAGACTCCATCCATCAGGATTTTACTGTGCACTATCCTGAAATTTATATTTCAGACACAATACATTTTAATAGTATTTCATCGCCAAATAAACAAGGCATGATGCTTTCAACCCAAGAACTACTAAAATATTTTCTGCTGGATATGACTTCCCTGCTTATGTGTGAATTCCTTCTCTCTCTCTCTCTCTCTCTCTCTCTCTCTCTCTCTCTCTCTGGTTAAGCAATCAGTCCTATTGAATCATTACCATTCTGGTCAACTTTTCCTGTGTTTGGACATACTTGAAAGTTATTTGAGCATGATATATTTCTTCTTTCTCTTAGACCCATGATGAAAAAGTCTAATATGCTTTTAAAAAATGTATTGACAAAAATCATCACACCCCTATATAATAGCATCTACAAATCTTTTCCTATTATAACTGCTTTTCCCAAGGATTGGGGTTTCTTTGTATTTCTGGTTGAAAAGGCTTCATTCATAGTACCACTCTATTATAATAACAACTCTGGAATTTTTGTTTCTTTAAAAGACACAGAAATATTTGAAGAATATGTTTTCATTTTAGTCCCAGGGGTGGCGGAATATGGGGCTGCTTCAGACTGTCCACAGCAGGTGACTGGCTTGCCTTGTGCTCTAACAGAATCATGGTTTTGCCAGCTGTAGATAGTTTCTGTGATTGTGGTACTTTTGGAATTCTGGGATTTATTTTTCAGAGGGATATATAAATGCTAGGTCCCTAAGAGGTGTGGTTATTGGTTGTTGGGGGTTGGTTGCTGTTGGTTACTAGTTGTTCTCAAAGAAGAAACAAAAGAAAGAAATTATATTCGGGGTCTCTCTCTCTCTCTCTCTCTCTCTCTCTCTCTCTCTCTCTCTCTCTCTCTCTCCTTTCTCTCCTATTTAGTGTGCTAGGGGTTGAAACCAGGGGGATAAAGGTGGGAAAAAGAAGAAATCACAAAGTAGCAAATACTAGCTACACTCTATATTCTTAGATGTGGTCAAGAAAGAGCTAACTCCCATAATATAAATGTCTCTGTAACACAGTCAATACCAAGGAGCTATCTTTACCAGACCATTGTAAAACAGAGACCTCTTTACTTCTGGATGTCCTTTTCTGCCTTTTCAGCTTCTGAACAGGTTTCATCCTTTGCTCCATGTGACACTTGACTCAGCAGGTAGGAGGGTACTGTAGGCTCCTACCTCTAGGCCAGCTCTCCCACACCTGGTTCAGATATGTGGTCATTTGCAAAAGTTGAAAGTTACACTATTTCTTATTTTCTTTACTTATTAATCTACCTATTTAGGTAAACAAGCAAGCAGAGAACTCAAGTGCTAGGATGACAAGCATGCCCAAAGATAATTATTTCTATCTCCATGTAGCTTCAAATGGGACTAGGTTATGATTTATTTATTTAGCTTTACACAATTACTGGGGAATTACCCTAAATCTATATTTCTATCTGCTAGACTGTTAACTCTAAGCTGCGCTCCCCGAATACTTGCTGTCTGTTCTGGGTGGGGGACATCTCACTCAGGCATGTGTTCCTGGTCTATCATGTCTAGTAGAGACCTCATGTTCTCTCTGTTGTCTTTCTCCTTCACACTCCTCTCTCCTTCCCTCTCTTCTCCTCCAGTGGTTCCTCCATGAGACTCCCAGCCTGATCACCCAGCTCTGCCTGCCTCTATTCTCCCCAGTAATTTGCTATTGTCAGTTTTATTTCACCAACAATTCTAAATTAGGAAACAAAGTTTACACAACAAAGGCTGATGCATTTGTGAAAATTCCTAGTACTAGGATCTTCATTTGCTGATAAGAGATGTCCAGTTGGGGGGGGGAGCTCTTTCTCCCATTATTTGGCTATTTCATTTAGATTGCCTTCATAAATGTATATATTTTCCAGAGCTTCTACTTATTAAGCTTGCACGCTACCCCTCAAATGGCCCTTCATTTATCTGTCTCTCCCTGTATCCCATCAGTAAGCTCTCTCTTCTCTTCTTCTTCCAACTTGATCCTCCAATTCTACTCCTCCAACCCATTCATAACTATTTCATTTCTCTTTCCTGGGGAGATCCATTCTTCCCACTTAGTCCCATACTCTTGTGGTAGCAGGGCTCTAGTGGGGACATATTGTTCTGTCTGTTATATTGATTGTGTTTTTGCTCTCGTGTCTAGACATCTTGGTTCTGGAAGATTGTAATTCTAGGTGCTGATATCTGGTCAGGTCTTTATTGAGTGGGTGTGTTGTTTCTTGGTTTCTGTTGTCCTCTCTGGTTCTTAGGAGGGTGTGTGGGCTGTGTGTCACCTGGTAGGGATTTCTTCTGAGATTCTGATAGGTATGGCCACTGGGAGTTCTGGGTACAAAATGTTTCTAGGTAGTGGAAACTGACACTTAGGGATAGTTGTTGAGGGGTTCACAGGAGGAATGAAAACAGGGTGTTCCACCAGGGTGTGTTTAGTCTCCTGGAAATGGGGGCAGAGAATAACGAGAGGCCATAGCTTGTAGACTGCTGCAGAGCTAGAGATGAGACTGGAGGATTGGATTTGGAAAAGAGATGAAGATCTGCAGTTAGCTTACCTGCTTCCCTGGCCACAGTGGTCTTCAGGATTCCAGAGAATGCCTGCTGAAGTTGGGGGCTGGGATAAAGCGATGAGTTGGGAGGAGTTAGAGGCACAGATCTGTATCATCCTCTGGAGATAGGGGCAGGGAGGAAGAGGAGGCCACACAGGAGGCACACAGGTTGTCTGCTATGGGGTTACGGGTGAGACTGGGGAATATGATTTGGAGGACAGGAGGGAGAGATAAAAATATGCAGCTTAGTCTCAAAAGAATTTCTTTTTGTAAGTAAAGTTGAAAGGTAGATTTATTAAGGCCGTTGTTTGGATGTAGGAATCAGAGAGAAGAGATAAAAAGTCAATATTATAAATCATTTGTTCTTGAACAATCAGTTTATATCTTAAACATCTCTGCTTGAGGTATGTTTAGGAAAACACACACACACACACAAACACACACACAAACTCAAACATATTGTCAAGAATATTGGCCTTGTTTGTGGAATCTGGAGATCTCAGACTCTGTCCTCAGGATGTTAAGCCAGACCTGGAACGTAGGACCTGCTTTCCTTCCTATGTCACCATAACCTGATTTAAGATGAAAACTCTCCAGTACTCTTTTTCTTTTCTTTCTTTACCTTGGGACAGGTGTAGGTCACGCTGAGTGCCCAGCAGGCCAATTTCAGGTCCTCGTAGGTGTTTTATTGATAGGTTGTTACTTTCAAACTACTGCTGTTGTTTTTATGCCCCAAATATGAGAGGCCTGCAGTAGCCCGATCAATCACACCCTGACACTAGCACCATCAGAGGACAATTTCTGAGGAGGACACAGGAGTCTGTGGGGACATATTTCATACCTTGTGTTCAGTAACTCTCAGTTTTTGTGACTGGTAACCAGGGTGACACATTGAACTGATGCTGATCAACTCCCTCTCAGACATGGGGGAGGGGGTTGGGGGAAGGATCCTTCCTTTATGTTACACACTGGGCCGGTGGTGTTTCTAATCATTCATTCTCAGTTCATCTGGGCTGTGATAGAAGGCACACACCGTGGCTTGTACAGTGATGATGAATACAGACAGTTGCACGAGTCTTGATCAGAGAAATGTATAATTTGTGATCCTTGATGGCGAAAGTGTATGCTGTGGTTTGGGCCCAAATGTCACCAGGAAGAGATTCAACACGATGTAGCCATCCTTTGAGTTGATTATCACTACCAACCAGAAATGATGGGAAAGAGCACAGAATTAGGATCATTAATTCTGAAACATTATATCTGGTCTACAGAACATATTGCTACTGTAGCAGTTGGTGAATGAGCCCTCGCCCCTGGGCTCAATGCTCACCACCACTTCATTCATCCCATGTTCATTACTCTAAACTTCTGTGCTAATTGTTTACTTGACTATGCATTTCTATCACTAGAACACAAGGTTTCTGATAGCCATGCTACTTCTTTGCTTCCCCATCCCTTTGTCTGATAGCTTATAGTTGATAGGTAGTCAGCAAATGCCACTTTGGACAAAATATATCTAAATACACTAACATTGATCTTTCAAGTTTTGGAGAAATTTCAAAGCCACAAGTTCTTAAACCATGATATGTAGTCATTTCTGGAGATTTTCACATGTGCCTCGTGTTGATCGATCAATAAATTTTATGTGCTTGGCTAGACCCATCAATTTACATATGGTACATCACTAAGGTAGAGCTGGTTATCTTTTGTTGAAAGAGCTTAAGCAGTGTCTTAATCAGGGTTTCTATTCCTGCACAAACATCGTGACCAAGAAGCAAGTTGGGGAGGAAAGGGTTTATTCAGTTTACACTTCCACATTGCTGTTCATCACCAAAGAAAGTCAGGACTGGAACTCAAGGTCAGGAAGCAGGAGCTGATGCAGAGGCCATGGAGGGATGTTAATTACTGGCTTGCTTCTCCTGGCTTGCTCAGCTTGCTCTCTTATAGAACCCAGGACTACCAGCCCAGGGCTGGTACCACCCACAAGGGACCCTCCCACCCTTGATCACTAATTGAGAAAATGCTTTACAGCTGAATTTCATGGAGGCATTTCCTCAAGGGAGGCTCCTTTCTCTGTGATAACTCCAGCTTGTGTTAAGTTGACACAAAAAACCAGCCAACACAAGCAGTAATACTTTTCCTATTCTCTACAACTGAACTAACTGAGAAATAAGAATTGACTTCCTCTTCGTTTCCATAATTACTCTACCTCTGGTACTTTCATTTTTGAGGCAATATTCACTATTTCAGGAATAAATCTAACATCATGTCTATTAATGGATCATCAGATCAATTAAACATCCATAGAACCCCTTGGGCATGCCCCCCAAAGTGGTTGGTATAATAGTCATTTTCTAAAATAAGATTAGTGTTCATCTCAAGCTATGCTGGCCATCAATCACAATATAAAGACCTAATGAGAGCACGTTTTATTCATGGCAATGTTTAGCTAGCTTCTTATTGCCCCAATCTTTATAAATCATAAACTAATGGATAAGCATGAAGTGGAAACATCTGGTTTCTTTGGAAAGTCAGTTATGTCAAATGTTATTTTGCTGGGGCACACAGGTAAAAGGATGTTTTGCTATAGCAACACGTGAAAGGACACATGATGTTCAGAGGTTTGCTTTGCTCCACCTTACTATTCTTCACTAAACAACATGCATGTATTGGTTCACCTTACATTGTGTTGCTGAGCTCCACTTGTACCATAGAGTGAAATTTACCAAATAACTTCTCCTGAGGTCCTTGTATCCTTTTGCTGTTTCTGTGACCTCAGGCTGGTTGTCAAGCCTTGTGGTTTCTTCTGGATTGAACTTTTCTTGCTGGTTTATGTGTGGTGACTGCCAATGGATTGGACTGTAGCTGCTGGTTCGTGTGTGGTGTCTGTCGAGAGAGGACTGGACTGTAGCTGCTGATTCAAATTTGGTGTTTGCTACTGGACTGAACTGCTGATATCCTGACAACAAAGATTGGACTCACCCCAAAGAACTATTTATAAACAGGCCTTCTTCCCCCATGTCCTAATAAATCTTCTTCCCCACTACCTCTGGTGGGTGGAGTGCTAGAGTGGATGTTGAACATTTATTAAAGCAGATTGGAAAAAAAATTATGTCTACATAAGGAAAGCAAAACAGTAACCATAGAACCCTGAGCTAAGACTCTTGAAGTGAGACCACAGAATCTATAAAGCAGTTCTTGTAGCTGAGGTTCAGAGATCAATGCAGGAAACGGGACAGAAAGATTGTAAGAGCTTGGAGAGAAACAGGAAGTTTGCTGTAAGAGTATATCTCCTAGAAATTCCAAGTAAGTCTCACAAACATGGATGCCTAAACAAGACTGGAACCATAGAACTAAAGGACATGCTACCAAGAAGGGGAAAAGCTTGGGTGACTTCAACTCTACCCATAGAACTATGAGCAACTGAGGAATTCTGAAAGTGGAGGAAATGGTTTTCTGCAGAGCAGAGCACCCCAAAGTATTAGCTAATGCCATAGGGGCCATCCCTGAAATAATGTAGATATAAATCACATTAGAGGGACTGAGAAGATTATATTTATGTATTTAGATATATTATATGTAATATATTAATATATAAAACATACGATGATAATTAAAGAAAAAGAAACTTAATTTGAGAGAAAGCAAGGACAGAGCACGGTTGGGGTTAGAGGGAAGAAAGACAAGAGGGAAATTCATGCAATTATTAAAAAATCAGTTACAAAAAATCACAAAAAAATCTATCCTTTGTGGCTTTGACCTTCTCTGTAAAATCAACTGTCATAGTTCATAATTGTCATTTTTAATAGCATGAAAAGTAGTGGATTTCATTAATAATTTTCATGCATTGCTTACTTTTGGCTTCCACTGCCCACCTCTTGCTGATGCCCCACCAAAGCCTCTCCTCTGTTTTCCCTGTAACTGGTGTTATTCTCCCCCCAATGTTCCTACACTGAGATCACCTCCTCCTCACTCATGGACCCATTTCTAGGTTCATGAAGATTTCTTGAAGCTCAACAGTTTGTTTTCACGATCACCTAAAGTTAGCACAGAAAGGAAAGTAGTTTGCTTTCTAAAGCAAGTAAACCTAGAGCTGTGATTATCTATGTTATCTACCCTACACATATTTGTATGCCAAGCTATTCCAGTCATTTTGAGGACTCTGTAGAAGACACTTACTAGGTAATTGACATAAATCAACGAAATCTTTTTTACCCCTCAATGATTTGATATTCTATTTAAAGTTTATTTTAATTTTAAATTATATTAATATATATTTTTACTTATTCACTTTGCATCCCACTCACTGCCTACCTCCCAGTCACCTCCTCCCACAATCCTTCACCCATCCCCTCTTCCTTTCTATGAGCAGGTGGGGAGTCCCATGGGTATTTCCCTACCCTGGCACTTCTTGTCTCTTCCAGGCTAGGGGCTTTCACTCCCATTGATGTCAGACAAGTCAGCCCAGCTAGTAGGATATATCCCACATACAGGCTGTGGGGCACTGGGCTATTCACAGACAGGCTAGTCTCCAGTAGAGCTGAGGGCTGAACTCCGGAATGGTGATAATTCACCTACATGGCATGGTAGGCATTCCCTCATGTTCCCGGAACTCTGGATCCTGCCTAAGTTACCGCCCCCTCCCAGCCCCCACAAGAGAAGCATGGCTACAAGTTATGCACCCAATGTCCTGAGCTTCTGACCTTCAGGCTAAACTCCTCCCTAGTTACCTAGAAACAGTAAAGACTATAAGACGGGCTGCTTAGCCCCACCTCATTCTCTTACTTCTCACTCTCACCCTCTCACTCCTCTCTGTCTTCTCTCCTCTCTCACTCCTCTCTCATTTCTTTGTTCTCTTACCTCTCACTTCTCTTACTCCTCTCTCCTCTCTCTTTGTCTTCGCCTCTCCCCCTCTTACTCTTACTCTCTCTTTCTCTCTAGCCTTTCCCCTCTCTTTTTCTACCTTCTCTCTTTCTCCCTGCATTTCTATAATAAAGCTCTAAAACCATAGAGAGTCTCTGCTCATCAAGATCCACTGCACTCACTCTCGATGGTGTGGGAACCTCTCTTCCCTCTTCCCTCTCTCCCATAACCCTGGGGCTTTAGAGAGTAGCCCCAGGGCTCACAGGTTGGGCTGCCCCTTGTCTCCCCCACCCCCCGAAGAGTGGGTCAGAGGCTTGGGTGCCCACGTGGGGCTGAGTGAAAAGTCTGGCAGCCCTCCCACATCCGCCTGTCCAGAGCATAGGTGGAACTCTGGCAGGGTGTGGTTCTTTCCTTCCTCTCTTCCCCAGGGCCCCCTTTTAGTTCCCACAACAGGCAACAGCTTTTGGGATAGCCCCCATTCCAGTTGTTCATGACCCACATGAAGGCTAAGCTGCACATCAGCTACAAACGAGCAGGGAGGCCTAGGTCCAGCCCATGTATGTTCTTTGGTTGGTGGTTCAGACTCTGAGAGCCCCAAGGGTCCAGGTTAGTTAACTCTGTTTGTCTTCCTATGGAGTTTCTATCCCCTTCAGGGCCCACAATCCTTCTATTTTTCCATAAGAGTCCCCAAGCTCCATCCACTGTTTGGCTGTGGGTGTCTGTATCTGTCTCAGTCAGCTGCTGGGTGAAGCCTCTCAGAGGATAACATGCTCCTGTCTGCAAGCAAAACAGAGTATCATTAATAGTGTTAAGGATTTGTGCCCATTGGGCCAGTTGTTCGTTGGCCATTCTCTTAGTCTCTGCTCCATACCCTGTCCCTGCATTTCTTGTAGACAGGATAAATTTAGGGTTGAAAGCTTTGTGGGTGAGTTAGTGTCTCTATCACTCCACTGGGGTTCCTGTATGGCTACAGTTTTGTGTGTATGAGTGTTTTGCCTGTGAGAATGTCAGTGTACCACAGACATGCAGTGCCTGGGGAGGCCTGAAGAGGGCATCAGAACCCTGGCACTGGAGTTTTCAGATGATTGTAAGCCCTTATATAGGTGCTGGGAATTGAACTTAGGTATAGCAGCCAGTGCTCTTAACTGCTGAGCCATCTCTCCAGCCCTCTGGGGGAATATATATATATATATAGATATAGATATTCTCCAAAATTATATATATATGTAGTTGAAAAGAGTTTTTTTTTTTTTTTTTTTTCTTTCTGGTTTTCAAGACAGGTTTTCTTTGTGTAACAGAGCCCTGGCTGTCCTGTACTCATTTCATAGGCCAGGTTGGTCTCAAACTCACAGAGACCTGTCTGCCTCTGTCTCCTGAGTGCTAGGATCAAACTGTGCACCACACACACACACACACACACACACACACACACACACACACACACGTATATATGTATATATATTCTCCAAAAATATATATATATGTAGTTGAAAAGAGTTTTTTTTTTCTTTCTTTCTGGTTTTCAAGACAGGTTTTCTTTGTGTAACAGAGCCCTGGCTGTCCTGTACTCACTTCATAGGCCAGGTTGGCCTCAAACTCACAGAGACTTGTCTGCCTCTGTCTCCTGAGTGCTAGGATCAAACTGTGCACCACACACACACACACACACACACACACACACACACACACACACACGTATATATGTATATATATTCTCCAAAATTATATATATATGTAGTTGAAAAGAGTTTTTTTTCTTTCTTTCTGGTTTTCAAGACAGGGTTTCTTTGTGTAACAGAGCCCTGGCTGTCCTGTACTCACTTCATAGGCCAGGTTGGCCTCAAACTCACATACACATATATGTGTTTATATATAATATACCTGATAAATTATGTACATTTGCATTATATCTGATTATATATATATATATATATATATATATATATATATATATATATATATATATATAATGTGTTATATTCTGATTATAGATAGCCCTTCCCCAAATTCTCCCAGACCTTCCTCATTTCCTCACCCACCCAAATTCACACCCTTTTCCCCTCTCTCTCATTAGAATATAAACATGAATCTTTAAAATATAATGATAAAATAATATTAAAAAACAAACAAACCAGAATAGAACAAAACAGACAAATAATAAGAAAGAAAATAGCCAATAAAGCACAAGAAACACATATAGACGTAGAGGCATACATATTTATTCTTAAAGAGCATATGAAAGAGGATGGCCATATGTACAATTAACTGTTGTTCAAAAGTTATGAGAACCCAAATTAAATAATCGAACTAGATAGAGTAAGGGAATCTTTCTCTTGAGAAACAAACCAATTTAAAGATCTCACCAAGGGCAGGAGCTGTCCATTAGGGGACTAGGAAATTGTCTAACTCTGAAAGTCCTTAAGTGGCAAGGACAGCAATGACTGATGATGGTCAGAGACTGTGTCTGGAAGGAGTTCAAGGTCCACCAGACCCATGACCGACACAAGAGAAATGAAGCCACTGTCCAACTTCCCAGATTTTGCTTTCACAGCAGAGGAGCCTCAGGTCCCAGCATCCCAGTGCAGGTGGAGAAAATGCAAAAGGAAAGCCATAGAGATGCTAAAAAAACAACAGTGAACTGCTGCTAAATGTGCACTGACCACAAAATGCACATTCTGCTTGCTTCTCTTGGCACACCCAGGAGGCAGGTGCTAAAGTCACGCTATTATTATCATCTCTATTGTATAGAAAAGTGATGCAGAATCCAGTTTTATGGTTTATGGAAAAGCACAAAGATAATGTATGTCCTTAGAAAATCTATCATACATAGCTTGACTGAACTCCATGTAACAATGACCATCGTATGCCGCTGTACCAAGCTAGTTTTTTTCTGGAAGTTAGTATAAAGTTGAAAGGATCAGGCCCAAAGTTCATTAAAATGAAGTCAACCTAAAACCTAAGGCAGACAGTTTTCTGCAGAAATTGTCAACAGAGGGGAAAAAAATAAGAAAACTTTCTTTTAAAAAAATTTATGTGTATTAATGCTTTGTATGTATGTTTGCATATCATACTGTTTCCTGGGTCCTGCAAAAGACAGAAAAGATCCCCTGAAACTGGAGTTGTAGGTGGTTGGTTGGTTGGTTGTGAGCTGCTGGGAATGCAACACAGATCCTCTGAAAAAGTAGCCAAATGCTCTTAGTCCCATCTCTCTAGTCCCTAAAAAAGGAAAATTTTCTTCACTCTTAATGTACAGCTTCCACTATTAAATAGTCAATGCTTTTGTTATGTTAAATAATTGTTTGTTTGTAGTAAGATTTGAATGAAAGAATAGAAATCATGGTTTGAGTCAACACAAGAAGAAATGCAACTTTGCACAGCAGTTACACATCATCTCCAACGAAGTGGCATCTCTTTTTTCTGAAGTGCAGACACAGATAGTCCTAAACAAAAAGACCCAAAGTAGTACAATGAAACATTGCAGGGGAAGAGTGAACTCTGACAATAAGGCAGACAGGAGTGAAAAGAAGGGAGAAGTTCAATGAATACAAATGTTCTCAGCAAGTTCTTTGTATCCTACAGTTTTTCCCCCAACCAAATAATTATTATTTTTTTATTAGGTATTTTCCTCATTTACATTTCCAATGCTATCCCAAAAGTCCCCCATACCCTCCCCCCACCCCCCTACCCACCCACTCCCACTTTATGGCCCTGGCGTTCCCCTGTACTGGGGCATATAAAGTTTGCAAGTCCAATGGGCCTCTCTTTCCAGTGATGGCTGACTAGGCCATCTTTTGATACATATGCAAACACAGAGTAACAATTAGTTACTATGTTATCTACTAACAGTATATACTAGACACTTCCTTTAAAGACAATGAGATTACATGAATCCTTTCTCTCCATATACAACATTTCCTTCCAAAGTGATGGACATATTATTTCATTTAAGATGTTCAGATATATTCTCTGCCTCCATCCTGTAGGGCAGATATAAGCTCTCAGCTACTTCTCCAGAACCATGATTGCCCCCTTTTTTCCTTCCCCCTCCCCTCTCCCACCCAGGTCCCTCTTCCCTCTGCCTCTCGTGATTATTTTGTTCACCCTTCTAAGTGGGCTTGAAGCATCCATACTTTAGTTTTCCTTCTTGTTAAGATTCATATGGTCTGAACTTTTTGGTTAATATCCACTTATCAGTGAGAACATACCATGCATGTTCTTTTGGGTCTGGGTTACCTCACTCAGGATGATATTTTCTAGTTCCATCCATTTGCCTGTAAAATTCATGATGTCCTCATTTTTAATAGCTGAATAGTATTCCACTGTGTAAATGAACCATATTTACTTTATCTGTCAGTTGAGGGACATCAGAGTTGTTTCTTTTCTCTACTTTTTTATAAAGCTACTATGAACATAGTTGAACAAGTATCTTTGCAGGATGGTGGAACATCTTTTGGATATATGGCCAGGAGTGATATAGCTAGGTCTTGAGGCAGAACTATTCCAAGTTTTCTGAGAAACTGCCAAATTGATTTCCAGAGTGGTTGTACAAGTTTGTACTCCCACCAGCAATGTAGGAGTGTTTCCCTTGTTCCACATCCTTGCTAGCATGTGCTATGCCCTGAGACTTTGATATTAGCCATTCTGATGGTGTAAGGTGGAATCTCAGAGTTGTCTTGATTTGTAATTCCCTGAAGAGTAAGGATGTTGAACATTTAACTATTTCTTGGACCTTAGACATTCCTCTATTGAGAATTCTCTTTTTAGCTCCATACCCCATTTTTAATTGGGTTATTTGGGTTGTTAGTGTTTAGCTTCTTGAGTTCTTTATATTTTTGGATATTAACCCTTTCTCAGACCTAGGGTTGATGAAGATCATTTCTTAATCTGTAGGCTGTCAATTTGTCTTATTGACAGTGTTCTTTGCTTTACAGAAGTTTCTCAGTTTCATGAGGTCTTATTTATTAATTGTTGATCTTAGTGATTGAGCCATTGGTGTTCTGTTCAGGAAGTTGTTTCTTGTGCCAATGAGCTCATGGCTGTTTTTCACTTAGATTTAGTGTATCTGGTTTTACACTGAGGTCTTTGATTCACTTGGACTTGAGTTTTGTGCAGGGTGATAAATATGGATCTATTTGCACTTTTCTACATGCAGACATCCAGTTAGACAAGGACCATTTGTTGAAGATACTTTCCTTTTTCCATTGTATGGTTTTGGTTTCTTTGTCACCAATCAAGTGTCAACAGGTGTGTGGGTTTATTTCTGGGTCTTCGATTCAATTTCATTAATTGATCTTTCTGGCTCTGAACAAATACATTCCAGTTTTTTAAAATATGTTTTTTATTATGTATTTTCCTCAATTACATTTCTAAGGCTATCCCAAAATCCCCCATACCCTCCCCTCAACTTCCCTACCCACCCATTCCCATTTTTTGGCCCTGGAGTTCCCCTCTACTGGGGCATATAAAGTTTACAAGGCCAATGGGCCTCTCTTTCCAGTGATGGCCTACTAGGCCATCTTTTTTTTTTTCCATTTTTTATTAGGTATTTAGCTCATTTACATTTCCAATGCTATACCAAAAGTCCCCCATACCCACCCACCCCCACTCCCCTACCCACCCACTCCCCTTTTTTGGCCCTGGCGTTCCCCTGTACTGGGGCATATAAAGTTTGCGTGTCCAATAGGCCTCTCTTTCCAGTGATGGCCGCCTAGGCCATCTTTTGAAACATATGCAGCTAGAGTCAAGAGCTCCGGGGTACTGGTTAGTTCATAATGTTGTTCCACCTATAGGGTTGCAGATCCCTTTAGCTTCTTGGGTACTTTCTCTAGCTCCTTCATTGGGGGCCATGTGATCCATCCAATAGCCGACTGTGAGCATCCACTTCTGTGTTTGCTAGGCCCAGGCATACTCTGACAAGAGACAGCTATATCAGGGTCCTTTCAGCATAATCTTGCTAGTGTATGCAATGGTGTCAGCATTTGGAAGCTGATTATGGGATGGATCCCCAGATATGGCAGTCTCTACATGGTCCATCTTTTTATCTCAGCTCCAAACTTTGTCTTTGTATCTCCTTCCAAGGGTGTTTTGTTCCACTTCTAAGGAGGGGCATAGTGTCCACACTTCAGTCTTCATTTTTCTTGAGTTTCATGTGTTTAGGAAATTGTATCTTATATCTTGGATATCCTAGGTTTGGGCTAATATCCACTTATCAGTGAGTACATATTGTGTGAGTTCCTTTGTGAATGTGTTACCTCACTCAGGATGAGGCCCTCCAGGTCCATCCATTTGGCTAGGAATTTCATAAATTCATTCTTTTTAATAGCTGAGTAGTACTCCATTGTGTAGATATACCACATTTTCTGTATCCATTCCTCTGTTGAGGGGCATCTGAGTTCCTTCCAGCTTCTGGCTATTATAAATAAGGCTGCTATGAACATAGTGGAGCATGTGTCCTTCTTACCAGTTGGGCATCTTCTGGATATATGCCCAGGAGAGGTATTGCTGGATCCTCCGGTAGTACTATATCCAGTTTTCTTTTTTTTTTTCCAATTTTTATTAGGTATTTAGCTCATTTACATTTCCAATGCTATACCAAAAGTCCCCCATACCCACCTACCCCCACTCCCCTACCCACCCACTCCCCCTTTTTGGCCCTGGCATTCCCCTGTACTGGGGCATACAAAGTTTGCGTGTCCAATGGGCCTCTCTTTCCAGTGATGGCCAATTAGGCCATCTTTTGATACATATGCAGCTAGAGTCAAGAGCTCCGGGGTACTGGTTAGTTCATAATGTTGTTCCACCTATAGGGTTGCAGATCCCTTGAGTTCCTTTGGTTCTTTCTCTAGCTCCTCCATTGGGAGCCCTGTGATCCATCCATTAGCTGACTGTGAGCATCCACTTCTGTGTTTGCTAGGCCCCAGCATAGTCTCACAAGAGATAGCTACATCTGGGTCCTTTCAATAAAATCTTGCTAGGGTATGCAATGGTGTCAGCGTTTGGATGCTGATTATGGGGTGGATCCCTGGATATGGCAGTCTCTACATGGTCCATCCTTTCATCTCAGCTCCAAACTTTGTCTTTGTAACTCCTTCCATGGGTGTTTTGTTCCCAATTCTAAGGAGGGGCATAGTGTCCACACTTCAGTCTTCATTCTTCTTGAGTTTCATGTGTTTAGCAAATTGTACCTTATATCTTGGGAATCCTAGGTTTGGGGCTAATATCCACTTATCAGTGAGTACATATTGTGTGAGTTCCTTTGTGAATGTGTTACCTCACTCAGGATGATGCCTTCCAGGTCCATCCATTTGGCTAGGAATTTCATAAATTCATTCTTTTTAATAGCTGAGTAGTACTCCATTGTGTAGATGTACCACATTTTCTGTATCCATTCCTCTGTTGAGGGGCATCTGGGTTCCTTCCAGCTTCTGGCTATTATAAATAAGGCTGCTATGAACATAGTGGAGCATGTGTCCTTCTTACCAGTTGGGGCATCTTCTGGATATATGCCCAGGAGAGGTATTGCTGGATCCTCCGGTAGTACTATATCCAGTTTTCTGAGGAACCGCCAGACTGATTTCCAGAGTGGTTGTACAAGCCTGCAATCCCACCAACAATGGAGGAGTGTTCCTCTTTCTCCACATCCACGCCAGCATCTGCTGTCACCTGAATTTTTGATCTTAGCCATTCTGACCGGTGTGAGGTGGAATCTCAGGGTTGTTTTGATTTGCATTTTCCTGATGATTAAGGATGTTGAACATTTTTTCAGGTGCTTCTCTGCCATTCGGTATTCCTCAGGTGAGAATTCTTTGTTCAGTTCTGAGCCCCATTTTTTAATGGGGTTATTTGATTTTCTGAAGTCCACCTTCTTGAGTTCTTTATATATGTTGGATATTAGTCCCCTATCTGATTTAGGATAGGTAAAGATCCTTTCCCAATCTGTTGGTGGTCTTTTTGTCTTATTGACGGTGTCTTTTGCCTTGCAGAAACTTTGGAGTTTCATTAGGTCCCATTTGTCAATTCTCGATCTTACAGCACAAGCCATTGCTGTTCTATTCAGGAATTTTTCCCCTGTGCCCATATCTTCAAGGCTTTCCCCCACTTTCTCCTCTATAAGTTTCAGTGTCTCTGGTTTTATGTGAAGTTCCTTGATCCACTTAGATTTGACCTTAGTACAAGGAGATAAGTATGGATCGATGCGCATTCTTCTACATGATAACAACCAGTTGTGCCAGCACCAATTGTTGAAAATGCTGTCTTTCTTCCACTGGATGGTTTTAGCTCCCTTGTCGAAGATCAAGTGACCATAGGTGTGTGGGTTCATTTCTGGGTCTTCAATTCTATTCCATTGGTCTACTTGTCTGTCACTATACCAGTACCATGCAGTTTTTATCACAATTGCTCTGTAGTAAAGCTTTAGGTCAGGCATGGTGATTCCACCAGAGGTTCTTTTATCCTTGAGAAGAGTTTTTGCTATCCTAGGTTTTTTGTTATTCCAGATGAATTTGCAAATTGCTCCTTCTAATTCGTTGAAGAATTGAGTTGGAATTTTGATGGGGATTGCATTGAATCTGTAGA
This sequence comes from Mus musculus, assembly GCF_000001635.26. Lineage (NCBI taxonomy): Eukaryota > Metazoa > Chordata > Mammalia > Rodentia > Muridae > Mus > Mus musculus. The sequence goes on along the minus strand of NC_000076.6, from coordinate 74,743,546 downwards.
TTGCTTTTGGCAAGATAGCCATTTTTGCAATGTTCATCCTGCCAATCCATGAGCATGGGAGATCTTTCCATCTTCTGAGATCTTCTTTAATTTCTTTCTTCAGAGACTTGAAGTTTTTATCATACAGATCTTTCACTTCCTTAGTTAGAGTCACGCCGAGATATTTTATATTATTTGTGACTATTGAGAAGGGTGTTGTTTCCCTAATTTCTTTCTCAGCCTGTTTTTTCTTTGTGTAGAGAAAGGCCATTGACTTGTTTGAGTTAATTTTATATCCAGCTACTTCACTGAAGCTGTTTATCTGGTTTAGGAGTTCTCTGTTGGAATTTTTAGGGTCACTTATATATACTATCATATCATCTGCAAAAAGTGATATTTTTACTTCCTCTTTTCCAATTTGTATCCCCTTGATCTCCTTTTGTTGTCGAATTGCTCTGGCTAATACTTCAAATACTATGTTGAAAAGGTAGGGAGAAAGTGGGCAGCCTTGTCTAGTCCCTGATTTTAGTGGGATTGCTTCCAGCTTCTCTCCATTTACTTTGATGTTGGCTACTGGTTTGCTGTAGATTGCTTTTATTATGTTTAGGTATGGGCCTTGAATTCCTGATCTTTCCAAAACTTTTATCATGAATGGGTGTTGGATCTTGTCAAATGCTTTTTCTGCATCTAACGAGATGATCATGTGGTTTTTGTCTTTGAGTTTGTTTATATAATGGATTACATTGATGGATTTTCGTATATTAAACCATCCCTGCATCCCTGGAATAAAACCTACTTGGTCAGGATGGATGATTGCTTTAATGTGTTCTTGGATTCGGTTAGCGAGAATTTTATTGAGGATTTTTGCATCGATATTCATAAGAGAAATTGGTCTGAAGTTCTCTATCTTTGTTGGATCTTTCTGTGGTTTAGGTATCAGAGTAATAGTGGCTTCATAAAATGAGTTGGGTAGAATACCTTCTACTTCTATCTTGTGAAATAGTTTGTGCAGAACTGGAATTAGATCTTCTTTGAAGGTCTGATAGAACTCTGCACTAAACCCGTCTGGTCCTGGGCTTTTTTTGGCTGGGAGACTATTAATAACTGCTTCTATTTCTTTAGGGGATATGGGACTGTTTAGAAGGTCAACTTGATCCTCATTCAACTTTGGTACCTGGTATCTTTCCAGAAATTTGTCCATTTCGTCCAGGTTTTCCAGTTTTGTTGAGTATAGCCTTTTGTAGAAGGATCTGATGGTGTTTTGGATTTCTTCAGGATCTGTTGTTATGTCTCCCTTTTCATTTCTGATTTTGTTGATTAGGATTTTGTCCCTTTGCCCTTTAGTGAGTCTAGCTAAGGGTTTATCTATCTTGTTGATTTTCTCAAAGAACCAACTCCTCGTTTGGTTAATTCTTTGAATAGTTCTTCTTGTTTCCACTTGGTTGATTTCACCCCTGAGTTTGATTATTTCCTGCCGTCTACTCCTCTTGGGTGAATTTGCTTCCTTTTTTCTAGAGCTTTTAGATGTGTTGTCAAGCTGCTAGTATGTGCTCTCTCCCGTTTCTTTTTGGAGGTACTCAGAGCTATGAGTTTCCCTCTTAGAAATGCTTTCATTGTGTCCCAAAGGTTTGGGTACGTTGTGGCTTCATTTTCATTAAACTCTAAAAAGTCTTTAATTTCTTTCTTTATTCCTTCCTTGACCAAGGTATCATTGAGAAGAGTGTTGTTCAGTTTCCACGTGAATGTTGGCTTTCCATTATTTATGTTGTTATTGAAGATCAGTTTTAGGCCATGGTGGTCTGATAGGATACATGGGACAATTTCAATATTTTTGTATCTGTTGAGGCCTATTTTGTCACCAATTATATGGTCAATTTTGGAGAAGGTCCCGTGAGGTGCTGAGAAGAAGGTATATCCTTTTGTTTTAGGATAAAATGTTCTGTAGATATCTGTCAGGTCCATTTGTTTCATAACTTCTGTTAGTTTCACTGTGTCCCTGTTTAGTTTCTGTTTCCATGATCTGTCCCTTGATGAAAGTGGTGTGTTGAAGTCTCCCACTATTATTGTGTGAGGTGCAATGTGTGCTTTGAGCTTTACTAAGGTTTCTTTAATGAATGTGGCTGCCCTTGCATTTGGAGCGTAGATATTCAGAATTGAGAGTTCCTCTTGGAGGATTTTACCTTTGATGAGTATGAAGTGTCCCTCCTTGTCTTTTTTGATAACTTTGGGTTGGAAGTCGATTTTATCCGATATTAGAATGGCTATTCCAGCCTGTTTCTTCAGACCATTTGCTTGGAAAATCGTTTTCCAGCCTTTCACTCTGAGGTAGTGTCTGTCTTTTTCCCTGAGATGGGTTTCCTGTAAGCAGCAGAATGTTGGGTCCTGTTTGTGTAGCCAGTCTGTTAGTCTATGTCTTTTTATTGGGGAATTGAGTCCATTGATATTAAGAGATATTAAGGAAAGGTAATTGTTGCTTCCTGTTATTTTTGTTGTTAAAGTTGGCATTCTGTTCTTGTGGCTGTCTTCTTTTAGTTTTGTTGAGGGATTATCTTCTTGTTTTTTCTAGGGCGTGGTTCCCGTCCTTGTATTGGGTTTTTTCTGTTATTATCCTTTGAAGGGCTGGATTCGTGGAGAGATAATGGGTGAATTTAGTTTTGTCGTGGAATACTTTGGTTTCTCCATCTATGGTAATTGAGAGTTTGGTTGGGTATAGTAGCCTGGGATTGCATTTGTGTTCTCTTAGTGTCTGTATAACATCTGTCCAGGATCTTCTGGCTTTCATAGTCTCTGGTGAAAAATCTGGTGTAATTCTGATAGGCTTGCCTTTATATGTTTCTTGACCTTTTTCCCTTACTGCTTTTAATATTCTATCTTTATTTAGTGCATTTGATGTTCTGATTATTATGTGTCGGGAGGAATTTCTTTTCTGGTCCAGTCTATTTGGAGTTCTGTAGGCTTCTTGTATGTTCATGGGCATCTCTTTCTTTAGATTTGGGAAGTTTTCTTCAATAATTTTGTTGAAGATGTTTGCTGGTCCTTTGAGTTGAAAATCTTCATTCTCATCCACTCCTATTATCCGTAGGTTTGGTCTTCTCATTGTGTCCTGGATTTCCTGGATGTTTTTAGTTAGGATCTTTTTGGATTTTGTATTTTCTTTGATTGTTGTGCCAATGTTCTCTATGGAGTCTTCTGCACCTGAGATTCTCTCTTTCATCTCTTGTATTCTGTTGCTGATGCTGGCATCTATGGTTCCAGATTTCTTTCCTAGGGTTTCTATCTCCAGCGTTGCCTCACTTTGGGTTTTCTTTATTGTGTCTACTTCCCTTTTTAGGTCTAGTATGGTTTTGTTCATTTCCATCACCTGTTTGGATGTGTTTTCCTGTTTTTCTATAAGGACTTCTACCTGTTTGGTTGTGTTTTCCTGTTTTTCTTTAAGGACTTGTAACTCTTTAGCAGTGTTTTCCTGTTTTTCTTTAAGGACTTGTAACTCTTTAGCAGTGTTCTCCTGTATCTCTTTAAGTGAGTTATTGAATTCCTTCTTTATGTCCTCTACCATCATCATGAGATATGCTTTTAAATCCAGGTCTACCTTTTCAGGTGTGTTAGGGTGTCCTGGACTGGGCGAAGTGGGCGTTCTGGGTTCTGAGGATGGTGAGTGGTCCTGGTTTCTGTTAGTAGGATTCTTACGTTTACCTTTCGCCATCTGGCAATCTCTGGAGTTAGTTGTTATAGTTGTCTTTGTTAAGAGATTGTTCCTCTGTTGATTTTGTTACCCTCAATCAGCAAGCGTGGGAGACAAGCTCTCTCCTCTGAGTTTCAGTGGTCAGAGCAGTCTCTGTAGGCAAGCTCTCCTCTTTCGGGGAAGGTGTACAGTTATTTGGTGTTTGGACCTCCTCCTGGCTGAAGGTGAAGGCCCAAAACAGGATCTTTCCCAGAAGCTGTGTTGCTTTGGCCAGGAAGGTGGCCAGTTGTCTGGAGTCGAAGATGTCACCGCCTCAGAAGGTCTGTGGCTCTCGCCAGGAAGGTGGCCGGCCGTCTGGAGCCGAAGATGGCACCGCCTCAGAAGCTCTGTGGCTCTCGCCAGGAAGGTGGCCGGTTGTCTGGAGCCGAAGATTGCGCCGCCCCAGATCTCTGTGACTCTCGCCCGTCCCAGAAACAGCTGGCCTCTGTATTCCACACGGTCACCCATGCAGCCTGCCCTCCGCGGAGTCCCGGAGCCAAGAAGGCTCCCGCCGGCGCCTGTGAAACAAACCTCTCAGGCAGGCCTACTAGGCCATCTTTTGATACATATGCAGCTAGAGACAAGAGCTCTGGGGTACTGGTTAGTTCATATTGTTGTTCCACCTACAGGATTGCAGATCTCTTTAGCTCCTTAGATACTTTCTCTAGCTCCTCCATTGGGGGCCCTGTGATCCATCCAATAGCTGACTGTGAGTATCCACTTAGCTGTTTGCAAGGCCTCGGCATAGTCTCACAAGAGACAGCTATATCAGGGTCCTTTCAGAAAACGCTTGCTAGTGTATGCAATGGTGTCAGCATTTGGAGGCTAATTATGGGATGGATCCCTGGATATGGCAGTCTCTAGATGGTCCATCCTTTTGTCTCAGCTCCAAACTTTGTCTCTGTAACTCCTTCCATGGGTGATTGTTTCCAACTCTAAGAGGGGTAAAGTGTCCACACTTTGGTCTTCATTCTTCTTGAGTATCATGTGTTTTGCAAATTTTAACTTATGTCTTGGGTATACTAAGTTTCTGGGCTAATATCCACTTATCAGTGAGTACATATCATTTGAGTTCTTTTGTGATTGTGCTACCTCACTCAGGATGATGCCCTCCAGGTCCATCCATTTGCCTAGGAATTTCATAAATTCATTCTTTTTAATAGCTGAGTAGTACTCCATTGTGTAAATGTACCACATTTTTTGTATCCATTCCTCTGTTGAGGGACATCTGGGTTCTTTCCAGCTTCTGGCTATTATAAGGAAGGATGCTATGAACATAGTGGAGCATGTGTCCTTAATACCGGTTGGGGCATCTTCTGGATATATGCCCAGGAGAGGTATTGCTGGATCCTCTGGTAGTACTATGTCCAATTTTCTGAGGAACCGCCAGACTGATTTCCAGAGTGGTTATACAAGCTTGCAATCCCACCAACAATGGAGGACTGTTCCTATTTCTCCACATCCTCGCCATCATCTGCTGTCACCTGAATTTTTGATCTTAGCCATTCTGACTGGTGTGAGATGGAATATCAGGGTTGTTTTGATTTGCATTTCTCTGATGATTAAGGATGCTGAGCATTTTTTCAGGTGCTTCTCAGCCATTCGGTATTCCTCAGGTGAGAATTCTTTGTTTATCTCTGAGGCCCATTTTTTAATGGGGTTATTTGATTTTCTGGAGTCCACCTTCTTGAGTTCTTTATATATATTGGATATTAGTCCCCTATCTGATTTAGGATAGGTAAAGATCCTTTCCCAATCTGTTGGTGGCCTTTTTGTCTTATTGACAGTGTCTTTTGCTTTACAGAATCTTTGCAGTTTCATGAGGTCCCATTTGTCAATTCTCGATCTTACAGCACAAGCCATTGCTGTTCTATTCAGGAATTTTCCCCCTGTGCCCATATATTCGAGGCTTTTCCCCACTTTGTCCTCTATAAGTTTCAGTGTCTCTGGTTTTATGTGGAGTTCCTTGATTCCCTTAGATTTGACCTTTGTACAAGGAGATAGGAATGGATTGATTCGCATTCTTCTACATGATAACAACCAGTTGTGCCAGCACCATTTATTGAAAATGCTGTCTTTCTTCCACTGGATGGTTTTAGCTCCCTTGTCAAAGATCAAGTGACCATAGGTGTGTGTGTTCATTTCTGGGTCTTCAATTCTATTCCATTGGTCTACTTGTCTTTCACTATACCAGTACCATGCAGTTTTTATCACAATTGCTCTGTAGTAAAGCTTTAGGTCAGGCATGGTGATTCCACCAGAGGTTCTTTTATCCTTGAGAAGAGTTTTTGTTATTCCAGATGAATTTGTAGATTGCTCTTTCTAATTCATTGAAGTATTGAGTTGGAATTTTGATGGGGATTGCATTGAATCTGTAGATTGTTCTTGGCAAGATAGCCATTTTTACAATGTTGATCCTGCCAATCCATGAGCATGGGAGATCTTTCCATCTTCTGAGATCTTCTTTAATTTCTTTCTTCAGAGACTTGAAGTTTTTATCATACAAATCTTTCACTTCTTTAGTTAGAGTCACGCCAAGATATTTTATATTATTTGTGACTATTGAGAAGGGTGTTGTTTCCCTAATTTCTTTCTCAGCCTGTTTTTTCTTTGTGTAGAGAAAGGCCATTGACTTGTTTGAGTTGATTTTATATCCAGCTACTTCACCAAAGCTGTTTATCAGGTTTAGGAGTTCTCTGGTGGAATTTTTAGGGTCACTTATATATACTATCATATCATCTGCAAAAAGTGATATTTTGACTTTGTCTTTTCCAATTTGTATCCCCTTGATCTCCTTTTGTTGTCGAATTGCTCTGGCTAATACTTCAAATACTATGTTGAAAAGGTAGGGAGAAAGTGGGCAGCCTTGTCTAGTCCCTGATTTTAGTGGGATTGCTTCAAGCTTCTCACCGTTTACTTTGAAGTTGGCTACTGGTTTGCTGTAGATTGCTTTTATCATGTTTAGGTATGGGCCTTGAATTCCTGATCTTTCCAAGATTTTTATCATGAATGGGTGTTGGATCTTGTTGAATACTTTCTCAGCATCTAACGAGATGATCATGTGGTTTTTGTCTTTGAGTTTGTTTATATAATGGATTATGTTGATGGATTTCCATACATTAAACCATCCCTGCATCCCTGGAATAAAACCTACTTGGTCAGGATGGATGATTGCTTTAATGTATTCTTGGATTCGGTTAGCGTGAATTTTGTTGAGTATTTTTGCATCGATATTCATAAGAGAAATTGGTCTGAAGTTCTCTACCTTTGTTGGATCTTTCTGTGGTTTAGGTATCAGAGTAATTGTGGCTTCATAGAATGAGTTGTGTAGAGTTCCTTCTACTTCTATTTTGTGGAATAGTTTGTGCAGAACTGGAATTAGATCTTCTTTGAAGGTCTGGTAGAACTCTGCACTAAACCCATCTGGTCCTGGGCTTTTTTTTGGGTGGGAGACTATTAATGACTGCTTCCATTTTTTTTAGGGGATATGGGACTGTTTAGATCATTAACTTGCTCCTGATTTAACTTTGGTACCTGGTATCTGTCTAGAAATTTGTCCATTTTGTCCAGGTTTTCCAGTTTTGTTGAGTATAGCCTTTTGTAGAAGCATCTGATAGTGTTTTGTATTTCTTCAGGATCTGTTGTTATGTCTCCCTTTTCATTTCTGACTTTGTTAATTAGGATGTTGTTGTCCCTGTGCCCTCTAGTGAGTCTAGCTAAGGGTTTATCTATCTTGTTGACTTTCTCAAAGAACCAACTCCTTCTTTGGTTAATTCTTTGAATAGCTCTTCTTGTTTCCACTTGGTTGATTTCACTCCTGAGTTTGATTATTTCCTGCTGTCTACTCCTCTTGGGTGAATTTTCATCCTTTTGTTCTACAGCTTTTAGATGTGTTGTCAAGCTGCTAGTGTGTGCTCTCTCCAGTTTCTTTTTGGAGGCACTCAGAGCTTTGAGTTTCCCTCTTACAAATGCTTTCATTGTGTCCCATAAGTTTGGGTATGTTGTGGCTTCATTTTCAGTGAACTCTAAAAAGTCTTTAATTTCTTTCTTTATTCCTTCCTTGACCAAGGTATCATTGAGAAGAGTGTTGTTCAGTTTCCACGTATGTGTTGGCTTTCCATTATATATGTTGTTATTGAAGATTAGCCTTGGTCCATGGTGGTCTTATAGGATGTACGGGACAATTTCAATACTTTTGTATCTGTTGAGGCCTGTTTTGTGACCAATTATATGGTCCATTTTGGAGAAGGTACCATGAGGTGCTGAGAAAAAGGTAAGTTCCGTGGGGGATCCTGTGTGGGTCTTTGCGGGTGTCCGGAGACTCCCCGGGCCAGGAACTCCAGTGCTAGAGTGGACCCGAAGGATATTCCAGTTTTTATTACTATTGCTCTGTAGTATAGCTTGAGGTCATGGATGGTTATACCTCCAGAAGTCCTTTTATTGTATAGGGATGCTTTAGCTATCCTGGACTTTTTCCCCCCACTTTTTAAAAATTAGATATTTTCTTTATATATGTTTCAAATGCTATCCTGAAAGTTCCCTATACCTTCCCTCCACCCTGCTCCCCTACCCACCCACTCCTGCTTCTTGGCCCTGGCATTCCCCTGTACTGGGGCATATAAAGTTTGCAATACCAACGGGCCTCTCTTCCCAGTGATGGCCGACATGGGACATCTTCTGCTACATATGCAGCTAGAGACACGAGCTCTGGGGGTACTGGTTAGTTCATATTGTTGTTCCACCTATAGGGTTGCAGACCCCTTCAGCTCCTTGGGTGCTTTCTCTAGTTTCTAGCTTCTCCATTGGGGGCTCTGTGTTCCATCTTATAGATGACTGTGAGCATCCACTTCTGTATTTGCCAGGCACTGGCATAGCCTCATACGAGACAGCTATACCAGGGTCCCTTCAGCAAAATCTTGCTGGCATATGTAATAGTGTCTGGGTTTGGTGGCTGATTATGGGGTGGTTCCCTGGGTGGAGTATTCTCTGGATAGTCCATCCTTTTGTCTTAGCTCCAAACTTTGTCTCTGTAACTCCTTTCATGGGTATTTTGTTCCCTATTCTAAGGAGGTATGAAGTATCCACCCGTTGGTCTTCCCTCCTTCTTGATTTTCTTGTGTTTTGCAAATTGTATCTTGGGTATTCTATGTTTATGGGCTAATATTCACTTATCAGTGAGTTCATATCTAGTGACTTCTTTTGTGATTGGGTTACCTCACTAAGAATGGTATCCTCCAGATACATCCATTAGTCCAAGAATTTCATAAACTCATTGTTTTTAATAGCTGTGTAATACTCCATTGTGAAAATGTACCACATTTTCTGTATCCATTCCTCTGTTGAGGGACATCTGTGTTCTTTCCAGCTTCTGGATATTATAAATAAGGCTGCCAAGAACATAGTTATCCTGGACTTTTTGTTTTTCCATATGAAGTTGAGAATTGTTCTTTTAAGTTCTGTAAAGAATTGAGTTGGGATTTTGATGGGAATTGCATTGAATCTGTAGATTGCTTTTGGCCTTGTTCAGTATGTTACTCCTACCTATCTTTGAGCATGTAAGATTTTTCCATCTTCTGCTATCTTCTTCAATTTCTGTCTTCTGCGACTTGAAGTTCTTGTCATACAGGTCTTTCATTTGCTTGGTTAGAGTCACGCTAAGATATTTTACATTATTTGTGGCCATTGTGAAGGATGTTGTCTCCCTAACTTCTTTTTTTTTAAAATTTTTTTAATTAGGTATTTTCCTCATTTACATTTTCAATGCTATCCCAAAGGTCCCCCATATCCATCCCCCCAATCCCCTACCCACCCACTCCCCCTTTTTGGCCCTGGCATTCCCCTGTACTGGGGCATCTAAAGTTGGCAAGTCCAATGGGCCTCTCTTTGCAGTGATGGCCGACTAGGCCATCTTTTGATGCATATGCAGCTAGAGACAAGAGCTCCGGGGTACTGGTTAGCTCATATTGTTGTTCCACCTATAGGGTTGCAGTTCCCTTTAGCTCCTTGGGTAATATCTCTAGCTCCTCCATTGGGGGCCATGTGATCCATCCAATAGCTGACTGTGATCATCCACTTCTGTGTTTGCTAGGCCCCGGCATAGTCTCACAAGAGAGAGCTATATCTGGGTCCTTTCAGCAAAATTTTGCTAGTGTGTGCAATAGTGTCAGCGTTTGGAAGCTGATTATGGAATGGATCCCTGGATATGGCAATCACTAGATGGTCCATCCTTTCATCACAGCTCCAAATTTTGTCTCTGTAACTCCTTCCATGGGTGTTTTGTTCCCATTTCTAGGAAGGGGTAAAGTGTCCACACTTTGGTCTTCCTTCTTCTTGAATTTCATGCGTTTAGCAAGTTGTATCTTATATCTTGGGTATCCTAAGTTTCTGGGCTAATATCCACTTATCAGTGAGTACATGTTGTGTGAGTTCCTTTGTGATTGGGTTACCTCACTCAGGATGATGCCCTCCAGGTCTATCCATTTGCCTAGGAATTTCATAAATTCATTCTTTTTAATAGCTGAGTAGTATTCCATTGTGTAAATGTACCACATTTTCTGTATCCATTCCTCTGTTGAGGGGCATCTGGGTTCTTTCCAGCTTCTGGCTATTATACACAAGGCTGCTATGAATATATTGGAGCATGTGTCCTTCTTACCGGTAGGGACATCTTCTGGATATATGCCCAGGAGAGATATTGCTGGATCCTCTGGTAGTACTATGTCCAATTTTCTAAGGAACCACCAGACGGATTTCCAGATGGTTGTACAAGCTTGCAATCCCACCAACAATGGAGGAGTGTTTCCCTTTCTCCACATCCTCGCCAGCATCTGCTGTCACCTGAATTTTTGATCTTAGCCATTCTGTCTGGAGTGAAGTGGAATCTCAGAGTTGTTTTGATTTGCATTTCCCTGATGATTAAGGATGTTGAGCATTTTTTCAGGTGCTTCTCAGCCATTCGGTATTCCTCAGGTGAGAATTCTTTGTTTAGCTCTGAGGCCCATTTTTTAATGGGGTTATTTGATTTTCTGGAGTCCACCTTCTTGAGTTCTTTATATATATTGGATATTATTCCCCTATCTGATTTGGGATAGGTAAAGATCCTTTCCCAATCTGTTGGTGGCCTTTTTGTCTTATTGACGGTGTCTTTTGCTTTGCAGAAGCTTTGCAATTTTATGAGGTCCCATTTATGGATTCTCGATCTTACAGCACAAGCCATTGCTGTTCTATTCAGGAATTTTTCCCCTGTACCCATGTCTTCGAGGCTTTTCCCTACTTTGTCCTCTATAAGTTTCAGTGTCTCCGGTTTTATGTGGAGTTCCTTAATCCAGTTAGATTTGACCTTAGTACAAGGAGATAGGAATGGATCAATTCACATTCTTCTACATGATAACAGCCAGTTGTGCCAGCACCATTTGTTGAAAATGCTGTCTTTTTTCCACTGGATGGTTTTAGCTCCCTTGTCGAAGATCAAGTGACCGTAGGTGTGTGGGTTCATTTCTGGGTCTTCAATTCTGTTCCATTGGTCTACTTGTCTGTCACTATACCAGTACCATGCAGTTTTTATCACAATTGCTCTGTAGTACAGTTTTAGGTCCGGCATGGTGATTCCACCAGAGGTTCTTTTATCCTTGAGAAGAGTTTTTGCTATCCTAGGTTTTTTGTTATTCCAGATGAATTTGCAAATTGCTCCTTCTAATTCGTTGAAGAATTGAGTTGGAATTTTGATGGGGATTGCATTGAATCTGTAGATTGCTTTTGGCAAGATAGCCATTTTTACAATGTTGATCCTGCCAATCCATGAGCATGGGAGATCTTTCCATCTTCTGAGATCTTCTTTAATTTCTTTCTTCAGAGACTTGCTTTCTCAGCCCATTTATTGTGTGTATAAAGGAGAGCTACTGATTTCTTTGAGTTAATTTTGCATCCAGTCACATTGCTGAAGGCATTTATCAGCTGTAGGGGTTCTCTGGGAGAATTTTGGGGTCACTTATGTATACTATCAAATAACTGTGAATGGTGATTCTTTGATTTCCTCCTTTCCAGTTTGTATCCCTTCCATCTCCTTTAGTTGTTTTATTGCTCTAGCTAGGACCCAAGGGATTTATTCATTTCATCTTTAAAGGCCTCTATCATCTTTATAAGATTGGATTTACGATCATCTTCTTGTGCTTCAGTTTTGTTAGGATATCTAGAGCTTTCTGTAACAGGACATCCAGGCTCTGGTGGTCACATATTGTTTTGGCTCTTGTTGATTGTATTCTCATGCTGTTCTTTAGCCATCTGGTTATCCCTCGTATTGGCTGAATGACCCTGATGCCAGCAGAACTCCCCAGAAAGGCAGGGGGAGCCATGGGCCAGACAATGGAGGTCAGGGGACAGTGTGCATGTAACTCACTTCTCATGAATATGCCTCAGGCTGACCTGACTGGAAAAGGACTGGTGGGGCAGTGTTCTAACCTGGTTGTTCCCAGAGCCCCTGTAGGTTTCCATAGAGAAGCAGAATGCTCTTAGGGTCTCTCAAACCTCCTTGGGAAGGCAGAGCAAGCCCAAAATCCAACAATGGAGGTCAAAGGACAACACACAACTCACTTCTGCTGGCTGTGCCTCAGGCAGACCTGACTGACAAGGGATTGTTGGATCAGTATCTGTGACATTTTTAATGATTTGTTGAAGCATTAAAAGGAGGCCACAACCCCAAAGACAAAGATTTGGAAATTTAAAACTCCTGGGTGGGGAGTTTTTTCTCAGACTTTTTTTGTTTCCCAGAAAGACTAATGTCTTTCCTGGCCCACGTAATTTGTTTCCTGGGAAAGTGTCAATGTCATCCAAAAGCACAATTATCTTCTCACTTGCTTGTGCTGGGCGAATGCATACCTGAGATGGAAACTGAGTGAGGATAGCTTCTGAAGAGATCAACTAGGCACAGCAGAGGGCTCTGCCCAAGGCTTGTGTGGGGAAAACAAAATGCAGTTCTAAGTCTCTCCAAACAGAATCCATCACAAAGGCAATGAGAAGCACTTCCACCATTGTGTCTGAATCTAGAGTAAAATACTGGCAGTCCGTGTTGGGAACATGGAGATAACGGGGGCCTTCTGAATGCGTAGTAAGTGAGGAATTTCTATTATTGGTGAACGCTATCATGACTCTGGTAACGTAAAATAGTTTCAAGTACACTGACCAAGAGTCACTTTTTCCCTGTGAATGTTTGGCTTCATGAATTAAATGTGGTCTTGCGTAAGAGATTTATACAACTATTCAATGAGTTTAATGAGCATTGGAGTCCTGAGGGCTTGAGATAACAGCAAATAACATTGATTGGAACTTAAATTAACCATCTTTGCCCAGAGCACTGCGTTCCTTAAGTGTTTACACTGGCTGGCTATTCTGGAAGCAACTCATCCCCATGCCTGCTGTTTGTGGCCAGTGGTGCACATATGTTCCCATAGTCTTTGTATTTCACATCCATTCTCTAAAAGACCCCCATAAAAATGTTGGTAGTTAAGAAATTACAGTGAAGAACTGAAAATGAATGTTGCATCATGATGCCTTTGAAAATTGTCACAGTGGTGCTTGGCGTTGGCTTAAAAAAGAAGAATGGAGTAGAACTTTGAACACATGTTGGAGCCCCACGCTTTTATCAGTCACATCCATGTAAGTATAATACTCTGTTCTAACTGATTCAGTCAAGACCATTACTTACATACTGATGGACATCCTTCTGCAAGCTTAAACATTCTGATTCCATGTCGGTATTCCTAGCCGCATAGCAGACCTAAATTACCTCACTGGTGAAAGGGTGTTCACACAATCTATATAAAGTAATACAGTACTCCAATCAAATTTTATTTCAGTGCACCATACGCTATAGTGCATATTGAGCTCGAAATATGCGAATGCATTTGAAAGCAAAATGGAAACATTTTTAGGTCTCACGATCCATTTTCTCTCCGTTATATATTGATTTCTTGAGACTGCCACGACAAACTATCCAAACTGGGTAGCCTAAAAATGCAGCAAAGTGCTATCTCACATTGCTAGAGGAGGATACTGGGAAATCAGTGTGTCAGCAAGGCTTGTGTCTCCTGGGGATTTAAAGAGTAATCATCCCACACCATCCCCTAGCTTCCGGTGACTGCCAATGTGCTGCCACCCACAGGCCACAGCTACATCAGTCCCATCTTCTCTTCCCTTTTAAGACTCCTCTGGTGAGCTTCACCCTTACTGCATGTCATCATTTCTTACAGGACATCTGCCATTTGCTTTAGGGCTGCCCTAAGCAATGACCTCACATCGGATTTCCAGTATTATCTCATCTTGAATTTCTTAATTAATCATGCTCATAAAGAACTTGTCTCCAAATAAAGTCATATCCGTAAGCACAAGCCAGAGAGAGATTGCCTAGGCTACACACATAGTTTTGGTTGCTCACAGTTGAGTGCTCTACAACTGAAAGACCCATAACCCATAACCCAAGTTCTGACTCAGGAGAGGCGACACCCCAAATCACTTACGAGAACCCGTCTTGATGCAAACTGCAAGAGGTTTATTCAGGAAAGACCAGTGCACTGGGGACGACTCGTATCCCATGCAGGGGTAGAGGAGTCGATCACAAGCTCAAGGGATAAGGGATTTATAAAGGCAAAGACCGCAAACACCTGGCATTGGGCTATAGAAAGGCAAAAACTGCAAACACCTAGCATACAAACATTTCCTGGAACAATGGGGCAAGTTAAACTTCTACTCCCTGCCATTAGTGAGGTCAATTTTGGACACAGGTCTAGGGGCTTAAATAATTTTTCACTCTCTCTCAGGATCTTTCACAATTAAAAGGATATTGTCACTCTAGGGCCATGACAACTCAGGTGACTAAGTTTAATATTGTTTTCCAAAATAGCATGGGATAGCAGTAATGAATTCTTATCTGGAATATTAGGAGATAAGGAACATCATTATTTTTAAATAGGCCAAATGACTAATAACACCTAGAAGTTCATTCCAAATAGTTCTGAATTGACTTAGGTACACTCTGCACAAAACAACCATGCTCTATCTAGTCTTTCGTCTGTTGTGTATCTTTTTGGGTCAGTGTAAAATACATATTTCAAGAGACCTTCAATAAACCATGATATTTCAGAACAGATGTGTATGGAGAGAAGATGATTAAGTCATAGACATGACTTCAAGGACAGTTTTAACATTAAGTAAACAAAACAAAACAAAACAAAACAAAATGTCAAAGAAGAAACACTTTAAAAGTAAGCAAGATACGGGAATGGGATCGAGCATCACCAATGGTTTTCATCAATCAGAAAATCTCACAGAGAATGAAAAACTGAAACAAAAGCTTTGTGTTGTTTGCATCTTGCATTGATTGGTATTGCTTGCAGATCGTTGTAGTTCTAGTGGCTTCTGCTCTTGCTTTGCCCGTTGCTCCAGGTAACTAAACTCCATTAGTTCCATCAGTTAGTAACTGTGGCTTCACTGTCTGTCTAGTGAACTAAGCTAGACTGTACTTTGTGCTCTATCACCATCCGGTGTTGGATTTGTGGGAAGCATGGGTACATCACTCATGGGATGGGAAAAGGCAGCCTACGGTGGGGATCCCAGCCTGGGTGAGAAATGATGCAGGCTGAGGCTGAAGTGGCAGAGGTTCCCAAACTCCTGGGCATCCAGTTGCTGCAGGAAAATCGTGGAATCCGGTACAAAGAGGGCCTGCAAGCTACGATGAGGCCAGCTTCGGCTTATCTCAGGGGGTGAATGTCTAGGAGCTTGGAGGGGCCTTCTGTGGGAGACTTATGCCTTGGCTCTGTATGATGAAGGCTTCCTCCATGGCCTCCATGGTGGTTCTTGATGAGAGAGTCAGTCCTTGGTACCTCATTAGCATGGAGAACTCTGCGTTCTGTGCTATATGACCAGAGGACATATTCTTTATGTGGGCAGTTGTGGTCATGTATTCCAGGCCATGAATCTGGTGGGAGTAGGCAGAACAGCTATCGTCCTCAGGTATGAGGTGCCGGGGTTTCTGAACCCACTCGGCTTTACCAGGTTTCCTGGCACGCTCCATTGCCCGACAAGTAACAACCTCCTTCCTTCCCAGGGTTGCTTGAGATAGCTGGTGGGTGTTTATTTCAGTAGCTACTGGGATGATTTCAGCAAGTACTCATGACCAAGCCGGAATTGCTAAAAGGCATTGAGCAATGGGGACAGGGAGTTAACCTCTGACCTCCTTTTTTTTTTTTTGTACCTCACAACCATTTCAGAGATTCATTTTATCAACGTCCAAGAAATGTCTTTCCTGCCAGTTTAGGTCGACTGCAGCATCTACCCCTGATGCCTACCAGCACACCAGTGTCTTGATTTCTTGGCCTTGCTCTTCCAAGAATCAAATTCCCAAATAAATTTCTCAAAAATGAACTTTTGTCTTAGCATCTGCTTTTGGGAAATCTCAGGCCCAGCTACATCAAACTTACTATCATTTATGAAATGGGTTACCATTTCAAAAAAAATCATGTGGTTACATTAAGAACAAATGTAAAATTTTATAGTAACTTGTTTATAAGTCTAGACAGATCGGTTTAATGATATTCTATTCTAGTTCTATTTTGTTCCTAAACATTCAGTAAAAATGCCCCAGAAAATGCAAGTTAAAACAAGGAAGGCAACACAACCTTTAACTGAACACTTACTCTCGTTATCCTATTGGATCTTGTTCAATGACGTTTCAGGCTTTAGAATTATGTATTTGAGAGGCTGGAGAGGTGGCTTGGCAGGCACTCAGGAGGCACCTGCCTCCATGCCTCACAGTCTTGAGTTTGATCTCCCTCCCACATGCACACTACACACACACACACACGCACACGCACACGCACACGCGCGCACACACACACACAGAAAAATGTAATAACTTTTAAAAGAAGAATTATGTATTTAATTTTGAGTGTCAGAGAAATGAAGTAAGATACATTGTATAATAATAATTATATTTTGTATTGTGGATCGATCTCTGCATCTCATGTGATACATAAGTATTTTGAGCAGGGTGTTATGCTCACTGGGACAGAGAAGCGATGGTGAGCATTGCTTTGAGAGACAGTGTTGTACATTAGTCAGCCAAGCTGACGTCCTAGAGGAGCTTGGGAAATGCCACTCTAAAGGACATGGGGATAAATAAGTATAGTTCACAGAAGCTATGGTCTCTAATCTGACAGGGAAAGTCCTGATGGAATTTCATCTTTAGAAAATAAGCTAAGATAAATTAAACAATTGTTTTTCTGTCAACTATTTAATAGATTTGGAGCTAAAGTCATTAACCTGGGCATTTATAGTATCGGGTTAAGACTCTGTGGTATGGGGCTTAAGAATGATCACTGTTGGATGTCTTGTGAGTTATTAAAGCCAACTAGGAAGCGATAAGGCCTGGCATATTTAATTCTTGGTGAGATAAAAATCTCTTTAATCATTACTTCTTCTTGTTTAATTACTTTCTTGGTAACTTTAACAAATCATTTCAGGCAGGATTATGCTCAGTGACACTCACCAATATAGAGCACATTCTCAAGTTTTAAAAAATATTAATTTTCCCATATTATATTGATGATAAGTTTTTTCTTCATTTTTCCATTTTCTCAGTTTGTATTAAAATTACTACTTTTTACCATACATTTATTTTACTATAGAAACTATAGCTATGGTCCATAACTATTAAGTACTATTATTTCCCTATGATTTTGATATATAATATGTATTTTGTTTACATTTAAAGAAAATATTATAGTAGAGCCAGTTTTCCTAAACAAATTGAAAAATTTCTACTGGACTCTTCCCTTGGAATTCTTGTAGTTTCACAACTCTCTTTTTTAAAAAATTTTTTAATTAGGTATATTCTTCATTTATATTTCAAATGCTATCCCAAAAGTCCCCCAGACCCTCCCGCCCCCCACTCCCCTACCCACCCACTCCCACTTCTTGGCCCTGTCATTCCCCTGTACTGAAGCATATAAAGTTTGCAAGACCAAGGAGCCTCTCTTTCCAATGATGGCCGACTAGTCCATCTTCTGCTACATATGCAGCTAGAGACACGAGCTCTGGGGGTACTGGTTACTTCATATTGTTGTTCCACCTATAGGGTTGCTGACCCCTTTAGCTCCTTGGGTACTTTCTCTAGCTCCTCCATTGGGGGCCCTGTGTTCCATCCAATAGCTGACTGTGAGCATCCACTTCTGTGTTTGCAAGGCCCAGACATAGCCTCACAAGAGACAGCTATAACAGGGTCCTTGCAGCAAAATCTTGCTAGTGGATGCAATGGTGTCTGCGTTTGGAGGCTGATTATGGGATGGATCCCTGGGTATGGCAGTCTCTAGATGGTCCATCCTTTCATCTCAGTTCCAAACTTGTCTCTGTAACTCCTTCCATGGGTGTTTTGTTCCCAATTCTAAGAAGAGGTAAAGTGTCCACACTTTGGTCTTTGCTCTTCTTGAGTTTCATGTGTTTTGCAAATTGTATCTTGTATCTTGGGTATTCTAATTTTCTGGGCTAATATCCACTTATCAGTGAGTACATATCATGTGAGTTCTTTTGTGATTGTGTTACCTCACTCAGGATGATGCCCTCCAGGTCCATCCATTTGCCTAGGAATTTCATAAATTCATTCTTTTTAATAGCTGAGTAGTACTCCATTGTGTAAATGTACCACATTTTCTGTATCCATTCTTTTGTTGAGGGACAGTTTCAAAACTCTTGCTGGGTATAAAAATATCTGCTGGATGGCCAGAGCAGAGTTATCTTGTTTGGTCTTTTACACATAAGATATGAAAAGAACCTGTTTAGTTAATGCTGTGGCATACAATATTGGCATACACCTTGACTGTTGTTTCTTGATGTATCAGGCTTTTGTCTTAGAAACTGCTCTCCTCGTCTGATTCCTTCTTCCTTCTCTGTCTTAGCTAGAGTTTCTATTGCTGTGGTAAAAACACCATGACCCCAACTCAAGTTGGGTAAAAAGGGTTCCTTCGGCTTACACTGTCAGATAATAGTCCATCATTGGAGGAAGTCAGGACAGGAACTCAGATAGGGCTGGATCCTGGAAGCAGGAGTTGATGCAGAGGCCGTGGAGGAGTGCTGCTTATTGGCTTGCTCTTCGTGACTTGCTCAGTCTTCTCTCTCATATAACCCAGGACCACCCGCCCAGGAAGGGCACCCTCACCATTGGCTGGGCCATCCCCTATCAGCTGCTAATTAAGAAAATGTGCTACAGCTGAATACCACGGAAGCATTTTCTCAACTGAGGCTCCTTTTCCTCTGATTTATCTAGTTTGTGACAAGCTGACACAAATACAGCCAGTACACCATCCAACACACTTTCCTTATTTATTCCAAGACTCAAAGCAAGAAATCCAGCTAGATCTTGCTACAAAGTCTCTCTATCATGATGAGAAGGAATGAAAAGAAACACAAACCAGCCTCAATAGGTCAGTTTTCTTAAGATAGATTTTTATTGGCATAAATTAGGAACTCTTTAATTATTGCATATCTCCACTTACTTTGTCCCCAATGTAATTTTTATTTGACAGAATTCTGGAGGGAATGGTGGATGAGTCTTAGGTCCTTAACATCTAATTCTGCATGATTAAAGAAATTGACTCATTGACTTAGGAGAAGTGACTCATTGCCATTAGTAATAAGGAAGAGTCTTGAATGTTTTATTTTCTGTACTAACTTCTGAGATAGGCACAGTGGAGTCAAGCCAATTCATCTGAAAGCTGAAGTTTGTTTAGCAAAAGCTAAGTGTCCATGTAGGTTGATGTTGACAAGAAAGGAAGGAGGAGGAGGTAGAGAAGGAGGAGGTGGAGGAGAAGGAAGAGGAGGAGGAGGAGGAAGAGAGAAAGAGGAAGGAGAAATAACTTTGTTTCTCAAGTAGGATTTTTCTTGACCTTGAAAATGAGAAGAATAACCATCCCAAGAATTCTCTCTTAAGATGCAAATGAACTTTCCTTTCTTTCAGAGAAGGTCCGATGGGCTTTGAAGTATTAAATATGTAAGATCACCAGAAAGGCAGAGGGGACAACATAGACTGATTTTATTGGCTACCACTTCAATGCTTCTTGGGAAAAAATGTATTAATAAGGTAGATTGTGAAACAGAAGGACACCCAGGGTCCTCCTCCAGCCCCAGCACATGTACCCATGCCCCCAACCACTGGGTACAGACACTGGATGTCCACACAAGCTCACAAATCTCTGCATTTATCTGGCATCTCCAATTAAATGCCACTGGTTAATTTATGGGCAATTTAAATGTCATTTCCTGTAGAAATATAATGTAGTACAGAATCGTTTTGTGAAGCATCCATCCTCCAATTTTTCAATACAGTTTCAGATAAATAAGTGTCAACCTCTATTATTTTCTCCAGTGAAAGGAAAGTGTGAAATTGCAACCTAATTTTCTAGGCCCTTTTGAGACATTATACATCTCTCTCAAACAGTTCAGCATTTATATTGAGAAAATAAATATTTCTTTTATCTCATAAATAGTAATCAGCTTAGATCAAGTATTATAAACAGCCCTGTTTCCCTGGCTTATAGGAAATTAAGTGATGTTTAGAAGGAGATTGTGCAGGTTCCACCTGAATTAATTCAAGGTTGGGCCAAACACATTTCTTGCCAGTTTGGCAACTTGCCTCCTTGGAAGACTATCTGAGGGCAAGAGCCTATCTTTTTTCAAGGTCACATTGGCTTTGCTAAGTGTTTCTGTGAAAGAGCAAGTGTTCATTATCATTTCTCTTACTGGGGAACATTTCCCCTAGGGTTTTGGAGATTATTGCTGAAAAACAGCAGTTCTCAACTTTGGCTTTATATTAATCATATGGAGAGATTTTAAATTGAATGCCCAGTCTGCATCATGGAGCAATTAATATAGGATATCTGTCTATGAAAGCAGGATACTAGCACTTTTTAAAGTCTCCAATCCAAATTTGAAAACTCATCTTTTGAGAGGACCGGGCTTCTTCAGCGATTAAATATATAAGATCCCCAGAAATGCAGAGGGAACAACATTGACTCATTTTATTGGCTACCACTTCAATGGTTCTCAACCTGTGGATTGTAGTCCCTTTAGGACATAGTCAAATGACGTTGACATAGGGGTTGCATGTCAGAAATCCTGCACATCACGTGTTTACATTATGATTCAAAAGAGTAGCAAAATTGCAACTACAAAATAGCAACAAAAGTAATTTTATGTCACCCCAACATGAGGACCTGCCTTAAAGGATCACAGCATTAGGAAGGTTGAGGACCAAAGCATTAGTTAATATGTTCTCAGCAGTGTCTCCAGTGCTGCTTTGAAAAGATGCTCTTACATGTTATTCTAAAAATATTGAGCATTTTGTATAGGAAAGGTGGCCTTCCCAAACAGACCTGTAGGAGTCTCTGTGCAGAGGCCAGCCCCTTTTGATGACTAATTAGCTTATCACGAAATAGCATGATATGTTCTTGGGCAAGCATGTTGATTTGTTTGCACTTTCCACATGCTCTCTCTGAGGATCAGGCTTCCTCTCCATGCAGAATAGATTTGTTCCTCTTACTGATGGGTGAACTTCAAAAGTTCTACATTACGTGGCTTCACAATGGACTTTGGCATGAGACATACCTGGGCCAAGGCAGTCTTCATGTCCTGCTCAGCAAGCCTAAACTATACTCTCCTCACCCTGACTATAGTCTTTTAAGCTTCCTAGGTTTATTTTAGAAAACTTCTTTTGTCAGTTTGTGCGGGAAGTGGGTGAGGTCACATGGGCCAAGATGGCACCCTGGCCCATTCCCAGGCCTGGTGAAACCCACATGTTTACTGCCTTGCCTGAACATGCGCAGTGAAACTGCATGCGTAAGCTGCCTGCCAAGTTAGATTATTCCTTGTGATCTGGATCTGTCAGCCTATCTGTGACCGACCTGAGCTCGTACCTGGAGCATGTGTGATTCTGTTTGGATGAGGTGGTGTGATGGTGTGGAGCGAGATGGGGTCAGCTGCTGCACTGTATAAATATAGCCCTTGCTCTAAGTAAAAAAAGCTGCAAAAAGCTGCAAGTAAGAAGGAAGCTGCGGAAGCTGTAGGAACCTGTCTTGGTGTCCCTATCGTACTTGTCTCTGTGGGTCAGAGACTGTGGCAAGTTTGGTCTGCTGTTAGAATAGATGTAAGTCCTTCAGCTTCTCTCCAGTTTCACAAATTAGGAAATATCTTTCTTAAGGACCAAAGAACATTTTTCACAGAATGTTAGTTATTCTCATCCCTGTACCAAATATTTAACAAAAGCAATATAAGGAAGGGAGGGTCTTGACCCATAGGCAGAAGAAAGAGAAAGGAAGCATGGGTTTGGTATTGGATTTTGAAACCTCAAAGTCTCATCCCCCCCCCCCTTTCATACTTCCTCTAACAAGGCCACGCCTCCTCATCCTTCTAATCCTATCAAAAAGTTCCACTCTCTGGGAGACAGAGCATTCAAAAATTTGAGCCCATGAAGGCATTCTTATTCAAAACACTGCATCACTACCTACCCCCCCCCCCCCCCCCCGTAGGCCTATTAGCCACATAAAGCAAAAATGCATTCAGTTCAATTTCAAAAGCCCCCATAGTCCTCCACAGTCTTCAAAATTGCTTCCAAGTCCAAAGTTTTGTTTGAGACTCAAGATTCTTTTAACTGTGACCTCCCGTACAATCAAGAACTTAAAGATCAGATCACATACTTCCACCATACAATGGCACAGAATCTATCATTCCAAAAGGGAGAAAACAGAGCACAGTGAGGAAATATTGGAGCAAAGCAAGTCTGAAAACCATCTGTGCAAACTCCAATGTCTGCATCTCTATGTCTGATGTCAAAGGGCTCTTCAGATCTCCAATTCCTTTCAGCTTTGTTGACTGCAACACACTTCTCTCTCTTGGGCTGGCTCCACATCTGGTCTGCAGCAATCCTTAGCAGGTACCTCAGGACTCTGTCACCTCCAACATTTTGGAGTCTTCAAAGCCATTCAGGGTTCATCTTCTCAGTTTCATTCAATGATGTCTCTGCGATTCCTCTGACACATGCCTGGCCTCATTGGCTTTCCTTACTTAAGGAGGGAGATTCCTCAACTTCTTTCCAGTATTGACTCCAAAATCAGAAACATGAAACACGTGGCTGAAGCTGCCAAGTTCTGTTGCTTGCTGAGGCCAGAACTTGACCCTCTCATTCAAATACATCTGCATTAGCTTTTTGTTGGTGATGGTTTCCTTTACTGCTTAAACATTTCTTTAATTCATTTTCACAAGTTGGAAGCTTAGCCGAGTGGGGTCTTGCCTTGAGGTCATCATTCCCTATATCCCATTTAGCATCAGGCCTTATATCTTCTTGAGTACCAGACTTAGCTCCATTATACTTCATGTTGCATCTTATCTCCGCAAACTGCTTTTTGTATTTTTCTATGCTTAGCTTGCTCCTTTTAATTATACATCTACATAAGAGCAACTACTAATAACTGAAAGTATAACAACGTAAAAACAGAATTCTAGGCCTTTAGGCCCAGGCTTGGGAATGTGGCCTTTGTAAAGGTATGCTAATCATAAAAGAGATAGCGACATTCCTCTACCCACCCGCTTCCTGGGTTCAAAGAGTGCTCATTCAAAAAAAGTCACCCTGGCCATTACCAGAACCTGCAATGCAAATGTGCTATTGTTAGAGGCTCTTAGAAGCTGTCTTGAGAGTTAACAATTACCAGGTATTCCTTGTGACTCTTGTAACTTTACACTTCCTTGTGACTCTTAACTGGTATCTTTGGTATCTTCCAACAACGCCCTCCCCACTTCCTTGAGTTTCGGTTTCTTCCTTTAAATACCCCCTTACCCAGCTACTCGGGGCGCCACAGTCCTCTACCCCTGCGTGGTGTATGACCATGGGCCCGAGAGCGCTCTTGAATAAAAATCCTCTTGCAATTTGCAGCAAGACCCGTTTCTTGTGGGTGATTTTGGGGTGTCGCCTCTCCTGAGTCAGAACGTGGGGGAGCCCTCACATTGTGGGTCTTTCATTTGGTGCATTGGCCGGGAAACGCAACCACCCCTCACACCCGAGAACCGACTTGGAGGTATGGGGATCCCCTCTTGCTTGCGTGTGTGCCGGCCGGTGTCTCTGTTTTGAGTGTCTGTTTTCTGAAACGAACATTGGAACATGTGCTTGTTGTGTTGGGTTGTTTGTGTCTTGTCCTATGTTTCTGAAGTACGGCGAAGTCTGAGTTTGGATCCGTCTGAGTTTATTGAACTTGTGCCTTGGTTTTCCGGTTTCGAGATCGTGGGTTCGAGTCCCACCTCGTGCTTTGGTTTTACACCTGGCAGAGTTAGAAACAAGTGAGATTCTCTGGTTTTGGTTGTCTAGGTAAAAGTGGACGACGGTGTTTGTAGACGATGGGGTGATGGGGTTTTCTGAAATGCGCGCGTCTGTATTTGCAGCTGTCCTTTTGGGCCGTAAGGACCGGAGGACTGTGGTCGGCAGACATGCTAAGAGGACCACAGGCTGTGGCCCTGGGGGACGCCCTGGGAGGTAGGGAGAGTCAGGGACGCCTGGCTGTCTCCGGAGATCAGTCAGAGGGACCGAGTTCTGTTGAAGCGGAAGCTTCCCCCTCCAACATCGTCTAATTCTTTTGCCTGCTTGTGGAAGACAAGAAAGGGTCGAGTGTGTCTGGATCTGTTGGTTTCTGTTTTGTGTGTTTTTGTGTATGTGTTTAGAGCTATGTGAAAATCTAAAAAAAAAAAAAAAAAAACAAAAGCAAAGGTAATTCTCATAGGTGCTTTATACCCTGACTAGAGATAGTTTACACCTGAGATGTGAGAGAATGGGTTTTAAGAAAAGTAGTACTCTCCGACTATCTGGGGGTAATTTGGTAATAAAATAAAATAAACAGTATTAATTGGTCTTTGGAGCCCTGCATCTGTAGTTAGGAATCTAGTTTGGCTGGAAAAGCCCTGCTAGGCGCTGATTATAAACGCTGCTCTTATAGGGACGAGCAGCTTCTCAAGTTCTATGGTAAGGAAACAGATGGCTGCTTTTCCTACAAAAATCTCTGTGCTTGTGATTATTGGATTCATCAGGTAACAAGGTGCTCCTCTCTTGAAATTACAGCTAGAAAAATTAATTTTGTTTGGTTTAAATGAGCAAATGTATACGGCCATTTCATTTTTGTTTCTAAATAGTTTCAAAAGTATAAATATGTTTTATATGTCTTGGTTATAGATTAGTGGCTCATAAGTTATTGGTTATGATTAAAAATTTGTAACATTGGTAACAAAAAGTTGACTTAAAACTGGTAACTCTGAGTTAGAGTAATTCAGAACATGTGGCATGAGCCAACCCATGGGAACAGGTCTCTAAAGATACGCCTGAATTGGGTAATATTCTGTGTAATTCTTATCCTAAAAACCCGATTATAATAGATATATTGGCGGCTACACCTTGTGTTTGTGTGCAGGAACGGACAGCCAAAACTTTGTAGCAAGTAATGTTTTTGGAGTTCAGTTTTAAAGAAAATAGATTGTTTTCACTGTTAAAATTGGGTTTTGCTTCTCAAAATTGTGGTTGTACTCTGATGTTACAAGAAAAATTAAAGGCTTCTCCCGAATCGGAGCCACCAGCTAAATCGGCTCCTCTAAAATCTATAAAGCCTCCTGAGTGGCCTAGTCCACAACCTTCCCCTTATCCACAGCCTCGACCCCAGCCACCGAGGAAACCCCAAACCCCTTGGGGCGTCAAGAGGCGGACCGCTGTGAGTACATGGAGCCACAGGGAGCCTCAGAGCACAGCGTCTGGGCGGACTCTGGTGGACCTGCCCAAACTTTAAACCCTTCAGTACTGGTCATTTTCCTCTGCTGGTATTTATAACTGAAAAATTAACCACCCCCTTTCTCAGGATCCCCAACACCTCACAGGGTTGGTGGAGTTCCTTATGTTCTCTCATCAGCCTACTTGAGACGACTGTCAACAGCGGTTGCAGATGCTCTTAACAACGGAAGAGCGAGAGAGAATTCTGTTAGAAGCTAGAAAAATAGCCCGAAAGCCAACGGCGGTCTACACAGCTACAAAATGAGATCGACATGGGATTCCCTTTGACTCGCCCCAGTTGAAACTGCAACATGGCTAAAGGTAGGGAGAGCTTAAAAATCTATCGCCAGGCTCCGATCTCCAAGGTGTCTCAAAACAGGCCCACTAATTTGGCTAAGGTAAGAGGTAATGCAGGGGCCAATTGAACCTCCCTCAATGTTCCTTAAAAGGCTTATAAAAGCCTTCAGGCGGTTCACTCCCTTTGATCTTACCCAGAAGATCAGTGGCCATGGCTTTTCATAAGGCAGTCAGCTCCCGATATCAGAAAGAAACTTCAGAGATTAGAAGGTATATTATTACAAGAAGGAGACAGTTATGCGATCTAGTAAAAGAGGCAGAGAAAGTGTGTGTGTGTGTAAAAGAGAGGCAGGAGGCAAAAGAAAGAGAAAACAGGAAGGATCGTAGACAAGAAAAAAATTTGCCACAGTGGTAAGAAAAAAAGAAAAGACAGGATCTAGACAGGAAACCTGGGCAACTGAAGACCGAGCCTCAGCTAAAGAGGCTCAGCTGTGTCAGACTGAAGTTACTTATTTGAGATACACCCTTCGAGGTGAAAAGCAGTGGCTAAAAAAGCCAGAAAAAGACTGTAACTCAGATCCCCACCCCAACTATACCAAGGCAAGTAAGAGAATTCTTGGGTACTGCTGGCTTCTACAGACTCTAGATACCTAGGTTGGCGACCTTAGCTGCCCAGTTGTACCCCCTAACCAAAGAAGGGGAGGTGTCTGTGTGGACCCCAGATCACCAGAAAGCCTTTAAAGTGATTAAAAAGGCCCTACTGATGGCCAGCCTATGCCTGACCTAACCAAGCCTTTCACTCTTTATGTGAAAGAGAGAGCAGGGGTCACCAGAGGAGTCCTTACTCAGACTTTGGGACTTTAAAAAAGGCCAGTGACTTACCTATCCAAAAAGTTACACCCTGTTGCCAGTAGGTGGTTTTCTTGCCTGAAAGCTATTGCTGCCATAATCTGCTTGTCAAGGATGCTGATAAGCTCACTCTGGGACAGCAAATAACTGTAGTGGCATCCCACACTCTTGAAAGCATTACCAACGCTCCTGTGACACATCAGAGCTTTTTGTTGTCTAAATGAGTGACCTTCGCTTCATTCCACCTGCTGTCCCACTGTGTGAGACTGCACCTACTCATCACTGCACTGACATTCTGGCAAAAGAAATGATCTGAATTATCAGATCAGCCTTGGCCTGAGGGTACGAGCTGGTACACTGATGACAGTAGCCTCGAGGTTAAAGGTAAGCAAAAGGCGGGGACAGCAGTATGGTGGTGAACAGAAAGCAAGTGATCTAGGCCAGCAGCCTTCCTGAGGGACGTCGGCCCAGAAAGCTGAACTTGCGACTTTAAGACAAGCTCTATAAATGACAAAAGAAAAGTCTACACTGACAACAGGTATGCTTTTGCCACTGTACGGGACAATATACAAAGAGGGCTGTTGACATCTGCAGAAAAAGACCTAAGATGCTGTGGCTAAAGAAAATCAGATGGCAGATCTAACCGTCAAGCAGGTGGCTCAAGGAACAATGATCCTGACAGTCAAGGAGTCTAAAGATTATTATGACATCAGAGAGACCAGCTTTAGATACACCGCTGAACACTATCAAGCTATGGACAGTATTTGGCTTGGCCTGGGGGCCAAGAAATTCAAAGGTGTGGTTAGGTCCTTTGACTACTATGTTACAGGACTCTCTGACTTGGCAAAAGAAATAGTCAAAAGCTTCAAGGCCTGTGCTATAATGAGGTAGAATTTCTAAAAGAAATCTTCCCAAGGTAATGGACCTGCCTTTGTTGCCCAGGTAAACCAGAGACTGGCCAAGATATTAGAGATCGGTTAAAAGTTACATTGTGCACGCAGGCCCCAAAGCTCAGGACAGGTAAAAAAAATTAATAGGACCATTAAGGGATCCTTACCAAATTGACAGCGGAGACTGGCGCTATGATTAGATAGCTCTCCTACCCTTTATGCTCTTCAGGGATAGAAACACCCCTGGACAGTTTAGACTGACCCCCCTATAAATTACTCTAGAGGGGGCCCCCCTCCACTGGTAAAAATAGCCTCTGTACATAGTGCTGACATGCTGCTTTCCCAGCCTTTGTTCTCTAGGCTCAAGGTGCTCCAGTGAGTGAGACAGCGAGCAAAAAGCAGCTCCAGAAGGCCTACTCAAGAGAAGAAGACCTGCTACATTAGACGTCTCCACCAGAAAACCTTGAGACTCCGGTGGAAAGGCCCTTATCTTGTACTCTTGACAGCCCTACTTTCTACCTTTATGGGACCCCTTTTGATTTTGCTTCTGCTTTTAATTATAGGTCCATGTGTGTTAAATAGGCAAGTCACCTTTATTAAAACAGAAATTAGTGCAATGTGGCTTTTAGTTTTAAGACAACAGTACCATGCCCTAAAGTAAAGGATCGAGTATGTCAGAAAAAAAATAGTGTCTAGTTCTAAGATTAGAACTACTAACAAGTAGAAGGGGGGAATGAAAGTATAACAACGTAAAAACAGAATTCTAGGCCTTTAGGCCCAGGCTTGGGAATGTGGCCTTTGTAAAGGTATGCTAATCATAAAAGAGATAGCGACATTCCTCTACCCACCCGCTTCCTGGGTTCAAAGAGTGCTCATTCAAAAAAAGTCACCCTGGCCATTACCAGAACCTGCAATGCAAATGTGCTATTGTTAGAGGCTCTTAGAAGCTGTCTTGAGAGTTAACAATTACCAGGTATTCCTTGTGACTCTTGTAACTTTACACTTCCTTGTGACTCTTAACTGGTATCTTTGGTATCTTCCAACAACGCCCTCCCCACTTCCTTGAGTTTCGGTTTCTTCCTTTAAATACCCCCTTACCCAGCTACTCGGGGCGCCACAGTCCTCTACCCCTGCGTGGTGTATGACCATGGGCCCGAGAGCGCTCTTGAATAAAAATCCTCTTGCAATTTGCAGCAAGACCCGTTTCTTGTGGGTGATTTTGGGGTGTCGCCTCTCCTGAGTCAGAACGTGGGGGAGCCCTCACATTGTGGGTCTTTCATAACCACACTGCCAAGTCAATACTAGGCTGCCTTGAAATCCTGCTGCCAATGTCATTAACCCAAAACTCTTTAATTTTGCCTCAGGGAAGCTTTTAGGACAAGGGTAAACGTTGCTACATTCTTTGCAAAAATATCATGAGAATGGTTTCCAGACAACTTGCTAAACTCTCCCTCTTCTGGAACTTCTTGAGCTGTAACCGCCCCCCCCCCCCCCCCCCAGTTCAAATTGCCCTCAGTACTGTCTTTCATGCTCCTACTAGGAACTTAAGCATCAAGGCACCTTTCTAGTCCCCGCTCCTGGTAGCAACTTTTGTCTTAGTCACTGTTTTATTGCTGTGATGAGACACTCTGACCAAGGCAACGCTTATAAAAGAAAGCATTTAGTTGGAGACTTGCTTACAGTTTCAGAGGTTTAGTTCATTATCATCACAGTGGGGGGCAGCACACAGCAGACATGGTACTACATCCTCATTTACAGTTTTCAGAAAAAGAAAGAGAGAGCCTGAGTCTGTCATGAGTTAGAAACTCAAAGCCGTTACACACTTCCTCCAACAAGGCCAAACCTTCTAATCTTACCAAAGAGTACCACTTCCTGGTGACTAAGCAGTCAATTATATGAGCCTTGGGTACCATTTTTATTCAAGCCATAACACATATGTCCATGTATATTATATCTATATATTCCAAAGTAAATTAGCACAACCTGCTCAGTTTATAATGTTACTTATATGAATGTTTTCAGAGCTTACCTTTTGGTCACTACTAACCACATTCTAAATATTTGTCCTTACATGCACAGAGAGTAGTCCTCATCCCTCATTAAGAAAACTTCTCTTTGCAACAGATGGAGACTATTACAGAAAATTATAACCAATTAAAACAGAGTTGTGGAGCCCAGTCCCAACAGGTTCATCTATAATACAACTCCAATTTTCTTTGGAAGAGTAGGACTCAACTTCTACGACCATCAATTAATAAATGCATATTGCTGTTCTCTGACAACCATGTGTGCACTCAGGATTAACTCCATCTGGCTCATGCCCTACACTGCCCATTGACTGGCCTCTCTTACCCCTCTGTCAACACCCACAGGACTTTTCTTCTCCTCATGCCAACATTTACAACCTTCATGCTTCTTCCTTAGCTCAACTTCAGCTCAATCTCTCTTATTGGAAACCTGGATTAAAATCACCCTCGCCTGTTTAGCTTTACTGCTAAATTTTACTTTAAAAACGTCTATTTCATGTCTCCCCTATAACTTGCTTGTACAGTAGAGAGACCCAAGGGTAAAATGTTTCTACTCTCCAAATCCCCAAATGTCCCTAGGTAAAATTGTGTGTGTGTGTGTGTGTGTGTGTGTGTGTTGCTGATAGTCTTTTAGCATTATTCTGAGAATAATGAATTACATTACTTAACATTCTATTTGCTTGGGCTTAGTTATAGATCCCTTGGCAGCCAAGACACGTTGGTTTTTATTGCCAAAAAAAAAAAAAAAAAAAAAAAAAGAAAGTGTGAGTAGATAACCAGTACATGGTGTTAGTTATTGATGTTGTTGGTGATAATATTGCTTGTATGGCTTGTATGACTCTTACTATAGGTAGACAGCGTTCACCCCTCCAGCTTGGAAACAGTGTATCTGTGGCAGGGCTTCTTTGCTTGTGATAACCGTACTCCAAGGAGGTATCACAGACTCAATCACAGATGGCATCATAGCCATCACAGCCTCTGATACAATGAAGCAAACAGCTAACAGTGGCAGAAGACCCAGCTGTCTGTCCACAGGGACTCCTGGGTCCAGGTCCAGATCACTGTGATATTGACTGTGTTGGTTGTTATTCATGCATGTTTGGAGGAGTTATTTAAAAACTCTTATTCTAAGAGTCTCTTTGAGATAATAGGGTTGAGGCAATGTATAGGTGTTAACCACATGTCTATTAACAAAGTGGTCTGCTTCTTTAGGAGACAATCATGTGTTCTACAAAGGCTACATGTGCAGCTGTGCTAGGTAAGCCACAGTGGAGTGCTCTGTGCAAATCTCTGAGCAATCTTGTTAACAGCAGTCACAGGTAAACAAAGGTCTTGGATGGATCATCCTCTCACTGATTTATTTTCTACCATCTCATTGTCTGGTGTCACAAGACTGAGAAACAGTCATGTTCTCCACCTCAGGAAATGGAGAGAGGCTGTGCATTTATGTTCTCTTAACCCCTTTCCACCCCCTGGCCTCATTATTTCCTAGGACATTCATCAGAGTCAGTCAAGTGTTTCATATTTACAAAAGTATTTTAGAGAAGTTCCTTTACTCTGTCAGATGAGGAAATAAAACCACCACCAAGTTCACAACAAACTGACAAAAATGTCATTTATTCTAGTTTCTTCTGGAAGTGGTTGAAGCCAGATAACTTCAGGTTCAGCTGTCTGTGATCATGGTGGAGTACTCTCAAAATTGGAATTTGCTTTTGTAAATAGACTCTGCTGATTCTTGCTCTCTACATGGAGTATCATGCTGTGAGTGGTTACCTTTGCCTCCCGGAAATCCTAAACACTGGCACCTGAGGCCTACAATGAAAGAAGAGGCAACTGAGATCATACACATAAAGTAATGTTACATGGACTAAGCAAGTGGTGTTTATATATTTAGAAATACACACACACACACACACACACAAATATACACACATATATATGAATATCCATATGTGGTGTTTATATATTTAGGAATATGTATCATTATATATAGTATAATAATATATTAATACATATATAATATAAAATTATATACTTATATATGCATCCATATATCCATATATATATATCTAAAAATTTTGAAAAGGGCAGCTATGAATTTGAGAGTAATGAGGTACATGAGAATGGTTAGAGGGATGAAAGTGAAGAATGAAAATGATATAGTTATAATTTCAAAAGATAAAAACGTAAAACAGACAGACAAAAAGCCGGACTCCTACTTGTGTCATTTTCCTAGCTTCTCTTCTGCCAGATCAATAACTCTGCTCTTGGGGAAAGTAGAATGGCTTTGTTTTTCTGGTATTCAAGCAAATGATAGGAGAACGTGACTTACGGAGAAAGTTAAGAGAGGAACGAATCCAAATGAAGGAGGCCATGACTGCCGCCCTCGTTTAAGTTAGTCTTCTGTTTTGCATGCCTGGGTCATTTTTTTTTTCCATGGTATGGCTAAGTACCTGGATCCAGAGCTGAGTTGCTTTGTCTGGAGCTTTTAATGGCAATTTAAATTTAATAATTATTCTTAGAGTTTTTATTATGTGTCTAGAAGTAGGTAAAATGTAGTTCTTAAAGTTCTCATAGTGTTTTCAGACTAGTGAGAGGGTAGAGAAAAATGACTTGCGAGCAGTTTTACCACAACTTTAGCATAGATATGGGCCGCTCTTAGAGACTGGAGTTGCAGTGTGGAATAAGTCATTGAGCCCATTAAACGTGGCCAAAGGCTCCTTTGGAGAACTCATATTTACATTTCTGGCCAAATTAATTACACGTACACACACACACACACACACACACACACACACACACACACACACACACACACACACACGCAGAGAGAGAGCGAGAGAGCGAGAGTGAGAGAGAGAGAGAGAGAGAGAGAGATTTTCATTGACTGTAGTATTTTTTCCTGTATAGTCTGTCTCCCCTACCTCATGTGTGCATGTGAATGTGTGTGTACATGTGTACCTGTGTGTGCATGTGTATGTGCACATGCACATGTGTGTGTGCAGGCATGCTCCGTGTGTGTGTGTGTGTGTGTGTGTGTGTGTGTGTGTGGTGTGTGTGTGTAAGGGATCACTTTTTACATTTTGAGAGTACTTCTATCCAAACACAGGCAGCTGAACCTGAAATTATGGCTTCAACCACTTTCTAGTAGGAACTAGAATAAATGACATTTTTGTTGGTTTGTTGTGAACTTGGTGGTGATTTTATTTCCTCATCTGACAGAGTAAAAGAGCTTCTCTAAAATACTTCAGTAAATATGAAACACTTGACTGACTCTGATGAATGTCCTAGGAAATAATGAGGCCAGGAGGTGGAAAGGAGTAAAAAATATAATGCACAGCTCTCCTCCCCCATCTCTATGTATACACACATATCTCACACATACACACACACATCACATACATTCATGTACCCCACACACATATACACACCACACACACCACACACACTCACACACCACACACACACACCACACACATTCACACACTACACACTCACACCACACACCCACACCACACACACATATACACACACACTACAAAAACCACATACACTTACATACCACATACACATATACACACCACACACATACACCACACACTCACATCACACCACATACACACACACACACACACACACACACACACACACACACACACACACACATTTCCTGAGCTGGAGAACATGCCTGCTTCTTAGTCTTGTGACAACGATTTTATGAGATAAAGAACTGAAGACCTCTGCTTGCCTGCTGCAGGAATCATTCCCCTGCTTCACTGTGTGGCTCCTGGGTATCAAACTCATGTCCTTAGATTTCAAATTCTTTACACACTGAGTCATCTCACTGCCATACACATTTCCAATTTTATATTTTTCTTGGTAAAAATAGAGGCTTATACTTTTGTGTTTAAATCCTGAGAGAACAAACTGCAGAGTTCAGCCAGGTGTTAGTAGTCTGACTTTGAGAAAATCCTTAATCTCTCAATCTCATTTTCTAGATCCTTACATTGTGGCTGGTAATTGCACACTCTTGGACGCAGCTTCATGAAGACTAAATAAACAATCATTCAGATACTATGTTTAGCATAGTTTTGGCTGGGAGAAATAAAACCAGAATGGCTAGCCCTCACTGCTCATCTTCACTGTGGTACCATGTCCATTTTTATAAGAATCTTAGTAGGCTCTCTGCCAATATTAGTGTGGAGGCTACAGATGTGTCTATGGAGAAATATTCCCTTTGGAGTCTTACCATAAATGAATTGTTCTATTGAGGAAGTTGGCCAGGTCCCTAGATGCTTTCAAGCCATGCTTGTGATGGGAAAATTTGTATTTTCTAAGTTGGCCCCACTTTGATTTAATATCAAACAATTTCAAACTTCCACTAGGTATCCATTTTATTCATATTTATCACACATGGAAATTGTGCTCATGAGTCTGTCTTTGTGAGCATCGCCTAAGGTGCTCTCCTATTCTCCATGCTGCTTTAACTTAAAGGAGGCCATTCCTAGATTAAGAGGGTTCTGAGAATTACTATACAGTATCAGAGAGGAGAACCATTTCTGTACTGATGTGACATCATCCCTGTATTACCATTCTGCTGAATGAGCTTATGAACTTCACCATGCCCACTGTTCAGGAGGACAGTTAAGGCTTTCCTCCTTCATGCACAGAAGCAGAGGGTATCTATGCAGACCTAGGGCAGAGATGCCCAGGACTGTAACAGATGTGTTGATTAGAATATCCATTGTGATGTTTTGAATATGCTTGGCCCATGGGAAGTGGCACTATTAGGAGGTTGTTGGAATAGATGTGGCCTTCATGGAGGAAGTATGTCATTGTGTAGGTGTGGAATGAGACCCTCTTCTGGCTGCCTTAGAAGGGAAAAGTCTCCTTTTGGCTTCCCTCAGATTAAAATGTAGAACTCTCAATTCCTTCTTTACCACCCTGTCTGCTTGGATGCTGCCATGCTTCCTGTCATGATGCTAATAGACATGTCATGATGCTAAATGGACCTGTAAGCCAGTCCAAATTAAATGTTGTCCTTTATAAGAGTTGCCTTGGTCATGGTGTCTCTTCACATCAATGGAAATCCTAACTAAGACACCCATCCTCCTTTTTTCCTTACATGTAATTCACTCCATCTGACTTTATGCATCTAAACATCACAGTTCTTCCTAGAATAATATGGTGTTAATTGAATACATAGTCAAAGAAGGCTTAGTCTTGCTCTTAACCACACCACCAAGAATAGTACTTGGCAATGATAAATACATACTAAGTTATTGATTAGCAAGTGGGTTACTATGAAACAAGTATTTTTAAAAACTGATAACTGTTGACATATACCTAAAATATTTTCTTCTGTGTGTCCTCACAAATAAGCAAAAGAGAAGAGTCAGCCTAAGGTCACACAGCCCAGTAATCACACAGGAAGGCACAGACAAGCAACCTCATCATCTACTGCTGACACTGTTATAAATTAAATGTGTGAGGTAGTGCAGAGAAAAAAAAAGATTGATAAAAGAGGCCATAAAATTATCTTGTTCTTTTTCCCCTAGTAGATGACATAAAATAAGTCAAGTATGTTTTTCTAGTTTGAGGAATACTGCTCATGTCACAAGAAAAGATGAACAGGTTCTGTGTGACCACAGTGGGGAACATGAAGCACTTTTATTTTGAAGCAAAGGGTTTAGTTGATAGAATTCACACACAGGCATGTCTGGGGCTCCTGAATTTGAGAAATGACTAGGAGGGTTGAACCATCAACGAGCACTAAGCTCTGAGCACTTGGAGAAATATGACTACTCTGAAGAAAGTCATTGTGAAGACTGGTAAAAATGATGGCGGAAGGAGAGAACTTAAAAAACTAACAAACTGTTCCTTCTTTGAGAAATATGGTTATGTACTCTCATCTAGAGTGGCAATAGTGATTTAAATGGACAATATTCTATTTAATTTTAGTGACTTGGAAATTCTGCCTTCTAGGAAAACAAATTCTTCTTAAGGGGATGCATGAAAACAGCTATTAAAGTAATCTATGTTTGGAGGATGTACCTACTGATCATTAAAAACTGAATTAGAATTTTTAAAATGTGTGTGTGATAAATTAATATATTCTAATATTATGGACCTAAGAATTCAGTAACGTTCTAAGCATTTCACACAAAAGAGGCTGATTGTTATTAAAAGAACACAGATGGCAATGTTTATACCTTCCAATTTTTCATTATGGTATAATTGAAAAGCAATAACTCTCACCTTTTAACTTTGCAGTTCTGAAAGTCTTGGCAAATGCAAAGCTCCATTATAATCAAGAATGTCCAAGCAGTATCAGCAATAAAGTCCCCCAGGATCTCTAATCATTTATGCTTCATTAGAACTGGACAGGTCCAGGACATCCCTGTGACTCTAAAAGCCTTCAGGTCAGGACAATAGAAGATTTCAGATGTCTGTGGAAGAGGGCACAGAAAGATTCATCCAGTAAAGACATGAGCCTATGCCTATGTGTATCTCAGACCCTTGCAAATGTAAATGTTGCTTTTTATTTCTTCAGATGAAGTGATAAGATAAGAGCCATATCCAAGTTTTATGAATACATTGCTTGGGTTGAGCCTAGAGTGTTTCTATCTATCCTTAGTCCTAGGCCTACAAGTTTCCAGCTTTTGTACAATCTAATATTCTGTAAGTCTGGACCTTGAAGCCTGGCTTAAGCTTCTAGCCTTCATCTGCTTACCTAGACCTAAAATTTCTAGCCTCTGAGACTTACTGCTGAATAAACTAACCCTTTCTAGCTCTTTCTGAATTTTGACTGGCTGGTTCTGGCTCATGTACCTCTCTAAGCTGACTGATTCAAACTGGTTTTTCTTGGCTTCTAACTGAATTGCTCTGCTTAGAAGAACTGTCTCTGAACTCCAAAGACTGAACTGTGCTGAATTCAATTGAACTGATCTGCATTGAACTTTTCTCTCTCCCTCACTGCTCTTTAAGGAGCCTCTCTCTTTCCTATTCTTACCAGAGCGGAGTATATCCTATCTGTGATTCTTTTTTTTTTTTTTTTTTTGTCAACTCTTTCTCTGATTCATCACTTTGTCTGCCCCTCAAATACATTGTTTGGGATTAAAGGTGTGTCTGCATTCAAGCTGGATCATAACAGTTTGGGTTCTGGGAAAAGACTGAGGAATTTCTATGGGACTGTAGCGATTTGAATATGTTTGGCCCAGGGAGTGGCACTATTTGGAGGTGTAGCCTTGGACTAGGTATATCACTGTGAGAGTGGGGCCGTTTTCCTAGCTGCCTAGAAGCTAGTCTTTTCCTGTTTGCCTTTGGATAAAGATGTAGAACTCTCAGCTTCTGCTGTACCATGACTGCCTGGGACACTGCAATGCTCCTGCCTTGAGGATAACGGACTGAACCTCTGAACCTGTAAGCTGGTTCCAATGAAATGTTGTGTTATAAAAGTTGCTTTGGTAATGGTGTCTGTTCACAGCAGTAAAACCGAAACTAAGACAGGGATATTTAATTTTTTAGTTTTCTTTCTTTCTTTCTTTCTTTCTTTCTTTCTTTCTTTCTTTCTTTCTTTCTTTGTACAAAGATATTGTCTGCTTTATTATCGTATGTTCATTGTATGGAATAATGCTTTAGATGATATTTTCATACAAAAACATCTTTTTCTTTGCTCTCCTTATAAGTTATTTGAGACAAATGGATCTCAGAGCAATAATAGGTCAGAAGCCAATCACAGTTTATGTGGTATATTTAAACATAGCACAAGCCCTAAGATTGTGTTATTTATTGGAAAAACTTGTTTCTGGTTGTGGTGTGGCTCTGCCTTAGCACACACCCTTCAATCCAACAAATTTCTTCTTGAAATCAAGAGGTAGAACAAGCAACCAGTTGACAGGAAGTGAACATTGGTTTATTAAGAAAAAAAAACACAGAGAGCAAGAGGGAGTCAGGACGATGGATAGAGATGCACAGGAAGTAGAAGGGGGGGGGATATTGTGTTTGAAGGAGTTTTTTTGGAGACAGAATGAGAGAGGGTTATGGCTTCTGGGATGTAGGCTGAGGAGCAAGGTCAGCTGGGTGCTTTCTCTGCCTCTCTGAGCTAGCAGGCCTTCACCCCAGAATCTGGATCCCAAATCTTCATTAGTAAAATCCAGATGAGACTCAGACTGAGATTTGATTTGAGATTGAGATTTTGTTAAAAAAAAATACAACACACAGCAATATTGGCAAATGTGTCCAAGTGTAAACATCATCTCTATGTGTATTGCTGCTTCTCCAGTCTAGAAAACCATCAGGAATGCACATAAACAAAAATATTGACACCAAACCAAACCATGACAAATGCTTACTTTTACACAGGTAAGAACTAGGAGACAGGATTTCAGCCCAAAGGCTGTGTCAAATTAAAAAAGAAACGAAACAACACACACACACACACACACACACACACACACACACAGACACACACACACACACAGACACAGACATCCATTTAAAAGCCACCTTGCATACTACCCTTCAGATATGTGTGATACACCATGATGATTAAGACTACAGGCTTTGTCAAGCAGCTATGCTGTACTGGCTGGTTTTGTGTGTCAACTTGACCCAAGCTGGAGTTAACACAGAGAAAGGAGCCTCCCTTGAGGAAAGGTCTCCATGAGATCCAGCTGTAAGGCATTTTCTCAATTAGTGATCAAGGGTTGTAGGGCCTTTAGTCTTGGGTTCTATAAGAAATCAAGCTGAGCAAGCCAGGGGAAGCAAGCCATTAAAGAACATCCCTCCATGGCCTCTGCACCAGCTCCTGCTTCCTGCCCTGCTTGAGTTCCAGTCCTGACTTCTTTGGTGATGAACAGCAGTATGGAAGTGTGAGCTGAATAAACTCTTTCCTCCCCAACTTGCTTCTTGGTCATGATGTTTCTGCCAGAATAGAAACCCTGACTAACACAAATTGGTACCAACATAGTGGGGTATTTCTGTGACAACCTGACCATGTTTTGGGGAGGACTGTGAAAGGACTTTGGAACTTTAGGCTAGAAGATCCATTAAGTGTTAAGAGCTCTGTGAGATGTTGTGTAGGAGCTTGGAAGATAATGTTGAGAACAGTGCAGAAGATGGAGGCCTGGTTTGTGAAATTTCAGAGGGAAGATTAAAGACTCTTATCAGACCCACTGCTATTTTAATTGTGAAGATTCTGTGGTTCTGGTTAGCTGGGGCTGAAGAATCAGCTGTGATTAACAACATACCAGAACTACTAAAGTGTAAACTTTGCATTACTGGGACTATTGATGCCGTTTAGCTGGAGCTAAAAAATTAGCTGTGATTAAGAAGAGACCAGCATCATTGAGGTGACATCTTCTGGGAAGTGTTTTCTGAAATTGCCAAGAGGCTGTGTTCCAGAGATAGCCCAAGTTGTACCTCGTGCTGCACCAGAACTTGGTAATGTATAAGAGTCACCCAGGTGGTACTGGTTTTGACGGCATGAAGGGGTCATGCAGAGCAGCTGAGGCTCGGCACTGTGAGAGGCCATGGAAGGCCATTGGTGAAGGTGCAGCCTCAGTTGCAATTGATAGCTCAGGACTGAAGGGGCCATGCAAAGGAGTTGAGGCTTGGTACCATGAAGAGAGCCTATGAGAGGCTATTGGTGAAGCCTCATTGAAGTGGAAGACAGTAGTGTTTTGGAGATGCCAGTATTAAGAGCAGCAGCAGCAGCAGCAGTGAAATACAGGCAGCTGGAGCCTAGAAGACAAGATGTGTGCTACAAAGGGCACAGCTGGAGAAGTGACCCAAGCCCTTGGAGGAACACAGAAGGTGAGTGGATCTCAGCCATTGGATGGTTAGAGTTTGATATTTGCTTTGGATTGTGACTGTGCCCTGATATTTTTACCTCTTGAAGGAAGAAAGTATTTTAGTGGAGCCCACAGTTAAGAGACTTTGAACTGTAAAACAAACTTTGAATTTTAAAAGAGATTGGATGTTTAAAAGGGTTTGAAATTTTAATATGTAAAGACTGTGGGACATTTAAAGTTATTTAGATCTTGGAGATGAATAAGAAAGTTAGGGTTGAGACTTAATAGTGATGTATTTGTGTGTCAACTTGACACAAACTGGAGTTATCACAGAGAAAGGAGCCTCCCTTGAGGAAATGCCTCCATGAGATCTAGCTGTAAGGCATTTTCTCAATTAGTGTTAAAGGGTGGGAGGACCCATTGTGGGTGGTGCCATCCCTGGACTGGTAGTCATGGGTTCTTTAAGAAAGCTAGCTGAGCAAGCCAGGGAAAAGCAAGCCAGTAACATCCAATTATTTATTACAGACAAGTTATTTTTATCTTCTTACTTTTTACATTTGAAAATAATGCTTTATATATTTTTTGTTTTATTACTGATATAATATAGTATGCCATTTAATAAAATGACTAAGCAAATTCTTAGTGTTCAGGATTACTAACATATACAAGCCACAAGTAGAGCCATTATATAATTATAATGGATTCTAAGCATAAAATACAAGCAATTATTATTTAGTTTAATTAGGTCAGATGTTATAAATAGTTCTTTGAAAATGAAGGAAAATATCCCCTAGTAAAACCCCTTCTTCCTAGAGAACAAGGCAGCCATGGTGTGAGGCTGACCAGGGCCTCTATGTTTCCAGACATCAGTGAATTATGGCAAAGGTCTCATGAATCTGTCTGTGTATCTACAATGCATCAAGAAGTGCACTATTCTAACTATGTGGTCCTTTAATCATCCACGGATCTAAAATCAGGAATGATCTTTTGATTATAGTTCCAAAACACCCAATTTAAATGACTAATTCTGGACAATAATTTTCTTAGTATAAATAAAACAAAATATTAGTTAGGAAGAAAACTGTACAATAGTAGACTTGTTTATTCCGATTTTATCATAGTTTTTAAAAAATGACTGTTAAGATTTTACTGTCTTCCAATTATGCCAGCATGCTCTGATAGCATTTGAAGACATCATGGAATAACTCCTATTGTTAAGTTTAAGCCTGATGCTTTTGATTGTGAAAAGTCCAGTATAGTCTTATGTGTTAACACCTGGGCCACAGTTAATGCTACTATTTTGAAAAGTAGAAACTAAAAGGGTAGACCAGTTGGAGGAAGTACACAGTGGGGTGTACCATTGAAGATTTTGTCTGATGCATAGTAATTTTATCTTTAGACCTTACTTCCTGTGTGCCATGATTTTTATGACTTTCCTTTACTACACTATCTGGATATCTATAATATTCTGCTGCTGTTCATGGAGCAAAGTGAGCATTGACTAAACTCTTTGAAATTATGAGCCAAGATAACTGTTGTATGAGAGTCTAGTGGTTTGAGTGAGAATGGCCTGCATAGGTTCATATGTTGACTGCTTGGTCCCTAGTTGGTGAAACTTGTTGGGCAAGGACTCGGTCTGAACTTGTTGAATGAGGTGTGTCACTGGAGGTAGACTTTGAGGTTTCAAAAGCTCATATTGTCTGCAGTTAGCATTCTCTCACTCTCTACATCCCTCCTTCCCTCTTTGCCTCCTACTTGTGAACTCATCTTAAAGTCTCAGCTACTGCTCCTTCTTCAAGCTTTCCTGTCTGC
This sequence comes from Mus musculus, assembly GCF_000001635.26. Lineage (NCBI taxonomy): Eukaryota > Metazoa > Chordata > Mammalia > Rodentia > Muridae > Mus > Mus musculus. The sequence continues at coordinate 74,702,342 of NC_000076.6, read as the reverse complement.
TTCCATGATCCCTGAGATCATGCACATGGAGTATAACTCTCTGGGACAGTAAGCTCCAATAAACTCTGGTACAAGTTGCTTTGGTCCTGGTGTCTCATGCAGACACAGAAGGATGTGTAAGAATGTGTAGGAGTTTAGGGAAGTTCAGGATGCTATAAGAAGGACTCATGGGAGTCTATGGAAGGTCAGAAGACTAGAACAAGCTACAAATGCAGAAATGTACACAGTAGAGGATATACTCATGAGATTTCTGCTAGATGTCAAGACTTCACTGCAGATTAGATTAGAGGCTAAGTGTGTAGCATCCTGCTAATAACTCACTTATACTTTGACTGTGTTTTAAGTCTTTGAAGGAAGCTAACTTTAGAAGTAATCATAAGGCAAATTTTAAGACAGCACAGCCTTCAGGCTGCAGCAAGGTTATTAATGGCAATGATAATGGGGAACTAAAATATTAACATTTGTATTTTAAAAAGGCTAAGTTTAAAGTAGTTAGGGAAGATTTGATTTTTATAGTGACACTGCAGTGGAGAAAACTGGTTTTATCTTTACCACCAGGAATCAATTGAACATAGCTTAGTAAATAGTTATGGGTGGAACTTTGAGTTCAGTCCCCCTTCTTAGGCTGGGCTTTTGTATGGTTTGAACCCATGCAGACCTTGTGCATGCTAGCATAGTCTCTGAGTTCATATATGCCTCAGCTCTGTTGTGTCTGGAAGATGCTATTTCACTGGTGTCACAAGCTCCAGCTCTTGCAATCTTTCCAACTCTTCTTCACCTGTAAGACCCCGAGCTGAGGAAAATTTATAAAGGGAGCAATTTAAGATAACATAAGTTAAATATTTTATTCAATCCCTATAGAATGACTTTTTGGGTAACCTTGGACTGGTCTTGTCATCCCTTGTTTACTTCATTTGGTGCAGAGAGAGACTGTAGAATATTCTGGAAATGCAATGTCTGAAACCAGTCTTGTACTTGTCCTTGACACTCAGAGGAAAAGTAACAGGGATGAGCTGCCTTGGAGGGTCAGGACTTCATTTCCCACTCTTCCATGGTCATATGGTTCACGAGGCATACAACCTAAGTGGGCTGCCTATCACACTGCCTTCAGTACAACTTTGGAATGTACTGCTTAGACCACAACTGCCATGGACAGTTTTGGGGACTTGCTCAAAATAGATAGAGCCTTAGTCTCTTCTATATTTTTTGCTAATATGCAAATAATATTACTAGTCCGTGTGTGTGTGTGTGTGTGTGTTCACCAGGTTCTTGTGATTGGTGAAAGTGCAGCACAGACAGTGGGGTGTCTGGTCTTTGGGTAGGGAAGTAAGCAGCTGGATCAGAAGCTGAGAGCTCACACCTTACGAGGAAGCAGGAAGGCAAAACGACACTAGGAATGCCAGTTCTTCTGAAACTCCAATCCACACCCCAGACATACACCTTCTCCAACAAGGTCGTACTTCCTAATCATTCCCAAACAGTTCCAACAACTGAAGACCAAGTATTTAAACATATGAGCCAATGGAGGTCATTTTTTTTCACACCACCACAGAGAGGAAGAAGGAGAAAGAGAAAGAGAAGAGAGTGGGGGGGGATTTGCAAATTTTGAAAAAAAATACTTTCCATATTTTATAATATGGTTAAAATATCACTTTAAAGATTAAAGTACCATGTTATTACTGGCATGTTAAAAATTCTTAGCAATGTCATGAAATACTTAAAACCAAAGATAAAAATGATTTTAGCCCTATGCAGACAAAAGGCAAACAAATGAAAGGACAGATGCCTCTAGGTAGAAACCTTGAAGCCTGCCAACTATACATTCTCATATTTATACCACATTTTATGGAGGAATAAAATTTGAAAAAAGAACTCATGAATGCTTGATGTTATTTTGATTCTAGTAGTATGGGAGTGAGCAGCTATATTACATTGAATGCCAGATTTAGGAATGAGAATGGCCCTCATAGGCCCATAGATTTGAATAGTTGGTCTCTAGTTGGTGGAACTGTTTGCGAAGCACTAAGAGATGTGGTCTTGTTGGAGATGGTGTGCCTCTGGGGTGGACCCTGAGGTTTCCAAAGCTACTCTCAGTTTTCACTCTATTTCCTCCTTACACGTCATGATGTGAAATCTCAGTTGTCCCTGCCACTATGTTGTTGCTCCAATAGAGAGGAATTTTAATTCAACAACATGGCTACTTTGGCAAGGTATCACACCCAAAGACCTTATAGGTCTATGTGACCCAGCTGGAATGCAGGCATGCTCTGGATTACATATGATCTGGTTAGAATACAGCCATGCCCTTAGTGCATATCTGTAATCCATCACAATGAAAGTAAGGTTTGCTTGTAGAAGAAGGAGCCATGTTTGAAAGTGATGTCTAATTGAAGGGTCAGACAACATGATGAATCAGAGAAAGACTTTACAGAATGATTTAGAGATAGGATGTGCCCAACTCTCATGAGAACAGACAGGAAAGAGAAGCTATTTAGAAGAGCAGTACGCAGAGTCAGTCAGTTGGGGATGGCAGGTCACTGAGTGCAGTTTAATTGAGTTCAGGCAATGCAGTAGAGTTCACTTGAGTTCATTTCAGTGCAGTTTGGGGCAGTTCAGCTGTGTTTCGTTGAGTTTCTGAAATTCCCTTCAGTTCCGTTCAGTTCACAAAATCAGTGAAGTCACTGCAGTCAGTGCAGCTCAGCTTATGGGATTCAGAGGCAGTTTTTCCAAGCAGAGTAATTCAGTGAGAAACCGAGAGAAGCCAGTTTGAATCAGTCAGCTTGGAGAGGAGTTTTGAGCCAGAACATCTGAGTTGAATCAGCCAGCCAGAGTTCAGAAAAAATAACTAGAAAGTGTGAGCTTATTCAGCAGTACGACTCCAAGATGACAATTAAGGATCTGGAGAATAAAAGTTACTTTTGCACTGCAACCCTTGGACTCTAACCATATGGAATCGTAAGCCCAGTTAAATGTTCCTCTTGTAAGTTGCCTTGGTCATGGTGTTTTGCCACAGCAATAGAAAACCTACCTCACACAAGAATCATTCATGATCTCTATCCTCATGATAGATTTAGTTACACACAATTTGCTCCTATTCAAATCATTTCATTTTAAATATCCTGAATAGTTCATCATGATGTAAACTGAATCAGACTTGGACATTGTGAAGACAATCATCTAAAACTACACCTAGGAAAATTTGTACATCTTCTGAAAGATGCCTAGGACTTATGGAAACTTAGACTTGGATGATGACTGACATAAAGTCACCGAGCAAGTGGTTGGGTGATATTCAGACAACATTAGTAAAAGGACAAGGTAGAGAAGATCTGCATTTGCTCCCAGCAGCCACTGATAGGTAGGAGTGCGCATTGATACTGAAGATTACGGTAGTCTTACTACAAGTCAAACCCTAGAGAGAATTCAGGGGTAGGAGTGGAAAACCTGTTAGAGGTCCTGAGCCATCCTAAAGTGCCTATAGGTGGCTGCCAGAGCAGTTCCTTAGCCACTGAAATCCACTGGCAAGCACTGAACTACCAAAGAAAAACAAAATCCCATATATCCACATACAGAGTTATCAGCTGTTGTGGAGACAGAAGAATTTAAGGCAAATGAAGCATTTCCAAAACATCAATCAATCATTCTGTTATGAAAAGGATTTTATTGCTGCTTCTGTTTTCCTGCCCTCCCGGCCCCTGCCTCAGTATGAGAGGCATAAAAAAACGGGAAAAGCTTAAGAAGCCAGGGATGGATGCTCATAAGACAGGATTTTTTTTAATGCCTTTTTGAAACAATTGCCCATTACAATAAAAATATTATGATTATAAATCAGTTTCTGGTTACTTATCTTCCCATGTGCTCCATAAACCTTACTAATTTAGTGAAAAATACAACAAGTATTTAAAAAAAAAAGAAATCTGCTGAGCACTAAAGCACGGGTGTGTTAATTGCTGTGGAATTTGTCTACACAGCCAGAAGCAACGAAGGAGCTCAGCTGTTCTTTTTACCAGAGCAAAGAGACCCCAGGTGTGGGCAGGACCTCCATCTTCTCCTGGCCAATTTTATTCAAAGTTGTGCTACACTGAGGGCAGATACTATACACACAAGAGCTCTTTCATGTAATATCTGTTACAACTAATAGGTTTGTTTTTAATTTTGAATGCAATAATACTAATAATACCAATGCTAATACTAACACCAGTACTAATATTGCTGCCAATAATAAGTCAGCGGCCAAGCAGACTCTTACCTAAAGGAGAGAATAGCTGTGCCATGATGAACTTGACCAACACTGATGTCACCTGCTTTGTGTCCGGGGACTCTGAAGTCTGCCTCTTCACTTGGATTTGGTTTTCCCTTCAGCTGTGAAGTCCTGCACTGAGTTCAATGCTCTGACTTCAGATCCATTCCCACGCTGCTGGTTCTATGTTTTGTTTGTTTGTTTGTTTGTTTTTTTAAGATTATGGAAAGTTGTAATGTCCAAATTTAAACTGATCATTGCAACTCTCCTAAGAGATACATAATATGGGTTTGCTCAGCAGTCTGGCCTTGGATTTCTACTCAAGTTACCCCCCAAAGGCATTTTTTTATAGGTCAATGGCAAGGGAAAGTGAGAAATCTTGTTCTGAAGACTAGGGAGCTGTGTTGTCTCAACAGTTGTCAGCTTACTGATGCTTGGGCTGTGGAAGTAGTCAGGCTCTGTCACACATATTTATGTAAGGACTTCAAAGGTGTGTGTGTGTGTGTGGGGGATAATAGAATAGTAGATGGTTTGAAAGATGTTTACTCTACTACTCAGTTGAAACTTAATGGCCATCAATGTGAATGCTTCTATACCTCCAGGAGCTTACACTCTGACGAGCATACTCACGAACATATCTTAAGCCATACATTTAGCTATTACCCTGGGAAATTCACCTTAAAGCAAAAGTAGACAGAATGTCTGCAACCTACCTGTTCCTTAACTTGTGATGGACCTGTGTCCACAAAATGCATTAGGAAGAAGGAAACACATACATCATACTATTGTAAGTCAGGGGATTTCTGTATGAGGGCACGTGCTCTGTGGGAGGTGATTAAGTCAGGAGGCTCTACTCTATGACAGCATTGGCACATTTACAAAGGTTTCAAGGGTGAGTTGAAAATCTTGCCGTTTTGCCTTCTAGCATGTGAGAAACCATGTGACCTGGCCTAAGGGATGTGGAGACATAGTGCCATTTGGGAGCAGGGAGCAGGGTACATGGAGCAGAGAACATGGAGCAGGAAACAGGCCTCACTGTACAATAATCTTTTTGATGTGTGTGTGTGTGTGTGTGTGTGTGTGTGTGTTTTCATTTATTCTTCCCTCATATAATGCATCCTGATGGCAGCTTCCCCTCTCTCTGCTCCTCCCAGTTTCTCTCCTCCCTACTCCTCCAGGTTCATTCCTCCATCTTTTCCCCCATAAAAGTGTAGGCCTCCCAGGAACATAAAAAAAAACTTCTTAGCCTCTAAAACTTAAAAAAATAATTTCTGTTTATAAATTACTTAGTCACAGTTATTCTGTTAGGTCTTGAGGTAAAATCTTCACAGAGAGGCTCCCTGAGAACCTCATTCCTATAAGAATCACTGTTTCCGGAGTTGGAAGTAACAGACTACCGTTCATGCTTTTGATTTTCAGGGGTGATCAGGCAGAAGATTTCAGGACTTACGCCCTCATTAGTGATGCATCTGTCACATTATATAATACCGTATATACCGTATACCGCTCAGCATATACATCCTCAAACACCATGGATAGCGAGGTCCAGATTTTTGTACTTTTATTATCTTCATGAAAACCATTATCTTAGCCTTCCATGCCTTCCTCATGGGAAAGGCTGAGTACCTGTTCTGAGGCATTGCCAGTGATAAATCTATATTTGTTTCAGCCCAGCTATAGAACAACTTCATCCCATATGTGACTACTTTGTCTCCCTAGAGTGAGACTCTTCACTGTATCTCTTTCCCCTCAGTACTGTTTTCTCAGCACACTCGGCTTGGCTGTACCCCAACCATCTCACCAGCCCTGGGGACCCACAAGCTGTCATGGTGGCCACAGGCTTCATCTTAGAAGTTCCATGTGAGGGAGTCTCATTCTTCCCTTTCACCATCTGAACTACATTGTATCAGCTTAGAAAGTTACTGAAATTCTGTGGCATCCTTCTTTGATGGCCAGAGAAGGGTCATTCACAGGCTGCTATGCCTACGGCCTGGTGAACCAGAAGAATCGACAAGTACTGTAAACCATTTTGTGCTCACACACTCAACTCCGTTTTACTTGGAGAACACTTCAGTCTTTATCTAATCCAAATTTCTCAAAGCATTCAACAACAACAAACCCCCCAACACTTTGAATTAATTATATATCATGTTTATTAGAAGATCTAATTTTTAGGTGTATAGATGAAATCCTTATACAACACTGAAGACATTATTCACACGATGCTGATAAGTCAGCAATTGTTTTTGTAGCAGAATACCTGAGCAGATCCACTGAGAGAAAGGAGAACTTCTTTTGTCATAGCTCCTGAGATTTCATTCTATTGTTGCTCAGTGCCTTAGCTTAGTGGCCTGTGGTGAGGCAGAGCAATGAAGATGGGAAGATGAGCTAAGAAAAAGTTGTTCTGGTTGTGGCAGCCAGGAAGGAGGGAGGCAGAGGGAGAGAGAGAGAGAGAGAGAGAGAGAAAAGGTAGAGCAAGAGAGGGCCACAAAACCAGGGACAAAATGCATCATTTACAAGATGCCTGCAGGGCCCTTTCTCCAACTATACTGTGAGTAGTTTTCATGCCAGCTCTAAATCCTATAATGCTACCTAAACTAAACAAAGCACACATGCATTGCTAAATTCCCTTTCCTAAGTGAAGTTAATGTAAGGAAAAGAAAGCTGGTAGGTGTTTAAGAAGAATGTCTGTCAGTATCCAAAGGGGATGTGTTATATAGATCTCCTCTTGAGTTGTTTCACATCCCAGAAAGGAGATGATCCTCTGAACTCAAGATATCATCCTTTCTGTCATGATGAAATAAAGGATGTATACACAAAAGGCCAAATAAACTAAAACAGCAAGTCACCATAAGAGTCTAATAAAATAATGTCATTATTTAATACAGCTAGGCCATAACTGGTGGGGGAAAGGGGAAATGAAAAAATTGGATGATAAAGATGTTTATTTCAGGTAATTGAGAAAAATCCACTAGACTTCTCATTCCCTTCCCGGAGTCACAATACGTTCAATATTCCCTGACTTAAAGAATTTAAGAGCAGACGAGTTAACCTCATCATCTGAGGCCCTGGCAGTGATCATCTTCAGAGAACTGGGAGGACTCGATGAAGGTTCTGTGTGATGATGGTCCTCTATAAAATTTGATGATGGTGTTTCTATTATATCAATATAAAATAAACAAAGCAGGGCAGGAGAGATGGCTCAGACAGTAAAGTGCCTGTCACGAAGGGATGGCAGGCTTAAGTTTGGAGCCTCAACACTCACATTAAAGAAATAGAAGAGAAAGTCTTGCTGCTAGAGCACTCTAATGCCAGTGCTAGGGAGGTGGATACAGGAGCATTCTTGGAGCTTCACCCTGTCTAAAAAATACTATGTAGAGTGATAGAGAAAAATCACAGAGCATCAGCCAGGGCTTCACACATGTGTGCTTGCACTGTGAGCCAGATGTGCACACACATGAACACATAAATGCACACACACACGCACACACATACACAAACATACACACACATTTGCATACACACACAAACACACACACATATACACTATATGAATACAGGGAAGAAGTTGAGGGTCAGGAAATTTTTGTACCTTGTTTATCAATGCTCAGTTTCTGCTAGCATGAACAAGTATCTCACAGGGCCAGCTCATCAAGAAATAGTTGTCAGATTACCCACGCAGTGAATAAAACCCAGATAAAGAGAGAGCCAAAAGTAAGAACCAAGCCCCCCCAAAACCAATTCAAATCCTTGTTCTTATCCCATGTACATGGTTTACTTAGATTTTCTTCATAAAGAAAGGTTCCCTTTGAAACTATAAATATGTATGTCAAAGGAAGAAGTTTTAAGTGATCTGAGCTAGGATTGCTCGTATAACTTGCCTAAGAATTAAACAGGAAGCTGATGAATTGTACAAGAGTGAAACTTCTCTTTTCCTTGAATCTGCTTTTCTTTGTAAAAATCGCCTCATTTGTAGATTACGTTTCCACCCACATAAACTTCGCCTATGTAAAATGCTCACTCCCTCATCTTGGTCACCAAGTCCAGATTTAATAATATAAGCAGCTTTACAACAAGATAGAAGCTGCGATTATGGCAGCTCAACTTCCCTAATTAGATACATGCAATCTGTGTCAAACAAGGAGAAAGATAATCAATCATTAGTTTCAGCAGGTTTGTATTATTTTACCTTCCATAATTCATAAAGAGATTTGACAGCATCTTGGAGATTATCATCTTAAAATTATAACATTGTATAATTTAATTACAAATAACTGGGCCAGCTTACTTCAGTTATCATTTACCCTGACATTATCTAAACTTGTAGATTCTTCGAAGGCTGTCTTAATTTGCCAGAGAAATCACAGTCTGAAGTTACTGTAGAGGGATAAAAATAGTTACCTTTGGTTTTTCTGTGTTGTTTAATAAAGTCACTGGTGCTGAAAAACTCCAGCCGTACATCTGAGTCTTTTGTCAATACTTGACACTGTAGCTCATGTGCATGGAATTCTCTGATCTTTGTATGGAACATTTTACCAGGGAGAAAAACAGAAACGAAGACTTATTGCATGCAGGTAGGGACTAAATGGTTAAAAAACATTTATTTTACTGCAGGTTTGTCAGCTGACAGTTTGTTCTTACCCAGGACTCAGCAGTCCTCACATCATCATGTATTATCTTCATGCTACTTGAATCTCTGAGCACACAAAGCTTCCAAGGTGTCTTCATGGACAGCACAGAGGGGCTATGAATAGCAAGGCTGACAGCGTCTAGCTTCTGTTTCCGATATCCAAGACCCCATTGCATTCCTACTTCCATTTTCACTATCCAAGATTCATTTGCATTCTTGCTGTTGTCCCTGGTATTTTCATTTCTAATAAGCTGGCTTATTGGCTATGCTTGAACCTTTAGGACATTGCAAGTGATAGTAAGATTGTGCCGCACGACCTTGTTTTGGCAGCCACATGTGTGCACATCTGGCAGAGCTGGATGAAGTTTTGTAAGATGATAACACATTCGGTGCTTTGCCTGTGAAGACACAGGGACAGACCTTGGTAAGAGCTATTAGGCAGGTCTTTCAAATGTTCCTGTGTCCTGAAACAAGCCGCAGTAGTATTGGTCTGGTTTGTAAATATTTGTGATACAGCCTAGGAACAGGCAGCGGGCAGAGCACTGCACTACCTTTTGCAGTGCAAGCTTATGCTTCTGCCAAAACCAACGAAGTGTTACATGTCTCCCATTGAAGACAACCATGCAAGGTCACCCTATGGACTGCTGCCTTCTAGGTCTGACTTGAAATGCATCCATACAAATATAAAATCGTGGTTTGAAAGTCACGGGGATAACAATAAAACCCTGTAAAACCTGAGGGTATTGAAATTTTCCCCTGAAAATAAAAGATTGAATTCAAGGAGACCGTGCAGTCCTTTGATTTGTTTGAAATTCTTTTTGTTCTCTAATTTTCCCCTCTACTAATTGGTACCAAGGAAAAACTCTGATATGTCAAGGCAAGATTAGTATGAAATTGACAAAACCACCACAGGTAAGGCTATTGCATATATGGATTTCGAGTTAAATTTTTAATTGTCTTCATTTTATGCACATGATCATTTGCCTGCATGGATGAATATGCACCAGGTGTGTGACTGGTACCCTTAGAGGCCAGAAGAGAGCACTGGGTTCCATGGAACTGGAGTTTAAGGTGGTTGTGAGCTGGCTGATATCAGTGGTAGGAGCGGAGTCCAGCTCTTCTGGAAAAGAATCAGGTCTCCAGCTCAGACGTGGGTTTTATTTGTAAATGGGGCGCTCTGTACAAGCAGGTGTGTGCAGTATGCTCCACATGTCTAGCATTCTGTCTTCACTTCCTTCACTCATTTCTGCATCTTAGACCTGCAGGATTACAATTAGAATTTACAGAGCCCTGTAGTATTAGGGGCTGGAAACTGAACAGCGACATTTTCATGATACATCTAGCACTATTCTCCCTAGAAAAGAAAACTTCTCTTCCTTAAGAACTGCATCTCATTTGCAAATTCATCTGGAATAATAAAGAACCTAGGACAGCAAAAACTATTCTCAACAATAAAAGAACCTCTGGGGGAATCACCATACCGTACATTAAGCTGTATTACAGAGCAATTGTGATAAAAACTGCATGGTACTGGTACAGTGACAGACAGGTAGATCAATGTAATAGAATTGAAGACCCAGAAATGAATCCACACACCTATAGTCACTTGATCTTTGACAAGGGAGCTAAAACCATCCAGTGGGAAAAAAGACAGCATTTTCAACAAATGGTACTGGCACAACTGAAGGTTATCGTGTAGAAGAATGCTAATTGATCCATTCTTATCTCTTTGTACAAAGCTCAAGTCTAAGTGGATCAAAGACTTCCACATAAAACCAGAGACACTGAAATTAATAGAGGAGAAAGTAGGGAAAAGCTTCGAAGATATGGGCACAGGGGAAAAATTCCTAAACAGAACAGCAATGGCTTGTGCTGTAAGATCAAGAATTGACAAATGGGACCTCATAAAATTGTAAAGCTTCTGTAAGGCAAAAGACACCGTCAATAAGACAAAAAGGCCACCAACAGATTGGGAAAGGATTTTTACCAATCCTAAATATGATAGGGGACTAATATTCAATATATACAAAGAGCTCAAGAAGCTGGACTCCAGAAATTAAAATAACCCCATCAAAAAATGGGGTACAGAGCTAAACAAAGAATTCTCAACAGAGGAATACCAAATGACTGAGAAGCACTGAAAGAAATGTTCAACATCCTTAGTCATCAGGGAAATGCAAATCAAAACAACCCTGAGATTCTACCTCACACCAGTCAGAATGGCTAAGATCAAAAATTCAGGTGACAGCAGATGCTGGCGAGGATGTGGAGAAAGAGGAACACTCCTCCATTGTTGGTGGGATTGCAAGCTTGTACAACCACTCTGGAAGTCAGTCTGGAGGTTCCTCAGAAAATTGGACATAGTACTACCGGAAGATCCAGCAATACCTCTCCTGGGCATATATCCAGAAGAAGTTCCAACTGGTAATAAGAATACATGCTCCACTATGTTCATAGCAGCCTTATTTATAATATCCAGAAGCTGGAAAGAACCCAGATGTCCCACAACAGAGGAATGAATACAGAAAATGTGGTACATTTACACAATGGAGTATTAAAAACAATTAACAGCTGTTAAAAACAATGAATTTATGAAATTCTTGGACAAATGGATGTATCTGGAGGATATCATCCTTAGTGAGGTAACCCAATCACAAAAGAAATCATTAGATAACCACTCACTGATAAGTGGATATTAGCCCAGAAACATAGAACACCCAAGATACAATTTACAAAACACATGAAAATCAAGAAGAGCGAAGAGAGAGAGAGAGAGAGAGAGAGTTCTTCCCCCCCCCCAGTGAGAACTACATTTTTCTCAAGGGGGGGGGGACTGCATTCCTCCTTAGAATAGGGAACAAAATACCCATGAAAGGAGTTAAAGAGACAAAGTTTGGAGCTAAGACGAAAGGATGGACTATCCAGAGACTACCCCACCCAGGGATCCATTCCATAATTAGTCACCAAATCCAGACACTGTTGCATATGCCAGCAAGATTTTGCTGAAGGGACCCTGGTATAGCTGTCTTGTATAAGGCTATGCCAGTGCCTGGCAAATACAGAAGTAGATGCTCACAGTCATCTATAAGATAGAACACAGGGCCCCCCAATGGAGAAGCTAGAGAAAGTACCCAAGGAGCTGAAGGGGTCTGCAATCCTATAGGTAGAAGAACAATGTGAACTAACCAGTACCCACAGAGCTCGTGTCTCTAGCTGCATATGTAGCAGAAGATGGTCTAATCGGCCATCACTGGGAAGAGAGGCCCCTTGGTATTGCAAACTTTATATGTCCCAGTACAGGGGAACTCCAGGGCCAAGAAGTGGGAGTGGGTGGGTAGAGAAGCAGGGCAGGGGGAGGGTATAGGGAACTTTCGGGATAGCATTTGAAATGTATTTAAAGAAAATATCTAATTAAGAACTACATTTCTCACTGGGGGTGGGGGGAGAAGAACTGCATCTCGAATAACTCTAACATGAGCACTTGTTTTTGGTAGGATTTTTTTTTTTTTGATGAATGGATACATAGATGAGTAGGTGGTGATAGTTTCCTAAGGTGTTTGGCATCCAAGGATCTTGTTCTCTTTGAGCTTTGCTGGGCTGTCATTGATTAATGCACATATTTGCTCAAATACGCTGTCAAGCATATAGTGACAGTTGCATTCCTTATGTGCTCAGAGAGGAGAGCAAGAAGAGACACACCTGCTTCACAACAAATACACGTATTCATGTTCTGTACCATAAGCTGTGGATTGGAAAAAGGAATAGAAAATTAGCCAGTGTGATAATCAGATTTCTGTCAAGGAGACAAAATATATCACAAAATCAATTTATAAGGGGTAAAGATTTATTCTGGTTTTAGAGGCTTAAGTCACTGTGGTCCTAATCCCTGGGCTAGAGGTGCCTCAGCACACTCATAGTGAGATACACGGCAGAGGACTCCTGTGCACTTTATCTATGGCAGCTGTGCTAGATAGTTTCATGTCACCTTGACACAAGCTAAAGGCATATAGGGCATTTTCTTAATGATTAATGGGAGTGGGCCCAGCCCATTGTGGGTAGAGCCACCTTCCGACTTGTGGTCCTGAGTTCTTTCTTTGTGAAAGATGTCTGGTTGGGGTTTTGTCTCTGTGTTTTTCGATGATTCCAATTGAGATTTCTTCCACCTGTGTGTGTACTTTACAAACTTCTACTGTATTAGGCTTCTAAAATCCCCTCAGATAGCCCTTCATTTTAGATGTCCCTCCCATATTCCTCCTTTTACTGTCCTTGGCTTCTCTTTCCCTGCATATCCTTCAGTTTGGAAGTGTGCATGAAAATCCTACTACATTCAACTTGGGCTCCACTCTAGTAATACGTCTTATGCATATCGATTCAATAGTTTACTGTATGGTGGCACACACCTAGAAAGCTAGAACTAGTGAGGTTAAGGAATGAGCATTTCGAATTTAAGGCCAGCATGGGACCCATAGTGAGACTCTGTCACAAACAAACAAACAAACAAACAACACATTTCTAATGTGAAGAATGTGCATTTCCATACATGAGGCACCAGATCAAGGTCTCACTGGATGGCTACGGTGAATGATGGTCTGTGGCATTTATCTAACCATGAGCACTAGACATGAACTCTAACCTTAGCCTGTTCCGCCTTATGAGGCATCAAAGCATATTAAGCACAATCATTTACCAGCACGGAGCCTGCTCGCTCTCTCTTGTGAAAGGGATTTGTCTCCTGCATGATTTGTACTTCAGGGATGCAAACATAAAGACATCTGTTCTACAGAACAGAATTTCAACTCAGGAAGTGGGTAACGCCAACTGGAGGCCTTGCATTTCTCTGCAGATTCGAATTACATTCGAATCGTGATGTTAATGAGATTTAAACATATTTATTTTCAACAGGACTTTAATTCTCCAAGTGATTAAGTATATAGTATCAACAGATTCTGTGTTCATTAGAATGTCTTCTGCTCATAGTTTGTGATTATTGTAAATTGTTATAATGTAGTAAAAAAAACAAAGGAAGCTGATTTATAAAGCCTAACCGAATCAAGTGTCTGCTGTGTTTTTAATAATTTCTCCTTTATTTTCCTAACATGGCTTATGCGTATGATTGCATAATTTGTGCATATTTGCTTTGGGGTCAGGAAGAACCTCTGAGTGGTCAAGGCTGGGCAGAAGAGACATGTAGGGTCCACATGTGGATGCATCCTCTTCTTCTCAGGTCTCATTAGCCATTGCTAGAACATCTTTCAGCATTGCCATCATTTAATTCACAAGAGATTTTACTCATTAGATAGAAAGAAAGGTTAATTTATGAGTCAGAGAATATCAACTGTGTTTTAGATTAGCTGCTTTACTTCTGTATACATACCAATTGGAAGAGCAAACCTGAATAAGTATTAGACTCTACTTGTGGCTGAATGATAGTGAAATAAATGACAAAATTATGAATATACATATACCTTTCTTTTGAAGAAATTTGATATTTAGAAAGATCATGAAAATTGTAATTCAGAAAAATCAACTTATAATCTAAGTTTTAATTCAATCCCATTAAAACATTTAGTATACTCTCCAGACATGTGCTTAATTCTGCTGCAGCCTGCCCACATGAACCCCACTTCCCAGCCTCCCTTTATTCTTGGGCTCTTTTTTTTTAGACTCAGAATCCTCCTAGCTATTGGCAACTGCCATTTTAGTCTTTCCTCATTACTTTGTGACTTCTAGAACATCTCTCTGAGAGACCCAAAGCCTTCACATATGACTTGGACCCAGCATGGACAATAGCAACTCAAAAACAGAACACCCACACAACAAAGAAGAAACCATACACCTACACCAAGAAACACTTCAAACATCATGACCCCAGTTGTCAAGATCCCTGTAAGAACCTCAAAGACAAACAACCAAGACCTCATGACTCCTCCAGAAGCCAGCAATCCCGTAGCAATAGGCCCAAGAAAAACACGTTAGCTGAAGCACAAGGTATGGGACACAAAATAGCTATTACGAATATTTTCAAGAACCTTAAAGAAGATATGCACAAATGCCTTAATAAAGATCAGGAAAATGCAAATATGCGGTTGAATGAAATAATTCAAGACACAAAAGTAGAAAGACAACAAAGGAATAGAATCAGCAAAGAAAATCAAATCTGGAAATGAAATGTTAAAGATAGCAAACAGAATCTTCAGGGGTAAATGTTACTAATAAATTAAAAGACATGGAAGAGAGTGCCAGGGGTGAACTTCTCATCCAATTTCCTGAGGAAGGCATGGATTCAGTGAAGGGTCCAAAAGCTGCTGACTGACATTTGGCAATTATACTCTTTCTTGTTATTCTAGGGTCCAAAGCTACTGGCTTCTGGAAATTTAAATCATGCTGATAACAGCAGGGAAATAAGAAAAGGAAGCTTAGTTATTTAGGCTCTTTTCTCTTATGTTCAGGGACTCTAACTGGCCAGGCTCAGGGTTCAGAGTTTGTTAATTCTTCATGAGCCAGAGAGAAAAGAAAAGAAAGAAAGGAAGAAAATCAGGCACACACACACACACACACACACACACACACACACACACACTTTGGTTGGACCCTATCACCTATTTCAACAATTTCACAAGTGTACATGCATACTTATATACATACACATATACCTACATATGTATGTATGTATGTATGTATGTATGTATGTACATATAGATAGACAGACATATGTACCTGTATGCGTTTGATGGATGCAGCAGAGGCCCAATAGCCACACTTTACTTCTCCCAACTTTTTTTTACCTTCTTAGACAAAAGTTCTTTATAAAATTTCCTCACAGATAAAGTGTTACACAAAAGGGAGTTACAGAAGAATGCCGATGGTAAGTTCAAAGCAGTATTTCTGTAAGCCCATTATAAGTTCAAAGCAACTGTTTCACATGGCCTTGCATTATCGTAGTGCACACCTGTGGCCTCATCCTTGGACCTGACCTAGAATGAACGTTTTTCCTTGATCACAGATTTGTCCCAAGACTATTTTTCTTAGTGTAATTTTTGAGAGCTCATTGTCTTCCTGATTATGCAGCCTTTACCTACTATTCTATGAGGAGGAGGCACGTTCCATCCTTGATTCTAACTTTATTATATCTTTCTAGCAAAATAAGCAAAACCATCTCCTTAAAAATTCTTCCTAAAATTATTTGAATAAAATCAGGAATGCAATAAGGACTTTAATTCATCTAAAACATGAAAGGCCATCTTCAGGGTGAGTTGCAGGAGGTTTTTCCCAATAGAGTGGGCTGATGCCCAGAAATCATTAGGCTATGTAATAGTATCAGGAAAGGCACATCAGCTTCGAGAAGCATCCTGGGATGAAGTCTCTGGGGCCGTGCCTCTCCCGAGTGTACCTGTCATACCCATGCAGAACAGTGGGCCACCCCCAGGAAGCTCACTGCCTTGTCAGGCTTGTCATACCCTTTCCTAGATGGCTTCTGTCAAGAGAGAGCAACTAGTATTGAAGACAAAGTAGAAGAAATGGAGAGCTAAGTCAAAGAAAATGTTAAATCTTAAAAACATCCAGGCATGAAACACCCAGAAAATATGGAACACTAAAGAACAAGCCCACAAATAACAGGCAGAGAAAAAGGAGAAGAAACCTAAGTTAATTCCAAAGAAAATATTCTTTTTTTTTTTAAAATTCATAGTAGGAGTTTACTTTCCAGACCTAAATAAAAAGATGTCTATTATGGTACAAGAGGCATTTAAAACACCAAATGGGCAGTACTGGAAAAGAAACTCCATACAACACATAATAATCAAAATACTAAATGCACAAAAACCAAGAAAGGATATTAAAACCTGCAAGGAAAAATGTCCAAGTCCCATATAAAGGCTCATTAGAATAATAACTAAAATTTCAAAGGAGACTTTGAAAGCCAGAAGGCCTTGAACTGTTGGACAAACTCCGAGAGAACACGGATACCAGTACAATACACAGCAACAATATCAATATCAATCATCGTCAACAAAGAAAGAAAAACATTGACTGATTAAAACAAATTTAAGTAATTTCTGTTCATCAAGTCAGTTCTACAGAAGGTATTAAAAGGGAAACTTTGATCTGAAGAGGAGGTTAACAACCTCCCAGAGGTTGCAAGGAATACAAAACACTAGAAAAGTTAATCAAGAGTAGAGGAAAAACCCATACCACAAGAGAATAATGGAAATTAACATGGGCCCACAGAGGTGGTTCAGTGATTAATAGCAGTTGCTGATTTTGTAGAGGACCCAGATTTAATCCCAGCTCCTATGTGGTGGCTCCAGTTCTAGGGGACCCAATGCCTACTTCTGATCTCCTGGGGGATTAGATACCCATGTGGTACACAAACATGAGTTCAGATAAAACACCTATACACCATAGACTCATATATTTTAATAGTTGGTCCCCTGTTAGTGGAACTATTTGGGAAAGGCTAGGGAATATGATGTTGTTAGAAGAGATGTGTTACTGGGGGAGGGCTTTGAAATTTCAAAAGGCTCATAAGATTCTCTCTGCTCATGGCTTTGGATAAAGATGTGAGATCTTAGCTATTACTTTGCTGGACCATTGTTGCCTCTCACCTTCTGAAACCATAAGTCAAACTCCCGAGGGCCTTTGCCAGTGCCTGGCAAATACAGAAGTGGATGCTCCCAATCATCCATTGGACAGAGCACAAGGTCCCCAATGAAGGAGCTAGAGAAAGTACCCAAGGGGCTGAAGGGGTCTGAAGCCCCATAGGAGGAACGTCAATATGAACTAACCAGTACCCCCAGAGCTCCTTGGTACTAAACCACCAATCAAAGAAAACACATGGTGGGACTCATGGCTCTAGCTGTATATGTAACAGAAAATGGCCTAATCAGTCATCAATGGGAGGAGAGGCCCTTGGTCCTGTGAAGGTTCTATGCCCCAGTATAGGGGAATGTCAGAACTGGGAATGGGAGTTGGTGGGTTGGGAAGCAGGGGAAGCAGGGAGGGGAAACTAGGAAAGGGGATAACATTTGAAATGTAAATAAAGAAAATATTTAATAAAAGTTAAAAGTATTTTTTTTTAGATAAGTTGTCTTGGTCATGGTGGTTTATCACAACAATAGAAAAATAAGACAGAAGTTTGTATCAGGCAGTGGACTACTGCTGTGACATGCCTAACCATGCTGTTTTGTTTAGGAATCTGGAGGACTTCGTGACTGTGGACTAGGAAAGCATTTGGACACTGTGATCAGGGCTTAATGTGCCATCCTAGGAGGAGATTCGATGACAATAGTACTAAGAGACAATGGAGGCCCAACTCAAGAGATCTCAGAGGGATACAGTATTAGCAACTAGACTAGAGTCCATTCTTGTCATGTTTTGGCAGAAAACGTGGCCACTTTTTACCCTTGTCCTAAGAGTTTACCTGAGGCTAAATTGAGAAGTAACAGAATAATTTCATGGATAGAGGACATTTCCAGACTGCCTAATAATGACTCCGTGGAATGGTTATCAGTAAGCCTTCATGTGTAGGTCCACAATAAGAAAGAGCAAAGCAGGCCAAAAAATTTACAAGATGTGCAGGACGTGGAAAGAAAAGGAACACTAGGGAATTAAATATTGTAGAGCCAAGTCATGTGCTAAAAGAGATAAGAAGATCAAAAGGAAGTCTTATATGAAACTGAATGAAGGGAAATATGCCTTCATTCTCTTGCCACAGAAGCATCTAAAGTCTGTGGCATTATTTCAGACCCAAATGACAGACTATGGAAAGGACTATTTGAAGGACCATGGTAACCTGAACAAAAATGGATATAAGAACTAAGTTGGTTGGTATACTGCGGGAGGGAGAAAAGAGCTCCCTTATCTTCCATTCTTGGAAAGCTTACCATAGATGTATGGAGTAGGGTACAAAACAGCACGTACAGCAGTGACGGGGGTGGGGGGGTCTGTTGAAGGGGAATTCTAGAAGACTACCTCATTTTTATGTGCCCATGAGATGGGGCTAAACTGAGCTAAATAATGTTATTGTTCACATCAAACTTTAAAGGCGCTGGAACTTCCTGCTTTCAAGTTTTATCCATGCTCTGAAATGGCAAGTGACCCATTGGAGGATGGTTCTTATACAGGGGGAACAGAAATGATGTGTGGCCAAATGGTGGGCTGTAGTTACAATCCCATCTGCAACATTCTTTGCTCTCTTCTTGTGGAGAGCAGAGTTCTTGGTCCCCTTGCCTTGAAGCTGGGTGAGTTTGTGATTGAAATTTTGCAGTGTAGTAGATAAGATACAATGTGAGTAGATAAGATACAATGATAAAATGTGAATTCACATTCTAAGGAGAGAAGTAACAGGGATGTTCAATAAAATGTCAAGTGAGAGCAAGTAACATGCCTAAGAGGAGGCGACAGTGCTGGGAGTGAGCTGAGACAAAAGGCATGCGTCATGACTTTGTTTGACAGCTTGTATGCATATGTGTGTGCATGTGCATGCATGCATTTGTTTGTGAGTGTCTATGTGTGTACATGTGTGTATGTGTGTGCGTGCGTTTGTGTTTGTGTGTCTGTGTGTGTCCAGAGTCTCACTATGACACCCAGTTTGGCTTTGAACTTGCGATCTTCTTTCTTTTTTTTTTTTTTTTTTCCCGTTTTTCGAGACAGGGTTTCTCTGTATAGCCCTGGCTGTCCTGGAACTCACTTTGTAGACTCGAACTCAGAAATCCGCCTGCCTCTGCCTCCTGAGTGCTGAGATTAAAGGCGTGTGCCCACTATGCCCGGCTTGAACTTGCAATCTTCTTGACTCAGCTTCCTGAGATCTGGACCTGCAGGCAGGCTGCCAATCTCAACCCCAGCTTTTGCATGAATCCAACCAAGGCAACGGATGTATCTGAGAAGTGATTTCAATTCTTTTCAGTTAAATGGAAGTGAATTTCACAAGACTCCATGTTTGGTTCTGATTTAGAATTTGCCCCAAATTTGCTCACAGGAGGCTTCTTCATCAGCTATTGGTGCTGTTGAAAAGCAACCAGATGATAACAATAGTAAATTGAGGAGTTCATAACTGAATGAACTACTGGAGGGTGGGACTTGGGTGGAGGAAGTGGGTTACTAGAGACCACTGGAAACATCCACATGTTCTTGACAGTTCTCTTTCCTTCTTCCTCTCTCCCTCTCTCCCTTTCCTGTCTCTCTCTCCCCCTGCCTCCCTGCATCCATCCCTTCCTCCCTTCTAGCTACCTCTTCTGCTCTGTGTTCCCACATTTTGCCTTGCCTCAGAGTCAAAGACATGGAGCTGGTCAGCCATGAAGGGAAACCTGCATCTGTAGGAGAGAACCCCTGAGATGCAGCTTTCATGATCCCTCACTAGTGCTGGGGTGGGCTTTTCTATGACGCAGCTGCCTTGAGTCACCTATGCTCCTGTCCACAACCCCAGCCATCTCTCTGATTCACAGAGCTAGCCTTGGGTAGGACAGAGTTTTTTCTTTTGCGTGATGTGGCTGTTTTCTCTAGGATGAATAAATGTCTGTTCACACTTCTCTGGGAGAAGGCACAAGTTGTGCATTTAAAATCTTTGGAGAAATGAAGAGACACTTCTTTCTTCAGAGATTTCAAATGCCTTTAATATTAGCTAACTATAATGTTCACTGCTGCCTTAGCTTTAGACCATGCTGTTCCCCTCCCCACCCCCGACCCCCGCGAGGGAAGCATTTTATCTTCGAATTCTTCCTATGTGGAACATTCTAGAACTCTAAACTATTACTGTCTCTTCCCCTGCCTCCCTTTCTTTTTCCCTCCCTCCCTCTCTCTCTGAGAGGAAACTTAATTTGTTTCCACATGAAACTTTATTGGTTACAAGTGAGTCACAAAGAAAGTACTGAAAAAAAATCTAGTAGTATTTCTGTACTCCCCGTTATTTGCTACATGTCCAGTAGTTTTTCTTGTGATATTTAACAGGAACTTAATGTTGCAAAGTTTCAGGCTTTAATCCCATTCTACAATTGAAAACCTCTGACTTATAGACAAGTTTTCATTGCAAATTACAAATTACTGTCACGAGTTTCTCTTTCTTTCTTTCTTTCTTTCTTTCTTTCTTTCTTTCTTTCTTTCTTTCTTTCTTTCTTTCTTCCTTCCTTCCTTCCTTCCTTCCTTCCTTCCTTCCTTCCTTTCTTTCTTTCTTTCTTTCTTACAAGTTTCTTATTCATGGTTTACAATAACACTTTCTTTTCAGTGATATGTGCTTTTAAATCCACACATAGAATAAATGTTAACTGCACAGAGAAGAGATTTTTGTAAAATCATTTGGCTAGAAAATCATATGGCTGATTTTTAAATGCCAATAGCAACTGAAATGTGGCAGATATGTCACGAGAATCCCTGTCAGAACCCTGAATCATTCCTCCAGTCATCTGAACCCGACTATAGCTTCAGGATCAGCAAGATGGATGCACCATAATTCACGCCTGGAATCTTCTCCTGGCAGAAGACAAAGGCATCCCCCGAATAATTACAAAGTAAGGTGACTTGCGTTTACACTCACACGGAGGAAGGAAACACTGTTCTCTTTGAGACATCATTCAACACTGAGGACTAGGAATCAGGGAAGGGAGGGTGGGTACTTTCCTCTAAACAAAAACAGATGCACTCTCATGTGCATTTGAGAGCAACTTGGTAGAATAAAAAAAATAAGAAGAAATCCAGGAAGAACAGGGGTGAGGGGTGGGGCACATGACTCAGGCCAGTACTAGAAGGAAGAAATTGTTCACATTCCAGAAACTGTTCCCAACTTCTCTGCAACAGTGTGCTGAAACATTTCAGAGCAGGTTACAGGGCAGTGTGTGTACCTAGATGTAACTGTTCACTGGTTTGCTTTTATTTTTAAATAATGCTCAGAAGAGCTGTGACAGCATGGGCCAAGCTAAGGTAGCATTGTAAACCTTTTTTTTCCCCTCTAAGATTGGGTGGTTGCATGCATTCCTAAAAGAGAGTGAGCAATCTGTAATATTGTATTTTCATTCCCTATTTCATAATGCAGAGTCTTGCAAATTATAACCCAGTGAGTATGCTCTGTTAATCATCAAGTGGGTTGACCTTAGCTTCACCTTCCAGCTGGAAGTCAGAAAACCAAGTCTGCTTTCTTTCAGGCAAGGGGCATGCAGGCTCTTACTTAGCTCATCAGAGAGCTTGGACAGTTCTGTTTTTTCCATTTTAGCTTTATTTCTGCCAGTTGCCACGTGGGTGAGAGACATAACACTGTGGGTTCTGGTTGCCAAAAAAGCAGCAAGGAAAGCTGTGTCTATGATGATTTATATGATATTTTGTGGAAATCAGTTCTGACACTGTGAAGAGATGTGTCTAATAAGCTTCCTAATGCTGTGCCTGAGCCCAGATGCAAAAGGAATGGGCGGAAGCCAGGGAGTCAGGCTACTTCTCGTTCATAACGTTTAGCCTGGGTAAGAACAGCTCCATAGAGCAAGCTATGCCTTTCCCAGTCTAGGTATAGTTAAGGCTGCCTCCACTGGCCATATATGACCTAGATACCCATCAATCAAGGAGATGTTCTGCATTATCACACATACAAGGTACCCATGAACTCCATACCATTATTTGAAAGAACAGGGCTTCCTTAAGATTTTAATTCCTGTAAGTGATAAGAAAAACATCATAGGAAAATACTAAAAACATTATAAGAAACTAGATCTTATTTCTTGTAGTGATTTGGATAGGAATGTCCCCCATAGACTTGTGTGTTTGAATGCTTAGCCCAAAGGGAGTAGCGCTATTAGGATTGTGGCTTTGTTGGAGTAGGTGTGGTCCTAGTAGAGGAAATATGTCACTGTGGAGGTGGACTTTGAGGTTTCCTATGCTCAAGGTATGCCCAGTGTGGCATACAGTCTCCTGCTGCTGCCTGTAGGTTAAGATGTAGATAGAATTTCAATTTGTCATCATTATTATTGTTTCATAAATGATAAGTGGCAATCTAAAATATTATGTTTAACTTATAAATGAATAAACATTAGAAACTTCTTGACATATCATATAGGTATATTTTTCTTCCATATACATTACACTTATATGTATATTGTTGCAGTCATGCCTATACTCCCAGTTACCTGGAAGCCTGAATCAGAAAAATTATGAATTTGAGGTGATCCTGGGCTACGTAAGTGAGACCCTGTCTCACAAAGCATATTGGGGGTTGGAAGTGTAGCTCATATTTGCCTGTCATCCATGAAAGCCAGGATTTGATTGCCCCCTGCTTCAAACTATAGTTTACTCCCCATGCCATATGTAATCAGCTCAGTTCTGGCACTCAAGTGCCCGAGACACTGGCTATATGATGATCAGTCCTTTCCTCAGGCCAATCCCAAGGCTGGTTGCTGTGTAGAGGTGGTTCTGATGCTAAGGTTCTGTTCTCCAATTGGTTCTTGATCCATCAATAAAGATGCCAGTGGCCAATGAGCTGGGTCGAATAGGCAGGACTTCCAGGTCCCTGCAAGCAAGCTAGCAGATGCAGGCGAGAAAGGAAAGGAGTTTTCACCCATGCATTGGAGGGATAAAAGCCAACCAACCATATGATCTCAGGTGAAGTGACCATATGATTCTCCAGAGAGAAGGTTGGTCTGTTGAGCTGGGACTAAAGGTAACTGAGCAACTGAAGCTAGGGCAGGTTGAGAGGCGATGGGCTAAGTATTGGGAAGGGCATGCTAGCTGCGGGAGATTAGTAGTACCCAGCAATTGAGCCAATAAGGCAGGTAGAATTTGAGCAACTGGTGTGTGTGTGTGTGTGTGTTTCATCCTTGGATCCAATATTCCCTGGGCAGGGGCTGGTAGTGCTTGTTCCTGGAGCTTAGAGCAGGGTAGCAAAAGCTACGTGCCACAGAGCTGCTCTGCTGATAACACAGGACCTGAAGGAACTCTTCTAGAATTACCATTGTACTACTATGAGTTTTCAGCCACGGCCACATTTTCCTCTTTATCCCATGATTAAATTCATCCTGTCAGAACATATGCTCCTCATCTTCCTTATCTCGCTAGTTATTTGATATGAAACACTGGCTGAGGAATGCAACCCTTGGGCTTTTTAGCTCACCTTGGTGAAAAGAAATAACACAGATACTATTTTCATAGAGTTCTTTTTTTCTTCTTTAGAAATTGAGAGTCGATTTTTTTCTCATATAAGACACCCCAAGCACAAGTTCTCCCTCCCTCCACTCTTGCCTTCTCCCCCAGATCCACTCTACCTCCATTTCCTCTTCAAAAAAGAGAAGGCCTCCAAGAGATGACGGCTGAACAGGACAAAACAAGATACAATAAGACAAGGTGACAGCCATCCCATAAGGGCTGAACAAGGTCACCCAGTAGGAGGAAAAGAACCTTAAAAGCAGGCAAAAGAGTCAGAGAGACACCTGCTCCGACGTTTAGGAGTCCCACAAAAACACCAAGGTAACAGCCATAACAAATAAGCAGAGGACCTGTTATAGATCTGTGCAGTCTTCATATTTGCTGTTTCAGGCTCTGTGAACCCACGTGCATCCTGTGCATAACCTGACAAGGTCGCCAGGCAACCCACTTGCCCCATGACAGCTGTTGTCATTAGTGATGGCTTAGTTTACCCAACAGCCCAACAACCATCAGTCTTGAAATAGTAGGAACCATGGGGTCAGAAGGGAAAAGGATGCCCCATAGGTAAAACATTCTATATGACTACACATTACAAGAGCAAAGTGCCTTCAAGAGGAGAGGGAAGAACAGAGAAGTTATCAGAAGAAGGGGACCATAAAATAGATGTTGAATTATAATGGATATTAGCAGGAAAATAATTAAAGAAAGACCCTATTGTCTCTGCTCTATTTACAGGTGTTCTTTCCAGTCAATTTGGTTAGCCAACTGAGGCAGCCTTCCTGAGTGTGGCTATCCAAGGTCAGCTTCCTCACTCTCAAACACTCCTGAATCCTTTCCAGGTAGCCAGAGCAGCAATGTTTATGGGAACAGGAGAGCCGTAGCTCAGTTCTTGCCACAACAGTGAAGTGTGTAGTTCAGTCAGAGCTATTCTCGGGGGAGGGGGGGGAAGACTGCTCATCTAAAAGTCAATGGCTTATTATTAATAAAATATATGTTCAGTCCAATTGTTCTCAGCCAAGGAGGCCACACCGCATCAAGAGCCCAAGATATATTTGTCACCACACCTATAAATCTTTCCATCTGCACCAGGCATGCGCTGGGCGCCACTGATAAATAAGCATGTGCAATTCAAGTGGAGAACTCTCCGAGTGTTCTTGGTGAAGGTTAAATGTACTGTGATAAAAACTATAGAGTGAGGGCAAAAATAGGATGATGATGATGGTTCCTGAGGATGGAGTAGGCGATAAGAGCACAAGATTGGACAGAATACACGTTAACATTTTACAGAAAGACCCTTGGTTATAGTGATTCCATGTTAAAGAAAATTCACTGAAAAAGGCAGGAAAAGTGTATTTTTAGAGTACATTTTAAAATGAGGGTGCTTGGAATTATTATGGTTGCTAAAAATATTTGCGTTAGAATTTTGATTAGGTTAGGAGTATGAGGGACTATATCTATGTAGGAACAATGGGCATGTATAAAAGCAAATGACAGTGAATGCACTTTGGTAGGTGGCTGTGTTGGACGGCCACTTCCTGTTAGCAGACACCTCTACCGAGTCAGCAGAAAGGCATCCAGACCCCAAACTCTCTTTCTCTCATTTCAGGGATGTGTATACACTAAACTGTTTAGAAATGTAAACAAATTCTTCCCTTTGAGAAGTTGTGATACCATCCCTTGGGTCCCTGTAACCACCCGTGTGGCTGCTTGTCTCTAGATGCAGCCACTGGATTGCCACATGTCTTGCAGCCTCCAGTCATCAGAAGAATGGAAATAAACTTTTTTCTAATGGGGAGAATTCACAATACACCCTTCTGCCTGGAGCAATGTGCAGTTCTTATTTTAGCCAATCTTACTTCTCAAATGAAAGAATAAGGCCAACCACATTCATCTCATTTGAATGACATCATTTTGAGGTTGCAGGTAAGAAAAAAAAAAATGAGATCAGAACCTTCCCTTGAGCACATATAAGATAGGAGTTTTCCTGTGTAGTATGCACTCTGCAAGTCTGCTGCTGGCATCTTGATTGAATAAAAACTTTCTGACAAGAAACGTTGAGCCTGAGCCCAAATTAATAGCAGATAGCATCTTATTTTTGAGAATAGACTGACCTTCTGCCACTGCTATAAAGAATAGGCCAGATGCTGAGGAACATCTGTGATACACAGTAGGTCCAGGGCCCTAATTGTTTAGAAGAATCTCAAAATATTGAGCAGGTTGAAGAATGACCTACAGGCTAATGTTGGTGATGCAAAGATTTTACAGACTTTAGGTACTCCTCTATCAGATGTGTCCTTTAAAGTGTCCTCAACACATCTTGGAAGACTTTCATCTGAGCTAACTCCTTTAAGAATGCTCATGCTGAACTTGAGTGCTGGGAGATTAATACCCTCCAACGTAATAGGGAGAGAACTCAGGTCCCCTGACTGCAATTGATGTTCCTCCAGAATCCACTTGACTGGTTATTATTCTCCCTCTTGTAGAAAGTTAGACACAGCTAAGGAACAAATAAGAACCTAAATTCTAATATTAGAATAAGATGTAAGGCAATTTGACTTTTACTTTGAGATGGAGCAAAACTTCTGAAGCAAAGACAAAAGGAAGGAGAAATAAATATGTTTAAAAATCACATAGTTTGGCACAAGCCCCTTTCGGTCTGACCAGCACCGGGGTAGCTAGGGCGCAGAGTCGGCTGACACCCGCCAGCTACCCAAACACCTGCCACGGGATCTTAAGACTTCTGGTGAGTGGAACAAAGCGCCTGCTCCAATCCAATCGCACAGGACCTGAGACTGCATTAGTTAGGGAAGCAGAAAACCCGGCCTGAGTAGGGGCACAAGCCCCTTTCGGTCCGACTAGCACCAGAGTAGCTAGGGAGCAGAGACGGCTGACACCCGCCAGCTACTTCACAACACCAGCCACGGGATCTTAAGACTTCAGGTGATCCGGCCACCCTCCTGGTCAAAGGACAGGTCTCCGCCCGGCCCGGGAGCCCTTTGCGTCAGGATCAGCGGAAGCCATCTTGGTTCCGGGACTCTGCTGAACTTAGTCTGCACAGGTGAGAGTGTGCACCATAGAACCTGACAGCTTGTGGGACAGGCAGGAGCCACAGAGCCTTTGAGGCAGCGGCCTCTTTGGGCCCTAGATATCCGGCCACCTTCCAGGCCAGAGGACAGGTGTCCACCCGGCCTGGGAGCCCTTTACCTCAGGATCGGCGGGAGCCATCTTGGTTCTGGGACTCTGCTGAACTTAGTCTGCACAGGTGAGAGTATGCACCACAGAAGCTGACAGCTTCTGGGACAGGCGGGAGCCACAGAGCTACTGAGGCAGCACCCTTTTCGGGCCCCAGACATCCGGCCACTTTCCTGGCCAGAGGACAGGTGTCCACACGGCCCGGGAGGCTTTTGCCTCTAGATTGGTGATAGCCATTTTGGTTCCGGGACTCCTCCGAACATAGTCTGCACAGGTGAGAGTGTGCACCACACAAGCTGACAGCTTCTGTGACCCGCCAAAGCAACACAGCTTCTGGGAAAGGTGCTGTTTTGGGCCTTCATCTTTGGCCAGGAGGAGGTCCAAACACCTGATATCTGTGCCCCTTCCCTGTAAAAGGAGAGCTTGCCTGCAGAGAGTGCTCTGACCACTGAAACTCAGAGGAGAAAGCCTGTCTCCCAGGTCTGCTGATAGAAGCTAACAGAATGACCAGAAGAACAATCTCTAAACAGAGACAACTATAACAACTAACTCCAGAGATTACCAGATGGCAAAAGGTAAATGTAATAATCTTACTAACAGAAACCAAGACCACTCATCATCATCAGAACCCAGCACTCCCACTTTGCCCAGTCCAGGGCACCCCAACACACCCAAAAAGCTAGACCCGGATCTAAAAGCATATCTCATGATGATGGTAGAGGACATCAAGAAGGACTTTAATAACACACTTAAAGAAATATAGGAGAACACTGCTAAACAGGTAGAAGACATTAAAGAGGAAGCACAAAAACCCCTTAAAGAATTGCAGGAAAACCAGACCAAACAGGTGATGGAACTGAATAAAACCATCCAAGACCTAAAAAGGGAAGTAGACACAATAAAGAAAACCCAAATTGAGGCAACTCTGGAGATAGAAACCCTAGGAAAGAATTCTGGAACCATAGATGCGAGCATCAGCAACAGAATACAAGAGATGGAAGAGAGAATCTCAGGTGCAGAAAACTCCATAGAGAACATCGGCACAACAATCAAAGAAAATACAAAATGCAAAAAGATCCTAACTCAAAACATCCAGGAAATTCAGGACACAATGAGAAGACCAAACCTACGGATAATAGGAGTAGATGAGAATGAAGATTTTCAACGCAAAGGACCGGCAAATATCTTCAACAAAATTATAGAAGAAAACTTCCCAAACCTAAAGAAAGAGTTGCCCATGAACATACAAGAAGCCTACAGAACTCCAAATAGACTGGACCAGAAAAGAAATTCCTCCCGACACATAATAATCAGAACAACAAATGCACTAAATAAAGATAGAATACTAAAAGCAGTAAGGGGAAAAGGTCAAGTAACATATAAAGGCAAGCCTATCAGAATTACACAAGATTTTTCACCAGAAACTATGAAAGCCAGAAGGGCCTGGACAGATGTTATACAGAAACTAAGAGAACACAAATTCCAGCCAAGGGTACTATAACCAGCCAAACTCTCAATTAACATAGATGGAGAAACCAAAGTATTCCACGACAAAACCAAATACACATTATCTTTCCACGAATCCAGCCCTTCAAAGGATAATAACAGAAAAAAACCGATACAAGGACAGAAATCACACCCTAGAAAAAGCAAGAAGGTAATCAATAAACCTAAAAGAAGACAGCCACAAGAAGAGAATGCCAACTCTAACAACAAAAATATTAGGAAGCAACAATTACTTTTCCTTAATATCTCTTAATATCAATGGACTCAACTCCCCAATAAAAAGACATAGACATAACAGACTGGCTACACAAACAGGACCCAACATTTTGCTGCTTACAGGAAACTCATCTCAGAGAAAAAGATAAGACACTACCTCAGAATGAAAGACTGGAAAACAATTTTCCAAGCAACTGGAAGGAAGAAACAAGATGGAGTAGCCATCCTAATATCTAATAAAATCAACTTCCAACCCAAAGTCATCAAAAAAGACAAGGAAGGGTACTTCATACTCATCAAAGGTAAAATCCTCCAAGAGGAAATATCAATTCTGAATATCTATGCTCCAAGTACAAGGGCAGCCACATTCATTAAAGATACTTTAGTAAAGCTCAAAGCACACATTGCACCTCAACACACCACTTTCTCCAATGGACAGATCATGGAAACAGAAACTAAACAGGGACACAGTGAAACTAACAGAGGTTATGAAACAAATGGATCTGACAGATATCTACAGAACATTTTATCCTAAAACAAAAGGATATACCTTCTTCTCAGCACCTCACGGTACCTTCTCCAAAACTGACCACATAATTGGTCACAAAACAAGCCTCAACATATACAAAAATATAGAAATTGTCCCATGCATCCTATCAGATGACCATGGACTAAGGCTGATCTTCAATAACAAAATAAATAATAGAAAGCCAATACACACGTGGAAACTAACAACACTCTTCTCAATGATACCTTGGTCAAGGAAGGAATAAAGAAAGAAATTAAGGACTTTTTGGAGTTTAATGAAAATGAAGCCACAACCTACCCAAACTTATGGGACACAATGAAAGCATTTCTAAGAGGAAAATTCATAGCTCTGAGTGCCTCCAAAAAGAAATTAGAGAGAGCACACATTAGCAGCTTGACAACACACCTAAAAGCTCTAGAATAAAAGGAAGCAAATTCACCCAAGAGGAGTAGACTGCAGGAAATAATCAAACTCAGGGGTGAAATCAACCAAGTGGAAACAAGAAGAACTATTCAAAGAATCAACAAAACGAGGAGCTGGTTCTTTGAGAAAATCAACAAGATAGATAAACCCTTAGTCAGACTCACTAGAGGGCAAAGGGAAAGCATTCTAATTAACAAAATCAGAAATGAAAAGGGAAATATAACAACAGATCCGGAAAAAAATCCAAAACACCATCAGATCCTTCTACAAAAGGCTATACTCAACAAAACTGGAGAACCTGGTTGAAATGGACAGGTTTCTAGAAAGATACCAGGTACCAAAGTTAAATCAAGATCAGGTTAATGATCTAAACAGTCCCATATCCCCTAAAGAAATAGAAGCAGTCATTAATAGTCTCCCAACCAAAAAAAGCCCAGGACCAGATGGGTTTAATGCAGAGTTCTATCAGACCTTCAAAGAAGATCTAATCCCAGTTCTTCACAAACTATTTTACAAAATAGAAACAGAAGGTACTCTACCCAACTCATGTTATGAAGCCACATTTACTCTGATACCTAAACCACAAAAAGACCCAACAAAGATAGAGAACTTCAGACCAATTTCCCTTATGAATATCGATGGAAAAATCCTCAATAAAGTTCTAGCTAACTGAATCCAAGAACACATCAAAACAATCATCCATCCTGACCAAGTAGGTTTCATCCCAGGGATGCAGGGATGGTTCAATATACGGAAATCCATCAATGTAATCTAGTATATAAACAAACTCAAAGACAAAAACCACATGATCATCTCGCTAGATGCTGAGAAAGCATTTGACAAAATCCAACACCCATTCATGATAAAAGTCTTGGAAAGATCAGGAATTCAAGGCCAATACCTAACCATGATAAAAGCAATCTTCAGCAAACCAGTAGCCAACATCAAAGTAAATGGTGAGAAGCTGGAAGAAATCCCACTAAAATCAGGGACTAGACAAGGCTGTCCACTCTCGCCCTACCTATTCAACATTGTACTTGAAGTCCTAGCCAGAGCAATTAGACAACAAAAGGAGATCAAGGGGACACAAATTGGAAAAGAAGTCAAATATCACTCTTTGCAGATGATATGATAGTATATATATGTGACCCTAAAAATTCCACCAGAGAACTCCTAAGCTTGATAAACAGCTTCAATGAAGTAGCTGGATATAAAATTAACTCAAGCAAGTCAATGGCCTTTCTCTACACAAAGGATAAACAGGCTGAGAAAGAAATTAGGGAAACAACATCCTTCTCAATAGTCACAAACAATATAAAATACCTTGGCGTGACACTAACTAAGGAAGTGAAAGATCTGTATGACAAGAACTTCAAGTCTCTGAAGAAAGAAATTAAAGAAGATCTCAGAAGATGGAAAGATCTCCCATGCTCATGGATTGGCAGGATGAACATTGCAAAAATGCCGATCTTGCCAAAAGCAATCTACAGATTCAATGCAATCCCCATCAAAATTCCAACTCAATTCTTCAAGGAATTAGAAAGGGCAATCTGCAAATTCACCTGGAATAACAAAAAACCTAGGATAGCAAAAACTCTTCTCAAGGATAAAAGAACCTCTGGTGGAATCACCATGCCTGACCTAAAGCTGTACTACAGAGCAATTGTGATAAAAACTGCATGGTACTGGTATAGTGACAGACAAGTAGACCAATGGAACAGAATTGAAGACCCTGAGATGAACCCACACACCTATGGTCACTTGATGTTTGACAAGGGAGCAAAAACCATCCAGTGGAAAAAAGACAGCATTTTCAACAAATGGTGCTGGCACAACTGGCGGTTATCATGTAGAAGAATGTGAATTGATCCATTCCTATCTCCTTGTACTAAGGTCAAAACTAAGTGGATTAAGGAACTCCACATAAAACCAGAGACACTGAAACTTATAGAGGAGAAAGTAGGGAAAAGCCTCGAGGACATGGGTACAAGGGAAAAATTCCTGAATAGAACAGCAATGGCTTGTGCTGTAAGATCGAGAATCGATAAATGGGGCCTCATAAAGTTGCAAAGCTTTTGCAAGGCAAAAGACACCGTCAATAAGACAAAAAGGCCACCAACAGTTTGGGAAAGGATCTTTACCTATCCCAAATAGGACAGGGGACTAATATCCAATATATATAAAGAACTCAAGAAGGTGGACTCCAGAAAATCAAATAACCCCATTAAAAAATGGGGCTCAGAGCTGAACAAAGAATTCTCACCTGAGGAATACCGAATGGCAGAGAAGCACCTGAAAAAATGTTAAAAACATCCTTAATCATCAGGGAAATGCAACTCAAAACAACCCTGAGATTCCACCTCACACCAGTCAGAATGGCTAAGATCAAAAATTCAGGTGACAGCAGATGCTGGCGAGGATGTGGAGAAAGAGGAACACTCCTTCATTGTTGGTGGGATTGCATGCTTGTACAACCACTCTGGAAATCAGTTTGGCGGTTCCTCAGAAAATTGGACATAATACTACCAGCAATACCTCTCCTGGGCATATATCCAGAAGATGTTCCAACCTGTAAGTCGGACACATGCTCCACTATGTTCATAGCAGCCTTATTTATAATATCCAGAAGCTGGAAAGAACCCAGATGCCCCTCAACAGAGGAATGAATACAGAAAATATGGTAAATTTATACAATGGAGTACTACTCAGCTATTAAAAGGAATGAATTTATGAAATTCCTGGGCAAATGGATGGACCTGGAGGTCATCATCCTGAGTGAGGTAACACAATCACAAAGGAACTCACACAATATGTACTCACTGATAAGTGGATATTAGCCCAAAAACTTAGGATACCCAAGATATAAGATACAATTTGTTAAACGCATGAAACTGAAGAAGAACGAAGACCAAAGTATGGACACTGTGCTCCTTCTTAGAATTGGTAACAAAACACCCATGGAAAGAGTTACAGAGATAAAGTTTGGAGCTGTGACGAAAGGATGGACCATCTAAAGACCGCCATATCCAGGGATCCATCCCATAATCAGCTTCCAAAGGCTGACACCATTGCATACACTAGCAAGATTTTGCTGAAAGGACCCAGATACAGCTGTCTCTTGTGAGACAATGCCGGGGCCTAGCAAACACAGAAGTGGATGCTCATAGTCAGCTATTAGATGGATCACAGGGCCCCCAATGGAGGAGCTAGAGAAAGTACCCAAGGAGCTAAAGGGAACTGCAACCCTATAGGTGGAACAACATTACTAACTAACCAGAACCCCAGAGCTCTTGACTCTAGCTGCATATGTATCAAAAGATGGCCTAGTCGGCCATCACTGGAAAGAGAGGCCCTTTGGACTTGCAAACTTTATATGCCCCAGTACAGGGGAATGCCAGGGCCAAAAAGTGGGAGTGGGTGGGTAAGGAAGTGGGGGGGTGTATTGGGGACTTTTTGGATAGCATTGGAAATGTAAATGAGAAAAATGCCTAATAAAAAAATTAATTCTAAAAAAAAAATCACATAGTTTAAGTTACGGTATGAAAGAGGATGTAAGTAAAATTGAAAGCCACAATGCATGTTGAAATAAACATTCATAACATACAATGAAACTTTAATATTTTTCAGAGACAAAATAGACCTTGACAGTGAATGAGAAACAAAATCACCTGAATACATGAAGAAGATAGCTGTAGGGGGAAGCAGGGTAAATTGCTAGTGAGGTCTTGACAGAATATCCAACCCAGTGAAAACCATTGAAGCATAAACTGGAACCGGGACACCATAATTTCCACAGGGTTTGCCCATGTAAACAACTGGGGAGTATGAGGAAAGAGAATTCTAGGAGGGTGAGAGGAATTCGATGGAGTTACCATGTGCCTTAGTTAGGGTTTCACTGGGACACCATGACCAAAGCACCTCTTATAAAGGACATTTAATTGGGGATGACTTACATTTTCAGAGATTCAGTCCATTATCATCATGGCAGGAAGCATGACAGTGTGCAGGCAGACATGATACTTGAAGAGCCAGTGTTTTCCATCTTGATCAGAAGGCAGCCATGAGAACTGTCTTCCACAGGCAGTCAGGAGGCTCTGGCTTATACTGTCCAGACTTGAGTATATATATGAGACCTCTAAGCCCCCACCTCCATAGTGACACACTTCCTCTATTAAGGGAAACCTCCTCTAGTAAGGCCATATTTCCTAATAGTGCTATTTGAGTGGACCAAGCATATTTAACCCACCATACTGTGTAAATCAATGAAGGAGATACAAGAGTAAGTGCGCAGTTGTCTTTTATTGTTGGAGAAAAAAAATAAGATTTCAACAAAGAAAAATGGTATTTACTATTACACATAAAAATCCATGTTGTTCAAAACCAGTTAAGTATATTACCATTAGCCATGACACCTGCTTTGCATGTTATACATGTTTTGGGGGACAGTCACGTGTAGCCCAAGCTGGAGATTTGTTATGTATCCATGGATGGTCTGAACTCCTGATCCCCCTCCTAAACTTTACTAGTGTGTGAACATTTACTTTGCTCTACACAGGGTGACTTTACTCTTTGTGCCACCCATGAACTTACTTCAATTATTTATTTTAAAGTTCCCTTCTAAAGATTTGTTGGTGTTTGATGGTTGAGCGCTTTCCCAATTAGTCATGTCGAGTGTTTCACTAAAAGGCACATTATCCCATCTTCCAGAAGGGCAGAGTGCTGCATTTTTTGATTCTAAAATGGTGTTTCCTAGGCTATCCATTAATGTCTGTATTCTCTAAAAGCTACATCATAAGGTACGGAATGATTAACGACAGGCTCTGTTTTCTTAATTTGCTCAATAAAACTACAAAAACAAATGGCTTAGACATTTCCATCTGCTCACCACATTCAACATTCATTACACATGTAAAAGAGGACAATGTAGGTATAATAACGTATATAACTATATATATGTCATGCATGTGTATAATCATAGGTATATGCAAACACATATATAAAACACATTGAGAGGATATTTCTGATAGATAGCACTATGAGTTTTACACACACAACCCCACAAAGGCTCCGTTTCCTCCATTCCTAAAATAGCTTCTTTAAAAACACTATAATTGCCTCTGTATGATGATACTGTATGTATGTTTTCAGGGCTGACCATTTAGTATTGGATAATAAGTTGGTGTGCTCATACCTAGGGAGGACTATGTGTCCTGCTCTCAGCAACTCTCACTTGCTTGCAGTTCTCTGTGTAGGGCTGAGGCCTGGTGGGCTTTCCCTAACCGTGTTGACATGTCCACGGTGGTCCTTGTTCCGCTCGCGTGTGGGCAGTTGTCTTAGAATTTATGACTGTAGCTTCTGATACACTAGGAGACAGAATCTCACAGCAAACTCCCTTGAAACATTCATATGAGTAACATACAACCGGAACAGGCTGCATTTAGGTTGTGTATTTATACATATACAGATGGATATGTATGATACAACGATTACTAAGTAAAAGAGGCCATGAATTTGAAAGAGCAAGGAAGGGGTATATGGTAGGGTTTGGAGGGAGGAATGGAAAGGGGAAAATGATGTAATTATATTATAATATCAAAAATGATTTAAAAATGAAAAATATTTAATTTACTAAATAATTTTTTTGGGGGAGGGGGAGCATTCACGAGCAGATTCTTGCAAAACAAGCATTTCCTTGTGGAAAGTTTGCTCAAGATCAATTCAACTTTATTGTGCTCAAGACTTTCCTTCCAACCGTTGTCTGCTTTTAAGAATGTACATATGTAAATTGTATATTTTATTGCCATATGTTGTTTATGACATTCTCTTTAAATATTTTTGATTTTTTATAGGGTTTTTTTTGCATGGTTCTTTGTTGAGGTTTGGTCTGTTGCTATGTATTGTAATGCTAGGTGTGGGCCTCCAAGACCTGGTTACACCAGTGACAAGAGAGTTCTCACATAGATCCAAGTGATGCTATGTGAACTTGCCCCCAAGTTATTTCTGATTAGTAAAGATGCCGACAGCCAATAGCTGGACCTAATTGAGATAGGCACGGCGCTTGGTGTTCTTAGTCTTGGGGTTGGAGGAGACTATGAGGAAGAGAAGAAGGTAGAGAGAGAAGACACCATGGGTTAGGAGTCAAGTAAGCATGGCCCCAAGGGCTGGCCAATTGGAGTTAAAAGATGCCCATGTGAAATGTAGTAAGTAATAACTTGAGGTTATCAATAGAAAATAGATTTTAATATCATATAAGGTAGATACCTGCCTAGATTTTGTGCTAACTAAGGTTGATTGTAAATATAAAGGTTGTATTATGTCTTTTATCTGGGAACTAAATGGTCAGAGGTAACTAAAGGCAGAGTAGAGACTCTGAGTTGAGTTTACATATTTTCTG
This sequence comes from Mus musculus, assembly GCF_000001635.26. Classification (NCBI taxonomy): domain Eukaryota; kingdom Metazoa; phylum Chordata; class Mammalia; order Rodentia; family Muridae; genus Mus; species Mus musculus. Next base: position 74,666,101 of record NC_000076.6, on the reverse strand, counting down.
CAACAGTTCTTCATAAGAAAGGAGAAACCCAAGGAGTGCAAAGAGCAAAGCTTTATTTGTCAAGGAAATATTTTAAAACATTAAAAAATAAACTAATTTCATACCAAAAGCAATGCAATTAGCCAAAGATACTGATTATAGACGTGGCAACTAAGAAATGAGACTTCTGTAAAATAATCTAACCAGGCATTTCCTGTACAGAAACAAATCCTGCTCTTATAAACAAATCCATCTCTTGATAGAAATAGTTCACTATTAATTCTGTTTTAGAGAAAACCCCAAGAACCATAATAGAAGATACAACACATGATGCAATATCAGATACATAGAAAATATTTTCCAGAACTGTATTTATGGTTACAGTCATTACCAAACAGCATAAACTACGACATTAAATAGAACTATCCCCATAATTAAGCAAATGCATGCCTGGATACATAGCCAAAAAGAATGACGTAATTGTATCTAATACGCATGGGTCATTGTAGCAATCAAGATAACTTCCCTGGCCCCCTGTATTTCAGCCATATTTACAAGTGCTAAGACATAGAGTCAATCCAGATTCCTTTTAGTGGGCGAGCAAGCAAGGCAAAGGAAATATGTCATACACTTAGAATAGTATAAAAACGAACGAGAGTCAGTCAAGGAAGGAATTCAAGTCCGTTGTATTAAGTGGAATAAACCAGACATAGAAACAAGGGCCATGTTTCCTCACTTACTTACCTTAGGAAAGGACTAGGTTTTCCTCATAGACAAAGAGACAAAATAGTGGTGGTCACAGAACCACACTGTGTACTGTGTGTACCTGGTGATCTGGGGTAGTGGTTAAGAAGAGAGCCGCATGCCATCACATGCAATGAGGACATGGCTATTGCCTTTCTACAACACAATGGGACAATTATCAGTCAACCCTTGATTTATTTCAAAACACCTTCCTTTTTTGTGCTTTGAGATTTAACTTTTCTTCTTCTCTCACACATTATACCTTGACCTCAGTTTTCCCTCCCTCTACTCCTCCCAGCCCCTCCCCAACCTCCCCTCTCAAAATAACTTCTTAAAAGAGTATGACACCTTCTACACAAGAAATAACTCACATTTTTGAAGAGATGGAAATGCTTATCACCCTGATTTGGTTAAGAAACATCCCAACTATCAAAGTGCATTCCCTAGAATATAACTTTTTTTGTATTCCCTAGAATACAACTTTTTCAAACACCCATGTGCTCTGGTTGTTGTCTTGAGCACACAGAGTCAGCGAGCTATTTTTGAATTCCGTCAAATGCAAAGATGAAAGCGAAGGGTCCTTTGATCACTGCATTATCAATTTAACACCACTGAGGTATTCATGATCCTGGCCTCAGGTAACTTTGGCTGCTATGGACTATTCCTGCTTCAGTGTAGCATTTGGGGCTTCAGAAACCTTGATTATCAATGGAAACCAACTGACAACACATAATGTGAAACCTCTTCTAATTATCAGAAATGATTATGATCATGGAAGATGATAATGAGCCGGTTCAAGCCGGATTAGATTATATTAAATGCAGGTTTGTTGAGAGGCTGTTCTAGGATGAGTTCACTGGCCGCAAGGACCTAGGCCATGGAGCAGGAGGGAGGGAGAAGAGAGAAAGTGCTCACAAAGAAAAGACGGGGGTGGGGGTGGGGTGGGGGTGGGGGGTGGGGGGCAAAATGTCTGGAATATATAGGGAAGAGTTTTTGGGTGAAGGGCAGCTCAGCCCCTGGGCTTCAAATGTCAGGGGTGGGATGCTGGGAGAACCCGGAAGCCAGGTTTGCTTTGGTATATAAAATATGCACCCCAGCCCCTTGTCTTGGGATCTGAAACCCAAACAAAAGATTTTCTAAAATTTGCAGCACATTGTCTGCTCTTGATGCCTCTACAAGTTTAGTCCCTAGTCTTTTAAGTTCTCTTTCCCAGGTATTCAGACAGGAGCTGTGTCGAAAGAAATAGTCTAAGCCGTGTTCTACAAGCTGTTCAGTACGATATAATATTGGCTTGGAAGATTAAGCAACAAGAAAACTGAGAATTCCAAAATTAGCCATTGATAAATTTAAATTCTGTTAAGATCACATCTGAAGTCCCATCACCCCCTCCCTGGGAGATGGGGAAAGGCTGGAGGAATCTGTTCAGAATCTTTGGCCTAACCCTGGCCAGGTGTTTTCATATTCAGGTCAGAGTAGAGTCTACAAACATAGTTACTTTTTTTGAGAATAATCGTGAAGGCAGGAAAGGTTCTTGGTATAGGAAGGGAGGAGGAGTATAGAGGGTAGAGGAGAGAGTGGGAAAATCTAGATGCTTTGAGCAGCACAGAGCCCCTGAGGGGACTTAGATAAAGATATTATGTTTGCTGAGGTTTGAAAATGATGAGCTATAGTTCATTTCACTTAGGATATGCTGAAGTTTTGGGGCAAATGTTGTAATGGTTAGTGATTTGCCAAAGAATGCTACCACAGACTCAAATAGTATGCAACGGCAAAGGGCATTTATTCTGCAGAAATCCAGGATGCAGGGGTCTACCACTCATTAGGATGGAAGACAGAGGTGTGAGCTCTCAGGCTCAGTTTAAAGCCCATTAGGGAGATTTCAGGGTGGAGTAGGTGACCCTTATCCTGATTGGTTGACTCTATCACCAGGGGTTTGGGTATCTCTGGGATTGACTAGGGCTCCAGGGACTTTCCAGAGGAGCCTAGAAACTGTTGCTGACTCATCCTGACTGTTTTTGCCTCCGGCAGCTCCTGACTGGCTGCAAATGAAGGGTAGTTTTTTCTAGTAACTGACTTGCCCTGTTCTGGGAAACAGAAATTTAGGCCTTGTCTCCCAAACAGGTAGATTGGAGCCTGTCATGGAGTCTGCCTGGCTTAGTCTTCTCAATGCAAGAGGGGATTTCATTCAGCAGAGTGACTATGTAATACATCAATATTTAGAGTCAAGTTCTAAGCCAGTCCTGATATAGGAACCAATATTAATTATAGGATATGTGGTGGTTTGAATAATGACTCCATAGATTCATGTATTTGAATGCTTAGTCAGTAGGGAGTGGTACTTACTACTTCAGATGGAATAGGAGGTGTAGCCTTGTTTGGGGAAGTGTGTCACTGGGGATGGGCTTTAAGTCCAGACCATGCTCAATGTCTCTCTCTTCCTATTGCCTGTGGATCCAGACATAGACCTTTCAGCTACTTCTCCAGCCTCAGGTTGGCCTGTGTGCCGCCTTAGTAATAATGTCCTAAACCTCTGAAACTGTAAGCTAGCTGCAGTTAAATGCTTTCTTCTTTAAGAGTTGCCATGGTCTTGGTGCCTTTTCACAGCAATGAAATACTAAGTTAGAAACCAATGTTAATCATACCTCAGACAATGCATAGCAACATATTTGTGTTGTATTTGTTCTCCCTTGTAGCAAATGCTATAAGTGCTATTTATAGAAATGCGCAGTTTAAAAAAGCTTTATTATATATACACCTGACATTTAATTTATACATGACCTACACTGGTGAATTATATTCATCTGGCTTGTTTAGTTCCAACATTTGCCACTGCTTTTGTCTCAGAGAAGACACTAAGCCCTTTGGGGATTTTACTGATTATGGAGACACTTTATTTCAAACACCGGATGCAGTGGCCAGCTCTTGTGTATATCAGTAAGTATGGAGTAAATGAATAAATAAAAAATTCATACTATGTGATCTACTTGGTTGTACTGTAATCAAAACCTAAAGCAAGCAAACAAAATTATCAGACATTTTGGTTTATATGGTATGTAATTTTTGAATCTAGTTTCTGAGATGTGTATATTTTTCTGTAGGAGGACCATCAAATTTTGTTGAGTAAAAGCAGGAAGTAATATAAAATTAGGTTGTGTCATACAATGAGATAAAATTAAAAACATAAAGCAGAAGTACTTTTATAATATTTGAAGACAGTAATCTAATAATAGTTGAATGTCTTTAAGTCTGTGTCTCAGAAACAAATGAAATGAAAAGAATCTGTGGAGACACACACACACACACACACACCCTTATGCCATAAATAAGAACAGAAAATGTCTTTATTTTTTGGTTGCTGATTTATATATTTTCCACTGTCCAGATTTCCAGAAGAGGGCGCTAACCTTTTCACTTAAGAGTGCCATAGAGTTTTCTGGTACAAGCTAGAGAGGCTCAGGCACAGGCCTTCTCATCTCTAATCTCAGATTTATACATCTATACCTGTGCACTGACTGCACAACAGCTTTGTGCTTCTCCCTTGATGATGTGAAGACAGGACTCAGAGAGGACTATGGACATCATTGTTCTTTGGGTCCTTTCTCTTGCAGACACTTTCCTTGTGTCCATGGAATATGATCCTTTGGTAAGCCTGCAACTTGTGTCGGTTTGCCTGAGATCCTCTGACCTTCGAGTCTTTTTTTTTTTTCCATTTTTTATTAGGTATTTAGCTCATTTACATTTCCAATGCTATACCAAAAGTCCCCCATATCCACCCACCCCCACTCCCCTGCCCACCCACTCCCCATTTTTGGCCCTGGTGTTCCCCTGTACTGGGGCATATAAAGTTTGCAAGTCCAATGGGCCTCTCTTTCCAGTGATGGCCGACTAGGCCATCTTTTGATATATATGCAGCTAGAGTCAAGAGCTCCGGGGTACTGGTTAGTTCATAATGTTGTTCTACCTATAGGGTTGCAGATCCCTTTAGCTCCTTGGCTACTTTCTCTAGCTCCTCCATTGGGAGCCCTATGATCCATCCATTAGCTGACTGTGAGCATCCACTTCTGTGTTTGCTAGGCCCCGGCATAGTCTCACAAGAGACAGCTACATCTGGGTCCTTTCAATAAAATCTTGCTAGTGTATGCAATGGTGTCAGCGTTTGGATGCTGATTATGGGGTGGATCCCTGGATATGGCAGTCTCTACATGGTCCATCCTTTCATCTCAGCTCCAAACTTTGTCTCTGTAACTCCTTCCATGGGTGTTTTGTTCCCAATTCTAAGGAGGGGCATAGTGTCCACACTTCAGTCTTCATTCTTCTTGAGTTTCATGTGTTTAGCAAATTATATCTTATATCTTGGGTATCCTAGGTTTGGGGCTAATATCCACTTATCAGTGAGTACATATTGTGTGAGTTTCTTTGTGAATGTGTTACCTCACTCAGGATGATGCCCTCCAGGTCCATCCATTTGGCTAGGAATTTCATAAATTCATTCTTTTTAATAGTTGAGTAGTACTCCATTGTGTAGATGTACCACATTTTCTGTATCCATTCCTCTGTTGAGGGGCATCTAGGTTCTTTCCAGCTTCTGGCTATTATAAATAACGCTGCTATGAACATAGTGGAGCATGTGTCCTTCTTACCAGTTGGGGCATCTTCTGGATATATGCCCAGGAGAGGTATTGCTGGATCCTCCGGTAGTACTATGTTCAATTTTCTGAGGAACCGCCAAACTGATTTCCAGAGTGGTTGTACAAGCCTGCACTCCCACCAACAATGGAGGAGTGTTCCTCTTTCTCCACATCCACGCCAGCATCTGCTGTTACCTGAATTTTTGATCTTAGCCATTCTGACTGGTGTGAGGTGGAATCTCAGGGTTGTTTTGATTTGCATTTCCCTGATGATTAAGGATGTTGAACATTTTTTCAGGTGCTTCTCTGCCATTCGGTATTCCTCAGGTGAGAATTCTTTGTTCAGTTCTGAGCCCCATTTTTTAATGGGGTTATTTGATTTTCTGAAGTCCACCTTCTTGAGTTCTTTATATATGTTGGATATTAGTCCCCTATCTGATTTAGGATAGGTAAAGATCCTTTCCCAATCTGTTGGTGGTCTTTTTGTCTTATTGACGGTGTCTTTTGCCTTGCAGAAACTTTGGAGTTTCATTAGGTCCCATTTGTCAATTCTCGATCTTACAGCACAAGCCATTGCTGTTCTGTTCAGGAATTTTTCCCCTGTGCCCATATCTTCAAGGCTTTCCCCCACTTTCTCCTCTATAAGTTTCAGTGTCTCTGGTTTTATGTGAAGTTCCTTGATCCACTTAGATTTGACCTTAGTACAAGGAGATAAGTATGGATCAATTCGCATTCTTCTACACGATAACAACCAGTTGTGCCAGCACCAATTGTTGAAAATGCTGTCTTTCTTCCACTGGATGGTTTTAGCTCCCTTGTCGAAGATCAAGTGATCATAGGTGTGTGGGTTCATTTCTGAGTCTTCAATTCTATTCCATTGGTCTACTTGTCTGTCTCTATACCAGTACCATGCAGTTTTTATCACAATTGCTCTGTAGTAAAGCTTTAGGTCTGGCGTGGTGATTCCGCCAGAAGTTCTTTTATCCTTGAGAAGACTTTTTGCTATCCTAGGTTTTTTTGTTATTCCAGACAAATTTGCAAATTGCTCCTTCCAATTCGTTGAAGAATTGAGTTGGAATTTTGATGGGGATTGCATTGAATCTGTAGATTGCTTTTGGCAAGATAGCCATTTTTACAATGTTGATCATGCCAATCCATGAGCATGGGAGATCTTTCCATCTTCTGAGATCTTCCTTAATTTCTTTCTTCAGAGATTTGAAGTTTTTATCATACAGATCTTTCACTTCCTTAGTTAGAGTCACGCCAAGATATTTTATATTATTTGTGACTATTGAGAAGGGTGTTGTTTCCCTAATTTCTTTCTCAGCCTGTTTATTCTTTGTATAGAGAAAGGCCATTGACTTGTTTGAGTTTATTTTATATCCAGCTACTTCACCGAAGCTGTTTATCAGATTTAGGAGTTCTCTGGTAGAATTTTTAGGGTCACTTATATATACTATCATATCATCTGCAAAAAGTGATATTTTTACTTCCTCTTTTCCAATTTGTATCCCCTTGATCTCCTTTTGTTGTCGAATTGCTCTGGCTAATACTTCAAGTACTATGTTGAAAAGATAGGGAGAAAGTTGGCAGCCTTGTCTAGTCCCTGATTTTAGTGGGATTGCTTCCATCTTCTCTCCATTTACTTTGATGTTGGCTACTGGTTTGCTGTAGATTGCTTTTATCATGTTTAGGTATGGGCCTTGAATTCCTGATCTTTCCAAAACTTTTATCATGAATGGGTGTTGGATCTTGTCAAATGCTTTTTCTGCATCTAATGAGATGATCATGTGGTTTTTGTCTTTGAGTTTGTTTATATAATGGATTACATTGATGGATTTTCGTATATTAAACCATCCCTGCATCCCTGGAATAAAACCTACTTGGTCAGGATGGATGATTGCTTTAATGTGTTCTTGGATTCGGTTAGCGAGAATTTTATTGAGGATTTTTGCATCGATATTCATAAGAGAAATTGGTCTGAAGTTCTCTATCTTTGTTGGGTCTTTCTGTGGTTTAGGTATCAGAGTAATAGTGGCTTCATAAAATGAGTTGGGTAGAGTACCTTCTACTTCTATTTTGTGAAATAGTTTGTGCAGAACTGGAATTAGATGTTCTTTGAAGGTCTGATAGAACTCTGCACTAAACCCATCTGGTCCTGGGCTTTTTTTGGTTGGGGGACTATTAATAACTGCTTCTATTTCTTTAGGTGATATGGGACTGTTTAGAAGGTCAACTTGATCCTGATTCAACTTTGGTACCTGGTATCTGTCCAGAAATTTGTCCATTTCATCCAGGTTTTCCAGTTTTGTTGAGTATAGCCTTTTGTAGAAGGATCTGATGGTGTTTTGGATTTCTTCAGGATCTGTTGTTATGTCTCCCTTTTCATTTCTGATTTTGTTAATTAGGATTTTGTCCCTGTGCCCTTTAGTGAGTCTAGCTAAGGGTTTATCTATCTTGTTGATTTTCTCAAAGAACCAACTCCTCGTTTGGTTAATTCTTTGAATAGTTCTTCTTGTTTCCACTTGGTTGATTTCACCCCTGAGTTTGATTATTTCCTGCCGTCTACTCCTCTTGGGTGAATTTGCTTCCTTTTTTTCTAGGGCTTTTAGATGTGTTGTCAAGCTGCTAGTATGTGCTGTCTCCCGTTTCTTCTTGGAGGCACTCAGAGCTATGAGTTTCCCTCTTAGAAATGCTTTCATTGTGTCCCATAGGTTTGGGTACGTTGTGGCTTCATTTTCATTAAACTCTAAAAAGTCTTTAATTTCTTTCTTTATTCCTTCCTTGACCAAGGTATCATTGAGAAGAGTGTTATTCAGTTTCCACGTGAATGTTGGCTTTCCATTATTTATGTTGTTATTGAAGATCAGTCTTAGGCCATGGTGGTCTGACAGGATACATGGGACAATTTCTATATTTTTGTATCTATTGAGGCCTGTTTTGTGACCAATTATATGGTCAATTTTGGAGAAGGTCCCATGAGGTGCTGAGAAGAAGGTATATCCTTTTGTTTTAGGATAAAATGTTCTGTAGATATCTGTCAGTTCCATTTGTTTCATAACTTCTGTTAGTTTCACTGTGTCCCTGTTTAGTTTCTGTTTCCACGATCTGTCCTTTGAAGAAAGTGGCGTGTTGAAGTCTCCCACTACTATTGTGTGAGGTGCAATGTATGCTTTGAGCTTTACTAAAGTGTCTGTAACGAATGTGGCTGCCCTGGCATTTGGTGCGTAGATATTCAGAATTGAGAGTTCCTCTTGGAGGATTTTACCTTTGATGAGTATGAAGTGTCCCTCCTTGTCTTTTTTGATAACTTTGGGTTGGAAGTCGATTTTATCCGATATTAAAATGGCTACTCCAGCTTGTTTCTTCAGTCCATTTGCTTGGAAAATTGTTTTCCAGCCTTTCACTCTGAGGTAGTGTCTGTCTTTTTCCCTGAGATGGGTTTCCTGTAAGCAGCAGAATGTTGGGTCCTGTTTGTGTAGCCAGTCTGTAAGTCTATGTCTTTTTATTGGGGAATTGAGTCCATTGATATTAAGAGATATTAAGGAAAAGTAATTGTTGCTTCCTTTTATTTTTGTTGTTAGAGTTGGCATTCTGTTCTTGTGGCTGTCTTCTTTTTGGTTTGTTGAATGATTACTTTCTTGGTTGTTCTAGGGCGTGATTTCCGTCCTTGTATTGCTTCTTTTCTGTTATTATCCTTTGAAGGGCTGGATTCGTGGAAAGATATTGTGTGAATTTGGTTTTGTCGTGGAATACTTTGGTTTCTCCATCTATGGTAATTGAGAGTTTGGCTGGGTATAGTAGCCTGGGCTGGCATTTGTGTTCTCTTAGTGTCTGTATAACATCTGTCCAGGCTCTTCTGGCTTTCATAGTCTCTGGTGAAAAGTCTGGTGTAATTCTGATAGGCCTTCCTTTATATGTTACTTGACCTTTCTCCCTTACTGCTTTTAATATTCTATCTTTATTTAGTGCATTTGTTGTTCTGATTATTATGTGTCGGGAGGAATTTCTTTTCTGGTCCAGTCTATTTGGAGTTCTGTAGGCTTCTTGTATGATCATGGGCATCTCTTTTTTTATGTTTGGGAAGTTTTCTTCTATTATTTTGTTGAAGATATTAGCTGGCCCTTTAATTTGAAAATCTTCATTCTCATCAATTCCTATTATCCGTAGGTTTGGTCTTCTCATTGTGTCCTGCATTACCTGGATGTTTTGAGTTAGGATCCTTTTGCATTTTGTATTTTCTTTGACTGTTGTGTCGATGTTCTCTATGGAATCTTCTGCACCTGAGATTCTCTCTTCCATTTCTTGTATTCTGTTGCTGATGCTCGCATCTATGGTTCCAGATCTCTTTCCTAGGGTTTCTATCTCCAGCGTTGCCTCGCTTTGGGTTTTCTTTATTGTGTCTACTTCCCCTTTTAGTTCTAATATGGTTTTGTTCATTTCCATCACCTGTTTGGATGTGTTTTCCTGTTTTTCTTTAATGATTTCTACCTGTTTGGCTGTGTTTTCCTGCTTTTCTGTAAGGGCCTGTAACTCTTTAGCAGTGCTCTCCTGTAATTCTTTAAGTGACTTATGAATGTCCTTCTTGATGTCCTCTATCATCATCATGAGAAATGTTTTTAAATCTGGGTCTAGATTTTCAGTTGTGTTGGGGTGCCCAGGACTAGGTGGGGTGGGAGTGCTGCGTTCTGATGATGGTGAGTGGTCTTGATTTCTGTTAGTAGGATTCTTACGTTTGCCTTTCGCCATCTGGTAATCTCTGAAGCTAGCTGTTTTAGTTGTCACTGTTAAGAGCTTGTTCTTCAGGTGTCTCTGTTAGCCTCTATAAGCAGACCTGGAGGGTAGCACTCTCCTTAGTTTCAGTGGGCAGAGTATTTTCTGCAGGCAAGCTCTCTTCTTGCAGGGCAGGTACCCAGATATCTGGTGTTCGAACCAGACTCCTAGCAGAAGTTGTGTTCCACTCACTAGAGGTCTTAGGATCTCGTGTGGAATCCTGTGTGGGCCCTTGCGGGTGTTGGGCAAGACTCTGCTGGCAAGGTAGCCTGGGGCTCGAGTCGAGCGGAAGGGACTTGTGCCAAAAATGCTGCTTTTACAACAGCTTTTGAACAAGCCAAAATACTTAACTGCCTCTACATTAACTGTAGAACTGGCCTCTCGGTATCCCCCAGCTGCTGCAAGTTTCAACAAAAAAGAAACACTTAAACTGTGTTCTGCATTATTCTGTCCACATCCTAAAAGTTAAGAGCAGAAAACCGGTGAGAGAGAGAATGAGAAGTTGGGGGAAAGAACGCACAGCTAGCCTAGACTGGAGCCCAGTCTAGGTACACAAGCCCGACGGGATTCAGGTGGGAAGCATCGCGACAGTCACTCCGACCTTCGAGTCTTATACCTTCCTTTCATCTCTCCATGTCCCATAGGCTTCTCTTATGCCTAGAAGCAACTAGAGCTTTGCCATGCTGACCCACTCAAGGCATGGTAAGTGGCATCTTTATACAGGTGCTACATTTCCCAGAGCCCCTTGAACCCAGGTAGAACCACATCAGAATCAATGCTGAGGGGCAGACGAGATGTGTGCCTGCCTTCATTTTGTAAGCTGCTTTCTTGTTTCCTCATATGCGGAAGATACAGAATCCCTGGAAGTTAAGTCTAAGAACAACTTAGACTTCCAAATCATCACATCAAAGACAGTGCGTTAGGTTGACCCGACACAGTGAGAAATGGACTTTAGCTATGTAAGGCTCTTTTACAGATAGCAGCTGTCCCTTAATTAATCCTTCCTGCAGAAGACTGGGGGAATGGACCCCAGAAGGGTGGGCCTAGTGTGGAAGGGTGCCTTGGGCAGAGCTGGTGGTAATAGAATATACATAGAAAAACTTATGGGTCTCCTACAGTGCTCAGATGATTGAATTAGGTACAGGAAAAAAAAAAAGAAAAGAAAAGAAACAGAAGAAGGCAGCCGGCAACCCTTTCCAAGGTTGTCAGCTGCCTTCTGTGGTTTGAAAATGCTTCTTTGCTTAGTATTCTCGCCTGACCCTTGGCCAAAGTCAGGAAGACTCTTCAAAGATGGAGCAATTGGGAGTTGATTAAAGAGTTGTAACACAACAACAACAACAGCAACAACAAGAAGTGGTATCTTTAGCTGCTCATTGTTTTCACATCATTGGGCACTGGGCACACTGGAGCCTTCCCCCTTTAGTGTGAGATCTCACATGGAAGTCAAGTTGCTGTATTTGTTTGCAGTACACTTTGACAAGTCATTTTGCTACATGAGCCAGCCTATGCTAGCATAAAGCACCCAGAATCAGACCCTGATTTCCCAAACAAGGGCCAGATGAGAAACTTGCCTATTCTAATTTCCCTCACTATTTAGACCCATGGGGGCAGGAGTAGGAATCAATCAAGAGAAGAACTAACAGTAAATATACATCAGATCCGTTTCCTTACACATCTATAGAGGGAGGAAGCAGGCTAAGTCCTTTCTCTGTTCTCTGGGTGGGACTTTACTCTTGGCGCATCCTTTCCCTTCTTGAAGGCATCTTCCTCACACTCTCTTCTGTCCCACACATGTGCTTGTTCTAAAAGCTCTACACATATAACTACTTAACCCTCCCAACTCCAGACAAGATAAGTATTATTCTCACAGCTGTAAAATTCACAAGTTGCTGGCACAGCCAGGCTGCCTGTGGTTAGCTCAAATCTACATTCCCCTACTGGGCTGAACTTTTTGTTATTCTGTTAGGTGGGAAGACTACGAAAACATGAGCTGCACATGAATAAAAGATTTTAGTACTTTTGTAATCGTCCGTGACTCGCCAAAGTATAATACCCCAGACTCAAATAGTATGCAACAGCAAACAGCATTATTCTGTAGAAGATCCAGCATGCAGAGGTCTGCCATTCAGGATGGAAGACAGAGATGTGAGCTTCGCAGGGTCATTTTAAAACCTGTTAGGGTAGGAGTGGGTGACGTTTACCTTTCTTTCCCTTTATTGGTTGGTTCTATCTCCAGGCACAGTATGGGTGCTCTTGTGATTGGTTAAGGCTATGTGGAATGTGGGGGACCTTTCTGGAACCTTTGCTGATTAACTATTGGCTCAGGCTTGGCTCAGCCAAGGTGGCAGGGTAGCTCCTGGCAGCTCCTGATTGGCTGCTGTGAGGGGTGTTTTTTTTCCATGGAACTGACTTGTTTTGGACTTTTCCAGTTCTGGGAAACAGACACTTAGTCTCCCAAAGGGCTAGTTTGCAGCCTGTTGTGGAGTCAGCCTGGTTCTGGCTAACTCAGTCCTCTCACTTGGATATTTTCAGATTTTGACTTAGTTTTGCTATGATACAAAAAGGAACAGACCCTGATAGATACAACACATTGAGAAGTACGATAGATTCAATATGCAAAAAGGTGTAAGTGTTGATATTTGAAACAGGGAGAGGAAAATGAAGAAATCACACAGATCGAACTGACAGACTCAATATTAGAAAGACCCAACTGGAATGGCATTTGGATTCATGCTTTCTATGTTAAAATGTTTACCTTGATGTTTCTCATTACCTTTAATTTAATTTAATGAATCCTGTCTTGATTACAAGACAGGTTCTCTTGTTTGGATTTTTTTTTTTTTTTTAGAGATTGCTGAAAGTCTACATGATAACAAAACAAAAGAAAACAAAAGCAGACACAGGGAATGTGTAGATGTTGGGTTATTCTGAGCTCTTTCTTGATCCTGGGTTAATCTTTTTCTATTTCCTGGTCTCAGTCTGTTCTGTTGTACCATGTGAAATTTATATCTTTAACACATAATTCGATTCTTTTACATTTATTGCCTTTATACAAAAATATTTCACACCTGACTAGCATCCCTCACGGACCCTCTTGGTTTCTCCTCTTCCCTCTTTGTATGTAGAGCTTGCCTAAGGCCCATTTTTCTGCTATCATCTACCCTTCAGGAAAGCCTTTCTTCTGTAATTTACAGAGGAAGCGTCAGTTGCCTGTTCTTGAGACTGAGAGTGGGCAGTGCTGATAATTTTTATTAGTGAGGCACAATCCTTGAGTTCCTGTCCGTCAGTGGAGGCCAGTTCTTAAGTTAGAGTCTTGGGGACATATTTTAAGGTGTTCACAGCTTGAAACTGACCGTGATAAGAAATTTATATGACAGAAATCTACCAACACAGCACATACATTTCAGTTTGTTTTGTTTTTCCGGTGATCTGGATTGCTTTGCTAGCACTTCGATGAAAATAAAACTGTCTATTCCTGTCTATTTTTCATCCCCCATATGCCTTACTTTAAAAATGTATGCAATTTATATTATGAAATATGTACCTATAGGCTTTCTTTGAACCTCAACATTATTTGAATGAGGGGGTATATATCTCTGGAAAAAAAGATGTAATGTACAGTTTGGTATAGTATAAATAATAAGTGCTATAGGAAAGTTGAGAAGGCAATATTTAATATTTATACTTTTTTGCTAATATTAATATACATTTAACTAAAACAATTTAATATAGTTTGGCATTACATCTTTCATTTATGTTTATGCTATCTAAAATCCTTCTCTTTTCTTTACTGTACTATGACTGGTATTTTTGTAATGCTCGAGAATTCTGTGATACTTTGGGAGAGAGCAAGGCACATCAACTTGATGAGGAATAAGAAGGAAAGCAGATTAGGACATGCAAGTCATAGATTTTGTTATATCCCAAATGCCACTAGGCAGTGTTTATTGAGTATAGGGGAAAGAAAAACATAGGTGTGGGCTATAGTTTTATTTAGAACTCAATTTCACCTCAAACCCAGAGAGCCTGGGCTAACTCAATCATTATACAAATGTCTTTGGAGTAGAGGAAGTGAGGCATAGTTTGGACATACCTCTAAATATTGCACTGGCCTCACGGTCGTTGTATCACCCTAGGACTCTCTTGTTCATGCAGTGTCTGCTCTTCAGTATTCCTACCCCAGTTTTCATCCTTCAACACTCCCAAAGAAAAGGAAAGGAAAAAAACTCTCCCCAACCAATGGACTACTCTTACTTCTCTTTTATAAGCATACATTAACAGGACGACTATGGAAGAACAGTTACATCTTCTCGTTTGTTTAGTAAGAGGAATAGATGAATAGAATTTCAAATCACGTGAGTCCTAACATTTGGATCGATCTGTGAAGACTATTGAAAACAACTTCATCTTTTAATTTTGAAGGGTGTTATTTCCTTTTCCCCATGGAATGGATTGTTCATGGGGGAATCAGAGGCTATAGTGTTGCTGTTATGATGGAGGATTCTATTTTTCTTTAACACCCTTGCCTTTCACCAACTTTTGCTTATGCAAGGAGGTTCACTGAGTGTTGGACAAGTAGTGGTCAATGAGGTTCCACTCTAGAGAAGAATAGAAGGGCAGAGGGACAAGGCTACTCCAGTGGCTAGGATGGGGGCAGGGTTAGAAAATTTATCCTCAGTGAACCTGATTTATTAAAGACAGAGGAAAGTTTTGTTTCACCAACATTGGACAGTTAGACAAGTTCCAAATGTACAGGGAAATCATGTCAAATTTCAGATGGCTAAACATGAAGACAGATGATGATAAATAGATCACAGATATATAGGTAGCTGGCACTTAATGGTCATATATATATATAATGCAATATAGTATATATACATATATATATTCTAGGTGGTAGATTATAGGTAGCTGGCACATAATGGTCATATATATATATATATATATATATATATATATATATATATATAAAATATATGATGCAATACAGAATGTATACACATACACACACACACACACACACACACACACATGCACACACACACACACATATATATATATATATATATATATATATATATATATATATATATATATTCTAGGTGGTAGATTGTAAGTAGCTGGCACATAATGGTCATATATATATAATACAATACAGAATATATATATATATATATATATATATAAAGTTTAAGTGTTAAGTGGTTATGAAAGTGTTCATATTACATATATGTATATATATATTTTTTCTAGATGGTAGGTTCTAGGTAGACAAGTGGTAGAGGCGGTAGATAATAAGTTGTAGGTAGATGGATATATGATAGAGATAGACGATAGGTAAGTGGATAAAGAGACAATCATAGGTAGGTGATAGATGATCAATGATATATTAGGAGTAGATGATTATATAAATAGATGATAGGTAGATGAATAATAGAAATGTAGGTAGACCAGCAGAGAGTTGGCAAGTAGTTGATAAATAAAACCATGAGTTTTTTAAAAAAATTGGTTATTTTATTTATTTACATTTCAATCATCCCTTCTCAGTTTTCCTTCCACAATCCCCCCTCCCTCTCCCCTCCCATGCCTCTATGAGAGTGCTCCCCCACCTTCCCACCCACTCCTGCCTTAGCAGCCTAGCATTCCCCTACCCTGGGTCATCTAGCCTTCACAGGACAAAGGGGCTCCCCTCCCAGTGATGCCTGTTAAGACCATCCTCTGCTACATTTCTAGCTGGAGCCATGGGTCCCCCTATATGTACTCTTTGGTTGGTGGTTTAGTTCCTGGGAGCTTTTGGGGGTTGGTCTGGTTGGTTGATATTGTTCTTCCCATGGGGTTGCAAACCATGAGTTTTTGAAACAAACCCAATAGTGTAAAATGTATAGAACAAAACTTCATGTTGGCTATGCTCCTTGACACACTTCTGTGATTTACCATTTCAACAAACACTGAATGTACATGAAAAGCCAATTGTTTAAGTGGTTATAAAAGTGTTCATGAAAAAATAGGTGGTATGTTAGCAAACACCATCTTACTCTGTGTAGAATATAGGTTCATGGACACATGGTTGAGAAATAACAGGAAATAACATTAAAATATTCATCTTTTTTTCTCCTACAGTTTTTAAAGATAAGAGTTGGCAGAGAAGACTTTTACTTTTTAATAGAAAAATTAAATTGCATATACAAATGGAAAAGCAATTGCTGATTTTATCTGCATCTGGCAGAATAATGAGACATCTTTTTTTCAAAAAGAAATTTATTTGTAAAACATTGTGTAATTGTATAACAATGTATTTTAACCCAGACTTTATACTTGATTTTCTTCATACCTTAACGTAACATTTAAGGAAGAACAGTCATTTCGGTAAAGAAATTGGGAAAATGTGGATGTCCTGATAATTTCTCAAACTATAGACAACGTTCACATTTTTCATACACGTGATTAACTTGCCATAAACTTAAGACTTCAATGGAAAAAAAACCAAAGTAAACAGAATCAGCTACTGCTAAAACAAGAGAGAAATACAACAAGAAATTCATGTTATCACCCTGGAATAGGGAGAAACTTTCTATAGGAAATAGAGTCCTAGATACTATTTGAACTTACCCTTCAGATGCACCACTGTGGCATTTACAGGCACAGGAGGCATCTGTCCTGAGAATAGAGTCTTAGTGCTTTCTGCCCATCTCACCATTGAACTAAAGGACTGTGGAAGTTCTACTTACTGTGTATAGTATAAGGCAATGAATGAATAAAACAGAATGAGAGATTAAAGAAGATCTGTGAAAGGAAGAAAGACGATGGCTCCTTTCATGAATTAATATCCAATGACTTCTTGCTTTCTGATACATAAGTGTTATCAGCAACATTTTGATTGTAGCTGCAGTGACTGTTTGGAAGACCCACAGAGGGCAAACATGTTTTAACATCATTGCTGACAGTGGGGACCTCAGGACAGCCGTTTCCTGTACTTTAAGAAGGTCCTTTGGGATGCTATTCAGTTGGAATTCTGTGACAGCTCTTAGGGTTTTCAGTCAATGAGAAGAATAAATCTAGACACTTGGAGGACACCATGGGCTAATGGTCACAGGGTGACCAGTACCTTGCCACACTGACTGCTCTGCTTCTTCCTTGAATTTAGTGTCCACAAGGCTTCGGAAATCTCAGGTTACAACAGGACTGTGATGGTATTTGCTGTGTATGTTGGTTCATTAGGAACGGCAGGGTTTATTTGTTTGCTTTATTTCCCCTTAGTGAAGGCTGGTATTTATTAAGAACAAAAGCTAAAGAAACTTCTCATGCCCTTCTAGGAAAACCAGGCACAAATTTCCTTATATATACTTCCATGTAAATACTATCTATGTTAATTCTTTTTAAGACTAACAGTACCTACATATTTCCCCTGTGCTTTGCAGTTTTAATCATGAGTCCAGATTTCATGGGTTATTTAAAGTCCTGTGAGTGTAGTGCTTCAGCTAATCCAGATTTATTCAGCCAGCGTTTTAGGGCTGTCTCTTTCCTTCAAATACACAAACCAAATATTTGATTTGGTTGTTCCCCATCAAGGCTGCTCATCTTTATCTCACCCCAGGAATAGATTAGCTTCAGGATCATTTATATCAGAACGATCATCTTATAAGTGCTGAAATCGGAATGGCCCCCTGGGTTTTAATAGCTGCATATTGTCTTACAGTGTGTGATCTTGAAAATACCATGTTTTCTATCATGTTATGACACTAGCCTTTGGAACTCTGCTCATATATTAACAGTGGCCACAGAAATTTTCCAAGATCCACACAGCTTTTTATGAAGTTCTCCTATCTTACCCCCATCTTAAGTTTTTTTTTCAATAGCAATAATCAAAACAAACTTCCTTACCAGAACATAGAAACCTTGGCTGAAAGGAAAAAAAACCCAACTGTGAGAGGAACAGCAACATATAAGTTAACATTTACATCTAGAAGCTAAAGGAAGGGCAAAAAATACAGATCTGTATGTACAAAGAATACCAAGGGAGCCTAGTAATCATTACCATGAAATGTCATAAAATATTAAATTATATTTAGTGATCAATGACTGAGCTAGTAGGGAAGTATGAATGCTTAATTTGAGATCTATATGAAATATTTTATGTAACAAAAAAATTGCTTTGGTGCCTGAAGGACTGGCCGTACATTGCTTCATAAACTTCAATATGCATGCAAGCCATCTTACATATTGTGAAGGCGTACCTCCTTGTTAGTAAGCCTGTGGGTGTGGACATGACTCTACAGTTCTAACATTACTACTAATGCTGATGGGTTTTCTAAGGGTATAAAAAGGAATTGATTCCCAGTAAAATGAGATTTCAGGATATTCCTCCAAGTATGTTCACATATCTGAAATGAAAACATACTAGTCACAGAAATTGGTGAGTCGCTAAATATAATTCCTTCACCTTGCAAATGAGAAAATAACATTGTAAAAACCATTTTATAATCTGAACCACGTAAAGGCAGTAATAATAACAGGCTATTCAGTTCTTCAACCACATGATAAACATGCCCAAAGGAATTTAATTGACATATGAACTCGCTCAGTACAATGCCAAATTTGAAGCAAAATATATCTATATCACACTAAGACATATTCAATAAAATTCTGAAGCCCCTTAGACTACATTGGTCATCCTTTCTAATGCTGCAGAATAGGCAACACACAAGGCAATTTTTAAAGGCCATTTTGTTTAGTTTCTACTAATGGCAAAACACTGTGTCTTCTGTTCAGAGGTGGAAAAATGAAGATCATGTTCTTTGATTAAAACAAATGTGCAGACAATCGTTTTCTGGCTCTGGACCATAGCACATAAATATGTGCACTAAAGTCATCTATCAATAAATGAGAGCTGGGAGAAATGAAGTGCTCCAGTGCAATGAAGCTGTGGAATTGCAGCCTGGATAGATAGATAGGAGGTTAACACATTGTATAAGCCTGTGACCCCGACACATCCTTGTATGCTGGGCTTATAAGGGATTCCTGTCTAGTCACATTAGGCGAGACTCCTCCGCCTTGCTACGTCATCCACTGACCATGGGTTCGAGAAGCTTTGCTGTCCACTTGCCCCTCCCTACTCCTCACTAAGCTTTTGTTGAGAGTGGGGTTTATATGTTGCTTCAAACAGTTACTGACTTGCAAAAGTTGGTAAATTATTTGCTCCATGTGGAATGGATAGAATATATGCAGATACATGTGGGGTGTGTGCCAGGTAAAACGGTAAATTATGTGTTTTTTGTTTTTTGGTTTTTTTTTTTTTTTTTTGTTTTTATAAAAGCATTGACCTCGAATGTTCTTCCTAAGGCCACAAGTATTCCTTCAAAAATCTTTAAAACTACATTGTGGATACTATGTAACTTCAGGATTGAAAATAACTTACAAGTGATTCCCACCTGGACTGCTGCTTTGTAAGCCTATTTTTCTTTTATAAAGTCAGCACAGTACAGACAGTAGCTGTATAAATCTCATACCTATAAAAATCTGTTACCCCATAGAAAATAAAATTACATGTGCGGAAAAATGTGCTGTCAACCTAGAAATGGAGTACAATCTATGTTAAGCAAAAAATATAAATGATTTCTACTAAGTTATTCCTTGCTTATTACAATGGAAAAGACTAATTCAAGATCCAACCAAACAACTAGACTTTGAAGTGATGTTACTTAGTGATTTCTGTCTGTCCACAAAGGCTTTTCTGGGGCTAACAATTAATTGATACAAATGATCTCTCTCTTTCTCTTTTATTGTAAAGCAGATCATTCGAAGTGTTAGGTTGTGCACATGTGATAAACCCCATATGTTGATTTTTGAGACAATAAAAAGCAGAGTTCATTAAAAACAAGTAAAAACGAAGTTATTCTTTGTATTGGTCAGAGTTTTGTCATTGGTATGTGGAGGCTGTTCCACGGACCCATCCAGAGCTCCTCCTCATCTGATGGCGCGCTGTCACCGTGGAATTCCATCGACTCTCTGGAGAGCCTACTGTCTACCATGGACTCCTGCTCAGCTGTGTGTTTCAGCCTGGTCCCTGATGGCTTCACTGCCGAGTGCTCAGCCACCACGGGGCACGGGGCAAACGTGACCAGAGTTGGGGTTCTTTTCGCTTTCTCTGTGGAAAATGGCCCCTTGAACAGTGTGTTCAGGGGCACATTCTCTTCACGTGTCCCTGCCAATGTGTCTAATTTCTTCAGATGCCTCCCAAGCAACCCAGGGGAGGGCACCTTCAAGTTATCAGCGACGCAGGCACGGCGTGTTCTCACCACGGAACCATTCTGCGCAATGTAGATGTTGCCGTTGACATTGCTGCGGCCACTGGGCTTGTGAGTTCTGCTTCTCTGCGACTCAGGAGCGCTGTCTTCCCCAGGTGAGCTGCTCTCATACTCCCGATCGACCACCAACTTGATCATTCTTTTTCTTGCCCACTGAGGAAATAAAGAATAACAATATGCTTGGTCATTCTCAAAGGAAATCAAAGGCTTTGTGCAATCCACAGCAAGACCCGAAGAGGTGGCAAAGTACATTCTCAAGAGGCAAAGGAAACATTTTTCCATCTTACTATCCTTTCTCTAACTCCGTATTGGATCCAGAGTCGAAACATCTTTGAATAAAGTGTTGCTGAGTTTGGAAGTAGACCTAATTAATAGGAAACCCTTTCTTTTAACATCAAGATACCATGAGGTATCAAAAGAAAAGTACGTTTTCTCCATATTTTGCTAAGTCCCAACTCATTGTTTTATTGGCTGCTCAGCCATTCAGCAAGTTCAGCAGAAAGCCAGGTACAGAATTTGTACATCGTATCCATTTTAACAGTTTTTTTCTTTCCAGTATTTAAAAAATATTTCCACATCCATGTAACTCTAGTCTGTAACCTACTTTCACATGTTAATCAAAATGTTTGTCCATTTTGATGTGTGCCAGCAGTTGAAGCATCATGGTGTTCTGGGTCATCTCACTGAATCTCTATTTACTTAAAGAAAGTATTTGCCCAACGTGAGTGCTTATTGTTATACGAACCAGAGCATCTCCTGGAACATAATGGACATTTTTGCTGATTAAGCTGTCTTTTTTTAACAACTAGCATCAGACGTGACAAGTTGCAAAACTTAAGCAACACTGGGGGAATATGAATGTCCTCTTTGTACTCAATAGGCAATATTTTCTGGTCTCCCTATAAGTATTTTAAATAATGGTGTTTATTTACCTAGAAGAAAAGCTGTGACTGTTAGATTTTAAACACAACCTAAAGGGTTTTAACTTTCAAGATACGGTTTCATTTAACTCCTAGAATTTGAAGGTGGGAGTTGATACAGGGTATCTTTGACTGGTCACCTTCTCAGGGAGCAGAAATAATCAGAAACAGTTACTCACATTATTTGTTTCTGTTTGTTAGTATCTACTCTGCAAAGACTATTTATCACATATGTGTGTATGTTCCATTGCTATAGACAAGTGTCACTGATAATGCCACTTTATAGTCAGTATTGATGTTTCCCTGTTTGCTAGTAGAAGAGAGAGTTAGACAGGTTTGATCTACCATATCTCAGCAAGCACGTCTACGTAGGTAGCATAGGTGATCATTTTCTTATCTTACTTCTAACCATGAGTCAGAGAGACAAATCATGCTAAGTCCCCACCCTGTCAGGAGCCGTTTCAGAGACCACACAGAAGGCACCGCACACAGGAGCACATGTCACTGCAAACCCCCACCTACTGTGAACTCTCTTCTAAAGGGCTGTGTTGTAACCTTCGGAGTTTGCGCCTGGAGATTTCTTGGGCTCTTCATCCTTCCTTCTGTCATATTCTGGCACCTGAAAGCCCCAGGGGCCTCCGGAGAGACTCTCACTGGTACTGCTGCTGCTGCTCAGTTCTGACTCTGACTCCTCACTTTCCACGCCCCTCTCCATGGAGACTGATTCTGCACTGCCCTCCTCTGGGACATCCTGAGCCTCCAGGTCTGTGGACTCATCCATGGGAGCTGCTTCGCTTTCTTCTCCTTCCTCTGCCCGTTCTTCCTCCTCTAGTGGGGGCTCTTCTTCCTCTTCCACCGGGGGCTCCTCTCTCTTACCTTTCACCTCCTGGATTTCCTCGACCACAGGCCTTCTTCTAGCTAGCACGATGTTTTTTCTTGCTTTCTCTCCCTCTGACTCAGTGGACTCAGACTCCTCTGACTCCGGGGTAGAGCTCTCCTCCGCTTCCTCAGATGGGGTCTCCGACTCTGATTCTTCAGTTGTCTCGGACTCGCTGAACTCGGACTCCGTTTCTGTGTATTCTGTGTAGTCGCTGGACTCCTCCTCTGACTCCACGGTGCTTTCGGTAGCTTCCTCCTGGTCTAGAGTCAGTTGAAGATAGTCTTTGTCTTCTTCATCAAGGCGCCTCCTCCACTCCTCGCCCTCAAGGTCAATGCCTCTTTTCTCAGCGAGACCTCTGACTTTCTTAAAAATCATCGGGAATATCCTGGCTCTCTTCCACGTTGGGTATGTGGGCTCAGCCGCTGGTGGCTTCTCAACGGTGACTACCACCTCCTCCTCACTAGGCTCTCTAATTTCAACTTTGGGTTTTTTAACTTTCTCTGGCTCTACCTGAAAGTTTTGAGAGTGCAATTCAAACGTTAGCTCGGAGGTAGTTATGACGTGATCTTGTCCCTCATAAGTTAAGCAGAAACTCATCTTTTGGGTAAAAGCCTCACGCAAGCTATGCATATAGTTTAAAAACAAAACAAAACAAAACCTGACAATATTCTTTTCTGATGATAGACAGAAGCTAGCCAACAGGCAATATGTTATTTTTATTTTGGCTTTATAGTATTAATACCCAAGTCTAATGCTTTCTCTTTTCTGTTATTTAGTTTAGTTTTATTTAATCTTAGCTCAAGAAAGAAATAACCATTTTCATTACCTTTAGAGTTCTGGCTTGTTAGCTTTCTGCTGTATCTCAGAATTATTAAAAGTCATGGAAATATAATAGTTAATTTGAAAGTTTATGAAAGCATGTCTTGTTGAATTTTGAACCAATTAGGGCTACAGAAACTGTTATTTCGTGGAGGGAAGGACTGTTTGCCAAGTAAATATTGCAGGTAAGATATAAGAATTTGAAAGACATGATTCATGTTAATTCACAAATGAATCGCATAACATTTAAAAAATATTGGTGATGATATTTTATTCTCTGAAAATGGAATATGAAGACTGCATTTTTCATGATTTTTAGTTATGCAGATAGAGTAAGAACAAAAGTAACTTGTATTATAAAATTTATAATATATACAATTCTTAATACTGTCTTTGTAGAAATGTATTCATGATTTTAGAAAGCCTTTTGTATAGCAACTTCTTCCAAGTATTTAACCTTTCATATAGAAGGAAATAAACTGAAAAAAAAAAAAGGTTAAAGAACTGCTTCCATAGGTAAGAGAATGAAATGGTCAGCATTGTTACCTTTCTTTGAAAAACAATTAATAATTTACTAGGAATTTTCTCAGAGTAATCAACAGCACATTAGTCAAACCAGATCTAACAAGCTGTATGACGTGTCATGTCAAAGTCAGGCACTTACCTCTTCTTCTTCATATTCCTCTTCAGCTTCACCAATGACTTCGCCGTATTCCTCCTGTCCAGCAGGTGGCAGCAGTCGACGGCGACTTCCATACTGGGGCATCTCATACCTGCAACATAAACTTGTAACTTGAGATATTTTTCATACACTCTACCATAATGATCTCTGCTTTCTTCTTTTTCTTCATCATCAACAGATACTTAGGGTCTATTAAATTCCTTCTAAAAATTAAAACAACAACAAAAGTACATATTAAGAACCACTACCTGACAGCCAGAGAATTTATTATTATTATTATTATTATTATTATTATTATTATTATTATTGCCATAATGGCTCCCTGGAGTAATAAGGAAGAGAGTTGTTATTTCACATTTAAATTTGGGGAGAGAGTAGAGGTAGGAAGAAGAAAGATGTCATACTTTATAACTACATGGAGAATGGAGGACACAAGAAAGATTCTATATACAAGTCTGTATCTCACACAGGGTGAGAAATCTATATTTTTACGTAAAAGTTGGTTGGAAGGAACATAATCTGTGTGGCATTTTCATCCCGTGTGTTTTTGAAGGTGTGCAGAATTAGTGTTCCATTTTCATACTTGTTACTAAATTTGAAAGTATATTTTATGTTTTTTTTCACTGCTCTGGCACAAAATTTCAGGTAGGCTGGTTAGAAAAAACTCCCACAAAACACAGCATCCAGAATAAATGGTGAATTCAGGAATTGAGCAAATATGTTTGACTTCTATATTCCATTCTAATTATTATGAACCTTCTTAGCACATTTCTAGAAATACAAGCTGGGCAAATGAGAGAAAAATGGTGAGAACTTGACTAATATAACAATCAGGCATACTATTTTCAAATATAAAGGGGCCAGTGGCACTTTAAAAATTCTAATAGCAATAATAACTTCTGATTATTATTTTTTTAAAAAGAATATGATACAATTCTGAATAAAAACTGAAGATGTACCCATGCTCATAACTGTAATAATCTTGTCCATATTCCTGGCCAGGATCAATCCCAGATTCCATGGATAACTCCTATTGTTCAAAGAGAAAAATTGACACTTTTGAATACATTCTTCACATATTTCTGTTTTAAGCGAGATTTCCATACCAACAATTTGTATCTCTCCAAATACTTCTGAAGAAGTAAGTTTAAAATACCCATGGGAAGAAAAACAGAGACAAAGTGTGGAGCAGAGACTGAAAAAAGGTCATCCAGAGACTGCCCCACCTAGGGATCCATTCCATATACAGTTACCAAACCCAGATACTATGGTAGATGCCAAGAAGTGTTTGCTGACAGGAGCCTGATATAGCTGTCTCCTGAGAGGCTCTGCAAGAGCCTGACAAATGCAGAGGTGGATGCTCACAGCCAACCATTGGACTGAGCAAGGGTTCCCAATGCAGGAGTTAGACAAAGGACTGAAGGAGCTGAAGGGGTTTGCAACCCCATAGAAGGAACAACAATATCAACCAATCAGACCCCCCAGAGCTCCCAGGGACTAAGCCACCAACTAAAGAGTACACATGAAGGGACCCATGGCTCCAGCCGCATATGTAGCAGAGGATGGCCTTGTTGGGCATCAGTGGGAGGAGAGGCCCTTGGTCCTGTGAAGGCTCGATGCCCCAGTGTAGGGGAATGCCAGGATGGGGAAGCCAGAGTAGGTGGGTGGGAGGGGGAACACCTCATATAAGCAGGGGGAAAGGGGATGGGATAGGGGGTTTTTAGAGGGGAAACCAGGAAAGGGGATACCATTTGACATGTAAGTAAAGAAAATATCTAATAAAAAATAATAAAGAGGGGAGTTTGAGCTTCTTCATTAAAAAAATGTCAAGTTAACACTTTTCTGGTGTTATATTTTCAGTTATTCTCATGGAACCTATTTGTCATTAGATAGTGTGCAAATGGGAGAGCGCAGGTTTCCTGGCTATAAAATTATAGACATTTTCAGGTGAGTAGTTTTGCTTGCTTTTAACAAACTTTGAAGATTAACACAATCAACATTAAATGTCATTGTAGCTTATTGACTGGCCAGGGCATGAGGCTTTTGTTACAGTGGCTTTGTTCATTCTTTCTCTACTGATGGTTCTCTGTTACCCAGAACTCCCTCACCAAAAACTTTACATCCTCTGATAGCGACTTGCACACTAACAAGGACCTCAGCTCTTGTTAAAGATGTTTTAAACACATCCTTGTTTTTTATACCTTATTAAGAGTCCTTCTGACTCTTGATAATAATGGCTTTTCTTAAACTCTGCTCATAGAGAGAGCTGTGCTTTCAGGTGTATATACGAAAACAGCTTCAGTGGCGATTAAACCATTTCCACACACTTTTAAATTCCATCATAGTAATAATGAGAGATGGCAAAGGTTAAGAAGTTGAATTTACACTGGAGTAAGTGGGGGGAGGGGAAAGCATAACCATCCACAGGGAAGTGGGTTGGTATAGATAATCCACTCGTGATAGGAATTGGCTTTAACACGTGTGTGTGGCACGAGTCAGGAGCTACTACTGTTCTGTGATGGCAGAGAGCAATCATTTCTAAGGCACACAAATTTATCACGCAAGTCATCCATGTGATAAATATGGACAATGACTCTTAGTTATGTCACAACTTGCCAAATCATTTAAAAAGGATTAATCGTGGCTAACCCTAACCAAAGAATTCTACCAAAAATCTGGGATTTGGGTTTCTCTTGAAAAACAAAGGCATGGTACTTTTTGTTCATTCCAGGAATCTCTGTGGTGGTTCCTGCCTCCCACGAGGTCTGGCTACTATTCTTCTATTACACTGCTCTGCATCTGCACTCAAGGACAACCTGCAATCTGTCCCCTGTCTTGCTGTCTCTTCATGAAGTCTCTTTATGGACACTTCCAGCCAGGTTCCTGTAGTTACTAAGTCTGCAATTACCCTTCGACACTAATATAATGCCAACTGACTTTGCAACTTCCAAATACTTTGTAAAGCAGTTCGTTTATGATGTTAAAACTCACTTGTATATCTATTAGGATAAATGTTTTAAAAATAATTAGCAATGCTGCATGTTAACATGGACAGTGAGCAATTGGTGGGCATAAAATTCTAGGGCAGGGGAGTATACATTTGTAAAACAGTTTGGAAAATGTATGCCACAATAGATTGTTCATAACAGTGCAAAGTTAGAACCAGTAGGAAAGTTCAAAAAAAAAAAAAACAAACCAACAAAAAGCCCAACCCCCTGTAGCAGCACAGGGTGGGCAAATAGGCTGAGGTCAAGGGAGGATGGACTATACTGTGATATCCCACTTACAGGAGCTCAGAGGTGATGTAATTCATAGGTGCACGTTAGAAAGCACTTAGGATGAGGGAAGTCAGTGCTGAGTATTAACTCATGCTTGTCACACATGAGAGTGCACTCTTGAGATTTTCATCTAAGTGGCTTATATTTATTTTGTAGCTGTAGGTTTTAGTTTGACAAAATTTCCCATTACAGGAAGGGAAGTATAAAATAAACTTAAGAAAGAACGGTAAGAAATTAGAACAAAGTCAAAGCCCAGATTTAAATGACTTTGAAAAAAACATGTATGCTTCACGCTGGTGAGTGCAGACTTTTAAGGGACTAATGGCATCAGTATATTGGCTTACATAAAGCAGACATCTCAAAAACGCTGCGTTTGCTCTGATAATCAATGCGTGCCTAATCTAATACACACAAGGCACCGAGAAGAACCCTCCGAGCTGTTTTAAATGTAATCTTAGTAACATTTAGCTCTAATTCCTACACTTTCTGACTCCTAAGACTAAGGCTCAGGTCTCGAGAGCTGCTGTATATTCCCAGCATAAATGGCTTCCAATATGGACACGGTTAGAAGGGAAGAGAACAGGAACCCTGGAGTGCAGGGGGATACTCTGCAATTCTTAGCTGGGTCAGCAGAGACAAGAACCAGCACAAATGTGAAAGAAGAGCAGAGTGCCAAGTGTTTAAAAAGAAAAGGAACAGAGGAAAGTCCTTGTGTCAAGGAAGACCTCAGGACTGAGCTAAGCAGGTGACTGGATTTGGCCTTGTCACTGCATGACACAGGCCCTATCTGCATCCCTAGATGTTGAACCAGAAAATGATTGTGAGGGTGGGGCCCAATACTTATTGTTACTTTAAGGCTAATTTCTGCTGCTGACCACACAGAGAAGGTGAAGCTAACTTATACGTTTATTACTGCAGTAAACGTTCAAACTGCTGTAAATCAGAACAATTTCAGTCCCATTTTTCTTGGCTTATCCATGCTTGTTGACCAGAAGCTCATGAACGGGATGTGATGATCAGCATTTGTAGGTGACAGCGCTTGCTGGTTGGGAAACCACCCTGCCCAAGGCCGTGGGTGCATATGGATGGTCACCCTCAGTTTTCTGAGTCAATCATCTGGAAGGTTTCTTGATACAAGTTTCTAATTAAAAGCTTAATTGCAAATTGATATATTTCTGCTCCCTGTCTTCAGATGGTGTGTGTGTGTGTGTGTGTGTGTGTGTGTGTGTGTGTGTGTGTGTGTAGATTCTAAACAAGAAATGCTTTTCCTTTTGTAAATGCAGGGTACTGTTCTTAGAGAAAAGAATCAAATGTATTGCTTAGCAAAGGCCTAAATTTATCACAAAGTCCAGCTGATGAGACCACATTCAGATGAACCCTAGCTCCTGCTCAGCCATGGAGTGGTTTTAGGCAGTAATAGAAAAGTCAGGGCAACAATGATGTACTGGCCTAAATTCTAGAGCTGTGGCTCTCAACCCTCCCAGTGCTGTGAGCCTTTACTATAATTCCTCATGTGGTGGTGACCCCAACCATAAACTTATCTTGTTGTTGTTTTGTAAATGTTATTTTGCTACTGTTTTGAATCACAATGTAAGTATCTGCGTCTTCTGATGGTCTTAGGTGACCCCTGTGAGTCATTTGACCCCTAAAAGACTCCCAACCTCCCCAGGCTGAGAACCGCTGTTCTAGACAGAAGCTAAAAACTTATAGCTGTAGTCACCAGCAAGCCATTGAGTGGCCATTTCTTTTTTTATTTGTTTATTTATTTAAACTCAAAAGTGCATTTTCTCTTGCCAGTAAAAAGGAGACCACATCAGAGGCTGGCCCACTCTGCCCATTGAAGTATAAAAGTATTGTTTAAAGGGTTAGTGAGGTTGAAAAGAAAGTGAAACTCGATACCTCCGGTTTAAGAAGAGAAGGTCTCAGCAGTTGATGCTGCCAAAGGAAATTAAAACAGGAAAAGATTTAGATAGTAGTTCAGATGGGAAATAAAGAACACGATTGAGAAAAGAGGAATACAGGCAACAGCTTGAACCTGTCACTTAAGGTATGATTCATTACTCACATGACACCTGCCAAACTACTAATTAATAGTTCAGATAATTACTTGGGCACCTAAGGTATATCAGAAGCCACTGGCTTTAATTTTGGTTACCTTAATTAGCTAACTGATAATAACCTTAATAACCAATTTCTATGAGGATATTTTTGTTTAAGCTTCAGAGTATGAAGGATTACTTGGGCTTCTATAAACAAATAGCACAGGGCTATTTTGCTCATCATTTCACTCCTCATCACACTAAGTATAATTGCATCCTTCAGGAAGAATGGGAAGTCGGAGTGACAAGATGCATCATCTTTGGGATCGTATTGAAGACATTCTCTTTGCTCTCCCTTTTTTTTTTTTTTTTTTACTATGGAATGGTTTCCTTTTGAGTATGTTTGTAAAAGTCTTTTGTGAGTCAGGAAATTGTCCCTCCTCCAATTCTGTAGGGCCTCCCATCTGCCTCCTCTCCCTGTTAACTCATCCAATGAGCTGTGTCAAAGTCTTTGTTGGTACATTTAGTGATAATTCACGCTTCAACCAAATGGGAACTAAAACTTGCTCAAATTTCAGCTTAGCGAATTTTTAATGATACATATTTCTGTGTGCCCTGGGAGGGTAGAGTGCAGCTCTGGAAGTGATCCTGCCTGTGAATCAACTGCTCAAAATGAGCACATAGATAGGTTACTCTTTGAAAAGGAAAGGAAGTTTAGGTGAGAGACTCTCCGATTCGAATGGATCCATTATCAGTTATAACCATCCCTGAGAACTAGTTCTTCATATAGGTCATTAATATCATCTGCATGGTCTAGAATATATGCATTACAAAGTACAAGCTACAGAGAATGTATTTATGTCACTTTTTTGACTGGGAGACTGTCTGCTAAGTCAAACTAGGTTCTCAGTAATTTCGATGAGACTCACAGATCTCACTTAATGCTATTGGTCAGAATTCTCAGTATGTTCTCTGTAGACTGAGACACAGACATGGAATAAAAAACTCAGAGATGTCTACTAGTATGATATTAGAGATATATAAGATATTTGGGCTAGAGAGAAATCCGAACTGTTAAGAAATGTTAATCAACTTTACAGCCTCTTAATTATATCTATAGAACCAGAAAACCAAATTTAGTGTGCTACCACATATACTACAGTTCAATACAATTCAGAACAAAGACATCATTGGAAATGTTAGCTACTGGTCATTGTTTACACCCCAGATGGTAGGCTTAAAACTCCAAAGCAAAGAAGCAACATATAGAAAGGAAATACATTAGAAAACATCATTAAAAATTTTGATTGAAATAGAAGAAGATAAATCTAGCTTCAATTAGTCCTATATCCTATACAAAGGCTTTCCTGGAAGGCTCAATGCTGGACCACATGATAAAGCCCTTACCTCTGGTGCAAAGCCTCCCCTGAAAGGCAGAAATGGAAACTTGTGTTAAATGCATGGATTTTCAGACCCAAGAGAATTACAGATAAGGACCATTTAAGAGAATCAGAGGAACTACAATCAATTTTACTAAAATTACTCTCACTGGGACATACTTCCTCGCGTTATATTATTCAGATGCGAGGGTCATGTCTGTACTTGCATTACTAAAAGGTTGTCTTCACAGATCTCACTCTCACATGACCAGCAAACTATATCCATCTATGCCACGTAGCCTGATGAACTGAGTCTAACCCCCAGAATTTACATGTAGAAAGGGCTGACTCCTTAAGGTTTTTCTCTGACTTCTCTCTATATCCAGGCTGTGGTACATATGCTCCCAAGCCCCATGCATTCACATACACTGAATAAATAAATGTGAAAACAACTTAAGAACAAAGTGCAATAATTCACCTTAGTTATGTTATGATCAACTAGCATAAAGGTATTCTTTGGTGTCTCACCTATGTCTTGATATGAATAATTATGTTCACTGAGGAAGAAATACTTCTTAAACAGAAGTATATATATATATATATATATGTACATATATATATATATGTGCATACCCAGATTATAGTCTTTCGAGTGAATGTAACCCTATTGCCTACATGTGTCAACTTGATACTAACTATAATGAAGGATACAATAACATACCTTCTTTGTTCTTTAAAGAACCCATTTCAATTACTTTTAAAACCTTCTCAACTTCCAAGTACTCAGAACTATACAAAGGTAAGTAGGGTTCACAGACCACAAGTTGTGCAATGTTTGTCTGTACTTGGGAGGGACAAGAAAGTGTAACAATTTGGGTTGCCATTGATCACGAGATTTTTCTTTATTTTCTGTGTGTTTAATCATTAGGCTGATATTATTTATCTCGTTGTATTCAGCTGTGATATAGATAATGTCACCGAGTTAAAGGCATGGCTTTTTAAGTACAACAAACATGTCTTTGCAGAACATGCACCTATACCCTGGCAGCAGTGGTTCTCAACCTGTGAGTCACAGCTCCCACAGAGGTGTACATGAGGTTCATAGTAATCCAAACCTTACAATTCACAACAGCACAGGCTTACGGTCATGAAGGAGCAGCAAAATAATTTTAGGGCTGGGGCAGCAAAATAATTTTAGGGCTGGGGGGAGGTCACCCCAATATGAGAGACTATATTAAAGGGTCACAACATTGATGAGCCACACAAATCAGGTAAATTATCTCGACAAAGTTTGTTTTCTAGGATATCTCAATTTCACCCTTTTATTAAATATGAAAATTTTTAATATTCGGGCTTAGAGGCTCATGTTTATAATCCCAGCATTTAGGAGGCAGAGACAGGAAAATTGGTCAGTGTGGACCACATAGTGAGTTTGAAGCTATTGTGGGTTATGAGTTCAAGGTAACAAGAGTAAGATCCTCTTTCAAAATTAGTTTTATACACACACACACACACACACACACACACACACACACACACGCATATGCTCTTGTGTTTACATTGGGTAACTCTACTGCTATTTGAGCTCAAAGACAGAAACTTACCAAGAAGAGGTATATTTATATAACATCATCAATATTCATAATTATCTGTCCTTTCCAATCATGAATGTTGATAATTATAAAATCAATCAAACAATATCAACGCGTCTTTTCATGTAATTCTACTACCTCGTGTGTAGCAACTATTCATTTTTAGATCCTATGTCTGTATACATCTAGTCTTAGCAATGACAAAGGCATAACAAATGTTCTCTTTGAATTTTAAATAATCCCTCTAACCATTTCTTATACACTGAGCAGACCTTAACAAATGCAGAGGAAAGAATGATTTTTCACACAGACATGTGAGCTTGTAGCATTGGAGAGACAAGAAGTGCGAGGGGTTATATTTTTAAACAACCTTTATAGGACTCATGTAAAAGACATTTAACTATCAGCAAGACCCTGCTAGAATCCACCATACAGCACAAGTTCTCAGGCATATGACCAGCTGCCAATGAAAACTCCATTGGAAGCTTTTCAATGAAAAGAGGGAAAACAAAACAGCACAAAACACATACAAGAATCCCAGGAAAAAAATGACTTTTGATTTGGAGGAAAGATATCTGAAGCAGATGGGCTGCTGCAGAGGGTAAGTAGGTTTTTGGATTGCTTTTGATCTGCTCCTGTTAATCAGGCATGAACATTAAATTATTGAAGGGCTGTGTCAAATTTTAAGAGCCCCAAACCTTCTTAGAGATGATGGTACTGTGGGGTTCTCAGCCTTTGTGGACACACAGAAGTAAAGCCATGTTTCACTGTGGCTGGGATAGTTTAGGAATACCTCTGTGATTTCCTTGTTGTAATAGAAGCTGAGGTTAGTTGTCTCAGCTGTTCTCATGGAATATGCAGGTTTATATTTTCTCAAATAGTTCAATTCTAGAGTTCAACAAATAGTAGAATTTGTCTCAAAAGTAAGAATTTCTAGTAGTTCAATTTTATTCAATGTGTTTTATGGGAAAAACTAAATATTATTTGACATTTACATATAATACACCATATACCTGTGTATGTCAGTATAACTTAAAAATGAATATGTATGCTTCGTGAAGACAGTGGTGCTTAACTTAGCTATAATTCCCCAGAATTCAATCCATTGAGCTCAGGGATATTTTCACAACTACTGCAACTATGGGACTTTGTTCCCATGGGATAAATCTTTCTCTTCTGCCTAAAACAAAGAACAAACCTCTGAGCATACAGGTGATAAGGCACCAAGAATAGTATCTCTTCATTTAAAAGTAATTTTTATTTTATTTATTAAATAAATTGGATATCAAAGAATGTCTTCTTGGAAAGAAGAACCATAAAATTATAAACAAGGAGGTGATTTTTATAACGGGAAAAGGTTAAATAAAATAGCATTTTAGGCACCTTTGATAAAAAAAATTAAGATGTCTTACAAAAGTCAGTGGCATGAGATTTATTTTCATCATAAAGCATCAAGATAAAGAAACATAACAGCAACTGAAAAAATGGGAGAGACTTCTCATCTGAAAGCCTACTAAAAAGAACAAATCCAGAATGGAGGGTATCATAAGAAAACTGATAACTACATATTAAAGCACCTGAGATTGCCTTTTAAATCCCTGCTGTCTGCCATTCCTTACAATTCTAAGGATCATTTTACCTGTGAAACATTTCCTTTTACCAAATACATAGACTTCAAGGAAATAACAAGCCAAAGAGAGAGCATTATGGCTTACTAGCACCCTGTTTTTCTGTTACCCCCCAGCTAGAACATTCATATAAAACCTTGGTCAAAAACTAAAGAGAAAAGAAAAACATCACCCATCAACAAGGTCAACACGCCTTTGGTTTTAGTTGGATCAGTACTTTTCATGCCCAAATCTCCCCGTTAAAAACAGATAAAGTTACTTACTTTTAAAATAAATGTAGGACAAATAATGCTACCTTGAAGTTAAGAAAATTAAGGTCAATCTACTCTATGAGTTAGTGACGGTGATGTTAATTGAAACTAAAAGTGTGGAAGAAAAAGGCATTGCATTGAGTTTGGGATAAAAAACAGTGGACTCTTCTGTGACGTTCAAAATTCTCGTGCTCCGCTTTGAGGGTTACGACCAAGAAAAGAATCGCCCAGGTAAAATTGGAGAAGCATCGTTACAAAGATGTTGATTGACTGTGAGGTTGCACGTCAATTCCCTCAACAACTCTAACCAACGTTTCCTGGCTCTGGTCATGTGTGATTTTCATGCCTGTTTTCTCTGCAGGGCAAAACGTGTGTAGTTTTGAGGGATCTGCAGGTGGGCAGTTTTTTTCTATGTGACTGTACATGTTAGACACTGATTTCTCGAGCTCTGCCAAGTTTTTCACATGTCTGAGGATCCCTTTTGGATGTCTGTGGGGTTCTGCCCCCCACTGCGGGTTGGATGCTGGTGGCTGTGTCGTAGACGTGGTTTCTCTGGCGTGTGTGGCACTGGCAGTGCATTTAGCAGCTGGTGCAGAGATGCTGTCTGTGGATGGAATGGACGTGGAAGGAGGCTGTGGGAAGAGGCGGGGAGCTGGTGGCCGAGGAGGAGGAGGAAGTGACAGTGGAGGAGGAAGAGGTAGAGAAGAAGTAGGGGGTGTAGAAATGGGAAGAGAAAATGTAACAAGTTGTGGGGGAGGAGGGTTAGGGGGAGAAAGGGGAAGAGGAAAAGTGGTAAAGGCAATGGGAGGTCTAGGAAGAGGCGGATGTGGGAGGGGAGCAGAGATGCTAGGTGGATGGGGAGCGATCTCAAAAGAGTTCCTTTTTGGTTCTGTATCTGATGCACATGTGGGAGTCTCTCTCTTAGAGCTTAAGGAGTTTAAAATACGGGGTCTCAGAGGAGGAGAAAGTTCCAAGGTGCAGTCAGCGGGAGAAGTGACCACATTAGGTTCCGACCCGAGTTCCACCGCTCTGGAAATCGTTGGCAGAGTTGAGAAAGAAAAGTGAGACCAAGAGGAGGAAAAAGAAGAGCCAGAAGACAGAGATTTCAGCTGCTCTGTTTGCTGGACGATTAGGGTGTCTCTGTGTCCCCCTTCTTTCTCTGACTCGTGGGCATCTTCAGTTGCCAGCAGAACGTTGCTGCTACCTCTCTGGCTTGGGTGGCATCTGGCGCTTTCGCATTCAGCTCTCTGATTGGTGATCTGCCACTCCACCAGGTCTATGGTCTCTGGCCTGTTTGGGGCTTTCCACATGAGCCGCCTAGGAAAGCTCACAGACTGATTCCACACCCTCTGGATCTTTTCTCTTGGGCCCCTCAGAGACTGACTCTTAACTTGTGTTCTGGGTGCCAACAGCTCTTCAAAATCTGTTCGTGGCTGAAGGTCTGAGTTTGTTGACCTTTGACCTATACTTTCCATGTAAAGGGGATTATGGGTACTTAAGTTATCCTCATCAGGAACAAATGAGAACGTCCTTGCTGGGTTAGGCTGGCTCTCCTTAAGTGGTCCCTCTACATGAGCTGGCTCATGAGACTCAGTGGTACTGGAGGAAAAGGCCATCCCATCGCGATGACTGCTCCTGTCTTCTGGGACTGAGTTATTTCCCCTGCTTTGTTCAAAATGGTAGAGAAGGAAAAGACTTGAAAGAGAAGAAGGAGACAAGTTGTGATACAGATTCATAAGAAAGGGGTTTTCATGGTTATCATATTTTATATAGCAAAGGCCTAACAACATTAAAGCACTGACGTACAACATCACTTTCAAGATCCTATTCTAGGGAAGACAAGACAGGGACATCCAGAGTTGTGAGCAGGATGAGGAATTTCCATTAAAATATCAATCTCTAGCCTGTCCCGCTCCTCTCTAGTTTGAATCCGTAAAATATCTGGGTTCAAATGTAACAGTTTGCTCCTGTATAAGCTTTGGTTTTGGGGAGTACAGACAGGTACCCCAGCTTTTGGTTGTATATTCCATCTTTCTGGAGGGTGCCCAGAACCCACTGTTATATGCATAGGTCTTGGCAGTATCTCAATCAGAAATTTCCCATTGTATCCCATCTCAGTAACTCTGGGGACTAAAAAACCGTCTCTGATATAAAACAAAATTTGTAAGACATTGCTGAAGGGGAAAGCCCTCTCCCTGGATCAGAAGGACAAGAGTTTCTAAAGACAGAACAGAAAACGCTCTTAGAGAGTTCAAAAATCATAGTTGAGAAATCAACTTCATGCTACCATCCTGAACTAAGAGGATTTAAACTCTACGCTTGGTTATTGTAAAATACAGAAAACACAAACTGACAAGAGAGGGAAATTTTTACAATTTCAGCAAATATAATGTGGGTCAATCATTAGTGAAAAATTCACTGGATGAAAAAATATGTATATTAAAAACAATACCCTTTTGGTTTTTCTGCATGATTGGTCAATGAGTGGATACTGAGCCAAGTACCACAGGTGGCCATGCAATCTAATTCATGTTAAAAAGTTGCATAACTCAAGTCCAGGGCCTGAACTACAAGCATTGGGACCCTTCCTTCTGAAAGGTTAGCTGGCAAGTGCTTTCACATAGCCACTAATTCGATTTTCTTCCCCTTCAAGCTAAAGCATAACAACAAATTAATTTTTTCAGTTGTTAAATGTTTAACTCCAACCGGAGGAAAAATAAAATATAAATATTTTCAACAATGTTGAAAACAGTTATCCAAAATGGGGTAATAGATCAGGCAACGAAATGATACGTAGCTTCGAAATTTGACCACAAAAAACAAGCGTGCTCCCAAAGGGTCTGGATTATCAGACAACCTGAATAATTTAGGAAGTAGGGACAATATGGTCTTTTGTCCTAAGCTTGGAAAGATATTTTAAAAATACATCAAATATCATTTCACTTCATATTATATGGCTGCTAGTTTTGGAAGAAGTAATCTAAGGGAGACATATACGTGATTTATGATGGAAACAACTCTATGTCTGAAGGAAAGATACAGATACTTTTGAAATGGTCCCTGGACACTGAGAGAACTGTCACATCAGAAGGAAACTGGAGGGTGGGGTGGGGGTGGGGAAAGGAGACTAAGGGAGGATGCTATTTCCTTTTAAACATAAACACCTACATCGGGAAAGATGAGGACCACTGTGCAGACATAAATCCTGCTCCACCCATGGCTCTGCATCTATGCTCTAACAGCCTTTTATTAGAATGATAGGACTTACTTACTTATGCCTGTGCGTCCACAGGTGAGAAAGGGCAAACATGTGACAGGGAAGAAAAGTTGTAACTATCATTAATTCCAGGCGATCACGCAACACTAACAGACACTTGCTCTAAACAATACACACATCCAAGAGAGAAGATGCATGTTCTTCAATGTTTCTTTCCCCTCATTCATGAGAATAATATCTAATAATGTTTCAGGTAAAATCTTGTGACTTTAACTCTCCAGTCTTATCATGTAGAATTTTATCTAACCATCTGTTTGCTAGAGATCTATAAAATTTCATCTTCGTGAAGCATGGGCTTATCTTAATCGTGAAAGAGAAATTTTAAATAAGGCCAGGAATCATGAACAAGTCTTAAGTTTAAAAACTGGTTCATGTGCACTATGTTAGAGAGACGATCGTGGGTTTCAGCAAGAAAGTAAATATATTAGATACTAGGTGAGTATTATAGAGTGTTAAATCTACATGAAGTTATTAATTGCTTTGTGAAGATTTGTTTTTCTTGAAATTATTTGGGTTTTTTTTCTATTTAAAAATGTTATTGGGAATAATTCCTTTGGAGCTAGTTGATTTTGCAGCTTACTAGAGAACCCTTATAAAACATTTTCAATAGAAAAATGAAGCATTTCTAAAAATGAGGTAAGGATCAGATTTAAAATGTTTCAATACATGATTCAAAAATCTTCTACTACAGGTTTTCAAGGGCTAATAGCCCTTAAAGACCACTAGTTGCAATTTACCCTCACCCACCACTACTGACTGCAGATTTACAGTTGCTGGTCCATAAATTTGCTTTGTAAAAGCATCTATGTATTTCAGTCATTGTTCTCACACGTGAATACTGCTAACTTCACACAAATGCTTTTGTATTTTAATCTGAACATCATTGTTAGGACATACTGCTCAATATAATTGGAAGATCAAATCATATTGGCTCAATTCCTACTTCACCAGTAATTCAATGAGCGTATCCTTTGAAGACTGAGAAGTGAAAACACAGATTTAAGGAAGGAATTCTATATGTAAATGGAATGCTGTGCTTTAACTACAACTTACGTAGGATATATATACATACATATATGTATATATACATATACACACTGTATGTTATAGATTACATAATTTGTATAACACTAAAAGAGCACCCATATAATTTTACAGCTTCTTATATACTAATATAAATGCTGAATACACTATTCATGCATCTGTCTAAACTCTTTTTTCCAATAGAAGTAATTTCCATGATTTTTGAGATGTGCTCTACTCCCATGAGTAAATCCTAGAAACATAACACCTACATGTTTTTAGTCACTAACAACCAAGTTTCCTGAGATTAGCTCACTTCCAAATTTCTTACCATGCCCTAATGTAGTTGCCCTTAAAGTTTTATAATAAACACAAATTTAATAAAATCAGACTATGTGGGTTTTATCTTTTGACAGAAACAGCTGTGAAGTCTCAGAAATACATTAACAAGCTCTGTCAAAAATGTACGGTTTAAAATTGCTTAGAAATTTCACAGTGTAGAGATGTTGACCACAGCTGCCTCTGAGCAGTAGAGTGAGCAGACTGTTCGAAGCACGCTGTATCACTTAGTAGTGCATATTTTATTCTTTCCTTCATATAATATTCTATAATAATATGTTAACATCTGATTTTAAACCACAGAATTTGATTTTGATTGATAAATTGGAGGTTTTTTTTTAAAATCTCAAATCAAGAATTACAGTCTTACCATTCAGATGTATTACAATCTCCTACTTGACTGCTTTTTTGAAAATCTATAATTTTGTTCAGAAAATTGTCCAAATATCATTAAGATTGGGAGATTAAATATAATATTTGAAGCTGCGTCTAACATGGATATGGTTTATATATATATTTTTTTCTGTAACTTTTCCTTTTGTCTTGATTTGTTTCCTTTTTCTTTTTCACTACAGTTTCTCAACTTGAGTTCTCAGCTATTTTAGACTTAATAATAAGATGATGGGCTGTAATGGGCTGACAGCTGTATATCTGTCTGAGCTTGGAACTAGCTTTGCTCCCAAAATCCACTGCACCCACACAGTTATCCTCCCTCATTACTCACATTGCGCTCTCTCCCAGTTCTTCATAGAGATGTGCTCCTGGTGGTGGTGGTGGCGGGGGCGGGGGCGGCGCAGGCGCAGCTGGTACAGGAGCTGCAGGCTTGGCTGCAGGCATAGCAGACTGAATTCTTGCGGTCTTCGTGCACTCAGCCTGGCGTCTTGAGTAGAGTAAGGTTGTCTTGTAAGACTCAGTTTGGAAACCACAATCAATAGGCTATTGTCTTAATAACGAGGTTCTGTTATCAGGGGATTCACTTAAATTATACACAAATATTTGAACTAATAAATCGATATAACAGAAGCGTTCTTGTGTTCCATATGTAAATATTTGCCCCCTGAAGAAACAGCAGAATTCACAGACGTAATGGCCAGGATACTAGTGTTAGAGGTGATCTGTGGTTTTAAATGTCACAGACAGTAATTCTTTTAAAAAATTAAGTCATCAAATTTTAGAAATGATTAGAATATACTTTTACCTTTCATGTTAGTGTTGTAACAAGTTGTCTAAAATCAGCTTAAACATGCACACATACGTATGCACACACACACACACCTCAAAATAAGCCCAAATAATTGCAAAGAAAATAATACAGAGTCCAGTATGTTATTACAAGTTGGTTGATATAATCTGTGATTTCTCATTTTCTATCACGTATATTCATGTGCAAAATATTTGTAATCATACTTACACTTTAAACCTGTTTTGGAAAGCAGTGTGCAAGAAGAAGAGAAAGTGACATTAGAAATATTGTACTAATGGCTTTATAAAGTGATCTGCTATAAATTATATGCAGTTTACTGAATAAGCTCTTAATGACAGTTAATGATTCAGGAGAAGGGAGGACTTCAGTACAGCGAGTGAATGTGTAGCCCCTCATTATTACGGGTGCAGACTTACAAGTTACAAAAACATTTACCACAAAGAAATAAATAACTGAACCAAAGGAAGGAAGAAAAAAAAACTGTAGTAAATCATGGAGCTGTGGGTTTCAGTTCTAATAAGACTATGGAAACTTGAGAATGGCCGGATGTTTGTAAGGGCTTGTTTCTTTACGTGGAGAAATCATTGATTTTACTGGTATAAGGATCTGGTACATGCCTTTGAGGAACAGTCCAATGAAAATGGAGAAAGAGTACCAGAGAATAAATGTGGAAATTAGGAACATCAGATTAAATGCAATAATTGATTTGTTAAAGAAACAGAGAAACCCTGTCTCAAACAAAAAAGAAACATATTAAGCTTAACTGTAGCTATCAAACGTTATGTCTGCAACTCCATAGGACCTTTGTGAGGAAAGTATCCATTTACCACCTTCACCTTGAATGTTTCAAGGCGGAATTAACTCACTGGACTCAATTTGAGAGACAGTTGCTTAGAGACTGAAAAGATGGTTACAATGATGATGGGTTTTGATTGTCAGCTTGACACCCATAGGAAGACAGAGTCTCACTGGAGAACTGTGGGTGGTCTAGTTAGAGTTTCCGCCCACTTCTCACAAGCTAGCATCCCCTGAGAAGAAGGCACCACAGCTAGGAAGACTCTACCATCAGATTGCCTGGAGGTAAATCTAAGGGACATTTTCTCCATTAAGGATTGATGTGGGAGAGCCTGGCTCACAGTGGCCAGTGACATTCCTGAGAATGTATGCTTGGCTGTGTTAAGAAAGACAGGGGAACAAGAGCCTGGAAGTAGGCAGAACCCCTCTGCTGTCTGTTTCAGATCCTGCCTCCAGGTTCTTGTCTTGAACTTCAGACCTGGCTTCCCTTGGTTATAGATTATAACTTGTAATCTTTCTTCCCCAAGTTGTTTTTGGTCAGTGTTTTATCTCAGCAAAAGAAAGCAAATTAGGACAGAAAGGTTTCAGTGTCAGAATACATTAGGAACATCTTAATACTTTCCCCTGTAGGTATTTTAAATAATGAATAGCATTTCAACCATTATTTCTTACATCAAGCATTTATGAGAGTTATTCTAGTTGTCCATTATTCACTTTTTGTGGCACCCATAGGGGTCCTCCTCCTCCTTTTAATAAAGTCTTCAATTTTTTTGTCTCTCTCTTTTTTTTTTTCCAGAGCTGAGGACCGAACCCAGGACCTTTCACTTGCTAGGTAAGTGCTCTACCACTGAGCTAAATCCCCAACCCCCTTCATTTTTTTTTTTTAATGACTACCAATAGGGAC
This sequence comes from Mus musculus, assembly GCF_000001635.26. NCBI lineage: Eukaryota > Metazoa > Chordata > Mammalia > Rodentia > Muridae > Mus > Mus musculus. Next base: position 74,624,663 of record NC_000076.6, on the reverse strand, counting down.
ACATTTCTAATTTCTCATACATTATATCAGGCTGGATGTATGCCCTGCTTACTTCAAATTGCAGGTATTAAAATACTTAAGTTCCTTGACCACTTTCCAGATGTTCAGTAGTTTTGGCACAGGCAGGAAAACACGACAGAGTAGTTACACCATCAATAGTTTGCAAACACTGAAGCTACTTTACCAGGTAGCATCCCGAATACCTTCCAGAGAATATCCACCCAGCAACTGCATACTCACTGTCGGTAGCTTACTAAGACGACCAAGATGGCTGGGATGCAACAGAGGATGATGATGAAGGCCAAGGCCAGCAAGGCCCCTTCTGTGTACCCCAAGCTTTCTCCTCGCTTCTTGATGCTCGTCACTGCCTCAGGTGTCCGAATCTCCAGAATGCGCCCTCCTTCCCCGTAATACGGCTGGAAGTCTTTATTGATATCGAGCAGTTTGCCGTCCAGGAACCTTTTGTTGTGTGACAGATTGAAAAACTAATTATATTCAAAGAGAGAAGGTGATTTGACATTAAAACACATAAGGGGGAGGGGGAATGGGATGAGGAATTATGGGAGGGAAGACTGGGAGGCAATGGCTGGAATGTAAATAAATAAAACAATTAATAAAAAAAGACATCTTTTAAGACTCTGGATTTAAAAAGCAAACTGTGTGTGATGATTAGTATTAATTATTAACTTGAGACCTGGGAAGCAAGTACAGCTGTGAGGGATTGTGTGGGTTAGGGTTAGTCTCTGGGAATGGCTATAAACTGTTGTGTTCTTGGTTTAACGCTTGTAGTATGTTAATTGGGTTCCCAAAATTGCAGGTAGAATACACATGTAAGACTCTGAGGGTCCCTGCCCCTAGTTGGTTTTGGTAAATAAAACTGCTGGCAGTCAATGGCTGGGCAGGGAGACAGAGGTGGGACTTTAAGATTCACCCGCAAGGGGACCAAGAGGGATTTAGAGCTGCCATGCTGGGAAAGGAATAGCTGCCAGGACTGAGAGTTACAGAAGAGTGAGCATAGCAGTCTTGTAAGAGCTGGGGAAGAGCTCCTGTGTTGGTTGCTCTCTTTCAACTGTGGATGCCCTTGATAAGTTCTGTCCACACCCAGCCTCCATGACTACTCTACCACAGGGAACCATAATCGGGTACTGTAAATAACTTTTCTCCAAGTTAAGTTTAGTCTCCTTAAGTTGTTTTTGTCACAGTTATTGACAGAAACTACAGATAATAATTATACACTGCTTACTCTAAGAAGTAAGAAGAAAGGATGTGAACACCCTCATAGTAAACAAACAGGAAGGTTTAAGTAGATAGACAGGCTTATCATCATGACAGGATACAGGAGAAGAGTGTGAGTGTGTTTTTATGTATTAATTAAGCAGAGGAAAATACAAGCTGAGCATGGTGGTACATGCAGCAATCGCTGAGCTGGGGAGGATGAGACAGAGAACCACCAGGCAGTTGATAGCCCTTCCATGAAAGAATCCCAGTGGCCCCATCAGCCAATAGAGTCTACCTGTTTTCCTAACTAAAATTTCCATGTGACAATATAAGGTAATTAAAATGCTTGTGTTTGTCTCTCCTCTCTGAATCACATACACACACACACACACACACACACACACACAATATATATATATATTTAAGATATGTATTTTAAAGAATATATTAAGATATGTAACATGTATAATATATAGTATATTTCTTAAAATAATATTATACATATATATGTATGTATATATACACATATATACTCATATTATATATGAGGTTCAAACCCAGAGACAGGCATTATGTCCAGGAATCTGGTAATAAATTTGCTAACTATTATTACTAGTTTTGTTTTCTATCTTTGAACTAAAGAATATACACACAGACACACACAGACACACATAGACACACATAGACACACACACACACACAGACAAAGACAGAGAGAGACAGAACCAGAGGAGATGTTCAGATTTCAGATAATAAAAATTGAGAGAAAAATCTTATTGTCCATGGCTGAGCATTATTTATAAGCAACAATTATCATACCTTGGTATATTTTGGTAAAGCTAAATTTCCATTCCTGTAGTTTTAATGCTAAAATCTACATTTTTGGTCTTGGAGTGTGAGCATGTGTGCTTACAAATAAGCCATAAAGTACTTATGAAAAGTTCATAGGCTTCAAAAGTCTACAGTTTACTCAAATAGTTCCAGAAAATTCTAAATGCCTAATTTTATCTCTTCAAAAAATTAATTTCATTTTCTATGTTCTTTTGTGGTTTGCTCTTCTAGATATTTTATCCTAAATTTTCATGAATGCTGTTAAATTACATCCCAACCATTTTTGTCTTTACCACCAGTTAGCATCCTTAAAATGCAGACACATATCTTTTTCTAAAATCTTGTGATCTATTACCAAAATTAAAACAAAATTATATGGAACATAAAGGAGGCTGGTAGGTTAAAAAAATCTAGGGGAAGTTCTATTAAGAACAACTGTCAGAAATAAATGTATGAACCTGCTTTTAAAGTCTCATATGAACTGTGTTTACATATGACTACATATCGATGTACATTTTAAATTAAAATGAAGTTTAAGTAAAACATCTTCCCAACGATCTTCAGGACACTAGATGTCACTAGAGTCCAGCAAAAAACTGGATGAAGAATTAAGGGAATTAGAACAACAGTCAATGGAATCTATGTAATAACATTCTATTTAAGATTTCAGCCTTTCTTTCCTGGTTTTGTTTCTTTTCTTCTTCTTCTGTACTCTACTGCCTTGTCCCCTTCCTCCTAGTTCCCTCCCCCTCTGCCCTTTCCCATCCTCCTCTTCCTCCTCCCCCTTTTCCTTCGGATCCCCACATCCCTTTCTCTTTTTCCTTTGGATTCTGCTTTAATACATAATGTAGAGCTCCATGACAGTGATTTTTCCTTTACTTAACTCTTCTGATTCAGGACATGAGATGGGTTTGTTTGTTTGTTTGTTTTTCTCTTACCATAGAGTTGTATGGAAGAAAGCTCAGTTTCTTCCTAACCTTCAAACCGGCTGAAGTCCTTGAGGCAATCACCTCACTAGGAGTCTATTTCCTTTTCAACAGCCTCTTGAATCAAGAGTGTGGAGTTCCTTTGCAGAGGTCTCAAAGTGCTGTTTTGGTCCTGACTTCAGCAGAGTCCTGTTGCCCCGGAGGCTCCTGACCCCAGTCCAGCCCACGCAGGATTTCGGTTATCCGTAAATAAGAATCACCTATAGGTGCTATTGTTCCCACATGGAGGTGAAGTGCAATAAAAACCACTTACTTAAAAAGCTCATTTCTGTCGATGGCTCTGTTGGTCTGCGGGTCGATGGCATAGACAGTCAGGTCGCACTTGCTATAGTCTTCTAGGGAGTAGGCGTCTCCATGGCGACGGGCACCTATGGACTCCACCACAACCTTGGCACCAGGAATTTGCTCCTGAACGTAGCGATCCAAAATCCTAAATATAAAATAACACATAAATATGACATTCTGATGGACTTAGTGACGGGATAAAAAAGCAATCCTCTACCTGAAATGACATTTAGTAAATGACAGCTGGTTTTCACTAATGTTTACTGGAAAATGCCTATATGGGTTTTCGACGTTCAATTCCCAATGGTGCTAGAAGCTGAGTTTGAAAAGAGGTTATTTATCAACCATGTGCTGTTTTTAAGTCTCAAATCCTGAGTTTATGACATCATTTGAGTATTTACCTGGCTCGTGGAAAATGTCATCTATAGAAATGAAGCAGGAATTTAGGAATCACAGGACACTGGGACTCTCCACCCACGTTATATCATAAATGACGCCTCTACAGGAGTGTCTGACACTCCCAACATGGTGGACGAATAGGACACCCATTTCCCCAGGGTTATAAAGATCCTCAGAACATAGTCGCAATGGAAGAATATAGACAATTTTTGTGAGTTTACAAGATTAAATATTGCATGAAAATCTCAGAAGCTAGCTACAAAAAATAAAAGAAATTTAAAGAAGTGTTATTATCTTATATGGAAAAAGAAATAATTAAAAGAAAAATAGAAATAATGTTAGCCATTAGATCATTTCTTTAAAGTATAACTTTTCTCTAGTTCTATAACTTGCTTTTAATTGGGAATACCTATTATTAACATTTGTTATTTCCTATATTCCTATAAATAGAAATTCTTTAATAACTTTATTATTAAAACATTATATCATTAAACACTTGTAGAACACATTAGGGTATATATCAAAGACTTATATTTAAATGGAAATGTATTAACAATAACCATATATGGCAACTCCTTTTGAGGCAGTGTCTCACTGTGTACCATAGGCAGACTTAAAGCTCAATCCATAGAACACAGTCTTTTCACACAGAAATCCTTCTTAACCCAAAATACCATAATTCTTACATCTTTTCAACATATTTTCTTTTCTACTTACTGGCTCCCTTTCATTTTATGTTCTTTTATGTTATATAGAGAGACATAGGGAGATTAACAAAGTTAGCATCTTAGTAAAAAAAATTTGAATTCAGTGTATGTGTGTGTATATGTGTGTGTGTGTGTGTGTATATATATATATATATATGAAACATAATGTGTCATGATATTGTCTCTGTGCATATTATCATACTATGAAGCTTTGTAAGTTTCCAGGAAACACCCAAAGAAAATACTAGGCAGTAAAATACCTTTTCACGCTTTGTAGAGTCTAGAGAATAGTCTGCAGCAGCAGGCCTTGCTTTTGATTTTGAGTGAGTGCAAACATCAGATAATGAAGAACAACAAGAACACAGACACCCGTCCTGTCCACGCCAGCACCAGGGTACCTTGGGCGCAGAGTCTGCGGACACCCACAAGGTACCCACAGGACCATCCAAGGAATCTTAAGACCTCTGGTGAGTGGATCACAACTTCTGCCAGGAGACAGGTTTGAACACCAGGTATCTGGGCACCTTCCCTGCAAGAGGAGAGCTTGCCTGCAGAGAGTACTCTGACCACAGAAACTCAGGAGAGAGCTAGTCTCCCAGGGCTGCTGATAGAGGCTAACAGAATCACCAGAGGAACAATCTCTAACCAGAGACAAGTATAACAACTAACTCCAGAGATTACCAGATGTGAAAGGCAAACGTAAGAATCTTACTAACAGACCAAGACCACTCACCATCATCAGAATCCAGCATTCCCACCCCACCCAGTCCTGGGCACCCCAATACACCCGAAAAGATAGTCCCTGATTTAAAAGCATATCTCATGATGACGGTAGAGGACATCAAGAAGGGCTTTAATAACTCACTGAAAGAAATACAGGAGAACACTGCTAAACAGGTAGAAGACCTTAAAGAGGAAGCACAAAAATCCCTTAAAGAATTGCAGGAAAACACGGCCAAACAGGTGATGGAATTGAATAAAACCATCCAAGACCTAAAAAGGGAAGTAGACACAATAAAGAAAACCCAAAGTGAGGCAACGCTGGAGATAGAAAACCTAGGAAAGAAATCTGGAAACATTGATGCGAGCATCAGCAACAGAATACAAGAGATGGAAGAGAGAATCTCAGGTGCAGAAGATTCCATAGAGAACATCGGCACAAAAATCAAAGAAAATAGAAAATGCAAAAAGATCCTAACTCAAAACATCCAGGAAAATCAGGACACAATGAGAAGATCAAACCTACGGATAATAGGAGTGGATGAAAATGAAGATTTTCAACTTAAAGGGCCAGCAAATATCTTCAACAAAATTATAGAAGAAAACTTCTCATACCTAAAGAAAGAGATGCCCATGAACATACAAGAAGCGTACAGAACTCCAAATAGACTGGACCAGAAAAGAAATTCCTCCCGACACATAATAATCAGAACAACAAATGCACTAAATAAAGATAGAATATTAAAAGCAGTAAGGGAAAAAGGTCAAGTAACATATGAAGGCAAGCCTATCAGAATTACAGCAGACTTTTCACCAGAGACTATGAAAGCCAGAAGATCCTGGACAGATGTTATACAGACACTAAGAGAACACAAATGCCAGCCCAGGCTACTATACCCAGCCAAACTCTCAATTACCATAGAAACCAAAGTATTCCACGACAAAACCAAATTCACACATTATCTTTCCACGAGTCCAGCCCTTCAAAGGATAATAACAGAAAAGAAGCAATACAAGGACGGAAATCATGCCCTAGAACAAGCAAGAAAGTAATCCCTCAACAAACCAAAAAGAAGACAGCCACAAGAACAGAATGCCAACTCTAACAACAAAAATAATAGGAAGCAACAATTACTTTTCCTTAATATCTCTTAATATCAATGGACTCAATTGCCCAATAAAAAGACAGACTAACAGACTGGCTACACAAACAAGACCCAACATTCTGTTGCTTACAGGAAACCTATCTCGGGGGAAAAAGACAAACACTACCTCAGAGTGAAAGGCTGGAAAACAATTTTCCAAGCAAATGGTCTGAAGAAACAAGCTGGAGTAGCCATTCTAATATTGAAAAAAAATCGACTTCCAACCCAAAGTTATCAAAAAAGACAAGGAGGGACACTTTATACTCATCAAACGTAAAATCCTCCAAGGGGAACTCTCAATTCTGAATATCTATGCTCCAAATGCAAGGGCAGACACATTCATTAAAGAAACCTTAGTAAAGCTCAAACCACATATTGCACATCACACAGTAATAGTGGGAGACTTCAACATACCACTTTCATCAATGGACAGATCATGGAAACAGAAACTAAACAGGGACACAGTGAAACTAACAGAAGTGATGAAACAAATGGACATAACAGATATCTACAGAACATTTTATCCTAAAACCAAAGGATATATACCTTCTTCTCAGCACCTCATGGTAAGTTCTCCAAAATTTACCATATAATTGGTCATAAAACAGGCCTCAACAGATACAAAAATATTGAAAGTGTCCAATGCATCCTATAAGACCACCATGGACCAAGGCTGATCTTCAATAACAACATAAATAATGGAAAGCCAACATTCACGTGGAAAATGAACAACACTCTTCTCAATGATACCTTGGTCAAGGAAGGAATAAAAAAGGAATTAAAGACTTTTTAGAGTTTAATGAAAATGAAGCCACAACATACCCAAACATATGGGACACTATGAAAGCATTTCTAAGAGGGAAACTCATAGCTCTGAGTGCCTCCAAAAAGAAACTAGAGAGAGAACACACTAGCAGCTTGACAACACACCTAAAAGCTCTAGAACAAAAGGAAGCAAATTCACCCAAGAAGAGTAGACAGCAGGAAATAATCAAACTCAGGGGTGAAATCAACCAAGTGGAAACAAGAACTATTCAAAGAATCAACCAAAGATTAGCTGGTTCTTTGAAAAAATCAACAAGATAGATTAAACCCTTAGCCAGACTCATGAGAGGGCACAGGGACAGCATCCTAATTAACAAAATCAGAAATGAAAAGGGCATAACAACAGATCCTGAATAATTCCCAAATACCATCAGATCCTTCTACAAAAGGCTATACTCAACAAAACTGGAAAACCTGGACCAAATGGACAAATTTCTAGACAGATACCAGGTACCAAAGTTAAATTATGATCAAGTTAACAATCTAAACAGTCCCATATCCCCTAAAGAAATAGAAGCAGTCATTAATAGCCTCCCAAACAAAAAAGCCCGGGACCAGATGGGTTTAGTGCAGAGTTCTATCAGACCTTCAAAGAAGATCTGATTCAGTTCTGAACAAACTATTCCACAAAATAAAAGTAGAACGTACTCTACCCAACTCATTCTATGAAGCCACAATTACTCTGATACCTAAACCACAGAAAGATCCAAAAAAGATAGAGATCTTCAGACCGATTTCCCTTATGAATATCAATGCAAAAATGCTCAATAAAATTCTTGCTATCTGAATCCAAGAACACATTAAAACAATCATCCATCCTGACCAAGTAGGTTTCATTCCAGGGATGCAGGGATGGTTTAATATACGAAAATCCATCAATGTAATCCATTATATAAACAAACTCAAAGACAAAAACCACATGATCATCTCGTTAGATGCAGAAAAAGCATTTGACAAAATCCAACACTCATTCATGATAAAAGTCTTGGAAAGATCAGGAATTCAAGGCCCATACCTAAACATGTTAAAAGCAATCTATAGCAAACTAGTAGCCAACATCAAGGTAAATGGTGAGAAGCTGGAAGCAATCCCACTAAAATCAGGGTCTAGACAAGGCTGCCCATGTTCTCCCTACCTATTCAACATAGTACTTGAAGTCCTAGCCAGAGCAATTCAACAACAAAAGGAGATCAAGGGGATACAAATTGGAAAAGACGAAGTCAAAATATCACTTTTTGCAGATGATATGATAGTATATATAAGTGACCCTAAAATTTCCACCAGAGAACTCCTAAACCTGATAAAGAGCTTCAATGAAGTAGCTGGATATAAAATTAACTCAAACAAGTCAATGGCCTTTCTCTATACAAAGAATAAACAGGCTGAGAAAGAAATCAGGGAAACAACACCCTTCTCAATAGTCACAAATAATATAAAATACCTTGGTGTGACTCTAACCTAAGGAAGTTACAGTTCTGTATGGAAAGAACTTCAAGTCTTTGAGAAAGAAATTAAAGAAGATCTCAGAAGATGGAAAGATCTCCCATGCTCATGGATTGGCAGGATCAATATAGTAAATATGGCTATCTTGCCAATAGCAATCTATAGATTCAATGCAATCCCCATCAAAATTCCAACTCAATTCTTCAACGAATTAGAAAGGGCAATCAGCAGATTCATCTGGAATAACAAAAAACCTAGGATAGCAAAAACTCTTCTCAAGGATAAAAGAACCTCTGGTGGAGTCACCATGCCTGACCTAAAGCTTTACTACAGAGCAATTGTGATAAAAACTGCATGGTATTGGTATAGCGACAGACAAGTAGACCAATGGAACAGAATTGAAGACTCAGAGATGAACCCACATACCTATGGTCACTTGATCTTCAACAAGGGAGCTAAAACCATCCAGTGGAAGAAAGACAGCATTTTCAACAATTGGTGCTGGCACAACTGGTTGTTATCATGTAGAAAATACGAATTGATCAATTCCTATCTCCTTGTACTAAGGTCAAATCTAAGTGGATCAAGGAGCTCCACATAAAACCAGAGACACTGAAACTTATAGAGGGGAAAGTGGGGAAAAGCCTCGAAGATATGGATACAGGGGGAAAAATTCCTGAAAAGAAGAACAATGGCTTATGCTGTAAGATCGAGAATTGACAAATGGGACCTCATGAAACTGCAAAGCTTCTGTAAGTCAAAAGACACTGTCAGTAAGACAAAAAGGCCACCAACAGATTGGGAAAGGATCTTTACCTATCCTAAATCAGATAGGGGACTATTATCCAATATATATATAAAGAACTCAAGAAGATGGACTCCAGAAAATCAAATAACCCCATTAAAAATGGGGCTCAGATTCCAAACGCTGACACCATTGCATACACTAGCAAGATTTTGCTGTAAGGACCCAGATACAGCTGTCTCTTGTGAGACTATGCTGGGGCCTAGCAAACACAGAAGTGGATGCTCACAGTCAGCTATTGGATGGGTCACACAGCCCCCAATGGAGGAGCTAGAGAAAGTACCCAAGGAGCTAAAGGGATCTGCAACCCTATATGTGGAACCACAATATGAACTAACCAGTAGCCCGGAGCTCTTTTCTCTAGCTGCATATGTATCAAAAGATGGCCTAGTCAGCCATCACTGGAAAGAGAGGCCCTTTGGACTTGCAAACTTTATATGTCCCAGTACAGGGGAACGCCAGGGCCAAAAAGGGGGAGTGGGTGGGTAGGGGACTGGTGGGGGGCATGGGGGACTTTTGGGATAGCATTGGAAATGTAAACGAGGAAAATACCTAGTTAAAAAAAAATGGGGCTCAGAGCTAAACAAAGAATTCTCACCTGAGGAATACCGAATGGCTGAGAAACACCTGAAAAAATGTTCAGCATCCATAATCACCAGGGAAATGTAAATCAAAACAACCCTGAGATTCCATCTCACACTAGTCAGAATGGTTAAGATCAAAAATTCAGGTGACAGCAGATGCTGTCGAGGATGTGGAGAAATAGGAACACTCCTCCATTTTTGGTGGGATTGCAAGCTTGTACAACCACTCTGGAAATCAGTCTGGCAGTTCCTCAGAAAATTGGACATAGTACTACAGCAATACCTTTCCTGGGCATATATCCAGAAGATGTTCCAACTAGTAAGAAAGACACATGCACCACTATGTTCATAGCAGCCTTATTTATAATAGCCAGAAGCTGGAAAGAACCCAGATGCCCCTCAACAGACGAATGGATACAAAAAATGTGGTGCATTTACAGAATGGAGTACTACTCAGCTATTAAAAAGAATGAATTTGTGAATTCCTAGGCAAATGGATGGACCTGGCGGGCATTATCCTGAGTGAGGTAACCCAATCACAAAAGAACTCAAATGATATTTACTCACTGATAAGTGGATATTAGCCCAGAAACTTAGAATACCCAAGACATAAGTTAAAATTTGCAAAACACATTATACTCAAGAAGAATGAAGACCAAAGTGTGGACACTTTGCCCCTTCTTAGAATTGGGAACAAAACACCCATGGAAGGAGTTACAGAGACAATTTTGGAGCTGAGACAAAAGGATGGACCATCTAGATATTGCCATATCCAGGGATCCATCCCATAATCAGCTTCCAAACGCTGACACCATTGCATACACTAGCAAGATTTTGCTGAAAGGACCCTGATATAGCTGTCTCATGTGAGACTATGCCGGGGCCTAGCAAACACAGAAGTGGATGCTCACAGTCAGCTATTGGATGGATCACAGGGCCCCCAATGGAGGAGCTAGAGAAAGTACCCAAGGAGCTAAAGGGATCTGCAACCTTATAGGTGGAACAACATTATAAACTAACCAGTACCCCGGAGCTCTTGACCCTAGCTGCATATGTATCAAAAGATGGCCTAGTTGGCCATCACTGGAAAGAGAGGCATATTGGATATGTAAACTTTATAAGCCCCAGTACAGGGGAATGCCAGGGCCAAAAAGTGGGAGTGGGTGGGTAGGGGATTTGGGGGGTGGGTATGGGGGACTTTTGGGATAGCATCAGAAATGTAAATGAGGAAAATACCTAATTAAAAAATATAAACAAAGATTAAATTAAATGGTATGTTTTTATAACAGTCCGAGGGGTTATGGTCCCTAAATATTAGACTTAAACCCACTAATAATATTGGTTAAAAGAGTTCCACATATAAGAAAGAGTCTATGACATCAACTCAATTCAACACTGCAGTGCCTACTTGCTACTCAAAGTGATAGATTCACTGTTATTTTAATTTAAAAATCAAATGATGATTAAATTCATTCTTTCTTCTCCCCTCTGGTAGCCATCTGGAGGGAACTCACAGTATGATTTTATCCATCCCAACAGCTACCAAAGTATCTAAAATAGATCCTTGGTTCAACACTCTTGAGTTCAGGCTTAGACACTAAAGGAAAATAGAGGGTTAACACAGCTTTGGAGGAGGAATGCTTTGTGAGCTTTTCAAGAGACTCTAATGGACTTTGATTTGGACTGTTAAAACACACACCCTACATCTTTGGCTTCTCCTGGTTTCCTGCCTAGGTCTTGTTATGCTAATAACTCTTGTCTTAACTTTTCCCTCACATTTCTAGTGTAGGAGTTAGTCAAGAATTCCTTTCCTCCCTACAGCACTTTTGAGGTCCCCTAGATAGGCTCACTAGAGGGGCACCCCAACTGCCATGTCTGAAAATCCCACCCAACAGTATGAAGTCAGCTTTGGTCAGTGTCCTGATTCTTTGAATGGCACCTCTAAAGAGAGGAGGATAATAAGAAATAATAACAGGAGAGGACACAACCGACAGTTTATGCATAGGGACCTCAGTTCATGTCCTTGGCCATAAGCTGAAAATGTCCTTGGTTCTGTCTTGACTGGAGGCCCAAAACTTCCAGAAGTTCAGAGAATAGAGTCTTGGTGGAGATCCAACATTTCAGTTAGATGGGTCAACAACCTGATTAAGGGATCACCCTCAGAAAGGTGGGTACCCCTACAGCTATGCTAAAGAGATAGGAGGAATAATTAGCATTTTAATGAGATAACATAAAGCTCTTTCCCAGACTTCCCATTCTCTAGCACAGTAGCTGAGAAGGCTTTGTAAGTCTGCCTGCTTTTCTGCCTTACTCAGAAAATAGTGACTTTTCATTTTCTTTTCTAAGTATGTGCTTTCCTTAATGATTTGAGCTTCACTTTTTCTCTGAAGCTGTCCTCCCCCATGTAGCTCCTTATTGAGCATGTGACTGGCCTCCACACAGGCTTAACTCCAAAACCACAAGGCATTTTCCCTTTTCTGTTCCATATTTCTCTTCCAGGAACTTGCTAAGATTTACAGCTTGCCCATTCTGTATTTTTTCTTTTTCTTTTTTAAACTCAATAAAAGTGTCCTTGAGCTACCTTTGGGGTCCATTTTTAATTTTTTTTATTAACAAGACTAAGAACCGTAAAAGGGGTCCCTGATACCTCTAGTAATGCATAGTGATTCTTCCAGGTCTTCTTGACGTTTGCACCCACAGGGTGAGTCTTCTTGGAGAAACTCACAGCTGTACTCTGGTTGTGTCTTTCTATGTGTCCCTCTCTGTTTACAGTTAAAGTCTGTGTTAGAACACCAACTCTATTTCATTAAACAAAACAAATCTTCAATACACAATCCATGCAAGCCAGGCATGACCACACACACAGGCTTGCAATCCTAGGATTTGGGAGGTAGAGGCAGGGGAATCAAAGGCTCAAGGTCATCACAGATAATTTGGTCTAGATGAGAACTGTCTCAGGACAGACAGACAGAAAGAGAGATAGAGAAGGGGGAGAGGGATGGGGATGGGGGCTGGAAGGGGAAGGGGGAGGGAGAGAAAGAGGAGGGGGGAGGGAGAGAGAAAGGAGAGAGAGCAAGACAGAGACAGAGAGAGAGAGAGACAGAGAGACAGAGTGAGACAGAGAATGCAGCCCATGCTTCCTTGAATTGATCTTAATTGTGCTAGGATTATTGGTGCATGCTAGCATGCTGGTTAAATTTATCTGTAGATTAAATGCTCCTTCTGGGATACATCCTTGAAGTATTTCAGAGAGCAACATATTTGAAAATGTTGGGACATCTTGAAATAACATTGTTTCAAATATCAAACTGACCTACTTTCTGCTCTATTAAAAAATGCATTGCCTTAAGAGTCTAGCCTGTGCTATATTTTGCCCTTATTAAAGAAAAATTGCAATCTTAACTTTGGAAGAAATTTGTATAACAGCGCATGCTAGGAGATACTGCCAATTATAGTGAAATGTTTTGTTTGCTTGATTGATCTCTAACTTTGGTCGGCCAGACACTGGAAGCCTGTCTCATTAAGTGCGGCTTTCTTTTATAGCTGTCTTAGTCATTGCCTTCTTCACTTCTCAGGTTCTTTCTAGTGAGATTCCCCAAAGATCCTCCCAACATGGAGGACTCATGGAGAAGAGAAAGTTGATTTCCAAACATTGCACAATGCCTGACTGCAGTGTCCATGGATGGATAGGGAAAGGAGCCTCGACCCATAGTTCAAGATTTTCTTTTTCCCTGAGAGAGTTATACTCACAATAATAATAAAATCCCAATAGTCCCATAAAACACACAAAATGTGAGAGGGGCCTCCATGTCAAATCACTTTATAATTTTGTCATTTTGTAGGTAAAGATGACAGAGATACAGTAGGTATAGAATTCAGAGGTTTGGTTTTCAGTGTTCTATTCTTTTATATATCAGTTGCACAATATTAGATTAGTAATTATAAGTTTACAAAATTTCAAGTTCTTTAAATATAAAATACTTATGTTTAAATACAGCCAATTTATTTATTATATAAGTAAATAAAATATATTAAAAAATAGAAAATAGAAAATCATTGTCTGCATGGAATTGTGTGTTACTAAGTAAACAGGCTAAAATTCCTCCCTCCCACCCCAGTTTTTACTGGACAGACAGTGTTCCACAGATTTGATTGAAGTCAAACATCTGTATTAGGGAGCCTCTAGCTTAGATCCAATTGAAGATACTAATTAATTTGTGGAATTATTAAAATTAAAAAAAACCCTCCGCACTTCTCACTGGTACTGTTAATTCAAGAATCACAAACAATGTGGACATGTGGTTAAAGCATTATAAAAGGTGGCTGTGGATCCCAATGCCTTAGTATAGCGGTGCATAACTTACAGGTTGCATTAGGGATGTTTTGGTATGTTCCAAGAATATTTTTCTTATATGTGCACAGTGATTGCACATCATTCCAGAGAGAGGAAAGTTCAGTGAAATACTCAGAGTGATATGCTATTCAAAGTCAGGTTGAATGAGGGATGCTTCACTAATTCCTTCAAGGTTTCAGAGACGCCCCCCAATAAATGAAGCCTAAAAATAAACTGTAGCCCTTAAGATGAAATAATGTCTAATTTCTGAAGGACAGTTATGGTTAAATGTTTTCATTGCTCCCACAACATAGAAATCAATGTGAACTACACACCCCTTTTTGATATTCTGATTTAAGTGCTGTTGAAGGATGTCTAAAAACAAAATTGTTGGATCATAGCAGTGTTTAGTTTTTAAATGTTTTGAAAGAGTTCCTCCATGGTTTTTTTAATAGTAGCTATATCCTTTTAAATTACATTCATAGTTTCTATAACTATTCTACTTTCTGCACAACCCCACCAACACTACATTTTACTTTGAAGATATTCTAAAAATAAAACCTATCCTCAAATGGTGAAGGTAACTTCCTATTGTGACCTTGGCATGCCCATGCCATGGTTAGCTAAACTTCTGCTTCCTGTAGCTGTTGTCTATTTGTTCTTGAAGAATGCTCTTTTTGAGTCACTTGATCATTTTTATTGGGTTATCTTATATAAAATTTAATGTGGATAAAAGATTCAAATATAAAACTTGAAATCAGAAAAATCAGAAGGTCATATGGGAGGAAGTTCTTGGTACTAGTCTTAGCAATATTTTCCCTGAATGTCACACAAAAAGCACAGATAATGAAACAAACAAGCAAACATAAAACCATGGGACAAAGCAATCTACACAGTTTCTGAACCAATGAGAGATCAGCAGAGTGAAAGGCATATGAGAGGTATGTGTGAACTTGATATCTAGTGAGAGCAGGTTCCAAAAGAAAGTGTGAGATGTTTCGTGCACATGACCCCCTCACCCTTTCTCTCCCATGCTCTTCACTGTATAAAGAAATTGCCTTTGGAAGAACACAAAATTATACTTGAATTTCACTGAACTTATCACACAGGACAAAAGAAAAATGGCTGCCAATTTGAGTAAAAGGTGGATGTAAGGATGAAGATGAGGGGGATGGAGATGACGATGATGCAGACTGTGGGATAATGAAGAAGGAAGGAAGAGAAGCATGAAGAAAAGTAGGAAGAAAGAAGGGAAGGAAGAATTCATTTGGGCACCTTTAACAGAGCACTGTCACTTAGACACAAATCAATGCATAATTAAAACTACTATCTACTCCTCCTTAGAGCAAAAGAGCTCTTTCCCCTGCCCAGGTCTCAAGTGACCCAATGTGGACCACATTTTCACTTGTGCTCTCCAGTCACATTCTTACGGTGCTTGCTGCAGGCCCTTGTTACAGATAGTCTTGCTGTAGGCCTTTGGTGCTATCTGGCAACTGTGTTCCACCCTGATTTCTGTTCTCAACCTGATCCTGCAGCTTCAAAACTCTCCCAATTCATCTCTATGTGCTGAAGCTTGTTCAGTTCAGTTTCTAGCACCTGGGAGCTGCTGGCATGTGGGGAGCATTTTTATGGTAGCAACAGAGAACCCCTTGTCCTTCTCTTAATTGCTTCATGGTCACATAGACCATGCAATTGTCCTATCCCTCAGTCTTTGTAATTCTATGAATCCCACATTTTATATTGATGTAAAATTGCAATAATTTTTACTGCCTTTGACAGGAGTCTGTGTTCTTGGTATCAGTTTAGTCATTAAATTTGTAGTGAATAAGAACTCTAAGAACTTAGAAATTACAAGGGTGACTTTCAGAAGGTTTTTAGACAAATAGACTCTGGTACAACTGTTAAGAAACTATTCTGATATTAGGAAGCTTGAAGGTAAAACCAGGAACTGAAAAAGAGGGGGCGGGGTGGCGATATTTTTGATTATTGGATAAAAGACTGGGATCTGGGTCCCATCTCTGATTACAATGGAGAAACATCCTCAAGTGTTCAAAAGATCATAAGCTTACTACCAAGGCAAGGTGTTCTGATGAACAAAGAACAAAGAGACAGTATTTCCCCATCCCTTAAGACAATGCACATACCAGCAGCCAAATGTGGTCAACATTATCTAGAAATGACCCCCATGACTCTGTCAGGGATGCTGTCTGTTCCAGAGACACAAAGAAATAGTATAAAGTCCACTAAACACGTGGGCTGGCATAGTGCTCTCTAGGCTATTGCTCTCTCTAGCTCTCTTACCTTTCTAGTGTGCTTCTCGTGTTCTGTATAACTATGCTTGTCTTCTATATCAAGCTCTATGTGTCTCAATTGCATTAATTTAATGGAGAACACAAGGACTAGGGAATAGGGAAGAGTCAGAGTGACATCCCAGCAACACACACACTTACTGAAGAACTATTCAGTGATAAAAAGAGATGATCTATATAGCCCTGAAAGGGTGGAGCAACCTTAGATTTTTATGAAGGAAGTCAACTTGAAAAGGCTGCACACTGAATAACTCCATTGTCCTTCGGTTTCCATGGAGATGGTTTTAGAACTCCTTGGGAATTGCAAAGTCTGTGGATTTTCAAGTTCTTTGTGCAAAATGTCATAGCATTTGCATTTAATCTATTCACCTCCTGACAAATGACTTGAACCATCTTTTACCTGACTAATTATAACTAATACAATGCATATGCCATGCAGATAGCTGCTGCACTAGTTTGTCTATACATGCTCAATATAAATGATGTTTTTGTAGGTTGGTTAAATAGATACATAAGGGAAAGTTTACATTACATTCTGGACCCAACAAAAACACAAATATAAAAAGCAAAGAGTATGTTCTAGGGATTGGCTAAGGGAAGTTTGACATTAAAATGTTGTACACAAATCATTACACTTGAATCAGACAGTTAGAAACATATTTTTCTAACAGTGAATGAGATCTGGGTCCTTACATGAGCTACAAAGTGACTTAAAATGAATGACAGATTGATTGGCATCTCCTCTTTCATTTCACATGTGTCATTTACTATGGGTCAGGCTCTGCTTGACTCATCACGAAAATTTTAACCACTCAAGGAGTATCTAACCTATCTCATCTCCCTTCAAGAGTGAAGCCAAAGGAAAGGTCAATGTCCTGAGCCAGCATCAGTTTCCAGGAGGAACAAGAACACACAGATGTCAGATCCCTCTGCATATGAGGGGGAATGTCTGATAGGATAAAGTGGTATGCAACAGAAGTACTCATCTAGAAATCAGATTAGTCCTCTATGGTGATGAGACCAGTTCACAATTGACAATCCATCTGATCACCTGTTAGGGTACCAGGAGACAATGATGGGTCAGTGATGTGCTGGACTTAACTAAATTTACTTAATTATTGTGATGACTTGTATATTCTCAGGCTAGGGAGTGGCACTATTAGAAGGTGTGGCCCTATTGGAGTTAACATGGCCTCATTGGAATAGGTATGTCACTATGGGTATGGGTTTTAAGACCCTCATCCTAGCTGCCTGGAAGCCAGTATTTTGCTAGCAGCCTTCAGATGAAGACATAGAACTCTCAGCTCCTCCTGCACCATGCCTGTCTGGGTGGCTGCTATGTTCCTCCCTTGATGATAATGGACTGAACCTCTGAACCTGTAAGCCAGCCCCAATTAAATGTCCTTATAAGAGTTGCCTTGGTCATGGTTCACAGCAGTAAAATCCCAACTAAGACAATTATCAATTATGAGTACTTTTTGTCTTCTATTGGAACCTAAATCTCATGGCAGCAGCTAGAAGGTAGATTTCTTCTAGAAAGCTAGAAGGTCTGCTTTCCCTCATTCATCTCTTTAGTCGTCATTCTTGGGATGGCTGGTCTAGCTTAGCGTGTTGAAGCTGCAGGAGCAAACATTGCTTAAATCCATAGAATGTATTAGGCACAGAGTGAGTCATAATGTAAATTCTGAATTAGTGTTAATTATGATGGCTCAAATGTATAGAATACACCATAAGGTTGCTTATATTGATAACCCTGGCAAAGACATGCTCTTGGAAAATCTCCATTATTTCCTTTTAACATTCTCTAAAAAATGTTTAATAAATTCTAGTGGTGTTTGAAGCATAGAAGTAAAATGTATAAAATATATATGAAGTCAGAACAAGGTTAATCACAAAATCTTATGAATAAAGGTTTTTAGTCAATTAGTACTTTAAAGTTGAAGAAATAAACATTAATCATTAGGTAATATGACCCATCATGTGTTCTTTGAGAAAGACATTTCATATTGAATGAGTGTGTGAATTTAATAATATGAATTCCAATGTGAAAAAGAATGCATTTGCATAAGACTCAGAATGTGTACAGATGCGTAAGAGATGACATGAAATAAGTGTGTTTCATCAAAACTGACAGTAATTCCTGCTATATGTTCATTTATCAGATAGTTACATATAAGTGAGCATACTGAGGACTTTTTTATACTGAAAATACTCCCTGTGATATTAATGATGAATGTATTAATGTACAGAGTTAATAGTCTTAGTTACCCCTTCTTCAGTATGAATAAATACAACGATTACATATATAATACATATGTATGTATGTATATATATATATATATATATATATATATATATATATACTATGCATGTGCACTTATAAATATACACATATTTACCATACATAGGCAAATGTCAACCACTTGTCTATGCATTTGACACACAGGAAAGAACTATAATACCATCAAAACTATCCTGACTTTGTAAAGTTAATACAAATACTGTAAGACTGGTGTAAGATACTACATTGTATATCATTGACTGTTTCTTGTATGGTCATGGAATATTTGTCTTAGTTTCACTAGTTTGAACACAGAGCTTCTGGTTTGTACTGTTTTAATACGAGGATTTATTCAACATTCTGAAAATTCAACAATGGTGCTTGCTCATGGTCATGAACACATGCCATTGGGTGACTGTATTTCTTAAGTCACTACAGGATACTTTAGCATCACATAGATTTAGACGGAGCAAAAATAAACGAGAGAATAACTGTAGTACTTATCTAAAAAGATTGAATTGAAGATGACTGGCCCATAGCATAAAGAAACATTGTCCTGGACTTAAGTTCTCAGCAGTAACATGGCTATTTAAAAAACAAATACTATTGTTAGCAGGGGCCTGAGAGTAGGATTCCCACAAGGAATTCTGGGGTTGGATGGCTAGAAGTACAGCGCTGTGACGCTGATCTAATATTTAGAGCCAGTGTGAGAGAGGAGATCATCACTCCATCAGCATCATGTATGAAAAGTGGCTTCATTCTGCTCTAATAGGCATTGATGTGCAATATGAATGGAGCAGGAAGAACCTGTGACCTATACCCTCCTTTTCTAGGTCTTCTCTAATCCATTTTTTGAAGGTTGAGAATGTCTTACTTTATTCTCCAGGGTGGCCTTCAACTCACAGTCTTCTGCCTCAGCCTCACAGTGCTGAACTAACAGGTCTGTACCCCCATGCCTGACTTCCTTAATCTTTCAAAGGCTTCTGCCTATTCATATTATATTTTACATTAAGAAAAGCATTTTATATAACTCACAGGAATTGATGCATAGAAAAGTAAGGTGTTTGTCTAAAAAGAACACACAGGTTCTGGCTCCAGGAGGTCCCAGATTAGAGTCAAAGTAAAGAACTTTCAAAGACGAGGACAGGGATTACATTTCATTCTGAGGAGAGAGACAGACAACACAGACAGGCAAAGCCCAGCAAGAGAAGGGACCACATGCTGTAACAGGGATATAACCCCATGTCTCATGTAACACACAATGTGTCCCACAAAAGCTTTCAACAAACCTAACCATCCCCTATGAAGGTGAAGATTTGAAATAGAAAAGCCTTCTCTATTTTCTTCAAAGTTATTCTGAATCTAATACCAACAATTTTCAGTTTGTTCCATAAAACAAAAAGTGAAGAAACAACTACTAAAGCCATTCCACAAAATAATGTTATCATGTTACCAAAACCCAACATGATGCAACAGCAGCAGCAGCAGCAGCAGTGACAACAGCAACAGCAAAAAGAACACCAACAAAACCACAGGCCAATAAATGCAAAAATTCTCAAATGAACAAGAATCTTTCTGAGGATGCAAGGCTGGTTCAACACACAAAAATTCATATTATGTGGACAGACAAATCTTGATAGATACAGAAACAGAATATGAAAATGTTCAACAGGCCTTCATGACCAAAGTCATGGCAGAAATAGATGGAGTATGCTTGTAGAAAATAGACTTTCTCAGCTACTTATCTATTACTGTGATAAAATATCATGACTGGGGTACCATACAAAAGAACACATTTAGTTTGGGATTCATGGCTTTAGATAGTTAGAGTTCATGAGCATGAACAATGGTGGGGGAGCCTGGAAGGAGGCAGGCAGGCAAGGTACTGGAGTAGTAGCTAAGAGCTCACATCTTGAGACACAACCACAAAGCACAGAGGAAGAGACACTGGGGATGGTGTAATTAGTCTGAAACCTCAAAACTCACCCCCAATGACACAGCTCCCCTCAAACAAGGCCACACTTCCCAATCCTTCCAAGCAGTCTATCAACTGAGGATCAAAATTCAGGAAAAAGAAATCTATGGATGCCATTTTTATTTGAACCATCACAACATAATGGAAATTATGCCAAATGGGGAAAAACTAAAAGCATTGTCTCCAGAAGCAGGAATGGACTACGGATATACACTTTTTTCTGTTTTATTCAACAATGTGCTTGAAGTCATAGGTAGAACAATAAGATGAGAGAAATACACAAATTAGTTGGAAGTTAGAGAATATGACATCAAGCTGTCCCTCTTTGCAGATGGCAGGATTCTATACTTAAAAGACTCTTTAGAACCTAAAAAAAAAAATCTTCATAGATATATTAGAAAGTTTCCATAAGATGGCAGGTTACAGTTATCAGTAGTCTTCACATATTCTCACAATTAACTCACAAGAGAAGATATTAGGAAACTTATCTCATTCATAATAGCTTTAAAAAAAAGTACAATTGAATACATCTAAGCAAGAAAGTGAAAGATCCCTGCAGTGAAAACTTCAGGACACTGCAAAAAAGAAAGCAAAGATGAATTTGGCAGAATCAATGGCATGGAAATAGCTATGTTGCCAGAAGTAATTTGCATATTCAATAAGATTCCCACCCAAATGCCAATGTTATTTTTCATAAAACCAAGAAAAAAATAATCCAAGAATTCATATGGGTCCACAAAAGTAAACGCCAAAGAAATGCCAAGGATAAAGAACACAGACAGAGGTGTCATGGCACATGGTCTCCAATTACACTACAGAGCTTTAGCAACCAGCAAAGTCAGCCTGATACAGGCATAAGAAGACAGGCAGACTGATGAAAACAAATTGAGAAGCCAAATATAAGCTGGCATAGCTAGGAGAACCCATACATAGCTGTGTCCACCTGACATTTGGCAAAGGTGTTAGCAACATGCAGTAGGAAAAAGAGTATCCTTAATAATGCTGGAAGAAAACCCACCATTGAAGAATGAACTCAGATCCATATCTTTGGGAGTGCTTTTTTCCCTCTGCCAGTGGGACTGTAAACCAGTGGAAACCTCATGGAAATCAGTGTGGAGATTTCTCAAAAATTCAAAATAGAACTAACCCATGACCCAGTTATGCCATTCCTGGACAACATCCAAAGGTAGATTTTCTTTTAAAAAAAGTAATAATGTATAGTTATAAAGAAAAATGAGATCATAAAATTTACAGGAAAATGGATGGACACAAAATGTTAAATGAGGTGACTGGAAGTCAGGAAAAATAGTAACAACACCACCAACCAACCACCAACCACCCAACCAAAACAACAACAAACCCAGCATATTCTCTCTCATTTGCAGATCCTAGCCCATATGTAATGTTGGTGTGTGTGTGTGTGTGTGTGTGTGTGTGTGTGTAGTCTTAAAAACTAGAAAGCACCAAGAGAGGGCAAGAACAGGTTATGAGGAAGGAGAATAGAGGCAGGAAGAGGGAGGCAGGGCAAGGGATCATACGGACCATGAAAGATACAAAGAGATTAGAAAATGGCAGTAGCAGGGAGGTAGGGCATCTAGTGAGACATACTTTGATTGATTGCCCCCTGCCCCATAGATCTAAGCCTTTTATGCTGATTTAATATAAAAATAAAAAAGTCAGGTTTGATGAAATGAATTTCCTTCCATCAATTTCTGGCTCCTGGATTTCCAGAAGGCCAGTAAGACAAACAGACAAACAAATGAATAATAAAGAACCTTCCCCCTCCCCCCATTAAAAAAAAAAACTTGACAAAGCAACATGAGCCCAATGAGATACTATTGAATTCATTTAGTGTTAGCCATGGACTGCTGAATAAAGGATCTGCTCACTGTCTTGCTGCTCTGTGGTATCTGGGAGGCTCTGTAGTGACTGCTCAAGTCTCTTGTGTTTGCTCTGTGGTGTATGGAAGGCTCTGTAGTGATTGCTCACTGTCTGTTTGCTCTGTGGTATCTAGAAGGCTCTGTAGTGATTGATCACTGTCTTGCGGTTTCTCTGTAGTGTATGGAAGGATCTGTAGCCTCTCTATTATTTGCTTTCATTGTGAGCACAGGTACTGAGGATCCATTTTCAGGGTTCATGTTTGCACAACAAACACTTTACCAATTGATCTGTCTCCCTACCCTGACATTTTCCCATTCTTGTTTTTCAGTCGTGTGTATGCTATGGCCCATGCGTGGAGGTCAGAGGAAAGCCTTGATATCAGTCCTTATTTCCCACCCTGTCTGAGACAAATTCTCTGGTTACCATTATTGCTTGTTTGTTCATTTGATTTGGTTACTATAGAAGCCCAGCAATGCATGCTTCTGAGGAGTCTTTCATTTTCTTTTATTTTCCTCTACTAATTTTTTTCAATGTATCTTATCCAGATATACTGTCTAAGTCACTATAAACTATTTCATTCTCTTTGGAGAGAGATGGCCTGGTTCATTAAGAATAATTCGATGTAGTGGCCAATACACAGGAGACATAAATAAAAGCATCTACCACCCTATTTATCGTTACTGATACAAATGGAGTTTTTTAAGTGCAAGTGGTTGAATTTCTGTCTGAGCTATTGCTCAGACAGAAAAAAAAACATGAATAAACCATAGATATTTAAGAGAAAAAACCATAAGCATGATTCAGAGGATACAGAATCGATAGCTGCTGTTCAGAACACAGTCCTGAGTAAAAGATTCATTGATTTGACACTCTCTGACTTGGGTTGCATTATAAAATAATATGCTGTTCTATTTGACACAATTTCTGGATTTCAGAGCATAAAACATCACAATGCTAAATTATTCACTTTGTATCTATGGAAAGTGAGATACTTCACAGGGGTCACTGTACTAGTTCATCTCTGAAAAGGGACTATGCAGCTCACAGAACAGTGGCTAGCACTGCACCCATTTTCATAGCAAAATTGCCCCCTACCTAGTACTTAGAGTAGTTGGTGCAAATGCTTGAAAAAAAAAAGCTGAACTGAATAATCTAATATTTGGAGAGAATAAAACAGGCTGATGATACTTAGGGCTGGCTATTCCATATTTTTTTCTCCCTTAATTTTCAAGGTATTTTAAAAATGAAAATCCAGTAAAATAGACAACTCGAAAAAGGACATTTTCTTGTTGTTTTGGGGGTTTGTTGATTCTGGTGACTATGGAGAGTGCTCAGGAGATAAAAATGCTTCTCTTAGAAGTAAGATAACCCAAATTCAATTTCCCAGGACTCATGCAAATGTTAGGGATGGCCTCCTGTGCCTGTAACCTCTGCATCCTGAGGTAGAGACTGGTGAACTGGGGAGCTCACTGGCTGTCCAGCCTAGCCAAAGTAGAGAGTTTCAGAGTTAGCAAGAGACCCTGCCTCAAAAAGTAACATGGAGCAATAGAGCAGAACTGCCAATATCCTTTGCACGCATGCACATGAGTGTGTGCACCCACAAACATGGATGCCTATGCTCTGCTTATGTGCATACACACACACACACACACACACACTCACACACACACACACACACACACACAACATATACTCACACATCACAGTGATTCCTATAAAATACACCACTTAAACATAACAGCTAAGCACTTAATGTTGTTTTAATCTATTAATGCTATATTGTTCAAGAAGCATAGAAAGGTAGAGTAGATGTTTAATTTTTTTCTCTTTTTACATCTAATCAAAAAGCTAATCAATTTGCTATATTTCTGTAAATGTATTTCTCCCAACAGGGACTGATACAGTTTTGATTATAAGACTTCAGAGTAGAGAGGATGGATGAACGGTGACTGTCATGGATGTTTAAAAAAGAATACAATCTTAGAATAAGTAATGCAAACAAACAGGGTACCCTACAGGAATTTTTACACAGTTATCTAGTGGGAGCTTTAAACAGTAAGACCAAATTGATTTTCATTTTTAGTTTGTCTGTTATGATTTTTATTTTTGTTTTTTTTCTCATTTTGTTGGTTTAATAACTGTCAGTTATTAAAATTCTACCATAGGATACTTTTAGTACAAACTAGATATACATATGCATTTACTTGTATTATATCTCAAAGAGGATATTACTTCCTGCACATGGTGATTGATGTAAAATGCTTTCTAAAGGTAATTATATATTAATTTTCAATCCAGGAATGAAATATGACTTCTTATAAACAATGAGTTTCAAATACCCCAATCTTCTTGCAAATGGAAGGGGTCCATCCTTCCCTGCTAAAATAAAGTAAAAACTTAATATTTCAGAATAAGAAATAAGTAAGTCCCTTTTGTGTTGAAAGAAAAATAATTACCAAGAATGTTGTGGTCTTTGTTTTTGTCACTGTGGCAAAACACCTGAGTAGATCAACTTAAAGAGAAACATTAGTTTTTCCCTGACATTTTCTGTTCGTAGCTGGCTGGCTCTCTTTTTAGGTGTGGAGCAAGGTACACATGTCATGGTGGAAAGGCATGTGTGGAGGATGAAAGCTGCTCACATTATCCCTGCAGAGAAGGAGAGACAGATGCTGGGAGGACAGTGGTGACATGAATCCTTCGATTCGCTAAAATCATGAATAACATAAAACTGTCCACTCCTGCTTTCACTAAGTATAACACCAATAACACAAGAACACAAAGATGTAGATAAAAATCAGAAAGTAGGAAGTCAAAGCATTGCCCTCTACAAAGGATATGATTCTCTCTCTCGAAGCCTTAGAGATGCCACCTAAAGCCTTTTAGACCTAATGAAAACTTTCAACAAAGTGGCAGCACATAAGATCAATGTACCCAAGTCTGTGTGTGGCCTTCCTATCTAGTGGCAACAATGATACCAATGAAGAAATGATGGAAAAAAGCTGCTCAAAATTACTACACACACACACACACACACACACACACACACACACACACACACACACAAATACTAAACCTAGCCAAGGAAGCAAATGACCTTCACAATGAAACTTTGAAACACTCAAGGGAGTAACTGAAGAAGACACTAGATATTGATTGGGAAGATCTTTCATGTGCCAGATTGGAAGAGAAATTACTGGGAAAACTGGCACCACATGAAACATTCTATAGATTCAATATAATTCTTACCACCCAAATCATTTCCACAGACATAAACAGAAAACTTTTAAAATTCATTTGGATATGCAACATTTAGAAGGCTAAAGAACCCCTGAACAGAAAGCATAATGCCAAAGGTATTTCCATCTCTCTTTTTGAGTTACACTGAAGAGCCATTGTGATAAAACAAACAAACAAAAAAACCACATGGTACTGGCACAAAAACAGGCATGTTAATAGTGGAATAAAATAAAAGACTCAGATGGAGACTGTTGCAGATACATTCAATTATTATTATTTTTCTTTACAAAGATGTAAAGAGTCCTCATTGGAGACTGGACAAACGGTGCTGAGAACACCTCACTGGAAGCCGGACAAATATGCTGAGAACACGGGATACCTACAGATAAAAGGATGAATCCAGATCCCTTGATTCTCATCTTGTACCAAGATAAACTCCAAATGGATCAAAAACTACAACGTAACGCAGCCCCAAAAGTGCTAGAGAAAAAAGCAGGGGAAACAGGCTAAGACACATTGTCCAGTGGCTCATACAATAAGGCCTTAATGACAAACAAGACAACACAAAACTAAAATCATCTGTATAGTAAAGGAAATAACTAATAAAGTAAACAGGCAGCCTATAGACCAGCACAGAAGCTTTGCCAGTTATACATGTTATAGAGGATTAGTATCTAGACTATAAAAAGAACTAAAACCAAAAAACCCAATCACTAAGAAAACAAACAGCCTAAGCAAAAATAGGCTGAGGAACCGAACGGAATATTTGAAAGGGGAAATACAAATGGCCAATTAACGTTTTAGAATTGTTCGGCATTGTCAGCTGCCAGGGAAACTCATGCTACCAATACTCTGAGATGCTTCTCTGCCATGGTCACAGTGACTATCCTCAAGAAAAGATGAGCACAAATGTTGGCCTGGGTGTGGATAAAGAAGAATGTAATGTAATTCAGGCCCTGACAGACAAAGGCCACGTGTTCTCTATTATATGTGGATTGTAACTTATAATTTTTAATATATGTGTGGAGTAAGGGAAGATAGAAGCCAGAAAATTAGGAAGGGCCCATGTGACCAGAGAAAAATTACTTAAACCTAACACACTCAAATAGTTGAATCACAGTAGATATGGTCACATGTCAAAATAGATGAATCTGGAGGATGTTAGGCCAAAGGAAGCAAGCCAGTCACAAAAGGTGACACATATGTTTCCTTCCACTCCACAGCATGAGTTAAGAGGTCAATTTCACAGTCTTAGGAGCAGAGTGTGGGCACCAGGACCAGCAGATGAATGTATGGGACAGCTGTTAGTTAATGGATATAGAATTTTTTCTATGAGTTGAAAAAGTTATGGTGTATGTTCAACAACAATATACTTAAAGATACGGATGATGGTAAAATTGTGTGTGTTTATGTGTGTATATGCGTATGTATATGTATGTGTATGTATGTGTGTGTATGTATGTGTGTATATATATGTGTATGTGTGTGTTTATGTGTGCGTATACATGTATGTATGCATGTGTGTATGTGTGTGTTTGTATGTATGTGTATGTATGTGCGTGTTTATGTGTGTGTATATGTGTGCGTATACATGCATGTATGCATGTGTGTATGCATGTGTGTATGTGTGTGTATGTATGTGTATCTGTGTATGTATGTATGTATATATATATGTGTGTGTATGTGTGTATATGTGTGTGTATGTGTGTGTTTATGTATGTGTGTATGTATGTGTGTGTTTATGTGTGCGTATACATGTATATATGCATGTGTGTATGCGTGTGTGTATGTGTGTGTATGTATGTGTATCTGTATATATATGTATGTGTATATGTGTGTGTATGTATGTGTGTATATATGTGTGTTTGTGTATGTGTGTGTATGTGTGTGTTTGTGTATGTGTGTATGTATGTGTGTGTGTGTTATTTTTAGCAGAATGGAGATAAAAGGAAAGCAGGCACACACACATCTACCTTGTCTAAGAATATGTAATTCTCTAAGAGTCAACAAGATGTCTTCATTCCACGTTTGAAAATGAGAAAGTACAACTTCAAGAATTACATATGCTACCAGAGGCCAGGAAGCTCTAACCGTATTCAAACATATACACATGAATTAATAAACTGCTCTCTGGTACAAAGCTTTGCTCCCTTAAAACACTGTACAAAAGCCTGGTCCCTCTCTGTCAGAACCCACTGACTTCATCTACCAGCCCAGTTTACACAGAACAATAATCACTCTGTGTGCTCTTGATTTTTATCACCTTACCTAATTTAGTTCTCTCAACATCAGCCATGTAAGCCTTATTAGCCCTTATCAACAAATGTTAAAACTGAATCTGGGAAAGGCCATTACAAGTAAAATACCTTAATGTCAAAGTTTCCTTTGCAATTATACATGTATCTCAGGATCTCAGGGCTTTCCATTTACACCGTTAAATCTTATAAACACTTAAGGAATTATGCATCTGTCTCATTACTTTGGGTTTCAGTTTAACACATTTTGTTTCAATACAATGGGAAGAGCACAGTGATTGTATGGGTTAAATATGCAGCCAACAAAGTACATCAAATGCCTCCTAAAACTGGAGGGAAGCCAGCATTGAGTCACATTAATAGATTATAATCTAATGAGATTATAATCAAAGGAGAAGTGGACAAATTACAGGAACATTAAAGAATACTTGGAGAACAAAGTAAAACAGATGAAATAGCTAGTGGGGAGACAGGGTATCGCTGTTTTTGTTTTTTCTTTCAGTTAGTGTTATGAGAGAGCATGTGTCTATACATGGAACAAAAGTAGCTAAGAAACAACGACACCCCCCTTCCCCATTTCTCAGGTGCCATCAGCCAATATTACAATGGGGTTTATCTGTCCATGAAGTGCAGAGGTAAATAAAATACTCTATTCTACCTGTGGCTAGTGATAGTCCTTGCCCCACGAGGCATTTGTGTGTCATCAAATGTTAAAAGGGCAAAACCTGAAATAATCTCCACAAGGTACGCAAGGGAACATGGCATGTGCTAGACAGGCTCTACTGTATGTCACTCAGTGTTTATTGTTAAGAAAGAAACTATCTACATATCTGAAGATTTTTCCTATGCATTTAGACCTAGGGTTTCTCTCTCTCTCTCTCTCTCTTTCTTTCTCTCTCTCTCTCTCTCTCTCTCTCTCTCTCTCTGTGTGTGTGTGTGTGTGTGTGTGTGTGTTTTCTGCAAGAGTTGGTGTTGATCTGCCTGGATCCAACAGAAGGCACAGATATGAACACAAGAAGTAGAAAGTGGTAACAGGCTAAAGGGGCAACTGTGGCTTGATAATCCTTGACAACACCAGAACATTAAAGAACAGAAAGTTAATAAGAAATAGCAAGCCAGTATGGAGCGAACATTACACCCTAGCACATAGGAACCTGAAGCAGGGACCATTAAGAGTTCAAGATAAAAAATAAAAAAAAAATATTAAAAAAAGGTTCAATATCAGCCTGAAGTCCAGAGAGAGACTCACAAGTAGTTCACCACAAGCATAAAAATAGATCAATGATGACAATTATATTTAAGTCAAACATGACAAATGAAGTTGTTACCAAACTGATGTTAAGGAAGTAGAGAACAGAAAACTGATAAGCTAATGTCACGTTTTAAGATTTACTTATATTTGTTTATTTAAATTTGAAAGCAGAAAGGAGATTGGTTCCATGTACCGATCTGGGAAGAAGGACTAAGAGATCCTGTGAATCACCCTTGTCTATCTTCAGAGTCTAAAAGTGAGATTAAAAATTTAAGTGCAGGACATACAAATATAAAACATCCCACTCAAGAGGTGGCCTTGTAATGACACTTATAACATTCTATAGAGCTACAGCTTCTGAGAAACAAACCTGAACATTTTGTGATGCTAGGACATTGCCCATAGCACAAGCAGAACGGAACTCAGGTATGGCTGACCTATAAGCTATTCCTTCTAAACTTGAGCTGTATAAAGTCTTTGTTAGCCTTAAATGATTGACATTCATTACTTATGACCCTCTCAGTGTGGGATCAGATCCAACCATTGAAGGTAAATCTTTCTCTGACATCATGGAACAATGGAGAGCAAACAACCAAACGGTCAGACAACATGGACTTCATTTTTGGATGACCTTGGATGGCCGTTCCAAGGCACATATTCAAAGCATGTGTCTCATACTTGCTTATGCTGCACTCTGTAGACTTGTCAATGCATCAAAGCATTTTAAACCCTGGGCTAGCCTTAGTCTAATGTCCGCTGTTACCGGAAGGTACTTTCAGAACCTTTATCTACTTCTAGTGAAACTTTACAGCTTGGGAAAAGAATAAGCAAAATTAGCATGAAGAAAGTATTTTCAAAACCTAATTTGAATATTGTAATTTAAATGGTTCAAACTAAGATTATAGTTATATGGAGAAAATCTATTAACAAACAAAATCCTTTACTCTGTAAGGTCTTCTATCTTCTTTTCCACTAGTGTAGGGGGCACATTGGAGACAATGACCTGCATATCCAGTTGATTGACCACGGAGACCTGAAAAGTGAAAATAGAATGTATTTAATTCCTAATTGTGGAAATTACCATTTTTAAATATTAATATTATCTGTTTCCTATTACGTCTAGAATTTTGTAGCTTCTTGTTTTTAACTCACTGCTGGATTTTTTTTTTGAAAAATTACATAATTTCCTATTGGTATCAGGAATAAATTGCTACTTGAAATCAGTAGAGGACTTGCTGTGGACCTAAAACTTAGATGCTAAGTGGATTTCATTATTTTGGCTTTGAGCTTGCTTTTTAAAATCTATGATAACTGTGGTGGTTTGAATAAGAATGGCTTCTATAAGCTCATATTTGAAGGCTTAGTCACCAGGGAGTGGAACTGTTCGAAGGATTAGAAGGATTAGAAGGTGTAGCCTTGTTGGAGGAAGTATGTCACTGGCACAGTGGGCTTTGAGGTTTCAAAAGCCCATGCCAGGCCCAGAGTTTCCCTTTCTCTGCCAATGGATCAGAATGTAGCTCTGAGCTACTGCTCCAGTGTCTGCCTGCCTGCCACCATGCTCTCCCCCATGATGATAATGGACTAACCCTCTGAAACTTTAAGCAAGCCCCCAAATAAATGCTTTCTCTTTTAATAGTTGCCTTGGTCATGGTATTTCTTTACAGGAATAGAACAGTGACTAAGACAATGACATAGGAGTGGAACTTTGGTTATACATGATTTCATTTGTAAGAAACACCCAGCAGAATAACAATACCATTTAGAATTTTTAAATCCAAAGATAATGTATTCGTTGTAATGGATACTCTGAAGGTAAAGTGGGTTAGAGTGTCTGATTCCGCAGGCTTCTCACATACAGTCCTCATGTCTATTCTGTCAACTCTAAGCCATGGGGATGACTGCTTATGAATCTACAGTGAAACTAAAATGAGCGATGTTAGCAAGAGTTGATGGCTATGCTGTACTTTTTTAGTATTCTATGAGATATTCTGTGATTATATAAAGTAAAAGTAGTGGTGACTATGCTGACTGCATTCTACTTAATTTTTCTTAAGAACCCTACAGCTTTCAACTTTCACAAGTAGTTATAAAATGACTCCCTTCTAAATGAGAAAATCATAAAACACCAGAGTATTCGTTGTGTGATTTTGATTGCTAGTTTTTATCAGCTTGACACAAGCTAGAGTCACTTCAGAAGAGGGAACTTAATTGAGGAATTGCCTCCATAAAATTGGTCTGTAGGCAAGCCTGTAGGGCATTAGTAATTGATGTGGGAGGGCCATGACCACTGTGGATGCTGCTTTCTCTGGGTTGGTGGTTCTGGGTGCTATAAGAGAGCAGGCTAAGCACCATCAGGAGCAAGCCACTAAGCAGCACCCCTTCATGGCCTCTGCCTCCAGATTCCTACAGTACTTGAGTTCCTGACTTGGCTTCCCTCAGTAAAGAGTGATTTACAATATACAAGCCAAATAAACCCTTTACTCCTCAATTTGCTTTTGGCCATGGTGTTTTGTCACAGCAGTAGTAACCCTAACTAAGACAGAGATCAAAGGATATGTCAGAGCTAGAGGCTCTTTTTCTAAAATAAAAATTATTTATTTTTATGTACATTGGTGTTTTCCCTGCATATATGCCTGTATAAGGGTAGCAGATCCCCTGGAACAGGAGCTACAGACAGTTGTGAGTACCATGTAGACTTGAACCTGGGTTCTTTGGAAGAACAGCTAGTGCTCTTAACAGCTGAGCCATTTCTCTAGCCCACCATAGCTATAGTTTAATAATCAATTCTTTTATGTGAGGGCTGTGTCGCTACATAGGTCATATGCTGTACTGTTGCCAAATATTTGTACAAGAATCTGAAGTCAAATCTTAAACAATCCTTCACATACCCATGTACTATTACAGTAGCATTAGTGTATTCTCACTAGAACCATAAAATTGGATACTCCAGATTGATTTTAGTTAGTCCAAAACATCACAACATAATTTATGGTAGGAAGTGCATTCACATTGCCTTATAATTTTCATATTGGTTTCAAGTTATCTAAATGCAGTTCTTAATTGATGGGTTTGTGAAACCTCTAGGAATCAGACGGGGAATTTAAATAACAAAAGTAGACAAAGTATTATCTGATGGGAAGCAGAGATCTGCAATCTGAGGGCGTATGCTCCTGTGAGAGGACAACCCCTGCTGGCTTCCCCTGAGCATTGCCAAGTAGGAAAACCTGTCCAGACCTGCTGCACCATTTAGGTTTCCAAGGAAATAAGTCTGAGATATTACAGAAAATATTCACAGCTCAATAGGAGACTGTTCGAATTTTGTATGAGCCTAATATGGTGTGAAGCTTATATATCATTTCAAAGTCTATATTAAGAATCCATTTTATACAGCAACAGTCAAGCAGTGGGCAGTTTGAACTCCATGCTTCTCACGCCTCATAGGCAGCTGCACCTACATGCACAGAAAAGTTCTTTGTTTTTGAGTTTTTAGTAGTAAAATGGGCAAAATAGGAGTGTGGCTCTAAAAGTTGCACCTCTCTTTCACCCTCTTCCCTTCTCCTCTCTTCCTCCACATTCCCTTCCTCTCCCCTTTCTTCTCCCTCCCCCTTTTCTTCCTTCTATCTTTGACCCCTTTCTTCTTTTGCTTTCCCTCTCTTTTCTTCCCCCCCTTTTTTAAACATTGAACTAGGAACGATCAGCAGGGTTCCAGTCAGCACCAGCAGTCTGAAGGAAGGCAGCCACAACAGGAAGTGCAGTAATTAGATCCCAGTCTCTGTAGGCTGAAGCCCTGTCCTATCCCTTGCTGCTGGCATCTACCTCAGGGTCAAGAGCTATCCCAGGGAGTTGGTGATGAAACAATTCCTACTTATACTTTCAGAAAGGATGCTGAGGTGACATTGTGGGCTGTGGAGGGTCTCATTATTTAGCGCTTTCATGGTCCCATATGTACCTTACCATACCTTCATAAATTGGGCCTTCAGCAGACACTTTAAAAGTTACCCCTTTGGTCAGGCATGGTGGTATCCCATGTTTGAAATCCCACATGGGAGGAGAGGCAAACTTGGGGTTCAGAATGAGACCCTGACTCAACACCCTCTACCAATTATTGACTTTGTATAAGTATGAATTTCACACCAGATTTTTATTAATACAGATCCAAAAATCAGGTATACTACATACTGAAAAGACTAAAACTTGGGCACATTTCTCAAGTATTAGAATGAACAAGGACCAAAAGGATCAATGAACGGATGAGTAGAGGAATCAATTAATGAATGTGTAGAGCAAGGGAATCAATAAGTGAATGAGTAAAGGAAAAGACTCAATGAATGAATGAGTAGAGGAAAGGAATCATTGAATGGATGGGTAGAAGGAAGCAACAGCAAGAACACAGGACAATCAAACTGGTGCCTTCTTACCTTGGGTAAAAGTAGGATTTAATCAAGGGAGTGCTAACCCAAGTCCAAGGAACTATGTTATAAACAATCAAAGGAGTTGGGGTATTGTATGGACTAATGACTGTTGTTTATCTGCCTTTTTTTTTGGCCTCTTCTGATGAGGTTTATTGTTTGTGCTACTTTTTGCCAATTCCACACAGCAAGAAACAATGCTTATTAGGTCAACAAAGGCTCCATCCAGACTTGGAGTGAGCAGCAGTGTGTGATGCTGACAGGTAAGATTTGGCTGTTGAGTTGAATTGATGTCTCTGCTTTATATTAAAAAAAAGAATGAAATTCACACTTGGTAATTGGGCATATCTTCTGATAGCTGTTCATCCTAATGGTTGCTCTCCTTCTGGGAGCACAGCAGGAAAAAGAAGGAGATCCACCAGGCAGAGGAAAGGAGAGGAGAGATGCCACAACCTGAGAAAGTATGGGACAGAGAGCATAGCCACCATGTAGGAGCTGGGGTGAGAGCAGCCCAAGAGAGCTGCTTTACTGGGTCTAGGGCAACAAAGACAAAATATAGGATTTAGTAAGTAATAACTTGGGAATTTTGGGGGGAGGTGGAGTAGCTACATGGAGGTTAGGAAGTGACCCAGCCATTGAGCTGTTTAGGTATATCAAAAAATAAAGGCTCTCTCTCTCTCTCTCTCTCTCTCTCTCTCTCTCTCTCTCTCTCTCTCTCTCTCTCTCTCTTCTGTGTGTGTGTGTGTCTTTCATTCGGGAACCCAGAACATTGGGTGGGTAGAGAAGACTGCATCACTACTGGGATTTATATATAAAAGATACTACTACAAGGAGAATAATAAATTATAGCTTAGGTTTTAGTCTTTAAAGAAATCTGGATCTTGAGTTTTGCCTTTTAAACCATCTGCCCTAAACTCATGTAAGCATTTAAGAATATAATATTTGTCTTAATTATACATTGAAATCGCTATGTAAATATTTCCAAAAATTTACAATGTACTGTATTATAACTTAAAATACCATTATATAATTGCTTGCTTTTTCTCTATACAGGCTGATTTAAAATATTTTAGAGATATTCATGTATATCCTGTTGGGATGCATTGTGTGACAGAGTAAGAATAACTGTGGTCCACAGTCAGCTATTGGATGGGTCACACGGCCCCCAATGGAGGAGCTAGAGAAAGTACCCAAGGAGCTAAAGGGAACTGCAACCCTATAGGTGGAACAACAATATGAACTAACCAGTACCCCAGAGCTCTTGTCTCTAGCTGCATATGTATCAAAAGATGGCCTAGTCGGCCATCACTGGAAAGAGAGGCCCTTTGGACTTGCAAACTTTATATGCCCCAGTACAGGGGAACGCCAGGGCCAAAAAGGGGGAGTGGGTGGGTAGGGGATTGGGGGGGTGGGTATGGGGGACCTTTGGGATAGCATTGAAAATGTAAACGAGGAAAATACCTAATTAAAAAAAAGAGTAATTAAAAAAAAAGAATAACTGTGGTCAAAATAAAGAGAAGAAGCATATGACTGTCACAAAGGTCGAGTGACAGCTTTGCTATGTACATATTTTACATCTAGGTCATTTAGTTCTTCCTTACAAGCCATTTTTTCACCTCCTTCGCTTAATCCTGTAAAAGTCAACATTGCCATCCTATAGAACATGCAGAAGTCACTAATAACTGACCCTACATAATATTAAATTCACATTAGAAATTTAAATTTCATATTAGAAAGATAAATGTTAACAAAATTGTTTTAATTATGCCTTTAATCAAGTATTTAAAACAGTTCAACACATGTTGGATACAATCTCCAACATGTAATCATATGAAATGCCCCATGGAGACATTTGACTTTGTCAATAGAGTCTTTGGAATCCAGTTTCCTCTCAAACTTCCCACAGACTTCACTGTGGCCCAGAGCATGTCATGGTGCTCAGCACCTACACAAGACCAATAGACAGTGTTTGCTCACACTTGTCCTCTCCTTAGGGACTGTAACTGTGCTTCATAACTGGAGTTTGCTTGTAGTAAAATGAAAGGAATGGTTTAATAGCCCTTTTTAGGATCACTGTTGAGGTTTGGTCTTTTGCTATGTTTTATAATAACTGGCCCCCAAAATTTGGTTGTCCCAGTTTTAGGAGTATCCTCACATACACCAATTGATGCTATGTGACCTTGCTCCTTAATTTAAAACTATTGGTTGAATAAAGATGCCAAAAGCCAATATGTCTGGGCAGAAGAGAGGTCGGTAGAGTTCTAGTTCCTGGGTTTGAGGTCTGAGGAGAAGAGAGAGAGAACAGAGAGAAAAGAAGAAACCATGGGGTAAAAGCTCATGGAAATTGGCCATGAGGACAGGCCATTTGGAATATTAGCAGGCAAGATGGAGCATGGAAAGTCATATCTTAGGGTTCTTGATTGGGAGGTATATCTGCCCAGCTCTAGTGCTAATTAAGGATTATTAGAAATATACAAGTTTTGTGGCTTTTATCTGGAAACTTAATGATCAAAGGCAGGGTAGAAACCGCCAACTAAGATTAAATAATTACTACAACAGACCATTGTGCATTTTCTTCATTGAGACTGTACCAAAATTTAAATGTTAATTTCTACAACCCTGGATTTCATTTGAAATATGAAGCAATAATTACACATATGAAAATCTATTCATTTTTCTTATAGTTCTTAGAGAATCTTTTGTTTGTACTTCAAATCAATATTTGGTTACTTCTGTTTTAGATAACAATATCACATAGCCTAGATTGGGCTAGAACTCTGTATGTACCTGATGGTGGCCTTGAATTTTGTATTTTCATGTCTGCCCTTCTCCAAAGGTTGAATTACAGGAGTGTACTCCCATGTTTGACATTATGATGAATTTCAACATGTTGTCTTTGCCATTTGGATAATATTAGTTCAAAATTTTCAAATACTGACACATTTCATTATACAAAATGAAAAAAGAAATGTTTTTTAATTATGACCACTAATCTCATCAGAGTAGTCACTGGATAATGAGAAGCTGTCAAGTTCACAGTGGGAAACACAAGCCTTTTAGTGTCACAATTCAAACTGGAAGGTTCCAACGCTGTCATCAGAAAAAATTACTACCAGTTGTTTCCCTTGACATGAAAGACTTACTTCATTCATTCTTCTGTAAATGACTTTAAATATTCATCTTGAATAAACATATTTTGTCTCTAAGTTGTTCCTTCAAATAAAAAAATTATTCTATGAAAAAATGGGTAGTTCAAATTGAATCCCTTTTTTTTTTTTTGAGACAGCCATCATTTCTTTTTATTCTTTCCAATTTGTCATACAAAATATTGAAAGGTCTTCCAATTCATCATACAAAATATTTAAAGGTGTTAGTTGTTTTTGATAGCTAGGCAGATGATTGGTGGAAAGACACATGATAGATGGATAGATAGATAGAAAAATCAAAGTAGATGATTGATAGAGACAGATAGTGCTTGCTATTTATGAATCAGCTGTGAGATTTGAGCATTTTTATTACATAGATGATATTTTAAAGTTATGCTACTAAACATCTTGCCAAGTCAGTGAGAGAGACAATAAATAGAACACATGGCCTGAGCCTTGTCAAGCATAAATGCAGCCAGATGAGAAGAAAATAAAGCAAGCAAAGTAAACAAGAAGTCACGGTGATATGGTAAGTAACCAAACCCAAGGTGTTGGCCTGGCTACTAGACAAATGAGATCATTTAAGGTGTAGGTAAGCACACTTTTGTGCACATTTTCTCAAGATACTGTCAGCATGAGCAGAGACCTTGTAGAGTCAGAATTCTATGTTCTTTCAATGGAGTACAATACAGAGATTGATGTTATACCTGGGGATTGACTGGGAACCATGGAGTCCACCTCCCCTGACCATGAGCTTGCTGTGTAGATGCTTGGAGTCCCAGACGATATACAACACAAAAACGAAAATCCTTTCTTTCTCTGGTTCTTCCTTGCCAAGAAGACATGTTTTTATGGACAAAGATGCCAGGCTTTTGACTCTGTACACTGACCTTGCCTCTGTGACACTGAGAATTCTCAGGGTCAGATTTGCATTGTTCACTTTCAAATTTCATACACTTGGGTTTTCTTATACTGGAGGATTTTGTTACCTTCTCTGGCTTTCCAACACACAGAATGACAGTACGGGACTTTTCAGCCTCAATGGGTTTGTATGTAAATCAATGAAACAAATCCATTGGCTTCGTTTCCACAGAGATCGTGACTAAGGAATATGCAAGGAAAGGAAGTTACTTTTTGTATCATGGACCATTTATTTGGATTGATTAAAGCACCATGTATTAGTTAATCAAGCATGGGGAACATGTAGGTTTCTCATAAGAGAATGTACGAGAAGGAAAATATTCAATTAGGATGGATTGAATGTCTTGCTGGGAACAAGAGTGGTGAAATTGTATGGGTACGTTCGATATCATGATTAAGGGTGGTAGGTTTGAAATGACGGTTTAGAAGTGATGACACAGGTAACTATAGCTTCAAATGATGGAACAGGATGGAGCCAGGAGTCGTGAAGGGAAGGAACGCAAGGAAGTATGGTGTGGAACACGGGAAGAATAACCTTAAAAAACACGAGCCAACCTGTGGAGGAAGATCACAGGGGTGCGGTGGTGGGGGGAGCAGGGAGCTGAGTTTGGACACTGAGGAAAGAGCAAAGATTGAGAAATGACCACATTGTAGCCTGAGGATCACTGTGTCAGTGAGCAGCATGAAGGACACACTAAACAAAACCAGCAAAGAATCCATATGGACTATAAGAACCCTTCCTTGATAAAGTAACAATCATAAATGGTATAAAGACACGCCTTACACTCTTCTCTCTCTCTCTCTCTCTCTCTCTCTCTCTCTCTCTCTCTCTCTCTCTCTCTCTCTCTCCTTTTTCTTTTCGAGACAGGGTTTCTCTATGTAGCCCTGGCTGTCCTGGCACTCACTTTGTAGACCAGGCTGGCCTCGAACTTAGAAATCTGCCTGCCTCTGCCTCCTGAGTGCTGGGATTAAAGGCGTGCACCACCACCCCCGGCTACACTCTACTCTTACTAATCGCCTTCAACGACTATCTATTGCTTTAGCAAACAGTTCTAGGTATTTCACGTGGCTTCCGTGTCTCACATAAACCACTGGCTTCTGCCTTTAGGCCTTCCATCATCTGTGTTCCCTCTCATGCGCTGCATACTGAATGACTAACTGAGTTACTCAGTCCTGTCCTCATCTATCATCTTGGGTTTGACATTGATCACCCTCACACCCTCTGCATATGGACTTTATATGGCCTTTCTCTTAACAAAAAAGTTTGCATGTGTTACTATGAAAATCATTTTTGCAATGACTTTCCTGATGCTGACTGCTTATAATAGAAATATATATGTATGTATATATATATATACACACACATATATGTGTGTATATATATGTATATATATCATATACATAAAACATATTATGATTTCTTTGAAATGAATGTATTTCTTCATAAACATATAAATATTTAGTAAATGTCCACATATAAGTACATAGAAACACATACATTAAGCATATGGTTTATAATTACTATACAATTACTTTGAATTTTAAACATAAAGCATGAGCTTCATATTGTTCACATGTTTCACTATTACATTATACATAATGATTATCTATATTTCCTTATGTTTAGTTTATAACATCTAATTTATACTCAGCACACTAACCTTATTGTTTATCCCTTAAGCTCCACAATATACACTTCTTAAATATAAGAAAGGAAAAAAAATACATTATTTCATGTAAGGTTTACAGGCCTGTGTTTGATTAAAAATCTACATCACCCGTAATATTTTATATTAAAGGTTTCTTGGCTGATATTGGCCTGTTTTAACTACAATGAAGCTTTCTTTTGAAGGAGAATACTATCAACATACACAATGTTGGTGACTTGGGTTCTTCAGCATCTGAGAAAATACCATTTTATCCCTGATGCCTACATGTAGGTGAAGGTTAACTAGATGAGAATCAAACAAGATGTGTAATGTTCTAGGATGTATGAGAGTATAGATAGGTTAGATTTTATTGGATTCTTTCTTGATATGACAAATGTTCAACACTCATCCAAGGTATAACTGTTATTAGTTTTATCAGTGAGAAATCCAAACAACCTCTGTGTCCTCTTTGGTATTAGATGTTTTGGCTAAAGTCAGAACCCAATTGCCCTTGAGATGATATACCCTTGAAACTGTATTCAGCTCAAGAGAAACAAAAGAAAGGGACACTGTTTTATGTAGACACATGCAACTCAGTTAAGCATCTGCCATCTTTGGAGACCCTGCCTAACAAAGAAAATTACGCATATTGCAATATAAGCTACCACAACATGTATTCTGTTTTTTTTTCTTTTTTAACTAGAAAGGCCATATACCCTGATGAAAATGTAATAAGATTTACATTTTAGAGAGTCTATTTCAAAGTATTATTGAAAGTGCAAATAGCTAAAAACACTCACTCCAGGCTTGTGTCTCATGCCCCTCACACATGCGCTTACCAGTACGTCTGCTTTCCCGCTCAACCCCTTCCCGTAGTCGTCAGTTGCAATCACTTGAAACTTGAAGTAGGATCTTCTCATATTGTGGAAGAGCATGGCTGTCTTGATGAGACCTGTGTATGTTTCCACCACAAACCCCTCTTTGCCCTCTTTAATCGGCGGTATGATGAGCCGGTAGGCCATGGCACTGTAATTACCCGTGTCCCTGTCGGTGGCCTAGGAAGAGAAAACCAGATGACAAATCATCAGTTGGAAAGAAGAAAAAGCTACAGGAAAGCTTTTTTCTACTTCTAAGGCTACTTGTGTAACAATAGCACAGAACATTTCTCCTAATATTCCATTTCTCTGAATACCATTATGCATATGCAGAAGTTACCTCTGCATATAAAATAGTTTCCATCCCAATGGCTCTGGGACAGTTATTACAACACACAAGGAGTCAATCAATTAAGTTTTACACATCTATGAGGACGAATTCTAATTTAGGCTATGGATACAAATGATGGGCATGGTAGAATCTATTAGTTACTTGAAGATCATCACATAACTGTGGGTACTCCCCCACTCCATATTTTCAGTAATTTCTTTTTGTAATTTTTGTCTCTAATTTTTTCATTAATATATTTTGGTTATGCTGGGTGTGATGGTGCACACCTTTAATCCCAGCACTCAGGAGGCAGAGGAGGCAGATTTCTGAGTTCGAGGCCAGCCTGGTCTACAAAGTGAGTTCCAGGACAGCCAGAGCTATACAGAGGAACCCTGTCTTGAAAAACTATGTGTGTGTGTGTGTGTGTGTGTGTGTGTGTGTGTGTGTGTGTGTTATGCTTTTCTTTTCTCCAACTCCTACCAGGTCCCTTCTTACTTCTCTATTCACAAAACTTCACCTTCTCTTTCCCTCCAAAATAAAACAAAACAAAAACAAAAGTAAAAGGAAAACCAAAAACAAACACAAATCAAAGTTTTGACCTAGCATGTCGTCTAAGAGGCAGGAGACATAAAGAACTGTATACTGACACATCAAATTAAAATAAGTCAGACGTAGTTTTTCATAAATACTTTTATGGATATGTGAGTATATGCCAACTAGTTAATCTTACAGCAAGATCAGAGTATGATAGATGCTAACTTTCTCTTTTGTAATTCCTCTGATTAAACGAGGTTCCTAGTGCCAGGAAGTTATGGTTCATATCATTTAAGTAGCAAAAGGTAATAACTATTCAGATTTTCCACTTTTTTCTTAAAAATGGCTAAGAACAGAATACAATTGCATTGGTTCTATGCCTTCTATTTAAGGAGAAGTTTTCTGGATGTCAGGTTCAGATTTATTTCAAAGTAAATCACTTCAGAAAGAAATAGTGTGGTCTGGAGTGGTTCTCAGGACTGAAGAGCACTGGCTGCTCTTCTGGGGGATCCAGGTTCGGTTCCCAGCAACAACGTGATAACTTAGCACCATCTGTAACTCCAGTTCCTGGACCTGATGCTCTCATGACCTGTGTAGTAGGCACCGGGCATGCAAGTAGTACCTAGCCATGCATGCAGACAAAACACCCATACACATAAAATAAAAAGCACTTTAAAAAATGTTTAAGCACTATAAAAAATGAAAATAAATAAATATATAATATATCCAAATAAGAGACCAACGTCTATATAACCCAGTTAATTCTTATACAGGTAGAAGAGGGATTTGGAGTGGGAGCTGTGAACCTTCACATTACATTTTTCACTTTAAATTTTGAGTATATAACATGAAAAGGCCAAATGCAAGAGGAAAACAGGAAGGAGTGAATGCAGATAAGAAACGCACGCTGTGATAGGACATCTAAAGGTAATTGTTTTTCTAATTCTGCCATGGTCGTTGTGTTTCGGGTAGTGGAAAAGCACATAAAATATATTCAAAACAGAACACATATTTAAAAACATTGTGGATAAGAGAATCAGATAATGTCAGCAGGCTACATGTAAGTTATCCAGGATACACATAATTCATATTTCTGTTTTTCAGCATTTTTCTATTACATGGTTATTCACATTTTTATCAGCACTTAACCTAAACTGTGATATAGTATGCATTTTTAGTTTGCATTAAAACTCTGAGAGATATGCCAAATTAATTTAGTAGCAAGAAAAATACTGCTAAGGAAGCTACCATTCTAGCTATATAGAGTAGTGATGTCTACTAAAATGTTCTGGGTGCTGATAGGGAACATCTCAAACTGTTCTAATCCTAGCAGCAGAAGTTAGCCATCTATGACCACCAAGAATTTGAAATGAGGCTTAGGTGGCAAAAGAACCAGGATTCTCACTTGATCTAACTGAGTTACAGAGCGTTAGTGCTGGTATGTAAACAATGACTATAAGAAATAATAGCTCACATTATTAAATATCATATAACTTAACTTGGCTTTCGATATACTCCAAATATTTCAAGCATTTCAGGATG
Organism: Mus musculus; assembly: GCF_000001635.26. Lineage (NCBI taxonomy): Eukaryota > Metazoa > Chordata > Mammalia > Rodentia > Muridae > Mus > Mus musculus. The sequence goes on along the minus strand of NC_000076.6, from coordinate 74,581,785 downwards.
GCCCATCTGCACAACAAGGGAAGTATCTTATACTAAATAACCCAGATACTTCAACTCGAGACAGAAAACAAATTACAACTTGCCTAAGTTGCTGTCATGGTTAACTCTGGTTGCCAACTTGACTGGATTCAAAATTACCCAGGAGAAACATCTGTGGGCGTGGCTGCGGGGTCATTTCCAGAGTCATTTAATGGAGGAGGGGAGATGCTCCCTAAACGTGGGCAGTACGGATCCCTAGATTAGTGTCTCAAACCAAAGGAGATGGAAAGGTGGAGGAAGCCATGCGGACACCAGAAACCATCTGGGCGACTACAGATGCAATGTGTCAAGCTGCCTCATGGGTCCTGCTGCCATGCCTTTCTTGGTATGATGTGCATTATCCTCAAACTCGAACCAAAGTGAGCTCTTTCTTCTTACATTGCTTACATCGTTTAATTCCCCCCAGCAACAGCATAACCCCAGTTGCTAAGGTTCCTCAGTGAGAGGAGGGTAAGCATGCTACTTCAGCTCATTTTCTCATGTGGTCTTATGTTTGGCTTAGCACAGCTGGGTTTGGGCACTGGCATTCCAGGGATGAGATTTCAATTAGCTTTCCATTCTCACTTACAGGAGAAAGAATGAGTAATTAAAGTTAACCTTTTAGAGCGTTGAACTGTGATGGCTATATTCATTTCATGGAGAATAGCAGACGGAAAAAAAAAGTGTTCACAACTAAAATTAAGCTCAGAATCTAAATCTGAGATATTACTGTCCATACTCTGAGTACATTTGCTATGAGTGTCCAATCAACCAAAGAGGCTTGGACAAGGGGCTGGGAAGATGGCTCAGTTAATAAAGCAATGGTCTTGCAAGCATGAAGCCTGAGTTTGATTCCCAATTATCACATAAAAAATATCTGGGTGTGTTTGACCAGTGAACCCCAGGGATTCTCCTGTTTCTACCTCTCCTGTGTTGGCCAGCCTGCCTAGCTTACTTGGTGACTTCAGGCCACTGAGAGACTCCCAAGAAGAATAACACCAGAGGCACAACACTTCAGGTTGCCTTCTGGCTTCTACATGCACACACACACACACACACACACACACACACACCCCTACATATACATAAACACATGCACCCAGCACATACATACACAGATTTGATTTTGATTCATTCAACTTTTAACTTTTGGTTAGCATTAAGGTTTCTCTTCAAAGAAATCTATTGTTAATGTAAACTTTGAAATATAATAGCCATGCCTAAAGTATATTAAGTTATGACTGTACAGAGCAATACATTTTGAAAAATATGCATATCTGTGGGGTCAATATGTATATTAAAAATTGAAACTCTGCAGCCATTCATGTCTACACTCCTGCCTCAGTCAGACCCACACCCCTCAGGGAAGCCAATTGACCTGGCTATATTATTGCTTAGGTTTGCTCATTTTCCAAGTTTATAGATAGATTCAGCACAAGTCCTACTCTATGGCTCAAGTCTTTCACTAAGGTTTGGGTTGCGAGGCTCAATCCTGTTTAATTTGCAGATAAATGCTAGTAACACAGTGAAATTTACATAGAAAAGATAGTTACTGTACAATCATAGCGGTTGCTTGGTACTTTAACTAAATCACACAGTTCCTGACTAACTTCCCATTTCAAAAAAAATTGTTTTGCTCCCTAATTTATTACATCATGAAAACCACAACCCAGTCATATTTCATAATAAATGACTGAGGTATTTCTGGTAGCAAGCTTTTTTTCTGAAGCAAATCATCACTCTATATAAAACTCAGAAATATCATTTTAGAATTTTGCATATTATGATCATAAAAATAGTAGAAATGAAATACAGTTTTTTACAAGAGCAGGTTTGGTAGATATTTGAATCCCTGATGCTCTGTTTTTGTGTGTTATACAGTTTTAGCCCCCTTTCATTTCAAGGGACACCAACTTAAGCTCAGCAACTTAAGCATCTCACTTCTGGAGGTAGTCACACACCAGCTGCTGGGAGCGTCTCGATTTTGGGAGCGCTCTCCTCTCTCTAACAAGAACATAGAGTTGGATGATGGTTGCCTATAGAGGTAAAGTAGAAAATGACAGCAGCTGATTAGCTCTGGAGCAACACCTAGTGCGCCCAAGTTCAGTTTAGGACCGTATCTTCTGAGAGACCTGAGTCGGGTGGCTTAAAGAACCTGCCCTACAGACACACACAGACAAGGGTCAAATGTTCTCATGAAAGAACTGATAAAATATGACATGTCTAAATACATTCTGACTCACAAAATGCCAGCCATAAAACTCGGCACACAATTTGAAATTTGGGTTAGGATGTACAAAGGTAGCATGTAAAAAATAATTTTTAAATCCATTTTCCCTTCCGGCCCCTTAGTGGCCATTAATAATGATTCTGAGACTAACAGTTATTAAATACCTAGGCCACAAGCCTTAGCTCAGTCCCTTTGACTAGCTCATTACTTATTTAACACATTTAAACTATTCTGTTCTCCTTCTTCCTTAGGGTCTCCTCAGCCTCTCCCTGATGGTTCATGACTGTCTCCTTGGTCTGTCTAGCGTCTCTCTTTTATCTCTATTTCCCAGAATCCTCTCTCTCCCTGCCAGTGTCCTACCTCCTTCTTATTTCCTGACCCAGCTCATTGGCTATCAGCTGTTTTATTGACAGGTGATGTTCATAAGAGATCCTGTCTACAGCACAAATACCTTATCATAGAGAGCATCATCACTGTCTGCGTTCTGCTTTCTGCTCTGAATAGTTCTAAACAGATTTTGTTTGCTTACTCTTACATTTTGTTTTATGTTGAGGGGGATTTCAATAAGTCCCCCCTTTGAAACTCACTTTTAACTTCTGTTTCTTATCTGTCAATGAGATGAATTATATCCCATATATGTTATTGTAAATAGGCATCTATCTATCTATCTATCTATCTATCTATCTATCTATCTATCTATCTATCTATCTATCTATGCTACATTATGATTTGATGTGCTGAAAATTATGTCTATGTAATTATATTTAATGGCTAAGAACAGCATGACCATTAGAGATTCTAACTATTAGAGCTGTTAAATTCGCATTAACAATAGCAAGAAGGGTTTGCTTTTCTATAATATGTTTGTGTCAATAAATAGACACTTAAGCACTCAAAACCTCAATTAATTTAGACTTGTCATTTTAGACATATAAGATTATAGTTCCCTTAAGACATAATAGATTAATAATTGATTTCTTATTGAGGTCAGTGAGCATGCACTTGGTTTTTATAATCATCTTTGATTTTATTTATATTTTCTTGTTTTCCTTGTTTCCAAGTCCCATTTGCCTCAGTCTTCCAAATCTTCCTCCTCAATTGAAACTCACATACTATATACAGAAAACACACACACACACACACACACACACACACACACACACACACACACACACACACAAAACTCTCCACTTATTACTGAATCCGAGGATGTCAATATTTAGTTCTCTGTTTTCCTCTTCAACTTACTTCTTTTAAAGTGCATGTTTCACGTAGATGGCATACTTGGCTATTTGTCTTCAATTCTCAGGCTAGTGACATTCCTTGATGAGTGCACTGCCTGATCGCTGCTCTAGCGCTAAATCTCACGGAGGCATCGGCCCTAGGGAAATGTCCTGTCTCAGGAAGATTAAACCCTAATGCGTACTCATCACAGCACAATGCACTCATCACGGCTGAAACCTCAGTTGCTAGTGAATTTTCAGGTTTGCCCTCCCCCTTGAGACATTAGGTTTGGAGTTCCCGTCCCCCTCTGCTCCCCTGTCAAAATCACACTGTGGTTATCTTGTCTTTGTCCCTTGGATCAACTGAATCATAAGAATAGACCTTACGACTGAAGATGGAGAATCTAAACAATCAGGAAGATGAGTGTAACCACAAACTCACAATCTGAGTTCCAAAGTGTGTTTTGCTCCACTTAGAAAACCTTTTCTGTAAACAGCAACTTGTCTTGCGTGGATAACTTAGCCCGCTTGTTTACGGCATCTTCTTCCGTCTCCTCTAGAGATGTGCACATTCTAATTTACATGGAATTTCAGGATATCAAGTGTGACATTTCTCAGCTGTTCATCTTGGGAGTAGAATATCTTTACCTGTGACATCTGTCAGCTCTTACAATCTTAAGAGTCGTAGCCGACCCTCCTCTCCCATCAAAGGCACATTCGCAGCGATCAGTGCCTCTCCCAGGTCTCCACACGTGGAACATGCTATCATTACCCTGTCACTCTAACCTTTTCCTCTTAAAACTATAAAAGCATATTTGTTTTTTCCATTAAGACAAAGCTTTTACTCTGATGCTAACTGCACTGCTTTACCTATTTTTGTAGTTCAGGACTCTACCACCACTTTCTAGAGTTTCTAACCTCCACCTCTTCACCGAAACATAGCCAGACCGGTGCCTCTCCAGAAAGAGCTAATCTTGTAAAGTCAGGCTTCAAATGGAGCTTAGGTTCTGATGTAGCAGTCTGTGCTCTGGCAGGGCCAGGGTGTGTATGGCATGGGTGCACACTTCAGTGTTAGCTAACTAACATCTGCCCATCATTCAGTTTCCAGTGCTGTGTGACTCCTCACACATACACTCTCACTGTTAATCTACTCTTTATTTTTCAAGTGAATGAGAGAGGCCACAGAGATCAGTAAACTATGGATAATCATACAGGTGGGTGGTAGTCCAACAGCGTGGGTCTTACTCTACATCCACACAATCTAATATGTCAGAATAACAGGGATTTAAAACCCCTTGAAAACAAAGAGTAAACCATTCTAAGATCTTTTCCCCCTAGACGCAAGAAGGAGATGAGGAGAAAAATAATAAATGCAATGCCAGAATGTAAGTGCCCATGGTTCTTTCAAAGCTGGTATTTTGAAAAATAATCCTATAGTGTAGTGTGGTGTAGGGAAGTGGCTTTTGGATAGTGATTGGTTGTAAGAGGGTAGAGTTTATAGGAGGGGCTAAGTGTCCCTTTATCTACTTCTACCATGTAAAGACATGGTACAAAAACACCTCTCTAGGAGACAGGAATTAGGTCCTAGTGAATCTGCTGAAACCTAAGTTGCTAATGAAAAGACCCAGGAGAAAGAATGTATATTGCATACATAGTTATAAATGCCAGAATGGATAAGTAGAAACACTAATGTAATATGTAAATCTTATTATTTACTTAATACTTTACTTTATTCAGTTTTTTGTTTGTTTACTTTTATAGTGTCTCATTATGTACCCCAGGAAGTCCTTGGGGCCAGCCTCAAGTGCTATGATTATAGATGTGTATCGACTTGTATAGATGATGTTTCTAGCTAAGAATGTGAAAACCTTGATGTTGATGGTGGTTTCTGCTTGGATGTCATCCTTTTCCCTCTCCTCCTTCATTATTATGAGGGGCTGGGAGAGCAGGTAGCAGGGTTTGCTCATGGAAGAGGGTTTAATAGGACTCTCTTCCCAGAAAGCACAAGTCTCACTGTGAATGGGAGAATATTCCTCCCTTCTCTCCAGCTATGTGTTTGCTGCTGCTACAAAACTGCTTTGAGAGTTGCACAGCTTAAACCCTATCACCAACTACTGTGGGTCAAAGTCTCCCTTTGATTGCACAAGCAGATGCACCCACCCCATCTAGGGGTGCAGTCTCTGTTCATGTATTATCACATTGCCCAAGGCAAGAGAAAATAATGGAAATTGGAAGGTCACGTGGTCCTGGATTCTGCTTGAGTTCGCAGGAAATCTGAAATCTAGGCATTTAAGACTAATGATGTCCACCAAAGCAAGGTTCAGGCCACTGATGGAGCAGTTTGTTTTCAAAACTCTCACCTCAAAATATACCTCATACAATCCTAGAAAATAATGGTCCTGGAGAGATTAAAATTTGAAGGAAAATAAATCTCAAAGGAGAAACAAAGATTATGAGGATTTTGAGGTAAAAGAAGAGTCAAATCCATAACTAGGAAGTCTTTGGATATTTGATAAAGTAGACTCAGATTGGGAAACAGATATTAATTTATTTTTGGAAACAATTCATTAATTAATTAAGATAGATCTCACTATCTAGCCATGGCTGCCCTGAAACTCACTATGTAGAGCAGGGTTGATTAGACTCACCGAGATCATCTTGCCTCTGCCTCCTGTTGCTGAGATTCAAGGCATGTGCTGTTATACACAACTAATTAATGATGTTTAAAAGCCACGTAAAGAATGAGAAATTGTCAAAGACAAAAAGTATCTTTTAGGAATAGAAAATAAATCATTTATGTAAACTCTCAATATAGGTAAACCTTTTTTAAAAAATATAAACTTACAAATACAAAAGGGACCCATTTTTTACAATTGAAGAAGATTCATAACTATCTTTTTTTTGTTCAGAAAGATACAGATACATAAATAAAAAGCATAAACCCATGTCATCACTGATTAGGTCATTAAAAAGAGAACAGCTAATAATCTTGTCTAAATTAATGCTTAAAAATGAAAAGTGACTCATTGGAATGAATCATGTTTCTGTAAAGAGTTAATATGTTTTTTTTTAATCAGCTTATTTATATGTAAAAGGTTATACCAGGTTTCATGACCTAGTTACCAAGAGAAAGGGGTGAGACTGGTGATTAGATTTACTGCCTTTTATGTTTTCTCCTGGCAGAAAGAAGAAAGCTATGTCTAGACTTGCTTGGAAAGAAGCCAACTTTGGAGATTATCATTTGACTTGCCTTGATTATATTTTAAAATGAAAACTCAGACACAGGCAACCACTTACACTTCTCTAAGACCTCATCTGGAATTTTTAATGTGTACAGGTGCCCAACATTAAGAGACAACCACCAAATAATTGCCTCTATCATGCAGGGAATAGGTGAGACATTAATTTTCTAATAGCCTTGGTAACTGTTCCCCTCTGTTGCCTAAATGAATACCACGGATGCAAAAAATATTAGTGGAATAATTAGTGATGTCCTCAAAACTTCCAAACCTATTAAAGTCCAATAATGGGGCTTTAACTTCAACTCCTCAATTACACCCATCTCAACTTTTAGTAGCACAGAAGCCTTGCTTTTCCAGAGACAGAGCAAAAGCCATTTAGAATATAGGGCCAAAAACTCCCGTCTCACATCCATCCTGATGTGAACGTCAAAGTGTGATTATTAGTGGCAAAAAGAACGGAGCATTGGCTTCTGAGAAATACTTTAACTTTACTCTTGTATTTTTAGAAAACACGAAGAAACGTTCACTTTAAAGTCCTTACAGTCAATGTGCCCAGCAGCTGATAAAACCTGAATAAAGAAATACCAAGGAGACTGATCTATTTACAGACCTATTCGAAAATTTTACAGAAACTAAAGAAGAAAAGGAAGAACTATTTTAAATAGAAAAAAAAATGCACTAGATGTTTCACAAGAATTTAACAAAAAAGTGACTAAGATGGGATATTAGGATGTAATATTAAAGTTAATGTGTTAAACAGCTATAGAGTTAAATAAATGACAATTTAATATACGTAAATTTTTTCCAAACTTTTATTGCCATGATCCCGCATAGATTTTGGCTCCAATGAGAAGCAGCTGTACCATGGATGTTCGAGGTCATGATCGATTCCTTAGCATGCCTGTTCCCACTGAAGAGCCACCAAAGTCAGAACAGAAACTGGATTAGATGGTATGTAGATGCCTGTACTCACAGCTTGAATTACACAATCCAGTTAGGCTATTTATAGTTTGTCAACATTTTCTTAATAGTGTGGTACCAAAGTCATCAGATAATGTCAGATAGATAAGATATTGATCTGAAGAAAACTTAAAAAAAAAAAAGAAAGAAAGAAACAAACAACATATCCACACAATATTCTGTATTACAGAAGGCATAATACAGAAAGATAAGTAGAACTTCCTTGTATATGTTAAGGTCTTGGTAAAATATTGAGGCCTAGATGGAAGACCAAGGCCTAGGTAAAATGTGAAGGCCTAGCTAATTGTTACCTGGCTAGCCTACCATTAAAAGGAAACTTACATGTTTCTGCTGCTACTAGGAAACTTTCCCATGCCCAAGTTGATTACATATTCTGTTATGTCCTGTGCCCTTGGAAACCAGTCATGATAAAAGTCAGTAGAACTGCTTTGTATAGTTACTCATAAGAAGCCTGGACCTGAACTAACCATCCAGCAGCACTTCCTATGTCTGTGTATAAGCTTTTATGGTATTTACTTTTATAACCTGCTGCTGGGCTGGATTCCAACATAAGAAACTGTAAGGCATCTATTTTGAGGAGGGGTTGAGTAAAGTTTAAGTTCCCAAGACCTCCCCGGGAACTGGCATCCTACTTAGCAGAAACATGTATGTGGGCAACTGACAGCTTGGATAGCAAATTAAGACATGGATGTTGGCCAAGACATGTCTCCTGCCACAGTTGAGTTGGGAACAGGATAAAGGCACAGCAAAGATATGCTTCTAAGGAAATCCCCATCCGTAAATCCTGATTGGTGGAATAACTTGGCGTAGATGTTTGTAGATCTGAGGCCTAGAAGTTCTGTAGCATCTTAACTTACCCTCATGGTTCAGTTCCCCAACCTGTATCATGGCCCTGACTGGGGTGTGGTTTTCAATAAACCATCCCGATTGGACTGAGATTGGTATCTGATCTCAGTTTTTACAGCATTCCCAGACCCCAACACTGTATAGTAATTAAAATGTTTAATTTTTCTTTTCTTGCAAATTATTTCATAAAATAAACATTTTTACCTTGTGAGTTCTCTTCTCCATTATAATGATGTAATCAAAATAAGGACTAATTTAAGACCTTCCGAGATGCTTTCAAATGAATTCTGTTCTTTTTATCTGTATAAAAACAAATCTATTTCTGCACTCAGTAGACATTCAGATAAGAGAAAAACCCCAGTGTGAGCATTCTCCTTGAGAGATAAAGTGAGTTTAGTTTCGTGTTTATTTTCAATAACAATATATTGATTTTATTGGACTTTTCACTGTCCTGACACTGCTTGAGCATTATTTTTTAGTAATTTATTTTTATTTTATGAATATTGATTGGTGTTTTGCCTGCATGTATGACTGTGTGAGGATGTCAAAGCACCTGGAACTGGAGTTTCAAAACAGCTGTAAGCTGCCATGTGGGTATTGGGAACATTAACAGTGGGTTAATGTTCTTAACCACTGAGCCATCCCTCCAACACTTCATTATTTGAGATTTTACTTCCTTATTCGGAGCAAGTTAAACCTCACACTTACATATTCTAACTTTCTGGTTGTTCCTTAGTCACAGAGAATTCCCTCACTTTGTTACAAATCCAGCTTTGTGTCTCTCACCCCATGTCTTTCTTCTGACTATAGTGCCTGCTTTGCTTTCTGTGTTTTCTTTACATTGTTGGTCCATCTTCATCACTATGAGTTACATTTTCATAGTGATGCACACAGGACATATTTCGTCTCACAAGTCAAGAGAACTATGTAAATATTTCCAGTATAGATCAATGTAGACTGGTGGATCAGATATTGTAGATTTTTACTGGATTTCTTTGTTTCTTAGTGTGTAGCACACATATGAAGGGATTAATTACCCTTCATTTTGTAATGCCTGTAAATCTGGGAACATTGGGACAATTTTCTGATTTTTTTCTTTCCATGTTATATTTCATTATTTTGAAATTAAGCATATTAAATAATTGTTGAAGGACAATTTTAATTTCTAAAGAAACTCCATTTATTGATATATTTTAGTAATGCCATGTTGTTTGCTGGTTCAAAAGCAAAAATACTTACAATGGAGAGGATTTGCTATAATGTTACTGCAAAGGAACCTTGTGACTCAGTAACTCACGGGTGGAGTTCACTGTGGAGTCCTTGCCTCATAGCTTAAGATCCTGAGTGTGAGCTCCAGCAACCAATTTTAAAACAAAATTACAACAGATACTGGAACACTTACAAATATAAATCAAATAGCTTTACCTTCCACCATTTAACTGACTATGTATTCATCGCTGGTGAATTTGCATCATATTCATGTATAGAAATTTGAGCATTTTTCTCTTAAACACACATGTGTACATGTATGTATTTTAAATCATAGCTACCTTTAAAAGATAACCTTTAATGCCAGCACTGAACAGGCTGAGGCAGGGGGATCTCTGTGAGTTCAAAGTCAGCTTGGTCTACATAGTGAGTTCTAAGACAGCCAGAACTACATAGAAAGAAGCCCAGTCTCAGACAACAACGAACAAATAAACAAACAAACAACATCAAATGTGCCTGTAATTTTGAATAAGAGCCAAAGACTAAAATAATTTTCTTATGTTCCAGCCCCTAAATTTAATAGAAAATTAAGAGAAGAATAAAGCATTTGAATATTCAGTCTGAATGCAAATTTCTGTGAATCCACTCTGTTGATAATTTATTGTCTACCAATTAAATTAAATAACACAGAGTCTTATTAAATAAAGAAAAACTTATTTGTCCTGGCTTTTACAGAAAAAAGAGCATGTCAAGACAAATAGAATTCAATTTATGAGCCTTTTAGTTTGGAAAATCAACATAAACATTCAAAACCACTATGAATCTAAATTGCTGCTCTGACTCTAATGATAACCAAAAAAGCCTTCAGTGTCGTGAAAGTGACACTAATTGTAAAGAAGTTCCAATTCACAGGTTGGAATTGGACTATATCTACATACAACACTAAAATGTGTCTCTCTGGATTACACAATGTGCAACATCTTAATATAAAGACCACATTTATCCAAAACAATGACTATTCAAAATGTCCTTCACTTAAATTGGTCATATTTCAGAGTACTTTTCTCTCTCTCTCTCTCTCTCTCTCTCTCTCTCTCTCTCTCTCTCTCTCTCTCTCTCTCTCTCTCTTCTCCTCCTCCTCCTCCTCCTCCTCCTCCTCCTCCTCCTCCTCCTGGCATTTGTATGTTTGGCTGTATAAATACATATAGATACAATTATGCATCAACATAAATATTATTTTTCTGTAACAACGTATTTTATGTATTTGTCCACAAGCTAATATTTTCTAAGAGGAAATAGAGCAACACTGAAGTAAAGATATTATAAAATAGTCTTTGATTGACTATACACTACCTGAACATACTCTACCTGAAATTTGAGTATTTCTTAGCCACAGTGAATGTACATTGATAAAATTTCTTAGTGCAACCAGAAAATGACTGAGGGTAAGGAGAAACCCACATTCAGTAAATAGAAAGTAAGTATATACGACAAAGAGCTTTTCTGTTAGAATAGATCAGATTTACTAATTTTGTCCAATTATTAGACATTCATATTTTTTTGATCATAGAAATAAAGCAAACAATATTTTATTTGTGCACATGCACATGAGTACGTGTATACATACATTTGTGTGTGCATGTGCATATGTATGCATTTGTGTGCATGTCTGTGTGCGCATTTGTGCATGTGTCTGTTCACTCACGTGTGTGCATATGTGTATGCATGTGTGTATATGCCTATAAATGAGCCATGATGTGTGTGGAGGTCAGAAGGATACTTTGCTCTACTTGGTTCTCCCTCCCATCCTGTGGTTGCCAGAGATTGAATTCGGGACAAGCATAAGTTAGGATTGATCATTCTATCATTTATTACTTTTTGTCATAGATTCATTATACATAGCTGTTTTGCATCTACTTTACAAACCTTTCTTTCAGGTAGAAGTCTACCATGTACTTTGATCATATTTACTCCCCCACGTGCTTGCTTTAACTCCACTCCTTGATCCTGTGTGTGTGTGTGTTATGGTTTTATGTATCTATAAATTATTCTAGGTCCATAAATGTGACTAAACAGTCAACATATGTCTTTGTTACTTTAATATAATCACTGCTAGCAACATTCATTATTCAGCAAATTATTTAATTTCAGTCTTCCTTCTGGTTGGCTCAAATTGACGTGTGTGTTTATATTCTTGACAGCAAAATGAAAGCTTCCCTCTCCCACATGCTCACCAGTATGTGTTAGCGTTTGCTTTCCTTGTAAGGGCCATTGTGACTGGGGCATCATGGGACTTTAATTTGTATCTCAAAAGAAGAGCATTGACACCTCTCTCATGTGCTGACTGGATATTCGTATTTAATCCTTTGTGGATTTCTTGTTCATGAGCCCATTCTAGAAACTTAAAAAATTTTTTTTGATAATTAGTGTTTTGAGTTATTACATATTTCAGAAGTTTTCTCTTAGAAGAGACTCAGAGGTTCTTACATGGAGGTGCTTAATACACTTGAATTAAATTGTGTATTAATTTGTATTAACAATGAGGATAAAGCAAATGCAGGGGTCTAATTTCACTCTTCTACATGTGGACATCCAGTTTCCCCAGCACCATTTGAAGAGGTTCTCTGTTCTACAGTGCACACATACATCATCTTTTAAAAATGATCATCTGGCTGATGCTCTGTGGGTTTCCTTCTGGGACCACTGTTTTATATTTACATTCATATATATTTATAAGTATATGTGAATATGTATAAGTAAAATATAGAGAATATATAATGTATATACATGTGTATATATCTATCATCCATCCATCCATCCATCTATCATCCATCCATCCATCCATCCATCCATAATCCATCCATCTATCATCCATCCATCTATCATCCATCCATCCATCTATCCATCTATCCATCTCTCTATCTATCCATCTATCCACCTATCCACCTACCTATCTGTCTGTCTGTCTATCTATCTATCTATCTATCTATCTATCTATCTATCTATCTATCATCTATCTGCTTCTGTGCCTCTATTATGTTGTTTTTGTTACTCTGGCTTCATGGTGTGACTTGAAATTAGGTATTACCATATGCCCAGCACTGATACTTTAAGGCTTGCTTTGGTCTGTAGGGGTCTTTTGTGTTCCTATGTACTTTAGGGTACTTTTTCTATATATTTGAAGGGTGCCATTAAAATATTGACTGGAATTGCTTTACTCTGCAGTTCATGTTTCCATAGCCATTTCCATAAATATCAATTCTGCTGGTTCTTTAGCAAGACAGATGTTTCTACCCCGTGTCTTCTTCAATTTATTTATTTAAGTTTTTTTTTTTATTAAAAGTCTTCTTTTTCTTGGTTATGACTTCTTAATTATTCTACTTTGGAGATAATGTGAATAGGATAGGTTTTCTGACTTTACCACAATACTCATTATTGGTATATAGAAAATATACTTCTTTCATATTTAGATTATGTATCTTGCTATTATTGAAGGTATTTTTCACTTCTAAGCATTGACTTGTAGTACATTATACTGTCCACATATAGGGATTTTTCTAGCTGAGATTTTAAGGATGATCTGTAGAAAGTAGTATCTTTCCTAATTCAAATGGAAGTGTATTGAACTTTTCCCCTTCATTATTATGCTGGATATAGGTTTTCTGTTATATGGTGTTTACTATGTTGATGTATGCTCCTCCTATTCTTGATTTCTTCCAGGCTTTTTTCATGAATATATGTTGGGCTGTGCTAATTTTCTTTTCTGCATCTACCGAGATGATCATGAGATTTTTGTCCTAGAGTTTATTAGTGAGATGTAATACATTAATTTCTTGCATTGAACTTTCATCATTGGGATGAAGTTTAGATTGTCATCTGGAAGGCTTTTTTCTGAATCATTCTTGAACTCAGTGTACATGTATTACAATGCTCATCCTGGAAATTAGCCTTTTTTTTTTCTTTTATACTCAGCTCCTTGTCTGATTTGTATATGCATACAACACTTGCCATGTGAAATGATTTTAATGTGTTCCTTCCATTTCTATTTTGCTCAGTGATTGGGGAGAATTTTTTAGAGTTCTGGAAGAGCTCAGCTGTGAAGCCACCATAGCCTGGGGATCAAACACAATGCTTATTATGAGCCTGTTTATATCACTTCTATGTTCTTTGTTTAATTCAGGAGGCTTAGGTATCTGAAAAGTTAACCATTATTTTATATTTTGAAATTTATTAGACTACAGGTTTTCATAATATGCCTTAATAATTCCCTGGATCTCACAGCTGTCTTCTGAAATGTCTTACTTCATCTGTAATTGTACATTTTGGGTCTTCTCCTGCCTTTGATTGGTTTGGATAAGAGCTTGCTAATCTTGTTTATCTTTTCAGAGAAGTAACTCTGCTTTGTGTATTCTGTTCATATCCATTTCATTACTTTGTGCTTCGAGCTTTACTGTCTGTGCCAGCCAATTTAGGTTTGCTTGTTCTAGACTTTCTAAAACTTTGAGGGTTATTATTATTATTCATTTCAAATTTCTATGATATTTAGGCATAAATCATATAGATATATTATGGACATAGAGATAATATAATATAGATTAATAGATAAACTTTTTTCTTAGAACCAATTTTAAACAGTGTACTTCACTGTCAAAGAGAAATTAGAGGTTAGAGAGAAGCAATGGGAGAAACTAAAAGAGACTAAAAGAAGCCAGCAGATGTGCCATGTCTCATTCCTGAAGACATGGACCTCAGAACAATTAGGAGACACAGAAGCAGACACTTTGTGTCAATTAACAGGGAGAAAATGTCCACCAATGGGATATTACAATTGTAAATTCCCATTGTCAACTTTTGATTTGCCCCACAGAGAGGATTTGCTGACCTGTTTTCTACCTAGCTGCCTTTGATGAACTTGCTATGCTCAAAACAGTCTTCATCTAAATCTACAAGGTTTGGGCCTGGCAATGGTTGAGGTGACTCAATGCTGGGGATGGTACTGAACAAAGAGGAGGGACAGCAGATTATAGCTGAGGAAAACCTGGGTGAACGCATGACAAGCTGAGGATGCCGAGGACGTTACACGTTTGAACTCATTACTAATGAGTTTCTTTTAGTTTTGAAGAATAACAAGCCCATCCTGCACATGGCCATTCCTGAGCCACAGAAAGTACAAGAAAGAACAAAACATGAAGCAGAAGAGAGCTTGTTCTCGACACCAAGGGAGAAATGCAATTTGCTGAGAAAACAGAACCACCGACAGGATTATAAAATGAGCTGAAGATTCGCTGTTTCACTGTGAGGCAATTCTTGCACTGGATTGACAGATTTTATCAAAAGGGTGTGGTTTACTCTATAGGTAAAGCACTTGCCAATAAAGATTATGGCCTGAGTTGGGTCCCAGCCCCCATGTAAAATCCATGGGTACACACATTTTATAAATCCAGTGCTAGAAAAACAGAGACAAGAGAGTCCCTTGATCCACTGTCCAGACAGGTTAGCCGAGTTGGTGAGTTCAAGTTCAGGAAGGAACTGTCTCCAAAAATAAAGTGGAAAGAAACTGAGCAAGACAATCAATGTTGACCTACGGCTACTGCATATTCAATACAAGCAACAGGCACACACACATACACACCCACCCACACACACACACCCCAACACACGTGCATGCACATACATACATGCATGCACGCATGCTAACACACACATGTATGCATGTATGTGCACCCCAATCTAATAGTGCTCATTATTTTCTTGTCTATACACATTGTTGGAATCTAGTGTGAATTGGAATAAATAAGTAGTCTTTTCTATGCCTCCTTTTGAAGACAAAGCAAGACTTGAGTGTGGCAGGAAATGAGTTTTGAATAACCTTGTCTGCAATGCAGCTCCAGTAGCTGAGCTCTGGGCCTATAATTCAGCATCCTAATGGCATGTGCTGCTAAGCAGATACTCATCAATGTGGCTGAGATGTGAGCTTTTCTGCATACATCTGTGTTTTTCATTAGATGTCCCTAATTTCCTTGATGATTATTTCTGTAATATACAATTAATATGCATGGGATGTGGCAGGGAAGATTATGCAGTGATTCACTTGTGAGAGAAAGGACTGTTTTATCTCCAAAGTTTTTATAGATAACTCATTTCATGATTATGAAAGGTACTTTTTATGCTGTTCAGGACTTTCTATTATACATTTACTCTGAAAAAATAGCTCCCCTCACATGCCATCTATAGGGGAAGATGTAAGGGTTCTCTTAAAAATACTTAAGCTGATGCTATTTTCTGGTTTAGAATTGTTTGATGAAGTTTTCAGTTTGTCCAAGACCCACACACCCCTTTTGCACCCAACGACTGGTCCCTTTGTACCAGCTTTGCCACTCCACTCTCTACCCAAACTTCTTCCCAGGTCTGCCTCCAGGGTTCAGCCTGGGGAGTATCCCTGACCTCCTTCCTCATCCATGCTTTTCGCCAATCCACCAGCTTTTAGCTCAGAGCTCAAGACCAGAACACCAACCTAGTCTGGCTTTCACCTGCCCTCAATGCAAAGGAGCGTCTTGGGCCAGGATGACAAACCACAGGATTTTCCATATCTTCCATATCATATCCAGCCTTTACCTATCTGTCCCTATTATCATAGTTTGGAACAGGAAGCACATGCTGAATATCAGCCCCACCCAGTCTGCCCACCTGACTTGATTCCATCCAAAACATTTGCAACCTACAGATCCAATGCAACACTACATCTTTGTTCTTTGCCCAAAATGCCTTATCTGTAACAAACTCAGAACCCACAAAGGAAAGCCTCATGCCCAGATTTCATCACAGGAATACCAACAATCATAGGAAAGATCAAGCCAGTACCTTTTCTCTGAAACCGGCCAGTCCTGTTGATATCCTTGCAAGCACAATTATCTAGATGAATTCCAGATACAGGATTTAAAAGAACAAGCATAAACCTCCTCAAAGAATTCAAGGAGTTTGAAAACTACACAAAGAAACAGTCCAATCAAATAGAAAAAAGAAAGAAAGAGAAAGAAAGAAAAAAAGAAAGGAAGGAAGGAAGGAAGGAAGGAAGAGAGTGGAAGGAAATAAATGATGAGCAGGAAAACACAAATAAGAGAATGATAGAAATGAAGATAATATTTCAAGACTTGAGAATGGAATTCAATCAGGAGATAAAAGCATCAAAGAGTACAAGTTGTGGCCTTTATGTGGGTCCAAAAAAACTGGAACACTATCCCAAAAGCTGTTGCCTGTACCTGGGATATGTTCTACAAGCTGGGCTGAGGTGTCTGGCCTCAGTGGGAGAGGAAGTGCCAAGCCTTGCAGAGACTTGACTTGCCAGGGTGGAGGGAGATAGCCAGGGGCCCCCACCTCCTCAGAGGAGAAAGGGAGGGGTGAGGGGGTGGATGAAGGCTTGTGGGAGGAGTGTCTGGGAGGGGAGCAGTGAGAAGGGTGTAAAGTGAATATGTAAGAAAAGAATGAAGTTTAATTTTAAAAAGTGCAAGCTAAAAGAAGATAAAATTGAAAAATTCAATAAACTCATGTAGAAAATTCAAAGGAAAGCCCTACAAGTAGAAAAGCCAAGCAGAAAACAGGATATCAGTTCTCAAAGGTAAAATAGACAATGTAGATCAAATAAACAAAACACATGAAAAATTACCACCACACACACACACACACACACACACACACACACACACACACACACAGGTGTGAGGGGAGAGACATATGAAAGGGATACACAAAAAATGTGAGAAACTATGAAAAAGACAACTCTAACAGAATTATAGGTATAGATGAGGGAGGGGACACCAAGTCAATGGCAAAGACCAGATCTTCAACAAGATTATAAAAGAAAATCTCCCCAAACTAGGAAAGAAACACCTATACAAAAGCAAGAAGCACACAAATTAATAAAGACACACCTACATAAAAGCAAGAAGCACACAGAGCTCAAAGCAGACAAGACCAGAAAAGAAAAACACATGGCATATTAAAGAAAGCAGTATATTGAAGCTGCAAGATGAAAAAAAATGCAAGTTGCATAAAAGTGAAAACATATCAGAATATTGTGGATTTCTCAATGGAAGCTTTGCAAGCCAAAAGAACAATGAATTCCAAGTCCTAAAAAACACTAACAGTCAACCTAAGTTAATAAAACTACAGAACTATTTGACATATTTCAAGGAGAAAGAACAACTTTCCATGAAATAAACATCCCAAACGTTTTCAACAAAATAAACCTAAGGAAAATACAGGAAGCATTATTTGAAATTGAAGAATGGGAGGGACATAGCAAAGAGAGTATGGATGGAAATATAAAGTCATAACTGTTGAAATACAAAATACCACTGAGAACACCAACAACTACCCTAAATATCAATAACACAATGACCACAATTAGCACATGTTTCAATAATAACCTTAAATATCAATGATCTCAACTCTCCAATCAAAAGATAAAGACTGACTGAATGGATGAAGAAAACAATCTCTACCCATCTGATGCTTATACAAACACTTCATAGTTTTAAAGATAGGTACTCTCTTGGAGAAAAAGGGTGGGTGAAACAAATGGGACCAAGAAGCAAGTAGACATCTATATACTAATATCCAATAAAATAGACTTCAATCTAAACTACTCAGAAGAGATTAAAAAAGGACACTTTATTCTAATCAAGGGAACAGTTAGCCAAGAAGACATTACTATCCTAAACATATATGCAGCAAACTCTGGTGTGTTCAATTTTATAAACAAGCAGGCAAACAAAAATTTACAATATTTAAAAATGTAGATTAACATCATTCAAGAGTAGGTGAGCTCAAGTTGCCCAATAAAGAAGCTAGAGAAAGGACCCAAGTAGCTGAAGGGGTCTGAAGCCCCATAGGAGGAACATCAATATGAACTAACCCCCAGTGCTCCTTGGAACTGTACTACCAATTAAAGAAAACACATGGTAGAACTTGTGGTTCTAGCTGTATATGTAGCAGAGGATGCCCTAGTTGGTCATCAGTGGGAGGAGAGGCCCTTGGTCCTGTGAAGGTTCTATGCCCCAGTATAGGGGAATGCCAGGACTGGGAATGGGTGTGGGTGGGTTGAGGAGCAGGGGGAGGGGGGAGAGGATAGGGGATTTTCGGAAAGGAAACTAGGAAAGAGGATAACATTTGAAATGTAAATAAAGAAAATATTTAATAAAAAATAACTCAAAAAAAGGAGTAGGTGAATTCAATATCTATGTTCTCCAATAGACAAATCTTCTGGACAAAAGTAAAGAGAAACATCAAAATTGACATCATACATCAAATGAAATTAACAGATATCTATGGATTTTTTATTTTAACTCAGACACCAAAGAACCACATTCTATTCAGCAGTGTATGGAATCTTTTCTAAAACAAATCACTTCATGGAACACAAAATAAATATTTACAATTTCAAAAGATTAAAGTAACTCTCTGTATTCCATTTGATCACAACGTAATAAAACATAAAATTGACAGGAAAAAAATTTAGTAAATAAGCAAGCAAATCCTTATAGATTAAATAACTCTACTTAATGATAAATGGGTCAAAGAAGATATCAAGAAATAAAAATAAAGAAACTTTCTAGAACTAAATGAAAATACAACAAACCCTCTGGGACAGTTACAGCACTCCTACAACAGAAATGTAGAAGCCCCCACCCTCAACACACATAATCAGAAAGAAAACAAGGAAATACCTCAATAATGATTCAACTCAAAAGTTGGAAAAAAAATTGGAACAAACCAAATCCTAACCCAATTAATGGCAAGAAATAATAAAATATCAGAGCAGAAATCAGTGAAATAGAAATAAAAACAAAAATACCAACAAAGCTGAGACCTGGCTCTTTGAGAAGTTAAACAAAATTGATGGACCTTTTGCACAACTAGTAAAAAGAACAAAGTGACCCAGACCAATGGAATCAGAAACAAACAGGGAAACATTACAATAGATACTTAAGAAATTCACAAGGACTCAAAGTATTTCAAATACCTGTATTCCAGTAAAAAGAAATGAATGCATTTCTAGATCCAGCCAAACCACCAAATGAAGCCAAAAAGACGTCAATGACTTGAACAAAGCCATAACAGATGAAGAGATTGAAATAGTACTAAAAAGAATTTCAGCTAAAAAAAGTTCAGGATCAGGTGGATTCACAACAGAGTTCTACCAGATGTTCCAAGAAGATGTACAGCCAGTCCTTCTTGAACTAATTAGGAGGAGGAGGAGGAGGAGGAGGAGGAGGAGGGAAGGGAAGGAAGGAGAGAGAGAGACAGACAGAGAGACAGAAAGAGAGAGAGGCATACACTACCAACCTTCCTCTACAAACCTAGTATCACTCTAATACGCAAGCCAGTTTAAAAAGAACAACAACAAAAACAACTACAGAAAACTATAGTCTGATAGCTCTAGTGAACATAATTAAAAATTAATCAACAAAATAATTACAAATCAGACATACATTATAAAGATTATATACCATGTCCAAATCAGCTTTACCTTTGAAATGCAAAGATGGTTTAACATACACAAGTCATGAAATACAATAAACAACATACGTGGACTTAAAGACAAAAATAACATGACCATCTCAATAGATGCAGAAAACGCCTTCGATAAAATCCATCATGCCTTCATGAAAAAAGTCCTAGAGAATGGATGGCTAGAGGGAACACACCTCAACTCAATGAAAGCTATAGGTGAGAAACCCACAGCCAACATCATCATAGATGGAGAAAACCTGAAGCAATCCTGCTGAAGTCAGGAATGAGACAGGGATGTTCGTTATCCCCAATGCCTGTGAACACTGTACTGGAAAAACTAGCTAGAGCAATAAGAGAAGGAAATGCAAGGGATACAAATAGAGAAAGAAGTTGTCAAATAATGCTTATTTGCGGGCAATGTGACATCATATAATAGAGATCCCAAAAACTCTACCGGGAAACTTGTAGAAACAGTAAATGCAGCGGTGTGTCAGGATACAGAATCAGCGTGCATAAACCAATAGTTTTCGATACATCAACAACAAACACAGAGAAGGATATCATGGACACACTCTCCAGACAGCATAGGACCTCTATAGCAAAATCTTTAAACTTCTGAGGAAAGAGATAGAGAGAGACATCGGAAAATAGAACGGCATCTCATGCTCACAGATTTGTAGAATTAACATTGTGAAAAGTGACTGTTGTACCAAAAGCTGCTTACAGATTAAATGCAAGGCTAATCAAAATCCCTATTTTATCTTTTGCATAAATAGAAAAAAAAAAACCCATGAACTACTGAATAATAAAAGACCCTAGAGAGTCAGGATAATCCTGAGCATAAAGAACAATGTTGGAGGGATTACAAACCCAGATCTTAAGATGCATTACAGAGCAATAGTAATAAAAACAATATGATCCTGGCACAAAAATGGACATGCAGACCAAGACCAAACAAGAGCACACATAACTTCAGTGACTTAATATTTGACAGAGATGCCAAAAACATACACTGGAGAAAAGCATCGTCAACAAATGGTGTTGGGAAAACTGCCTGTCCACATGCAGCAGAATGAAAATAGACCACGATTTATCACCTTGTAAAAAAAATTAGCTCCAAATGGACCAAAGACCTAAATGCTAAGTCTGAATCACTGAAAATTCTAGAAGAAAACATAGGCGGTACCCTACAGGATGTGCCTGCCCCAAAGGACTCCATTTGCCAAGTTTAAAAGGCCAGCAATTGACAAGTGAAACTTCAGGAGTGCTTCTGCACAGCTAAGGAAACAGTCAACCTGGTGAAGAACAGGCCACAGTATAGGAGAGGATCTTTCCAGCTATGTATTTGACAGATTAATATTTGAATATACAATAAGAACAGTAAAAAAACAAACATTCAAAATCTGAGCGAAGGTTGTGAACAGAGAGTTTTCAAAAGAAGAAAAAAAATGGCTAAGAAATATCCCAAAAAAGTATTCATCATCCTTAGCAATTAGGGAAATGTCAACCCAAAACAACTTTGAGATTTTATCTTTGTATTAATTAGGGTCACCATTGCCACAATTAAACATCATGACCCAAAAAAGCAGGTTGGGGAGGAAAGGGTTTATTTGTTTACGCTTCCATATCAGACTCCATCACTGAAGGAAATCAGGACAGTAAATCAAGCAGGCCATGAACCTGACAGGAGCACTGCTTACTGGCTTGCTTCCCCTGGCTTGGTCAGTCACTTTCTTACAGAACCCAGGACTACCTGCCCAGGGATGGCACCACCCAACATAGGATGGACCTTTCTCTGCTGATCATTAATTGGAAAATGCCTTACATCTGGATCTTGTGGAGGCATTTTCTCAACTGAGGTTCCTTCCTCTCTGATCTCTCTGATGACTCTAGCTGTGTCAAGTTGACACACAAAACCAGCCAGTTCAACTGACCCCTTGTCAACTTGACACACAAACACATCCCTATTCCACAGTCTTTACAAATTCAAACCCATTAAAACTTCAGTCTCATTAAAACACCCAATCTCTTCTAGAATCCAAAGTCTTTCATCTGTGGGCTCCAATAAAATGCTTTCTTGCTTCAAGATGGTAAAAAACAAACAACCCCCTAACCCCCCCCACAAACAACAACAACAACAACAACAGGGCATGGTCACAATCAAATCAAAGGAAAATCAGACTTGAACTGTCTAATATCTGGGATCTATTCACACTCTTCTGGACTCCTCCAAATGACTTGGGTCACTTCTTCAGCTCTGCCCTCTGTAGCACACACAGCTTGTCTTCTGCACTCTAGCTTACTCTACTCCATTGCTGATGCTGTTCTTGGTGGTCATCCCTTGATACTGGCATCTCTAAAATGCTGGGGTCTTTTGCTGCAAGTAGGATGCTTTTTGACCAATAGCTTCCCATAGGCTCTCTTCTTGGTGCCAAACCTCAGCTTCTTTGCATGTCCCCTTCAGTCCTGGCCCTTCAGCTGCTACTGAGGCTGTACCTTCTTCACCATTGGCCACTCCTGAGCTCTCACAGAGTCAAATCTCAGCTGTTCTCCACGACTCCTTCATGCCTTCAAAACTAGTACCACCTGTGATTCTCACACATTACCAAGTCCAGATACCAGCATGAGGTACAGCCATGGCTGCCTCTGGAACATAGCCTGTTTGTGCTGTCAGAAAATACTTCCTAAATGATTTCACCTCAGAGATTCTGGTCTCCTCCTCCTCTTCCTCCTCCCCCTCCTTCTCCCCTCCACTTGACCCTTATCCTCTTTTTCCTTCTCATTAATTAATTTATTTATTCACTTTACATCCAGGTCTTAGCCCCCCTCCCTCTTCTCCTCCTAGCTCTACCCTCACAAATTCCTCCTCCCATTACCCCTCCCCTTCTCATAAAATGAGACGCTCCTCCTTGGGTACCTCAACTGGTCTCTTATTAATCACTGCTGATTTCTTAGCTCCAGCCAAGCAGCAGCAACTGTCCCAGTAATGTAAAGGTTTCACTTCAGGATGTCTTAGTCTCTTGTTAACCACAGCTGATTCTTCAGCCCCAGCTAACCAGAACCACAGAATCTTTAATCAAAATAAAAACCAGCTCTGCTAGAGCTTTTATACTTCCCTCTGAAACTTTATAAGCCTGGCCTCCATCTTCTGCATTGCTCTGAATAGTCTTATCTTCCAAGCTCCCAAAGAACTTCCCACTGAGCTCTTAACATTCAATGGCTCATCTAACTCAAGTTTCTAACGCCCTTTTATAATCTTCCCCTAAATATGGTCAGGTCTACCACAACAGTACCCCACTATTCTGGTACAAATTTATTTGTCTTAGGATTACTATTACTGCAGTGAAACACCATGACCAAAAAGCAAGTTGGAGAAGAAAGAGTTTACTTGGCTTACACTTCCAGATCATAATCCATCACTGAAGGAAATCAAGGCAGGAACTCCAGCAGGGCTGGAACCTAGAAGCAGGAGCTGATCACTGCCTTGCTTTCCCTGGCTTTCTTAGCCTGCTTTCTTATAGAAGCCAGGACTACTAGCCAGGGATGGCACCACCTACCATGGGCTGGAAGCTTCTCTATCAATCATAATAGAGAAAAATGCCTTACAGCTGGATCTCATGGATGCAGTTCCTCAACCGGGACTCCTTTCTCTCTGATGACTCCAGCTTGTGTCAAGTTGGCATAAAGCCAGTCAGTACAATCTTACCCTAGTCTGAATGGCAAATATCAAAAAATAATAGACAACAAATTCTGAGAAGGTGCGTGGCGGAGGAAGAATCCTCATTCACTGTTGGGATTACTGTAATCAGTATGGGGAATTCCGTAAATACTAAACCCGAATCTCCCATATGTCTTCTTTTATGCCTCTCCTTGGCATGTGCCCAGTGGACTGGGTACCTTATTTAATACCTGCTCAACCATGTTCATTTCTGCTTTACTTACAATGGCTAGGGAATGGAAACGATGGAATGTCCTGCAAGCTATGAATGGATGATGGAAATGTGGTAAAGATACACCATGAAATACTAGTGAGAGGTAAAGGAGAATGAAATCATGAAAGTTGCAGGTCAATGGATTGAAGTAGAAAGGATCTGATTGAGTGAAGTAACCCAAGCTCAGGAATACAAAAATCCTATTTCTTTCTTATTGGAGGATCCTAGCTCCCAATCCTTAGCTGTAAGTATATATCCTGGAATAACTGCAGAAACCAGGAAAGTAGAACCATTGCAACATAGCGGGCTGTCACGGGGTATACATGATCTGATCTGGGAAATTGGAGGGAGAGGTGTTTGGGGGAGGGAGGAAGAGGTCAATACAGAAGAAGGTGGAGGGATGCAGAGGGAGAAATGCAGGGTTCATAAGGAAACAACAGCCATTACAACAGAAAGACTTGCAAGCACACTGGCATAGGTGCTGCATGAAGAGGATAAACTTAGGAAGTGGGCTGTTGGGCCAGCTCAGTCAAGGAAGGAACTGGATTTACATGCCTGGACACATGAAATTGAGTCCCTGAACCCATACAAAGGCGAAAGGACCTGCTCCGTGAAGTTGTGAAGTTGCCCTCTGACCTCCACACACTCAGCATTCTACTTGTAACACTCCCACGATGTTAATGCAAATACTTTTTAGAACTATGAAGGGTCATTTAAATTATATTAATGTCAAAGAATGAGAATAAAACCCATGGATGGCTAAAATACCAAAGATAGAAAAAAAATTGGAACAACCAGAGCACTCAGTGCTGCTAAAAAGTTGGACATGAATTGGTGCAAAGTTTTGGAAAACATTGTGTATCCACATTTAGGTGTGAGCATACCTGCAAACCCTTATTGCGCATTTCTACTGCTATCTGCCAATAGAAATTAATAATATGCTCCTTGAAAGATACCGTAATATGAAGCTGAAAAAGGTGGCTCAGAGTTAAAGAGCACCTGCTGTTCTTCTAGATGACCAGAGTTTGATTCCCAGCACCCACATGATGGCTCACAATCATCTGTAACTCTAGTTCAAGGGGACCTGATGCCTCTTCTGGCCTTATCTTTAATCTCTATAAGCATTCTTTTTAGACTTAAGGCCCCAGTAACCTGAAAGTCAAAATTCAGTAAATCTTACAGTCAAGTTGAACACCTTATTAAGACTCAGTGATCATGTATGCCAAGATCTACTACAAACATATCAAAGAAAATATGTAATGTAATATTTTATGCAAATAACATGTGCCTGGATGCAAAACAGTTTACATGTATAGAAACTTTAAAATGGCACCTGCTGACATATCTCACCTGAGCATGTCACATCTTCGACATGTCCCATAGGTCTACTCTGTACCACTAGGTATCCTATCATCAGTGCTTATCCTGGCTACACTACATGTCAGATTTGATTTTCCTTCAGGGATGAATAATATTCCCTCATATGTGTAGACTACACAGTAGCCTATCCATTCATGCATAGACAGACAATGAATTTTTCCCACCTTTTATCTCTTTTGGCTGACATTGTGGAATGCATGTATGTGCATGCCTAATTGTGTTCTAGCTTTAAATTACTCCGATTACAGATTAAGACCAGCTTTTTTATTTGTGGTGATGGGGTGAGCCCTTTGTCACTGAACTATCCCAAAGCCCCAAGGGTGAAGATTTTAACTGATGTTAATGGCTTGGATTAAAGACTAAAGAGAAAACATAATCTTAGACTCCCCTCCCACTCTGCAATTAAAATGATTGATCACTTGTTGCCAGTGGAAATCAATGTGCTGAAAGGCTTTGTAACAACTGTGTCAGCATTAAACCAGAGCAAGTGCTGATCAAGCCAGTTTAGTCTTCATCATCCCTGACCTAACAGAATCTGAGTATTGTTTGAACATGACCTGAACATTTCACTTCCCAAGAAGACATCATTCCTACGAGAGACGCTGTCTTGTGAAATGTTGCTCAGGAGGCTGTTATTGCACAAGTGTGCAAAATGAGTGGGATGCCCTTGTCCAAGGGTATCATTTACAACAGGACAAGGGTGCTTGGCTCAGGCTGGGCCAATTTGCAGAGCAGACACAGCCTCTCCCAGGACATAGGACTCCCAAGCTAAGCAGGTGGAAACCCAGACATCCTCCAAACTGTCCAATGGTGGCAAATAACTTAAAACTTCCTGTGCTTCCATTTCAAATGATCATTTTCTACTCAGTGTAGTATAAACCTGCAGTAAGATTCATTTAGCTGCTTATCTTACCCTTTCCCCCTTTTCCTTGTCTCATTAACTAGAATGTTATAAGGAGAGTGGAAAGCTTGTTTTGTGTTTTTAGTACACAGTAGCAAGATACTACACTAACTTTTAAAGCATGAACACCTACCAAGCTGGTTAGCCTATTAGATACTCCAATGGAGAACAGATAAACCACTTTCTTATTTCCCACCACATACCGGGCAATTAAGTCTTTCAAGCAATGATCTTACTTTGTTATCTCCCCATGGCATATATTTTAAGCACCAGCCCAATCCCATTCTCCATATTCTAAGGGAATATATCTTTCTTTCTTGATATTTCAAAGTACTGTCTTACACTGCCATTCCTGTTTTATACGACATTTTTTTTCTCCCTTGTTCTTTAACTGGCAGCATCTTTTGAAAGGTATAACTTTCAGTATTTTGAACTTTATGGCAGACTAAAAAATAACTTTATTCACAGTAGATGAAATCTGGCGTTCCTCTAATCTGTGACAGCAAGGGGCTAAAAAAGCCTCTCTCGGAACCCCAGGAGATTTGTCATTTTAAAAACCATCTTCCTCTCTAACGTCCCAGGAGAGTAGTATCCAAGTCAGTGCGACTTTTAAATACTATTTTTCCACTCAAAGTATGAATTGAGGACTGCTGTCACTCATGTCTACTGGGCGAAAACGGGAAATAGAAGATTCCTGGATTCCAGGCTGTGAGCAGCAACTGTGTCGGGCCAATAAAGACTGATTCCATTGGCACATCGGTCTCTGGCCTCTGGTCATATTTCACTGGCGTTTGTACTTGCTTACTGCCCTGCAAGGGAGTATAGATCTTCTTTCTATAAGCTTCACTCTGATCTATCTACCTTCTTTAACCAGTGTTATCTTCCGTGTTCTCCTGGGAGGAAAATGCTCATTGAGTAATTAAATGGTCCCTTCCTTTGAATCCACAGTGTTTTCCTAACTGAATTACATCATCGGGTCTGTCCATTGTGCATTGCTAAACTATGTTCAGTCATTCTGTTACCGGCTTTCTGATCAAGGCCAGGGCACACCTCATTGCCAAATGCTGATTTTTATGAAATGTTTTGATTCACAATGATGGTTTCTCACTCGAACTTCAAGACACTTAGTTTCTTTAGATCTCCTAGGCTCAGAGTTTCTGAAGTACTTATCGTCTCTTCTTATATTTGATTGTTTCCTTCTTCCCATACCTTTCTGCTAGAAAAGACAGTTTTCTGTGGTTCTTTCTGTTTGGTTTCCGACCAGGGGCAAGGAACTGAGGTGCACATTTTACCTCTCAAATCTGACCGGGCCTCTAGGCTCTCCTAGCATTCCTTAGTCCCTACCTGGCACACCCTGCACCCAACTTTAAATTTTCCAGCCCCTCCCCCAGAGGATCCTCCCTATATAATCCAGACATTTTAATCTCCTTCTTCTTCCTCCTCCTCTTCTTTTTCCTCTCTTCTCCTTTGCACTTGCACCCCTTGCCACCTTCCCATGGCAACTCCTCTGGCTATAATCCTTGGGGCCAGTGAACTTAGCCAAGAGCAGCTTTCCAATAAACCCGCCTTTAATATAATCTAATCTGGCTTGAATTGGCTCATTTCACCAGAGGTGAAGAAATCACAAATCACTTTTGAGTAGTGGCCCCTGTGTTATACACACCATAGACCCAAGGGATAGAAGACCTTCCCCGTCTCTGTTTCTGCTTATAGTGTACAACTCCGTGTCCTTTACAAATACCATTGGGTTGTATCAATGCTGTGGTGTTGAGATGGTTTGTTTTATAAAAGTATATTCATGGCAAGCTTGGTTCCCATAATAATATTGAAAGGTCTTTAAGAAAAGGGGTTCAATAGAGGTGGTTAGATCATTGGGTACTACTCTTGAAAGGGATTAATGTTTTCTTGTGGGAATGGACCAGGTCTCCAGGGGTAGACTTATTTCTCAAACCAATAAGTTTTTATAAAGTGAGTTTCAATTTCCCAGTGTGTTCTCCTGCCCCTGTTATTTCATATAATCTATATATGTCCTATATCATATATATAGTATCAGGAAATAGTCTAAGACAGTCAAAACTTGCTATAGACATCTGCGGAACTATTTAATGAAGTAATCTAACATTTGAGTATTTTGATTCTGGCTTTCTTCTTTTCTGTACACAGTATATGACTTTTAGACTAAGCTGCATTGTAAAAATCCACATGGGCATTCCAACCCTAGTGTCATCTGAAAATTTAACCTCTTTAACCCCTTTCTATATTCTGTATTTTTATCATAGCTTTTTGGTTGTTTGAGACCAGGACTCCTCTACCTGTCTGGTCTCAGACTCACTAGCCTTGGGTCCCTTATCCTACTCCTCCTAACTACAACCTCACAATTCAGCATAGAAATCAGGGCCTGACGTTGTGAAAGAGTGATCAGCCAGCACATGCTTTCTTGGCTTGGGTGACATTCCTTTTTGTTACTAAAGGTGTTTGGTAAGTGTTAAAGAAGATAGAAGCATGGACAGCCCTAATCACAGAGAGCCCGCTAATGGGGGTGGGGGGTGGGGGTGGGGAGAAAAGGCTTCTCATGAGCAAGCACAGGAATGCCACAACTGATCTTGACAGCGATCAAAGCAGGTTTGTGTATTTCAGTGTATGGCTGTTAAGAGTGCTTAACAGTATAGTACAGTACAGCACTGTAACTACAGTTACAGTACTACAACTGATAATCTACAGTGAACCAGTATCTGAACTCTTAGCCTAAATAAGAAGAAAATATCTAAAATTTTATTGTGTCATAACAAAACAACT
Source organism: Mus musculus (assembly GCF_000001635.26). Taxonomy (NCBI): domain Eukaryota; kingdom Metazoa; phylum Chordata; class Mammalia; order Rodentia; family Muridae; genus Mus; species Mus musculus. The sequence continues at coordinate 74,552,515 of NC_000076.6, read as the reverse complement.
GAAAGCATTTAAGAGCATTTTAAATACATCTAGATATGCACGGAGGATATTAAGGAGAAATTGGAAGCATCATTCTGGAACTTGAGCATTCTGCAAATTAGATAAGTAGCTTGCTAAATTTTTAAAAATGAAGGAATTTTAAAAATGACTGATGATATTAAAGTCCTAAAATTAACAGTGTTGGGGAGTATTTTTGTTTTGCTAGTTTAAGCATCATTTGAAACTTGAAAAGTTTTGCAAGAAGTCAAATATTTCCATTAGAAATCGATGGATTTCCATATCCGCTGCTAGAAATTTCCTTCTAGACTCTGTGGAGTTATTCTGCAGTGATCCTAATAGAGGTGTGGAAAGGTATGGAGAGGACTGTCTTCATAATGGCTTAGCAGATAAAGGTGTTTGCAGCACCAGTCTGACAACCAGAAATCAAGTTCCCAAACCCAAATAAAGGAGAAAGGAGAGAACCAACTACAGAAATGTGGCCTCTGATGAATAAGTGCTGATGTAACCCCAGCCACCACACCAAGTAACCACAATAATAAATTAACAAACAAACAAGCAAACAAATAAGACAATAAAAATTAATTATGTACTGGGGAAGAACATTTTATGCAGAACATGGTAAGTATTTTGACCCCAGTTTTTGTAAAAATATATGAAGTTGCTTTAGTGTTCACCTCATTAAAAAAATCTGTGTTGAATTTGGATAATTAAATCCATATATTTCTATCCTGTTAGGATGTGAAATGTTCCTGCAGACTTCTGTGTTTGAATACTTGGTTCCCAGAGGGAGGCTCTTTTCTGAGAGGTTACAGAGCCTTTAGGTGATAAAGCTTTGAGGTTATAAAGCTTGGTCCCACTACCTGTTCTGAAGTAACAATTTTGATATCATTAAGAAAATCCTCACAGATCCATTATAAGAATGTTTCCCTTTTAACTCCAGCTGTGGGATATAGGGCTGCTTCGGAGTGTCCTCAGCAGCTATGATTTGCCTCGTGCTCTAGCAGGGGTGTGACTTTGCCAGCTGCAGATAGTTTCTGTGATTGTGTGACATTTAGAATTCTAGGGACTTTTCAGAGGGTATGTAAATGCTAGAGCCCTGGGAGGCAGGGTGGGTTGTTGATTGTTGGTTGTTGTTAGTTGTGGTTTGTTAAACAGTCATGTACAACAACAACAACAACAAATTAGATATCCTGAAGACAAAGATCAAACTTGCCCAAAGTTACTTGATGCCCCTAATTAGCAGGAAGTAGTCATAATAATATTGCCCTTTTTCTCTTTTAAAAATATCTATCTATCTATCTATCTATCTATCTATCTATCTATCTATCTATCTATCTAATGTTTGTGAGTACGCTCTTGCTGTCTTCAGACACACCAGAAGAGAACATATGATCCCATTATGGATGGCTGTGAGCCACCATGTTGTTGCTGGGAATTGAACTCAGGAATTGACCTTTGGAAGAGCAGTCAGTGATCTTAATCACTGAGCCATCTCTCCAGCCCTTATTACCCCTTTTCTAACCCAACTTTCCTCTCTATCCTTTCTTCTCTCTTTTCTAGTGTTAATGGGGTTCAAAGGGCAGAAAAGGAGTAGAGAAGAGGGGAAGAAGAAGGACCCACAAAGTAGCTGAAGACATTCTGGACATTCATGTAGTGTGCTGATGGACCTCATGATCCTGTAGCCAAAGCGTCTTCATCCTGATGTAGTTATCTGCTCTGGAACTGTGATCCAAAATAACCCCTTCTCCTTGTGTTGTCTTCATTAAGGTGTTTTACCCAGCGACAGAAGTCAAACATGTGCAATCTATTGTTTGTACTTTTAGCACGAGTCTAAGTGCCATCAATACAAATGATCAGGCTATGGTGTGTCTGCAAGAGTCAGAGCTCTTTGCTCTCCAAGTAGTTTCCCATCAAAGATTCTCTCCTCATACCTTCACTCTGAGCACAGATGCGAACATCCTTGCGTCTTCAGACACACCTCCAATGTAGAATTTCTTCTGGAACACTGGGGGGTGATCGTTTTCATCCTGAATCTCAATGTACACCTTAGCTGTATTGCCTGGAAGACAAGACATATCTTAGTTGGTGATTTTTTTTTATTGGCATACAAATCACTAGAGTAATATTTACCATTCTTTTCAGTAAAGGGATGCACGCAACTTTTTAGTAGGTCATTCCTAAGTGATACCTAATTCTAAGGTCAAGAGGATACAAGTACAAATGTTACCTTTTCACTTTATTTTTGCAGCACTAGGCATTCAATCTAGGGCCCAGTAAGTGCTGAGCAAGTGTTCTTTCAGCGTACCTGATCTCCAACTGCCACCTTTTGAGTTGTAATGCCATAGTGATTTACTTTCCATTTTAACTACTTTAACTTAGTTTCCCTTTTGTGGTCATAAATAAACCACCCAAATACTCCTGAATGGCCTTACTAGACACAAGCTCAATGCAAACTAGTTGGCACTCAATTATAGGTCATGTTGCTCTATATGGCTTTGATCTATATGGCTTCTATATTTGACTAATTAAGATCTGGAGAATTAACTTTTTAACTTGTGTACTTATTAACACACACTAATACACAATTGTGTCTCCTAGAGATGTCAGATAAGCTACTCCTATGGATCTCTCATCAACATGGCTTCCTAAGGAAGACAAGGAGGATACCAATAGACATGTTAACCTATGCTAATCTGGAAGAGGGGAATCTCATAGTGCTTTAAAACCTAGACAAAGCACTACAGGCAGCTAAGGATGCCAAGAGATAGCAAAGTAGTCTTTCTCAGGGAGGACCAACACCACCCCCGTCCTTACTGGTTATCCACTACTAAGTGGTCATCCCTGAAATTATGTATACACAAATACCATTATGCTGACTGAGCAGATTTATTTCTATATCTAGGAAATATATATATGTGTGTGTATATATATATATATATATATACACATATACATATATATATAGTGTATTTACAATATATAAACAATGGTTTAATTGAATATCTATATTTATATCTATATATAGTGTTACTGGACACTGGAATATATATATAATATTTAATATATAATTTATATTATATATAAACGATTTTAAAAAGACCACAAATTAGAGAGAGAGAGAAATATGAGTGAGGAATCATATGAGATCATTTGGAGTAAGGAAAGAGAAGAAGGAAATTTTGTAATTATATTATGCTATAATTAAAAAATAAAAAAAATTATAAAAGTTCTTTACTTTGGGCTCTTTGTAATGACTGGACAGGATGTGACAGGCTCTGCTCCAGGGGGTGCAGAGCCACCTAGAGATGGAACAGTGAGCTAGTTATTATCATGCTCAATTTTAGAGGATTAAGATAAATAGAGGTTACTTATTGGGGCCGCCTCCCCTAAGTAGGTGGTATGGCTGAAATTTGAACACGTGGTGATCTCTGACTGAAGAAGATGAGGCCTTACATGCACCGGCAACCACCACTGCCTTCATGGAAACAAAGCAAGTTTACCCATCCCAGGAAAGGGAAATAAAAGGACAATCGACCATTGGATGTAGGCACTATTTTAAGGTTTATAAAGCACCCAGGGTTCTTCGTGCTTTCATCTTTTGTTTTGCCCATTTCCCTTGCAGTTTGCACCATTTCTGACTTGCTCAATAATTTTTATCTCCATTTCTATCATTCCAACCCCCAAAACATGTTTTTATTTCCCACAGAGACCTTATTACTTTCTGAAATTGGGCTTATCTGGCATCAGGACAATGTGGGTGAAGTTCTCTGTACTGCATACTTGATCTGATAGCTTTTTATTGGATAAGTAAATGAATTAATAAATATTAGAACAGAGTAATAAATCCTGATGTTTCTTTTTTTTAATTATGGTTTTAGCATTGTCACCCTTGCTAGGCTTATCCCGCCTCTGTTGTGGCCCTGAGATACATGCTATAGACATATTTACAGATGGCAGCATCAGGTAGCAATGTTAAAAGGTCAGACATCTCTGAGCTTATATGACTTGAGAGAGACAGATTGGAGGTGCAAATCTGAGCCTCTCCTCTCCTCGTTTTAGTCTCATTTCCTAATTTACCCAATGGTATTCTGATTTGTTTTCAATTTATTATAAGAGATGATACTGTTAGAATTCAAGACCAATTAATCACTTTTTTAAAAATATATTTTTTAGTGCTTTGAAAAAGTCATAACATATCAAATGCATTTTGATCAGATTATCCTACAGCTACTGACAAAGACATAAATAATTTAAAACTGCAGGTAGCTGATGGATTCCATATGTGTGTACGTGTGTCGTATGTGTGTATGTGGTGTGTATGTGTGTGTGTGTGTGGTGTATATGTAATGTGGTGCATGTGCGTGTGTGTTGTATGTATTTTTATGTGGTGTGTTTGTGTGTGTGGTGTGGTATATGTGTGTGTGTGGTGTATATGTAGTGTGGTGCATGTGCATGTGTATGTTGTATGTATGTGTGTGGTATGTTTGTGTGTGTGTTATATGTGTGTGTATGTGTGTTGTGTTGTATGTGTATATGTGTGTGGTGTTGTATGTGTGTGGTGTATGTGTGGTGTGGTATATGTGTCTGTGTGTGCATGTGTGTGTGTATGTATGTCTGTCTGTCAAGGTAAGCCCAGCTGCTCAGCTTTCACCCGGGTGCTGGATGAAGGTATGAATCATCTAAGAGGAGGAACAACAATTTGAACTAATCAGTATCCCCAGAGCTCCCCGGGACCAACTAAACTAAAGAGTATACATAGTGGGACTCATGGCTCCAGTTGCATATGTAGCAGAGGATGGCCTAGTTGGTCATCAGTGAGAGGAGAGACCCTTGGCCCTGTGAAGGCTCTATGCCCCAGTGTAAGGGGTTGCCAGAGCCAGGAAGCAGGAGTGGGTGGGTTGGTGAGCAGGGGCACGGGGTGGGGGAAGGGATTTTCAGAGGAGAAACCAGGAAAGGGGATAATATTTGAAATGTAAATAATGAAAATATCTAATTAAAAAAAAAAAGAGCATGACAGTTGGTGCTGATTCTCTTTCTACTCACCTAGCCTTCAACACACTCCAGGAATTATAATTCAGGAATGAAACTATAAATTATGTATGGAATTTCCCAAAGGTTTACAAATACTTTATGATAATTTATGTGCATATTGGTCTGTTTGCACATGTGTGTACATGCACAAGCTTGTGCATTCCTGGGTATACCAGGAGAGATGTGCTCTTTAATCACCAAGCCATCTCCCAAGATATTTCTTATTTTAACTCTGGTAGTGTTCCTGTTAATTCTTAAAATAGGCCTGTGGTTGGTACATGTACCTAACTTTTATACCCTGCTTGACAAAATGAATTAAACACAGCTTTATGGATTTATAACATTAACAATTCAATTCACAGTAACAGAAAACCTGATGGGTTTTAACTTAGGAGCAGAATTTAAATTGTGATATTGTAGGATTCGAGTATTGGCTCACTTTAGAGTAACTGTTCATCTTTGCCTTCGTTTAGAGTTTGTATTGCTTTGATAAAACACTATGACCAAAAGTCACTTGGGGAGGAAAGGGTTAATTTGGCATGTACATAGAGAGTTAAAATTAACAGAACACACTCATTGGTTTGTTCTGATTCCATTCACTTTGTTAAATTCTGATGGTCTGGGCCCTTCTTTTAGTATCTCAGCTGAATGTGTGCCTTCTATAAACCTAACAAAGAGGAACATCTTGACTATTTCATGAGTCCCTTGAAAGCTGGATGTGAGGATTTCCAGAGGCGGGTGTGCGGGTGTTGGAATTAAAGACTGTCAGGCCTCATCTGAGGTGACAATGGCTCATGATTTCCAAGTTCTTTGCAGAATCAGAGCTACCTGTTCATTTTCTGTTACCAAATCATTGGTGGGGTTCACTGATTTGGTGGCATCTACATAGAGGAAATACTTCAATTCAGAAATATTTAACCATGCAATCATCTAGTCCTGAGGCTTTCTAGACTTGCTCACAGACATCTCTGAGCACAGCCCACCATACTAGTGTCATGGAACTTTTGGGCGTATTTTAAATTACTGCTATTTAGTTTTACATAAATTAGTAAATGTATAAGATCGTAACATGATAGCCACGTGTACTTAAAGCAATTAGACATTGCTCAGATTTAAATATGTTTAAGTGTACATTTATTTTAAAAATGAGATCATTTAGTTATTTTACAAAAGACATACAATTTCCCTTTATGAATATTAATTTAATATAACTTGACAATTAATTTTGAAATTGATGTTTACAATGTTGTGTAAAACTATTTATGGTAGTCAAATATAAACTAGTCTACCTCTTCATTCTCCTTCTAATTTTAGATAGACTATAGGTAACCTTCCTTTGAAATTTATAAGACAGTAAACATTTCCTCTATAAACAAACTTTTGAACTATTTTTTTGCATTTAATTATTAGGGTACTTTGATTCTCTCCACAATAAGGTTCTTACAGATGGTAATTCTACCTTGATTACCTATTAGTGTGATTATAATACTTGAACTTATTGGTAATTTTTCCAGTGTTACCACCCTTAACCCCATTTTATTTGTGAAAACATTATTCACATTGATTTGCCTTGCTGGGGAAAGTAATTAACAAAACTATTTGTGGCAGTTTGAAGGAGAATGTCCTAAAGGCTCACATGCTTGAATACCTAGTGCCCAGTGGGTGATGCTATTTGGAGATATTTAGGGTTTGCTGGAGGACATATGTCATCGAGAGTGGGCTTTGAGATTTCAAAGGCACAGACCTTTCCCAGTTTACTCTATGTCCTTGCAGTTCAAACTGTGAGCCCTCAGCTTCTCTAGTTGCCACGTCTATCAGCTCATCAGCTGCCATGCTTCCTGACCATGACGTTGATGGACTCCTATGGCTCTGAACTTTGCCAAGACCCAGCCTTGGCTTGGAGAGGGGTTCTGAGGAAGGGGTGCCTGGGAACTTCCAACCTAATGACTCGAAGTGAAATCATAGGTCCAAGCTGACAACCTATCTTCTGCTTGAGACAGCTTTCTAGATTGCTCTTTCCCTTGTTCTCCTTTCTCCAGAGATCTCCAGATAGCTCTCTCCCAAAGTTCTACTTGAGGCAGTTCTCCTTGCTAGCCTAAAGATTTCTTTGGACAACTCATCTCTTACAGATCATAAGCCCACTTTTTTGTTCTATCTATCTATCTATCTATCTATCTATCTATCTATCTATCTATCTATCTATCTGTTGTGGTAATTTTTTTACCCCCATAAGCCCATATAAAAACACACAACCAGTTATTGTATTAGTAAGCTCTATGCCTAGATTCCGCTTATCTATCACTATACTAACATATTCCCCAGTTATGAGATCCCTTGCTACTTTCAGCTTCTCTAGGCCATGTGGCTCTGTGCCACCTTTCTTCTTCCTCCATCTTACTGAGACCTGCCACTCACAAGTTGGCTCACAGCACAGCTGTTTTTGTTCTTTTAGATTTGTGAAGTCCTTGATATAATTCATATTTCGTCCCTCACCCCTCTTTTTGAGAAATTGTATCTTTTTGAACCCATGTTTTTAGAGTTCTTTCCCATAGCCTTAAGAGCTGTCCTGCAGGTCCCAGCATTTACCATTTTGCTGAGACATTAGACACAACTTTGCATCCCAGACTTATGCTATCTCTGACTATCATGGAGTCATTTGTATTAACAGGGGGACATTCCTTGAAGGGGGAACGTAAAGTATGTACATTTTACATACAAACAAGCCTTATACCCCCAGCAGACATTGACACTCATGGGGGCCCATGCCTGCTGGCCCTGTCCCAGGAACAGGAACCATGTTATTCTGTCCCTACCAATGCCATGCTGGACCTGGCAGAAACTGTAGTCTCAAATAAACCTTTCCTTCTATAAGTTGCACTGGCCATGGTATTTTATTGCAACAATAGAAAAGTGGCTAAGACAGAAGTTGGTACCAGACAGTAGAATATTGCTGTGATGGGGCCTTAATATGTTGTTTTTTGCAGGACTATTTGGGTCTTTGAACTTTGGACTAGAAGAGCAGATGAATACCAGTAGTGGAGCTAAATGGGACCTCCTTGCAGGGATTTGGAAATTCTAAGAGCAATGTGGACTGTGGAGGCCCAACTCCAGAGGTCTCAATGGGGGACAATTTTAATAACTGACCTAGAAATTCTTGTGATATTTTGGCAAAGAATGTGGGTGCTTTCTGCCCCATCCTAAGAACTTGCCTGAGGCTATATTACAAAGTAATAGACTAATTTCTTTGGTGGAAGAGATTTCAACATGGCCCAATATTAACTTTGTGGTTATTAATAATCACTCTTAGGTTCTGAAAGAACAGTTAACCCTGTAGGGCTTATGACAGTTCACTAGATCAGGGTGAATTCTGAACAAACAGTTTGATATTCAAAGTCAAGAAGTTACAGTCTTGGCTGCAGGCATTGCTCAATTCCAGTGATGACATTGCCACCAATGCTTGGGAGGTACTGCACGTCTAGAGCCTGAGGAACTGCCCTGAAGACATGCCCTTAGGAAAAACAATGTCATTGATCATACCAGAGAAAAGCATTTAGGAGGTGTCATGGAAGACAGAAGTTGGTGCTTTATTAGAAGAAGAAACAGGACAGACTTTAGATTTAAGTGTGGGCTATTAAGAGAAGAGAGGGATTTAAATGTCTTTCCAGTGTGTGTGTGTGTGTGTGTGTGTGTGTGTGTGTGTGCATATGTGTGTGAGAGCACATGCATGTATGTGCATATATGTGCATGTAAGTGTGCACATGCATGTGTGTGCATGTGTTCATACATGTATATGGGTATGTTTCTAAGCTTTTTGAAATTGCATTGCTCTAAGATTTAATTTATAACCAATTTCAATGATTGTTAAAAGTTAAAATATACACAAAAACATAAGGCTGACTTGTTTCTCATAAAGAATTTCACATTTGTATAAAAGATGGTGTGTCCAAGAAAAGTGTCCAAATATGGCTAAACTCAAACATCATGGGTATTCTCCCTAAGTAAATAGCATTTGTTTGTTGATTTTGGGTCTTAGGAAAGTGAACATTTTCTTCTAGCCACTCTTCATAGACCTTGTCAGCTAAACTCAATTCTGACTTCTCAGACACTGGGACACACAACCAAACTCACACTGAGAAACCATTTTTTCTGTCCAAACATTTTCCTTCCATCTCTTCTCAAAAATATTCAGCAAACTTTGTTGATTTCTGTTCTTATGATCCTTTTCCTTTTTTTGTTTCTATTCTGTAGACAAAGCTAAAATACTAGAGACACAGCACCTAATTTTCCCAATTTGGGTTATTTAGTGAACCCTGTGTATCTAAGGGGGCAGCTTGCCATACACATAGAAAGAAGGTTGATTGGCAATTCACAAGGAACATGCAGCATATCTAACAGAAGAATATAAAATGAATGTTGGCCAATAATAAAAGATCAAAGTGTTCACCTGAGTGTGGAATCATTGGGATGCCTTCATTTGGATGCTTTTCCTTGTGGACGCTCAGCATGCACAGGGCCTTGTATTCCATACTTCACACATACTGGCTGTAAGGACTGCATTGCTTTTATCCCAGCCAACCCTGGGGTTTGATTATTTTAAGGCAGAAGCTTGGAAGTAACTCTGATTTAAGTCAAGTTTGCTTTAAATTTCCTTGAACGTTTACAAAAATCCCTTTCTTCCCATGTTGTATCTTTTATTTAAGACAGATCTCAAGCACACAATGAATAAGGATAAAATAAACTGAGAGAGACATTGAAAAAAATGGATCAGAAAAATCACAGAGAGGCCTGACATGCTGCACCCTCCCTGTGGTTGGTTCAGACAGGACAGTATGAGAATCACAGTGAGTTATAGAGTTGGAAAGGTGGCCAGGGTTAGATCACACAGGCTGCCCCTACAGAGTATTTGGAAATACACTGCTAGGTAGAGTAAGATGAGAAATTCCTTAGTTCTCACCTCTTTCTGAGAGTTTTTTAGTCTGTTGTGGCTTCTCTGGTATTTATTTTCAGTAGCCAGGCAGCAAGAAAGATGGAGTATTTCAGAGTTTATTTTAATAGCTTTCTAATTTAGCATTGATGTTGATTTAATTAACCTTTGCCTGATTTTAATTGCTTGTATCTAAAACACACATCTTATGTATGTGTTTGCCTGAAAGGTTAATAAGCTGACTTAAGGGAAGAAATGTACATAACTGTTTGCCCCAGATGCAGGCATTTAGATTGCTAGAATGCCTAGTAATATATTTCAGCTAGGTCTTCTGAAAAAAAAAAAAGGCAACACTGATGGGTTTATTACTATGATACTGAGAACATAATTAAATGAGAAATAGTCTAGATAATTAATTAAAGTCTGAATTTGTGTTCCTATTGTGTTCCTCTCTGGAAAATTATAAATATTGTATTACATTAAGTGAGAGTTAATTATGAAGAGTTATCTTTATAATCTATCATCAATTTATCTATCATCTCATCTCTCTACTATTCTACCTAATTTATAAATCTATTGTCTATTATCTGAGTACCACTTATCTATATCTATGTTTATCTCAATCTATTTACACATCAACTATCATCTACCCACCCATTATCTAGCTAGCCAGCATATATAATTTTATATAGTTTTATAGTAAATTACCATAAAATTGGTGTCAATATATTAATTTGTAACTTTAAGCAACTAAACATATTTGATTTTTCAGTCTGTCAGAAGTCTCGTTATGCTGATTGAGATATAGGCAGCTCTGAGGACCATTTTGGAGCCCTCGGGAAGGGTTGTGTCTTTTATTAAACTTCTCTTTAATATCTCCTACATAAATCACAATTCTTCTTAACCTGCCAGTATATCATTATTCCAGCTTCCAGAAGTGGATGCTCTTTGCTTCCCAATGCTTTTCTTTAAATCCAGAATGGCTAGAGATGTCTTGGGGTTTAGCCAACACAGATCATCTTGCATCTTTCTCTTACTCACAAAGACTTTTATATTTGTGTTATCTCTACTCAAATGTCTCAGAGCTCCTTGTTTTTCACTCACTACATCAGAGGAGTCCCTCAAGGCCAAATCTTCCAGAAGTCCAGAGGTTAAATTAGAGATCTCTTGAGGATGGAGGCCACCAATCTGTCTACTATTGCTTTAATTTTTGTACATAAATTCCAGGTGACGTGTTTACAAAACAGAAAGATTTTAGGGTGTTTTCAAATAACAAAGTTAGTGAATGTAAAGCTATTTTTATAATACAAATGTTTGTATTTTGTACCTTTCATTCTTGCATGAACATGACCAGGGATAGGACTATTGTTAATAGTTGTACCAACCTTGGGAACATTGTGGGTTAAATGCTTTTTGAGTGCTATTTCCATTTAATTTTGTAATAAAATCTTAAGGATCATTAATTGTCTTTATTTTTATCAATGAACATAATGGGGCTTAAAGAAATTGAAAAACATGCTTAAAATTATACAACTAGACGAGCCAGCAAAGTATTCTGACCCAAACATCTGATAACATGCACAAAATAATTTCATGTAGGGTTTCACTTAGGTCATTTTAAGATCCAGGAGAATATTTAAAACTCTGCCTTGTAATTTAGAAGGAATAGGGCACAGAGAATTTTGTGTCAATAGTTTTTGAAAAGGCATTTTTATGCATACAGATACCAGACCTTTTATTTTATTATAATTCTGTTTCTGAAAACATAAGAAATAACATCTCATTGGGACATTTCTGAAGCTTTCTCAGTTTTTAATAAGTATGTTAGAGGCTGAGGGGAGATAATAGAATGGAATTCAGGAAATAAAATTTACTTCTAAACTGCTTCAGAAAGATGGAGGAGGTAGTGGAAATGAATACTGTCTTTTTGAAGACATCTCTTGACCCACTTCAAAAAAACAGGAAATGATTCAGGAACAATGAGACCTCCCATCCTATGGATCAAATTCTGCTCCCAACTATTCTTGCCCAAAACAATCAGATATTTATTAACACAGGATGAAGGGACCAAATTATGATACATGTACATGAAAGTTTCTGAAGTTTATTAAGTTACTGAAATATAACTAATGACAGAAAATATTCTGGATAATATAGTAGAAAATGAAAAGAAATAGTTCAAGGTTTTTAAAAGAGCCTACAGATGAGAATGCATGTATGTATGCATGTAGCTACAGTAAAATTGATTAGGAGAAAATATACTGAGCTTTTTTTTTTTACTGAGCTTTAAGAGAACAAAAATATAGAAATGTAAATTCAATTTCTCTATTATATACATTTTGTAATTTTATATAATAAAAGTTTTCATTTTTCTAACTAAAAATAAATTAATGTTAATAAACAGAGGCAGAGAACCTCACAGATTTTAAACATAATACTCTCCTAAATATACACAGTTATTCACAGTTATATAGTCAGTTAGTCAACTGCTAAAACCCTACAGTGAGTTTGACCAGGCCCATTATGTGCATTTTTACATGCAAAGAGGAGGCACTGTATAAATATTTACTTTTTGCACATGATTAAACTCAGGATAAAAACTTTCACTTTACTCTGTGATATAAAAAGATAGATTTGTGGTTTTCTGCTTCACTTTCTTAACAATGATATTTCCAACTTATATATGACTTACTTGTGAAGACTTAACCAAGAAGGAATGCATAAACAGAACAATGGCCATTCAAACTCCAATCGAATTATTCTTTAATCTTTTTATCTTTGTTGAGTCCATTAATCACTAGCATGCAACATAGTAAATAATCAAATTTAACAGAAAATTTGGAAGCAATTTAAGATGAAGCAATGTACTTGCAACTATTTAGTGTAATGGGCAGGCTAAATTTAGCCGTTGGAAAGTCCATAATGAATACCTGTTAGCATTTCACGGTTCTTGCAGTAAGTAGGTCATTACCCCTAAGCATTATCTTCCCTCCACTTCTAAACCACTTATTAAGGAAAAAAAAATCTTTGAAGCAACATCACTTCACAAATTAGATCAGTTAGTCATCTGCAAGTATTTTTGAGTGCAAGTCAGTAAAAATGAAAATTAAAAATAATAATAGAAAGTAAACTTCTACCAATATGATCTTCAAATATCCCATAATATCCCATGCCTTCAAAGTGACCTCCCTATTGTTCACCCTCAAGAATTACCTCAAACACATTGGTGTTCTAATTTACTTTTGAAAAGTTAAGGTTATTTTTCCCTCTGTCTTTCCTGGCTAGTCTCCATTCTCTTTCATTTTTACTATAGACTTTTATCACTATACTAACTTACCCCATGGGTTACCACCACACCTCATGGGCTATGAGGATTCAGCCTACCTATTTTCAAGGAGACACATTTCAACTCAAGCCAACCATATTCTACAGCCAAGAGACACTGCCATAGGCTCAAAAGTTACTGTCCCAGATGCCTTGATGGTACAGTTGCAAAAAGAATATTAGTTTCTAATATCCTGTGTTTCTCTAGTGTTTGTATTTCCTTAGATCCTGTTCTACTTGTTCTTTGATTGTGCAAGCCTTAGATGTTTATTCTGGAAAACTCTTAGCATGAATAAGTCAAGCATAGTTTCCATTGCTCCTAACCAGGGGTCCTTTCCAGGAATAGTTCAGGATGTTCTGTTTAATATATTTTACAGAGAGAGGACCCAGAGTGACAGTAGCCTTCTCTTCTCAACTTAACAGAAGACATTATAAAATGCAAACTTTCTGGGATTTTGTTGTTGTTGTTGTTAAAGAGTTTAATCAAATTAATTAACTTTAAATGAAATTTTAGCCTATAATCCCTGTTACCGCCATAGAGCTACATTTATCTTGATCATTATTTTTGAATAGAACACCTCATCTTTGTTAATAAATTGCCTGGTTGTCGTTCAAGATACAAGAATTCAAACTAATGACTCAAGAATAACTCAAGGTAAAGTATGTGGGACCTACCCACAAAAGTGATAATGAGCCATTGTTCTCACTGGGTGATTGTTAGACTTTTGAGGTATGACTCAAACATACTTGATAATAATAGTCATAGCTTTTTAATTCAGAGGATCCTCTGAAATTGCAATAAATTATATTCTCTGAAAAGAATACCATGTTTAAAAATCTCAAATATCCAATGAGATAGAGATATTTTACCCCTGAAGGAAGTTGATAATTCTAAAATTTAGAAAATTTAGTAAGCACTGAAGCTTGATAGGGAACCTAGGCCTATCTCCTACCAAAGATAAGAATGTGAGACAATTTCACAAATATTTTATGCATATGCCTATTTCTATTATATTAAGGGAAATTTGAATATGAACAATTCAACTGTTAACCTTTGTGAGATGCACAGTGTTTGTTAATAAAGATTTAAAAAAAATAACATTTTCCCCTTATACATAGTACTACCGGAGGATCCCGCAATACCTCTCCTGGGCATATATCCAGAAGATGTCCCAACTGGTAAGAAGGACACATGCTCCACTATGTTCATAGCAGCCTTATTTATAATAGCCAGAAGCTGGAAAGAACCCAGATGTCCCTCAACAGAGGAATGGATACAAAAAATGTGGTACATTTACACAATGGAGTACTACTCAGCTATTAAAAAGAACGAATTTACAAAATTCCTAGACAAATGGATGGACCTGGAGGGCATCATCCTGAGTGAGGTAACCCAATCACAAAAGAACTCAAATGAAATGTACTCACTGATAAGTGGATATTAGCCCAGAAACTTAGTATAGCAAGATATAAGGTACAAGATGCAAAACACATGAAACTGAAGAAGAACGAAGACCAAAGTGTGGACACTTTGCTCCTTCTTAGAATTGGAAACAATCACCAATGGAAGTAGTTACAGAGACAAAGTTTGGAGCTGAGACAAAAGGATGGACCATCTAGAGACTGCCATATCCAGGGATCCATCCCATAATTAGCCTCCAAATGATGACACCATGGCATACACTAGCAAGCTTTTGTTGCAAGGACCGTGATATAGCTGTCCCTTGTGAGACTAGGCCGGGGCCTAGCAAACACAGAAGTGGATGCTCACAGTCAACTATTGGATGGATCACAGGGCCCCCAATGGAGGAGCTAGAGAAAGTATCCAAGAAGCTAGAGAAAGTATCCAAGGAGCTAAAGAGATCTGCAACCCTATCGGTGGAACAACATTATGAACTAACCAGTACCCCAGAGCTCTTGACTCTACTGCATATGTATCAAAAGATGGCCTAGTCGGCCATCAATGGAAAGAGAGGCCCATTGGTCAGGCAAACTTTATATGCCCCAATACAGGGGAATGCCAGGGCCAAAAAATGGGAATGGGTGGGTAGGGGAGTGTGGGGGGGGGAGGGTGTGGGGGACTTTTGGGATAGCATTGGAAATGTAATTGAGGAAATTACGTAATAAAAAAAATTAACATTTTCTCCTTATTTGCTTTATTGCCATACTTAGCAATTCATGTGTGGAATATCTTCTACGGGAACAGTCTATGAGTAAAGCCGAGCCTCTGGGCTGCCTACCACCCTTGCTATCCTTGTATATGTTAATAAAACAGGCACATAGCTCTGCATGTCAAGCAACAAAGATGGAAAGCACATGGTGTAAGTAAATAACTAGCAACAAACTTTCCAAATCGAGAGTGACAGCATTTAGAATAATGATTTCCTTTGAACTGCTTGCCTGTAATTATTTTTAAAAAGGTATTACATAGGGAGCTAGTTCTCAACAAGTTTCCATAAGCGATGAAAGCAGGAACAAGATTGATTAATGGAACTCATCAAAATTTCTGGGAATAAAAAAGCTGAATCAGATTTGGGAGAATTGAATGCTAGACTTGCATTCTAAATAATGATCAAAAAAGAATGGCATGCTAAATTTATGTTTATTGTTTTTGAGTCATAAAGTTTTTAGAAACACTACCACAGTTTTAATCACAGATTGATCCTCACATGGTGATAGTGTGTGATTTCAGTAGTCTATGCTCACCAATAAATATGTTATCAAAACAAAAACTAAACAGAGAAATGCTGGCCCTAACTGATATGTTATTTCAAATGGACTTAACAGAACAATTCACTCAAACACAAAAGAATATACCTTCCTCTCAGCATGTCATGTTTCTCTAAAACTGACCACATACTTGGACACAAAGCAAGTCTTAGATACAAGAAAATTGAAATAATACCTTGTATCGCATATGGCCACCACATATTAAAGTTGGATATCATCCACAAGAGAAAGCTTACAAACTCACAGAAACTAAATATATATTGTCAGGAGTCAACAAGCTGGTAACTAGCAGGTGACCATCCTGAGATGAGTCTGCCTTGGAATAAAAATCCATGCAGATTTGTTCCCATAGCCAAGGCCCAGGAGAAGTTCATTTTTGGAAAGATTCCTATTACTAATATGCTTTTCCTGTTATTATTAAACATATATACCCATCACTAGGAATTAGCCTACCCCTTTGAGCAGATCTCTGCATAACTATGAAGATGTGTTGTCTTTAGTGTTGCTATATAGACAAGAAGATGATATCTTTATCCTTAATGATGATTCTATAAGAATTCCTAAATTATAGTAATTATTAAGCTCTTTTAATAATGCTTCTATTAAGTCCTTTTTGATAGTCAAAACTGCAATGAGAGCTCTTCTTGTCTTTAGTGTCACCTCTGATAGTAAGCAGGAAATCTACTACTCAGAGCACATTCCAAGAGGCTGTAAAACCATTAACCTATAATCACAAATTTAATATAGGGGCTAGGACAGAAGATAAAATATTGACTCGGTTTATCTATACACAACTTCACTAATAACTTAGTTATGTTTTTAACTCTCCATGAACCTGTGGAGCTTTGACAGGTGATGAATGTTTATCCAGATCATTCCTCCTAATGAATATGCATGTAAATTCTCTGTTGTAAACATCTTATGATTATTTGAATTCATGTGTAAACTTCTGATGACCTTTTAACCATGTGATAATGTATTCTGAAAGATATATAAGTGATAAAAACAAAGAGAAAAGGATCATTCCACTTCCCCCATTTTCTTTTGTTTTTTTCTTCTTTTTTATTGGATATTTTCTTTATATTTCAAATGTTATCCTCTTTCCTGGTTTCTCCTCCAAAAAACACCCTCCCCTATCTGCTCCCCCCTCCCTCTGCTCACCAACACACCCACTCCCAATTCCTGGCCCTGGCATTCCCCAACACTGGGGCATACAGCCTTCATAGGACAAAGGGCCTCTCCTCCCATTGATGTCTGACTAGGCCATCCTCTGATGCATATCCAGCTGGAGCCATGATTCCTACCATGTGTGCTCTTTGGTTGGTGGTTTAGTCCTTGGGAGCTCTGGGGATATGAGCTAGTTCATATTGTTGTGCCTCCTATGGGGCTGCAAACCCCTTCAGCTCCTTGGGTTCTTTCTTTAGCTCCTTCATTGGGGATCCTATTCTCAGTCCAATTGATGGCTATGAGCATCCACCTCTGTATTTGTGAGGCACTGGCAGAGTCTCTTAGGAGAGAGCTATATCAGGCTCCTGTCAGCAAGCACTTGTTGGAATCCGCAACAGTATCTGGGTTTGGTGATTGTAACTGGGTTGGATCCCCAGGTGAGTCAGTCTCTAGATGGTCATTTCTTTAGTCTCTATTCCACACTTTGTCTCTGTAACTCCTTCCATGGGTGTTTTGTTCCCCACTTCTAAAATAGAATTATCCACACTATGGTCTTCCTTCTTGAGTTTCATGTGGTTTGTGAATTGTATCTTGGGTAAAATTAATTTAAACAAATTAGTATCCTTCCTCTACACAAAGGATAAGCAGGCTGAGAAAGAAACTAGGGAAACCACACCCTTCACAATAGTCACAAATAAAATAAAATATCTTGGTGTGACTCTAACCAAGCAAGTGAAAGATCTGTATGACAAGAAATTCAAGTCTGAAGAAAGAAATTGAAGAAGGTCTCAGAAGATGGAAAGATCTCCCATGCTCATGGGTTGGCAGGATTAATATAGTAAGAATGGCCATCTTGCCAAAAGCTATCTAACCTATTCAGTGCAATCCCCATCAAGATTTCAACTCAATTCTTCATAGATTTAGAAAAATCAATTTCCAAATTCATGTGGAGTAACAAAAAACCCAGGATAGTGAAAACTATTCTCAACAATAAAATAACCTCTGGTGGAATCACCATCCCTGATCTCAAGTTGTACTACAGAGCAATTGTGATTAAAAAAAAAAACAATCATGGTATTGGTATGGTGACAGGCAGGTAGATCAATGGAATAGAATTGAAGACCCAGAAATGAAACCACACACCTATGGTCACTTGATTTTTGCCAATTATTCTTTCTTATTCTTGGTTCTTCCTGAGGCAGAGAAGGGCAAAGAGTATAGTCAGGGGTAAGATTGTGTCTTACAAGATATTTAGGGTTGCCATATAATAATAAAAAGTCAGCTTATCTAAGTCTACATTACTTTGCTACTGTAGCTGACTTGCCTTCCCTGTTCCTTTGAGGGCAGAAACTGCAATCTCAGGCATTTAGCACCTCATCCTAAAACAGCAAGAGATTAAGTAATGTAGCCTTTGTTCATCTCCACAGGAATTTCATGAAAGTGACAACTTTCTGCCTGCTAGTTGAAGTCACAGAAAGTAAAAAGTACACTTTGAAAAGTTAATTTCGCATTTATTTCTAAATTGTAAAAATTTTCATATGAAAGCTCTCTAAGAAAAAGGGGGTTTCATGTGGTTTGTGAATTGCATCTTGGGTACTCTAAGCTTCTGGGCTTCTGGGCTGATATCCACTGAGCAATGAGTGCATATTATGTGTGTTCTTTTGTGATTGAGTTACCTCACTCAGAATGATATACTCCAGATACATCCACTTGCCTAAGAATTTCATAAATTTATTGTTTTTAATAGCTGAGTAGTACTCCATTGTGTAAATGGAGTAAACTCCATTGTGAAATTCCTGTAGAGTTATTTTTATCACTATTGCTCTGGAATACAGCTTGAGGACATGAATAGTGATTCCTCCAGAAGTTCTTCTATTGTTGAGAATAGATTTTGCTATTCTGTTTTTTTTTAATTTTGTAATTCCAAATGAATTTGCCAATTGCTCTTTCTAACTCTATGAATAATTGAGTTGAAATTTTGATGGGGATTGCACTGAATACATTAGATAGCTTCTAGCAACATGACCATTTCTACTATTATAAATCCTGCCAATCCATGAGCACGGGAGATCTTTCTATCTTCTGAGATCTTCTTTAATTTCTTTCTTCAGAGACTTGAATTTCTTGTCATTACAGATCTTTCACTTGCTTGGTTAGAGTCACATCAAGATATTTTATTTTATATGTGAGTATTGTGAAGGGTGTCATCTCCCTAATTTCCTTTTTAGCCTGTTTATCCTTTGAATAGAGGAGGGCTACTGATGTATTTGAGTTAATTTTATATCCAACTACTTTGTTGAAGTTGTTTATCAGGTTTAGGAGCTCTCTGATGAAATTTTTGGGGTCATTTAAGTATACTATCATAATATCTGCAAATAGTACTATTTTGTTATCTCCTTTGCAATTTATAACCCTTTTACTTCCCTTTGTTTTCTAATTGCTCTAGCTAGAATTTCAATTACTATATTGAATAGATAGGGAGAAATAATGGGAAGTCTTGTCTAGTTCCGGATTTTAGTGGGATTGCTTCAAGTTTCTCTTCATTCAGTTTGAAAACCATCCAGTGGAAAAATGATAGCATTTTCAACAAATGGTGCTGGTTCAACTGGAGGTCAGCATGTAGAAGTATCCAAATTGATCCATTCTTATTTCCTTGTACAAAGCTCAAGTCCAAGTTGATAGAGGACCCCCACATAAAGTCAGATACTCTGGAACTAATAGAAGAGAAAGTGGGAAGTGCCTTGAACAAATGGGTACAGGGGAAAATTTCCTGAACAGAACACCAATGGCTTATGCTCTAAGACCAACAATTTTAAAAAAAATGGGACCTCATAAAATTACAAAGCTTCTGTAAGGCAAAGGCCACTGTCAATAAGACAAGATGACAACCAACAGATTGGGAAAAAGTCTTTACCAATTCTCCATCTGATAAAGGGCTAATATCCAATATGTACAAAGAACTCAAGAAGGAAGACACCAAAGAATCAAATAACCTTATTAAAAGAAAAATGGGTACAAAGCTAAACAAAGAATTTTCAACTGAGGAATTTTGAATGGCTGAGAAGCACCTAAAGAAATGTTCAACATCCTTAGGCATCAAAGAAGTGCAAATCAAAATAACCCTGAGATTCCACTTCACACCAGTCAGAATGGCTAAGATGAAATACAAACAAACAACAAAAAATGAAAAAGCAAAACAAAACTCAGGTGACAGCAGATGCTGGCGAGTATGTGGAGAAAAAGGAATACTCCTCCATTGTTGGTGGGATTGAAAGCTGGTACAACCACACTGGAAGTCAGTCTTGTGGTTCCCCAGAAAATTGGATACAGTATTACCTGAGGACTCAGCTATACCATTCCTGGACATACACCCAAAAGATTCTCCAACATAACAAGGACACATGCTCCACTATGTTCATAGCATCCTTATTTATAATAACCAGAAGCTGGAAAGAACCCAGATGTCCCTTAACAGAGGCATGGATAACAGAAAATGTGGTACATTTACACAATGGAGTACTATGCAGCTATTAAAAACAATGACTTCATGAAATTCTTGGGCAAATAGATGGAACTAGAAAATATCCTGAGTGAGGTAACCCAATCACAAAAGAACACACATGGTATGCACTCACTGATAAGTGGATATTAACCCCAAAGCTCAGAATATCCAAGATACAGTTCACAGACCACATGAAGCTCAAGAAGAAGGAAGACCTAAGAGTGGGTACTGTGGTCCTCCTTAGAAGCAGGAACAAAATACTCACAAGAGCAAATACGGAGACAAAGTATGGAGCAGAGACTGAAGGAAATGTCGTGCAGAGATTGCCCTACCTGGGCATATATCCCTTATACAGTCACCAAACCCAGACCCTATTGAAAAATGAGAGGCTTTGCCAGAGCCTTTCAAATATATAGAGAGATGCTCACAGCCCACCATTGGACTGAGCATGGGGTTCCCAATGGAGGAGTTAGAGAAAGTACTGAAGGATCTGAAGGGGTTTGCAACCCCATAGGAAGAATAACAGTATCAACCAACCAGACCCCCCAGGGCTTCCAGTGACTAAACTACCAACCAAGGTGTACATATGGAGGGACCCAAGGCTCCAGCTGCGTATGCAGGAGAGGATGGCCTTGTCAGGCATCAATGGGAGAAGAGACCCTCAGTTCTGTAAAGGCTTGATGCCCCAATGTAGGGGAATGCAAGGGCAGAGAGGCAGGAATGGGTGGGTGGGGGAATACTCTCATAGAAGCAGGGAGAGGGGGGGTGGAATAGGGGATTTGGGGGAGTAGGGAGGAAACTGGGAAAGCAGATAACATTTGAAATGTAAATAAAGAAAATATCCAATAAAAAAGAAAGACTAATTGCCAGGGATGGCCCTGAGCAAGTTACTACTGAATGAAAAATGGGTTATTGAAGAAGATATCAGAGATGGAAAGGCCTCCACCTCCAGTCATGGAATGGTAGGATTAATAAAATAAAAATGGCCCTCCTACCAAAAACGATCTACTTATTCAATGCAATTTTCATAAAAATTCTAACACAATTCTTCAAAAATCTTGAAAGGACAATTTCATCTTCATATGATAACAGAAACAGACACACAATCACACACACACACACACAAACACACACACACACACACACACACACACACACACACACACACACACACACACACGTATACCTAAAATAATCCAGAATAATCAAAGAACCTCTGGAGGTACCATGACCCCTGATCTTTAATTGTACTATGGAGTTACAGTAAAAAAAAAGATTATGGTGTTTGCACAAAACCAGACATATTGATCAATAGAATATGAAGCCCCCGACGTAAATATACACACATATAGATGCTGAATTTTTGATAAAGCAGCCAGAAATACACACTGAAAAAAAGACAGCATCTTCAGCAAATGGTGCTGGTCAAACTAAATGCGAATATGTAGAAGAATCCAAATAGATCCATACCATTAGCACAGGCTCCAAATTCAACAATTAATCCACAAGATTCATGAAACTGAAAAGTTTCTGCCTGGACAACAGAGCAGCTTACGTAATGGGGAATGATTTTGTCATCAACTAAGCAGCTTATAGAAGGCTAATATCTAGAAAAATATAAAGAACTCAAAAAACTGGACATTAAGAAAGCAAACAACTCATTTTAAATATGGGATACGGTTCTAAACAGAATTCTCAAAAGAGGAGAAACTCAAATGGTCGAGAAACAATGAAATGTGTTCAGCATCTCAAGTCATCAGGGAAATGCAAATTAAAGCTACTTTGAGATTTCATCTTCAACACACAGAATGGGTAAGACCAATTGTTGGGAGCTATTAAGACAACTCTATTGTCTTGATCTCTGAATTGGGCCTCTCCCCCCACCCCACGAGAAGAAAAGGGGGTCAAAAGCAGGCCACCTACGCACCATTCTGAGAACAACCACAGAATGTTCCAGCCCTAAGCCAGATGTCCTGACCACACCCTGATACCTCCAAGTTCCTGCTTCCCCATATAGCTGCCAAAAGAAAAATTTCTGCTGCCCCATCCCTCCTGCTGAGAAGTACTTCCTCCTTTGCTTATGCATTTAAGCCTTGAGCCTTGCTGAATACAGTGAGACCTTGATGCTACTCAGACTGCTTCTGCCGTGTCGTTCCTGCATTTGGTGTCCTTCTCTCCCTCCCCCCATTTGGTTCTTAGGAGAAGGTCCCCTTGAGACCCTCGAATAACTGGACCTGCTGGACGGGTCAACCAATAAACAAATGACAGCCCATGCTGGGAGGATGCAGAGTAAAGGGATCACTCATGCACTGCTGGAGGGAGTGCATACTTTTATGGCTTTTTAGTTTCATACGGTCCCATTTATCAACTGTTGATGTTAAAGGCTGAGCCATTGGGGTTCTGTTTAGGAAATTTCCCCTGTGCCAAGAGTTTGAGGCTCTTTTCCATTTTCTAGCCTATTAGATTCAGTGTATCTGGTTTTATGTTGAGGTCCTTAATCCACTTGGACTTGAGCTTTGTGCAAGGTGACAAATACGTACCTATTTTCACTCTTCCACATATAGGCTGCCAGTTAGACCAGCAGCATTTATTGAAGATGCTTTTTTTTTTCCATTGTATATTTTTGGCTTCTTTGTCAAAGATCAAGTGTTCGTAAGAGTATGGGTTTGTTTCTACACAATTTATTGAAGATGTTTTCTTTTTTCCATTGTATATTTTTGGCTTCTTTGTCAAAGATCAAGTGTTCATAAGTGTATGGGTTTGTTTCTGGGTCTTCAATTTTATTCCATTGATCAACCTGTCTGTCTTTGTACCAATAATATGCAATTTTTATCATTATTGCTTTGTAGTACAGCTTGAGGTCAGGGATAGTGACTCCCCTAGAAGTTCTTTTATTGTTAGGAATTGTTTTCACTTTCCTGGGTTTTTTGTTTTTCCATATGAAATTGAGAATTGCTCTTTCTATCTGTTAAAGACTGTGTTGGAATCTTGATGGGGTTGCGTTGAATCTATAGATTGCTTTTGGTAGAATGGCCATTTTTATTATGTTAATTCCGCCAACCTATGAGCATGGGAGATCTCACCATTTTTCTGAGGTGTTCTCCTAATCTGGTTCTTGAGAGACTTGAAGTTCTTGTCATACAAATCTTTCACTTGTTTGGTTAGAGTTATCCCAAGATATTTTATATCATTTGTGACTATTGTGAAGGGAGTTATTTTTCTAATTTCATTTTCAGCCAGTTTATAATTTGTATAAAGGAAGTCTATGATTCATTTGAGTTAATTTTATATCCAGCCACTTGGCTGAAGTTGTTTATCAGCTGTAGAAGTTCTCTGGTAGAATTTTTGGGGTTGCTTATGTATACTATCATATCATCTGCAAATTGTGATACCTTACTTCTTTGCCAATTTGTATCCTCTTGATCTCCTTTGTTGACTTTTTGCTCTAGCTAGAACTTTGAGCACTATATTGAATAGATATGGGGAAAGTGGGCATTTTTGTCTTGTCCCTGATTTTAGTGGGACTGCTCTATTTAATTTGATATTGGCTGATGGTTTGCTGTATATTGCTTCTATTATGTGTAGGTAAGGGCCCTGAATTCCTCCCCAATACATTTAACATGAACGGGTCTCATATTTTGTCAAATGGTTTTTCTGCATCTAATGAGATGATCGTGTGTTTTTTCCCCCTTTGAGTATGTGTATATATTGGATTACTGCCACACCCACTCCAGTAGTGATTTTGGATTCCAGTCCAAAAGCTTGGACACAGCCCTGAGGTGAAAAGTTCAAGCTAAGTTAGTTTAGCCTCCACCAGTGTTCCAATGTCCTAGGCAATCCTTGAGCTGACCTTGGGGTTGGAATTGAGTAAGAGTTTTGCCTATTCAGTAACATTCAGAATTACCTCTAGTGTTGTAAAAGAGACAGGGAAAGAAATCAGGCATTACAATTTACTTGAATAGAGCTAGAAATCTCAGGGCTAGTCTACAGAGTAAATACTAAGAACAATAGCTGAGTCACTCCCATACACAGGAATTTGCAATGGCCTAGGAAGGAGGAAGGCTGTTGTTTTAGGAGGAACTGAAGTATTGTATTATTCATGAAAGGGTTAGTAGTATGGAACTCCCCTGGTGCATGTTTTTTACTAGGCCCAGAGGAATAGCATGAGTAGGTTTTTACTAAGGGACCCCTGGTGGTGGGTTTAACAATAGACTAGCACTGCATCAGAACTTTCACCTGGCTCCTGTGAATAGCTGACTTTACATAGGGCTGATCTTATCTCAATTGTAAACATTGCTTGGTTCCTGCCAGTCTGTTTGTATGCATTTTTTGTTTTGTGTCAGATAACCTCAATGTACCTTGGATGATATTAATGTATCACTTAACTTCTTTGTTTTCTGTAATATATAAGCCTGATGCTCACTTTGACAAACTATATTCAGATACAACACTCCTTTATGTTCGTATCTGTTTGTCACCTTTTCGCCAACTCCCTGCCCACTTATACCGGGATTTTGATTCTCCCGTGTGGATTGAGGGGCCGGCTGAGGCCAGTCTACAGCAGATTATGCTGATGGATTTCCATATATTGAACCTTTTTTTCCCCATCTATTTGAATTGGTTGCCGGGGAATCTTCTCTTATGACAGTAAAACAAGACTCCTGTCTGCAAGTACAGCAGATTTTTTTTTTCAATTTTTTATTAGATATTTTCTTCATTTACATTTTAAATGCTATCCTGAAAGTCCCCTATACCCCCCCACCCTGCTCCCCTACCCACCCATTCCCTCTTCTTGGCCCTGGAGTTCCCCTGAACTGGGGCATATAAAGTTTGCAAGACCAAGGGGCCTTTCTTACCAATGATGGCCAACTAGGCCATCTTCTGCTACATATGCAGCTAGAGACACGAGCTCTGGGGGTACTGGTTAGTCCATATATTGAACCATTCATGCATCCCTGGGATGAAGCCTACTTGATTGGTAATATAATGGTTTTGATGTGTTCTTGAATTCAGTTAACCAGAATTGTATTGAGTATTTTTGCATTGACAGTCATGAGATAAGTCTGAAGTTCTCTTTATTTCTTGCGTCTTTGTGTGGTTTAGGTATCAGAGTAACTGTGGCTTCATAGAATGAGTTAGGTAGTGTTCCATCTGTTTCTATTGCATGGAATAGTTTGAGGAACTATTATTAGTTATTAGCTCTTCTTTGAAGGTCTGGTTCTGGTAGAATTCTGCACTAACGTCATCTGGCCCTGGGCTTTTTGGAGGGTTAGAAGGGTTTTAATGACTTCTTCCATTTTCTCAGGGGTTAAAGGACTATTTAGATATTTTACCTGCTCTTGATTTAACTTTGGTTGGTGGAATCTGTCTAAAACATCCATTTCATGTAGATTTTCTGGTTTTGTTGAGTAAAGGCTTTTGTAATAAGATCTGATGATCCCATTGCATGAGTGGAAGTCAGAAGACAACTTGTAAGAATTGGTTTTCTCCTTCTACCATATGTGTCTTTGGGACTTGGCAGCAAGTGCCTTAGTTTGCTAAAACAACTCACCCTTTCAAGTCTTTCTAATTTATTTGACACGAACTATGTTGCTGTTCATCTCACCTAAGTTTCATCAACATACTGTCTTCTATAGTGCACTTTTTTCAAGACCTTTAATGTTGTTCATATTCTCTGTTATTCTTGAAGCCTCTCCTTTAGGTTAGGTTAAGGGTCTTTTCTTTCACTGGCAGTGGAAGTTTGCCTTCTATGTTTCCTGTTGCTCTCCTGTTGGTCCCTGGGACAGACTAAGTCTTCTAGGCACTTGAAGCTCACTGTTCCCTCCTGAAAACACAGCCAACAAGGACAAGACAAGAGATGGGCTAGATGAATGGTTCATGTAGCAAGTTTTCCTGTGGCAACCTTGGTTTCACTGGATCCCCTGATATAAGAGAACATTATTTTGTCCTGAAATCCCCACGATCACTTGGTCAGTGAATAGTTCCTTGCCCTGTATCCATATTCTTTACTTATGTAAATTAGTCTGTCTTTACTATGAGTTTTTCCTATTGAGACACATATGTTTGCCCACTGAGCATTCTTCTCCCTATAAATTATGGGAAATCAAAATGGCTTTTCCATATATATATATACATTTTCCAACTGATTTTCATTTTATATTTAAAGCATGTTAGTTAGAAACTGTAGCAATTCCTGACTTAACCCATCATTCTAAAAGACTCCCACCATCTCTACATCTAGGCTTAAACATTCCTTAGAGGCTTAGCTTGTTTCCAGATAGTTTCGAGATCTAATTCCTGTTTCCCAGGCTTATAAAATCACTCTCGATTTATTTTGCATTCTCAATTAACCCTAATCTTAAAATTTTATTAACTTTTCTTGTGCACCTATTGCAGTCTCTATGTTTTGCCCAATATTAGCTCTGACTCAGTTTGGTCTTTGTAGCTGTCATTCTCTCTCTCTCCCAGATAGGAGTGAAATGAACTAATTCTTTGTGTGCAGCTGTCAATCATAATGGAGTTGTTTGGTTTTTTTGTTTGTTTGTTTTTTGGAAGCTTGCAGTTAGTGAGTCTCTATATCACTGTTTTAAAAGCAGTGAAAAAAATAAAGGCAAATGGGGCCACACTAGACATTCAGATTCCCTGTTTCTGTTTTTAGCCACCTCAGTCATCTAGGTAGAAAGAATATGAAGAACACTGAAGAAGCCTCTCCAGTACGTATCCTCAGATATTAATCTGTTCCTCATTTCTCTTCTTGACCTGTCCTGCGTGAATGTACATGCAGTCACTTTTCTCCAGCTTTATCTTAAAAATACGCTCCCCCATTCCTTTCTTTCTAAATCTCTCCCCACATCCTTTCTCTGTTGGGAGCTATTAAGACAACACAATTGTCCTGATCTCTAAATTGGGCCTCTCCCCCCCCCCCAGAAGAAAAGGGTGTGAAAAGCGGGCCACTGACACACTGGTCCGAGAACAACCACAGATTGTTCCAGCTCTAAGTCAGTGCCGGATGTCCTGACCTCAAGATGTACCCTGATACCACCAAGTTCCTGCTTCCCTGAGTAGTTGCCAAAAGAAAAATTTCCGCTGCCCCATCCCTCCTGCTGAGAAGTACTTCCTCTTTTTCCCTGGCTTCTCGGTCCGTTCAGCGATTACTTCAAACTAAGAGAGAACTTCAGACTCAGATCACAAATCTTAAAGATGTTCTAGGGCTTCAAAAGGAGCTACAAGACCTCATTCTAGAGACTCAGAGTCTACAAAGAGTCCTCATGGGGAACCTTCAAGGTCCCATCTCAAAAAATCCTCAAACTGACCGCAAAGGTCCCTCTCAGAAACAAGGGAATAAAAAATTGGCTTTTCCTGTACTCACTTGAGCTCAAGCCCATCAGGCTGCTCTAGGTCATGAGGACCCCTCCCCCCCACTGGCTCCTCCAATAAAGATCAGGGGGAACCAGAGAGTGATGATGAGGAGGATCAAGCAAACTCTGATTCCGATGAGGGTGACATGTCCCCCGATGAAGGGTTGGACACCAACAGCCAACCAGTCTACAAAAGGCTAAAACTGAGACATGCAAAAGATCTTCATTCAGCAGTCAAAAATTATGGGGTTAATGCATCGTTCACAATATCTATATTAGAAGGTTTAGCAGGAGAAGGCTACTTGATAACCAATGAATGGAATAAAGTTGTTCAGTCTGTCCTCACTAGAGGCCAATATTTAACTTGGAAGTCAGAGTTTGTGGACAGAGGAGAAAATTTGGCTGCAAATAATAGAAAGAATTCTACTAGTAAGACAGCCTCCTGGACTGCTGATAAAATCTGCGGTAAAGGCAATTTTGCTGCAGACATAAAACAATTAGGGCTCTCCTCTGGTGTCCTCACCCAGGCGGCACAGGCGGCCCTGGAAGCTTGGCACGCTGTCCCTGCTGCAGGGGCGCTAACTACGCCCCTAACCAAGATTATAAAAGGGCCCCAAGAGTCCTATGTGCAGTTTGTTGCCAGATTGCAGGAAGCAACTGAGAGAATTTTGGGACCTGAGGAAAGTGAGGGTCTGTTAGTCTGACAACTTGCTCTTGAAAACACCAATTCGGCATGTAGGGCTGCCCTGAGAGGTAAAACCAAGAGTTTAGATATAAATGGTATGATCAAGCTTTGTAATGAGGTAGATGTATTTTCCCAACAAGTTTCTAAGTCTATCAACCTGGCTATTAGGGCTGCCTTACAACTATAAAGGAGAAAAAAACTTGCTATAGATGCAACCAACCTAGACATTTTGCTAGAGGATGCCCTACACAAAGACAGAGCACCCTAGTCTCAACCATGCCTGCTATCCAACAAAATCCCTCTCCCCCCATCTTTGCCCTAAGTGCTAGGGAGGCCACCATTGGGCATGAGATTGCCGATCTAAGACTGACATCAACGGCCACCCACTCCCTGCGGTCCAGGGAAACAGCCAGAGGGCCCCCCTGTAGAGCCCGTCTCCCCTAATGACAACTATAGACAACTCCCAGCCCCCACGGGAGATTGTGCAGGGCCACGACAGGGAATGCAGTGTTGGACCTGTGTTCCTCCACCACCAGAATTATAACTCCTGAGGAGGGAACAGTGGTCATCGAAACAGGTGAATTTGGGCCCCCTCCCCAAAAGACGTTTTTTCTCATCATCGGCCAAGTGTCCAGACTTTTACAAGGCCTAACAGTGACTCCTACAGTGGTTGACACTGACTACCATGGAGAGATAAAAATCTTAGTCACCGCCATGCAGGGCTGGAGAGGGCATAGCCCAAATCCTACCACTCTCACTATTCGGCCATTTCCTTTATATAAAAGAGGAGCGAGGGCCATCCTCCCCGGGATCCTCAGAAGTCTACTGGGCACAGAAAATAACTGATTCACAGCCCATGCTGACTTTGTTTCTAGAGGGCAAACAGTTTCAAGGGCTCCTGGATACCAGGGCAGATTCGACAGTAATTTCCTCAACACATTGGCCTGCAGCCTGGCCCTTACAGCCCACTAAGGGATGGTGTAATCAACTGATCCTAAAATTTACTGCTAAGGGGAGGAACTTAGAGGCTTGGAAAAGTTCTGCCCTCTCGCCTGGGGCCTAAGATTGTATCAAGATAACTATGATAATGGCCTGACCTTTAAGGTTCAGCTTCTTAAAACCATCCCTAACAATCATAAAGCATCTATAGGGCCTAATCCCTAGTTACACCACCCTATAATCCCCAAGCAATCCTCAACTCCCAGGTACTCACCCCACTGTTCCTGCCCCAGGGTGTGCTACGACCCTATTTCAGCCCAATCTCCCTGCAGGGGGCCCCCCTCTTCCACTGATTTACTGTGGTCTATATTGAATGCTTCTGCTTTAGCCTTGTTGGATAAAACACAAAGAGATAATGCATCAGATTTGAACATTGTCGGATGTGCTTTTCTGCTTCCCCACCCTTTTATGAGGGCATAGCCTTATTTGGAAATTTTACCCTGCTTTCAGATGCTAGGCAGCTTCCCTTAGAGTCAGTTCAGCTTACCTTTACAGAACTCTCTGGGATAGGAAGTTGTGTGTTGGGCCCAGGCATGCTTCCACCGTGGCCCTTGCTAGAAATTTGCAATAATGCGTTTAGAGTGAATAAAAATGGGTTTTCTTATCTTCTTGCCCTGAAAGATCCTGGCAGAATGTAAAAGGACACAGAAGCCCTGAAATTGGCAAGATAGACGTCAGTGTTAGCAGAACTAGCTTCACTGATTTAGAAAAATAGAGGTGCACAATGCTCTGGCCACTCCTTGAACCTGTGTGTCTGCCAATGTTCTGACCAGGTGTGTGCCCATTGCTGCACCTTCATTAGACTCTTTCCTTGTACCCCTCCCATACTCATTTCTTGAGAATAGACATTGTTTAGATCTGGAAATTCCCTAATCTCCCCCTTCTCCTTTCCCCCCTGAGGGCCTATAAAAACTGGGAACTCTTTCCCCTCGAGGTCGACTCCTCTACCCCTGCGTGGGATATGAGTCGTCCCCAGAGCTCTGGCTTTCCCCGAATAAAGCCTCATGTGGTTTGAAACAAGCTCGGTCTGTCGTGAGTTCTTGGGTGTCCGCTATTGTCCTGAGACCTGAGCGAGGGGCTCCTCTCGGAGTCTTTCAGCCCCAAATGATACCTTTTTGGCATGTTCCACGGGCCTTACACGGTACATTATTATACAAGATTTTATAAATAATAGAGATTTTTGTGTCTTGGTTCAGCTTTTTCCAAATTTTAGTATTCATGAGTCAGATGACTTACTGAAGTTTTGAGATCGAGGTGCCTCCTTGCCATCCTGCCACAAAAGAGAGCCTATCTCAGCGGTGACCCTTGCGGTCTTTCTTGGCCTGGGTGCTGCTGGGACCGGGACCAGAATCACAGCCCTTGTGTTGTCTCAACAGAATGCACGCAATTACCATCTGCTCAATGAGGCTATTAGCCAAGATATAGAAAATATAAAAAGGGGCCTAGATGATCTTACTGATTCCTTGGTCTCCCTTTCAGAAGTTGCCCTTCAAGATAGAAGGGGATTAGATTTGCTTTTTCTACAACAAGGAGGCTTATGTGCTGCACTTAAGGAAGAATGCTGCGTATATGTTGATAAAACTGGATTAGTTAAAGATAGCATTGCCAAGGTTACTGCCAGTTTAGAAAAAAGAAAAAGAGAGAGAGAACAACAAGAGTCATGGTACCAAAATTGGTTTTCAACTTCCCCCTGGCTTTCGACCTTGTTGCCCTCCCTTTTGGGGCCCCTATTGGGACTCTTATTATTGATTTCCTTTGGTCCTTGGGCATTTCAGAAATTGACCCGATTTGTTAAATCTCTAATTGATTCATCTCTTTCAAGCACATCTGTTTCAGTTCATTACCATCGGCTGGATGTTGGCGATAACAAACAGGTTACTGGAGAAGAGTCAGACGTGGATACCGCTTCATCACCCTCATCTCGGGGAGAGAGACTCAATTTCCATAAAATGCTTAAGTAAGATCATTCCCCTCCCCCTAAATTCGGCCATCAGTCTCATGCCACGAATCATTTATAGATTGCCGTAGTCTGTGTTTCCGACATGGTAATATACATTCTCGCCACATTGGAAACTAAACAGTCATCCCAGGCTAGACACATCGAAAATTGGAACTTGAAGCCATCGCCCGTGAGAGTTGTAAGGCTAAAGCACTGCGCAGAGATTAGTCTGGAAGCTGTTAGACAGTCTCTGAGAGGCATGTCTGATTGCATGAAGGTTGAGTGCCCTAGGGTCCTTCCCGCAGGAAAAACGGCACGGGAGCAGGTCAGGGTTACTCTGGGTAAAAATCTGTGGGCCTGAGAGTCAATACTGTATGTGGCCCCTAACATTGCACACTGTGGATCAGACCTCTACCTCTACCCACGGAGCTTGCTTCATTCCTAAATCCCTTGGCTAGCCCAGGTTATACCCAACAGACTGAGACCGTTAATTCAAGCCTCATAGATAACTTGTCCTTGTGTCCTTCATGGTTTTAGAGAATCACCCAGTGAGCAAACAGATGTTTAGGCGGTCGTTAAAAACGTGGCTACAAATTTATTATACAATAAGCCTTTATAAAAATATAAAATGGGGGAGATGTTGGGAGCTATTAAGACAACACAATTGTCCTCATCTCTGAATTGGGCCTCTCCCCCCAAGAAGAAAGGGGGTCAAAAGCGGGCCACCGACGCACCGCTCTGAGAACAACCACAGATTGTTCCAGCCCTAAGTCAGTGCCGGATGTCCTGACCTCAAGATGTACCCCAATACCACCAAGTTCCTGCTTCCTCATGTAGTTGCCAAAAGAAAAATTTCTGCTGCCCATCCTTCCTGCTGAGAAGTACTTCCTCCTTTGCTTGTGCATTTAAGCCTTGAGCCTTGCTCAATACAGTGAGACCTTGATGCTAATCAGACTGCTTCCGTGTGTGTCGTTCATTGCACTTGGTTCTCGCCCCCATTTGGTTCTTAGGAGAAGGTACCCTCAAGACCCTCGAATAACTGGACCTGCTGGATGGGTCATTTCTCATTCCTGATTCCATTAACCTTAATTAGAATGGATTGAAGAACACAAAACCAGTTATTCTAAGTGCCCCTTTATAATCTCTATGGCGAATCTAGCTTGTGCAACATTCTTATCACTTTAATCTCAATCCTGCCTCTCCCCAGTCTGTGGCCTACGTATCTCTCTCTCTCTCTTTCTCTCTCTCTCTCTCCCTCTCTCTCTCTCTCTCTCTCTCTCATCTATCATCAATATATAGGTCATATATATATGTATATATGCATATATGTGTATATAGTCATCTATAGTCATCTTAGGCTACATAGCAATTTCTAAGTCAATTCTGAGGTATATGTAACCTTGACCCCAGAAAATTTTTTTAAATATGTTTAAAAACTCTATCAAGGATAACTGTCTTAATTTCTTTACTTGCCTCATTCTCTCTTTTTAAAATGTCCTTCCTTCCTACTTAATGCCAGTTATATAGAATTTAACTAGTTTATAGAGTAGGGGATGTGAGTCAGCTATGAAGCCCCATTGACATATCAAATGGCTCTATACCACTATTTACTTTTGTATTTCATTATGATGGAGTCTGACTTAATTACAAACATCTTGAAGACAATGATCTGCCTTATAAGTTCCTCTCCTCTTCCCACACAGAGCACAATGCTTTATCTGTGAGTAATCAATGTATCTATTTTAATTCAGCTCTTCACCCTGATCTCAATGGCATGGAAATAATGTTCTTGGAGTCATATGATAATAAGAAAATTATGTTAGGCATGTACCTTCAGAATAAGAGAACCATAGTTGGTTTAAGAGACACCATAACTTTAAAACAGTCTGTTTGGAAGTTGTGTGTGTGTGTGTGTGTGTGTGTGTGTGTGTGTGTGTCTGTGTGTGTGTGTCTGTGTGTGTGTATTGGTGTGTGTGTGTGTCTGTGTGTGCATGAAGGCATGTGGCTGTATATATCTGTATATATGTGTATGTAAAGTCTGCCAAAGTAATGCTCTATGTTCTTGCATGCCTTTTAATGTGTCTCATGAATACAATTTAAGATATTACCATTGTGAACAATATATGATATGTATATATTTCCTAGATAATAAAGTAGGAAGTACAGTCTAGATTTTTATGTCCCACATCAATACTATCTCCTGCCACTGGGTGATCTATTCTAAGGATAAAATCCAGATCCTTGCCTGTGCTATGTGAGTAATTCAGAGCTAAGTCACATCTCCTACTCTAACAATTGTCTCAATGTTATACAACTAGCAGTAAGCAGGAAGAAAGTACATTTTAAAAAGAGAGAATCGAGTATGCAAAGAAATTAAGGTAGTTTTAAAAAATATTGTATGTGTGTGTGTGTGTCTGTGTGTGAGGGTCTCGTATAGCCCAGATTGGACTTGAACTTGCTATGTAACCTAGGATAACTTTAATATCCAGATCTTCCAGCCTCTGCCTCCTAAGAATTGGGAATGGAGGTGTGCATTTGCACACCTAGGTATAATGCTCTAATAAGTATGGTCAGTATGGAAACTGAGCAAAGAAGTTATCTAGACATCTAATAGACATAAAAGGGCTAATTCTAGTATCAGTCCGGCAACAACACCAGTAAAGGGGAGGGTTAGAAATCATTTTCTAGTCCCTGAGGTATAATCTAAGAAAATAGAGCAAGGTCAAAAGTATGTTATTCCAACAACTTGTTATGCATGTGTTCACCAGTTTTATCTTGGGATGTATTTTTAAATAAAAGACAAGGCAAAATACAAAATTATTTCACATTGAAACTATACAAGTTTTGTTTGAAAGTGATCAACAATAAGATATGAATAGCATAGCATGGTCATTCACACACAATATAAATGTTAAAGGTAAGGTTAAGGGCATGAAGGGTGGCTTCTGGAACGTATAAAGCTACCATGAGTGGGAACTGGGGTGACAGCTCAAGGATAGAAAGAAAAATCAAAAGTAAACTGGAAGATTGAACTAGAGCAATTGATAAGATGAAAGTGCTTTGTTCACAGAAAACAATGGAACATAGAATCACATCACATTGATTGCATAAATTCTGCAATGTGAAGGTAAAAGTATGGTCACAAGTGCCCCTGAAACATTATCTTCCACTCCATATTGCTGGCCCTGTTCTAATCACCTTCAGAATCGAACTCAAACTTCATCTGAGTTTCTACACATATAACCTATGTCCTGATGATGGAAACCAGGACAGTATAAAACTGAATGTCACATTTTTGGACTTACGAAGAAATCAAGACCAGGTGTACCTGTTCCCACTTGACGGGGACCACTTATCATTAGAAATTTCAAAACTGAGACACTTTTAAACTCTAGCTATAGAGTAATTAGGGGTTGATGGGGAGCAGAGAAAAGAAAGGTCATTTTAAAAGGAGAAGAGTATTGAGTAAGGAAATTAAGATGCCGTTATTCTTTGAAGTGGTTTTAAATCTGTTTCTGACTTTAACCGTCTCGAGACAAGCTCATGCTGTCCAGGCAAGAGTTGGTTTACTCCACAGCTGAAGACAGCATCAAACCTGTGATGCTTCTGTCTTCATATCCCCAAGAGGTTACAGGTGTGTGCCACCACTCTCAGCCATACTTATTTCTTGAGAATAAATGAATATGATGGCTATAGAAATGAGAAAAGCAGAAACCTCAGTGTTTAAAAGAATGGGGAATCACACTTCAGCGAAGACAAAGAATCATCTAAAGGGTCAATCTCCTTTACACCTCTTACATGTGCCATTTTCCATTGCATTTCTTCTCACTGTAAAAATGTAACGAGTGGGCAGTAGATGATGTCCTGAGTGGAAATGTATTGCTGACATGAACACTGCCATGCCAAGGGCCCCAATGTTTCAGAACCATGCTAAGACCTTCCTTGGGCTGGGCTTAAAGGAATGGCAATGCCTTCTTCTGGTCTAAGTATTGATATTGACAGCATGCAAAAAGTATCCACTGTAGCTCTCACCTCTTTGATGACCACAGTACAGAGATCTCATTACAGAGATCTCCTATCAAGACTAGCTAATTTTCTTTCTTCATCCTTCCTGCTGTTCATAACAAACATGCTGAGTTTCTGAGCTGCTGCTGGTGTACCTCTATCAGAGTGCATGGCTCACCCATGCCCTCCTTTTCTGTATGTGTGTCTCTGTCTGATGCTTATTCCTTGTCACCTCAGTCAGGTCAGTCCCTAACTTATGCAGGTCACAGCAATGATAAGTACTTAGAAACACATTTTAAAAATAAGATTTATATTTATTATTTGAAATTATATGTAGGTATGGTGTGTGTGTGTGTGTGTGTGTGTGTGTGTGTGTGTGTGCATATGTGTGGGTGTGTGGGTGTGTGTGGGTGTAGGAGTGTAGGTACCTTTGGAGGCCAGAAACATCAAATTCCTTGGAACTGTAGTTATAGGCAGTTGTGAGTCACCTGAAGTGGGTGCTAGGAACTGAACTTGGGTCCCCAGAAAGGGCAGCAAGAGCACATAACTTCTGAGCCATCTTTCCAGCTATAGAAACCTTTGTTGTAATCAGAATTAAAGCTCAGCTCTGGGTTCTATTTCTAGGTTTTTATAAAAAGTTCTTTTTATTTTTTCATTGACTTTGTACTTGTTCTGCTAGGTGACTAAGAGCAGGTTAGATGTCTATTATTTTTGTCTTCATTTTTGGCTGTACATTGGGTCAGATTCCTCTTAATTCTGCATAAACATGTTACGTGCTCAAGTATTCCTGACCTATATCATAGTTCCCAAGGTCAAAGGTGCAAAGACAGGAACAGATAACCCTTGCTAGGTAGGTCAACTCTAAAGCGAGGACAAGTATCTTTGTTGGTATGGCTGGACCATGGAGCAAGAGGAATCATCTCGTAGGAACCAGGTTCCTCCTCTTGAGCTTCTTTGGATTATAACTGAGAAGATGACTGAGAAGACACACTGAATCATTATGCGTCCTTACTGCCTCTGCTCCAAATCTTTCTCTACTTAAATCTCAAGCTCATGTCAGTACTCTGAGGGTGGAGTTGGTCTCTGACCTCCTTTCATTGGTTCTTCTTCTCAAACTGGCCACACTAATGAAAATGGCCCTCTCTGCTTTGCACAATTAAGTACCTCTACTTGTTGCTGAGGCTAACCTATTAGGTCAGGTGACTGGGCCAGGGCTGTTGCTCTGAAACTCAGGCAACAATAATGCTAAAATTTATCTTTGTCTAGTTAATGGAATTCCCCCCCCCCACACACACACTGCCCCCAACAATCAAGAACCAGTAGGTTCAGCTACTTTTAAAATCTGATCAAAATAAAGTATTTCACTAAGTTGAAAAAAATGCCCTCTACTCACCTGCTGTAAGAAGTAAAATAAATGAAAATCAATATACTAAATCTTTAGGAAATTATAAAATGTTAGCTATGTTATTGGAGACTATTGAGGTCTTTTGTCACTAAAGCAATAGAAATAAGACTGAGTCACATGCTCAGAAAACACAGACCTGGCTGTTCTGGGGCTTCTATTGTCATTGCAATGAGCCAGCGGGACAAAGAGCCAAGGCTGCTCTCTTAGAAAAAAAAGGGGGGTGGGTGGGGTGGGGGGGCAGCTTTTATTGATTTGCTGGCATAGGTTAATGGAAAAGTATCATCTTGTCTGAATGGCTTCAGATGCTTAAGTCATTATAGCTAGTGAGAGAGTAGGAAGGCAGTAGTTTTGCCTCAAGGGACAGTTAACATGATTGCACACATGGCTGAAAGGAATTTGACCCAGAGGTTCAGACAACAAAAGAAGGACAGATATGTCAAGGGTTTCCATCTAGATCTGGGCACTATTAGGCATCCAAAATGGAGCCAAAGGGCCTATTTGCCTTTTCTCTTGGTAACCCTGATTTTATAGTTCAGATCCAAGTTTTCTTTCTCTGATACTTGGGACTGTAGATGGTCTTTGTGTCTGCTAGGCAAGCACACTACCACTAAAATACTTTCAAACCTGTTCATGATGAAATATCTGTAGACTAAGTATGACTGATACCTATTCATAAATTGCAAGAGCTTCATGTCATTCAGAAGAAAATAATGGTGATCTATCTTGTATTGTCTAGACAGTTGCTTTGGTTTTCCATTTTGAGAAATGATGTTTTAGTTCTATGCACTATTTAATGGATTTCAGGTCCATACATAGTTTTGTGTGCATTAACTTGGGTTACCTAGTCTCCATGAAGCAAGGGTCTTTCTGATCACAGAGATACACAGACCCCAATGTATAATTTAGGTCTCTATTAATAGAATATTTGTGCTGTCTATTATTTTTTGAATCAGGTTATATGTTTGAGAAATATTTTAATTCAAGAAACAATCTTGACTTGCTTCTTAATTTAAACATGGATGAACATAGAGAAAGCTTAGAAGATGGGGCTGGTAATGTAGTTTAGGAGAGGAACATTTCAGTGTGCCAACAAGCTCAGAGCAACAATACACACAATTATTAACTATAGTAATTAAGGAAATTTTAAGAAGGAAGAAAATGACATCTTTTGTCTTTATATTCAGGTTTAATTCTGAAGGATAAGTGAGGAGGCCATTTCATGCATTACTAATCTCTTAAATACTTCTTATTATTTATTCCTTGGTACCAAGAATCAGATCCAGGACATTGTGCATGCTAGGCAAGTATCTACCTCTGAACAGTGTTATCATTAAGTTTTTGAAACTGAGAGAAGAGAGGCAGGCTGACTCCATGACAGGCTTCAAACTGGCAGTTCAGGAGACTAGGTCTAAATCTCTTGTTTCCCAGAACTGGGCAAGTCCAGGCAAGTCAGTTACAAGCCAGGGGCATCCAATCAGAAGCTGCCCAGACATCTGAAGCTGCCCTGCCACCTGGCCTGAGGCAAGAGCAGTAAGTCAACAACAGTTTCCAGACTTCCCCAGGAACAGTTTCCAGCCCCCCACCCCTAGCAACAGTTCTGGAATATCCCCAGAGTCCTAGCAAATTTGAAAGACTCCAATACCCCAAGAGACCTATCAAGATAAAGGTTACCTACCCCTCCCAGGAATTCCTCTAATCTCCTTTAAATTAGGCCTGTGAGCTCATCTGGATGTCTTCATCTTGGTAAATGTTAGACCCCTGCATGCTGCACTTCTGCAAGATAAAATGCTCAATGCTTTTGCATACTATTTGAGTCTGGGGTATCATTCTTTGGTGAATCACAGATCCTTACAAAACAGGATCCTTCTAAGCAGTTTGGGCTATCCTTGAACTACCTAGTAGCCCAGGTTAATCTTAAGCTCATTATCCTCCTGCTTCTGCTGGCTGAATGCTAAGGTTTAGGTTTTTAACCACTGTCCTTGGTTAAGAAGATGCATAAAATGTTTGAGATAGGAATGCTATATATGACATGGGATTATTTTAAACTGGTCTCCATAATTGAAATTAATGAATTATTAGTAATGTATCTAGAACTACAGCCATATGAACATAAGACTTCCACCATACCTAGGTATTTTTATGCTGAAGACTGTACTACCTGACAAGCTTGAATTTTGTTACTTGTGCTATGTGAAGAATGCTTTTGTAAATCAGTCCGTAACAAATAGTCATTAGCACTGTTTGTCACAAACCTTCTGTTTGAGACGAGAAAAAGCCATGGAAATGAAATATATTATAAGCTTGTACCCTAAAGCAAAACCATAAAATGAAATCAATAGCATTGAGTTGTTTTTATCACCAGTTTAAGCTTATCTTAATTGCTCTGTCATTTATTCCTGATTGAAGGCCTAGTTAACTGAATCAAAAATACGATGACATGTTTGTAGAAAGGTTTGCTTTTTTTCTTCGACATTTAAAGATAATTATAATTTTACAATAAAGCAAAAATTGCCACTCCAGTTATGGAATTATATAAATCCATCTCAGCTATAAAGCTTCATGTTAGTGCTTTTATGCTACATAAAAATAAAGCACATGGATATCATTGTGGCAGAAATACTGTCTTAGATTTCTGTACAGGGTCTTGTGGTTACCAGCTCTGGAGAGCTGCTCTGGGACACATATTATTTTACTCTGTGAATTCAGCAGTCACTGGGCTGGTCTAGAGAGAAACAGCACATGAACAGAAACTAAAGAGGTGTCAGATTCACGGCAGTGCATTAGAAATGCGATGCTCTCACATTCAAAATGATTTGATCAAAGATAGTGTTGAACATGGGAGATGAGTAAAGACATGTGGATTCTGACAGAATGAGGCTGGAGGGGAAGGGGAAGTCTAGAGATCAGAGTGGAAGACACCAGGGGAGCTGGTCTGGCTTCACTCCAAGGAAGGAAATCCCTCAAGTGGGCTGTCCCCTTAGTGAGTGCTAAGTGACAAGAAAGAATGGTGCATTTCCCTGGTGATAGTACTTGCTGTGGCTCTATTTGTAATGTAGCCAGTGCGGGGAGGGAAGAGTGGAACTGCTCAGATGGCCATCTAGTCCTTGGGTAGGTGAGTACTGTGATGTACATTGGTTGCTTTCAGCCTGAAACTCGAACCTTTCACAATTTGACCTTAATTTTCCAGATTCACTCTTGCATTGAACAAAATACTCAGTGGGCATATTTATTCACAGCATCTTTTAGGCTATTGGTATATATCAGTTTTGTTTTTATTGGAGGTAAGGACCAGTTCTAGGCCTGCTAGAAATGCCCTAACTCAATTCAATACCCTACTCAATATTAGTAATTCTCAATATTAGCAATTCTGACAAAAACTTTACATGAATGGGGCTCAGTAATTATGACGATTCTCACTATATTTACAGTCATACTAAAGATGGAGTCAGAACAGGGACATAGGTCATAGTATATAAAGAACACTCTTTCATTAACATTTTATTATCAATTAAATATGTCTTTAA
The DNA here is from genome assembly GCF_000001635.26 of Mus musculus. NCBI lineage: Eukaryota > Metazoa > Chordata > Mammalia > Rodentia > Muridae > Mus > Mus musculus. Next base: position 74,511,922 of record NC_000076.6, on the reverse strand, counting down.
CAATCTCATACATGTATATACTGCATTCTAAACACCCCATCTCATAACTCTCTACTCAAAGCATAATTTGAGTTTCACTATCCTTTCTAATTTTTGGATTTAAAATATTTTTTTCTGATAAATAAATGCTTAAAGATAGCACATAAAAGGACACTATTAAAGACCTAAAATTATAAAACAAGTAGAAGAAAATTATGGAAAAATATTTGTGATGATTGAGACATGATCCCCACTGCTCAAGAAACAAAAGCAAAACTTCAGAGGCAATGCCTTCCAGCTAAAAAGATTCTCTAGAGCACAGGAAGCATCCATGGGTGAAGAGAGTACTGCAGGTTAGGAGACTGTATGTGCCTATTTATCTGACAATATATCATTTGAATATATTAAGTAGAAAAAAAATTAAAAACCTTAACAATAAAAATAATCTAAACGGTGATCAAATGACATAGTAAATGACCAGCAAAATGTGTAGATAATTACAAATAGCTCAGCTTTCAGAGAAATGAAATAGAAACAATAGATGCCACCTCATCTTAGGTAGAATCAGAACTATCAAAAAGTCAAATATAGTACATGCCTGCAGGGATGTGGAGAAAAGACAGTTTTACTATAAAAATACATTTTAGAAAGAAGAAAATAAATTCTCCTCCTCTGATAGTAAGGTAAAACTGCAGAGTCATTTTGAAGAATGGTATGGAATTTCCTATCAAATTAAAATTAGACTAAATATAAAACAAATTATGCTCATTCTAGGTTCAAAGCCAGGAAATAAAATCCGCTGCTAGAGAGACATCGTCAAACAAAGCCATGCTTACAAACAGCTAAGCTATGACATCAGTTCAGATGCCCATCAATGGCATAAGCAGAGAAATATTGCCATATACACATGGAATGGAGTACTAGTCACACCATACAAAAATGAAATTTTATTTAGAGTTAAATGCATGGACACGAGGGAAATGACCACTCACAAAAAGATGAATACTACTCTCTTTCTCATATGTAGAAGTTAAAAAACATTGATGTCAACATAAGGACATGGTTTTTATTGAATCTCATACCATGTAATTAATACATGTTAATCAAAAGCAGAATATAATTATTTATTAGGAGGTATACTTTAAAATGAATTAAAATATTTACTTTGATACAATGCTCCCTTTAAACCAACTTTTAAAAATTAAAGTCTCCATCCCCTTTGTTTCATTAATAGCTGTGCTATTGAACTTGATATTTTAAATATTTACTTATAACATATATTTTGTATGTGTGTAGTCATGAGAGATCCATGTCATACCTGTGGAGCTCGGGGGATAACTTGCAGGAGGAGGGGAGGCGCCGCTCCTTTCACTATGCACTATCCAGGGGTCAGACTCTCATTGGCAGGTGCCTTGCTCCACTGAGCCATCTTACTCAAATTGAATCCGTGTTCCCAGACCATGGGCATTCATATTTGGCTCATACTGGGTCATAATAAATTCTCTCTCTCTCTCTCTCTCTCTCTCTCTCTCTCTCTCTCTCTCTCTCTCTGCCTCTCTCTCTCTCTCTCTCTCTCTCTCTGTCTCTTTCTCTCTCTCTGTCTCTTTCTTTCACTGATTTTGGAGCAAGAACTTTTACACTCCTAGGCCTAAGGTTGTACCTGCAGCATATTCACAGGTCTCCTGTTGTGCAACGCTGGGCAGCTACATGCATCAGGATGTGGCTTGGAGTACCCTTACGTCCAGCCTTGGTAATAGCAGTTGCTCTATTTTTTTATCTCTAGATTTATCTACTATGTCTCCAATGTGAGATCACCACTCAGCCCATAGAGGAAACACTATTTCTAATGTAGTTGCCAGCACTGGACTTAAGATGGAATGTCAAATGGAATCCATACTCCTTCTTTTATGAAGACGAGTGTTCTTTAGGAAAGAATTGCAATCTAACTTCATAATTTTATTTTGTTTTATATTAAACCTCTCATGATTTCATTCCTGACACTTTTCTTTCTCCCTGTGAGTATGGGCTTTGACAGCAGTCAACCCTGCTTTAATGCTCTATAAAATCTTTCATATTTACATTAAATTTATTACAGATCTCTTTAGATTTTCAGTGCCTTAGTCCTAGTACTACACTTTCTTAGAAAAATATTACTTTTCACACTTTTAGTATTTATTTACTGTGTTTGGAATTGCCCTTCTAACTTTCTTTAGTTTATTCACGATGCAGTGCACAGGTTGGGCTGTTTGATCATCTATGCTAGTGGTGAACTCTTCTGGATGATGTAAACTTTGCCCATGCATTGCCATCACTCTTAAGGCATAGGTCATACCTTAAGAGTGATGGCAATGCACTTACATGCTCAATAGTTATGCATCTCTTTTGTCTCTTTATTTAACCAAAGGGAACTTAAAGGCAGCAATTTTGATAACTAAATTTCTGTGTCCTGAAATGCTGCTCCATTGCCTGGTGTATGATAAGCAGTTAATGAACAACTATCAGATTCAGATACTATACAGTAGTATTCAGGGACTGGATAGAAGTCAGAACATGTGGAGACCTAAGTATGATATCTACTGGGATAAAGGAAAGGGTATACCAGATGGGGACTACTAGGATCCATTTTCATCTTTCCCACATTTGTTTTAGCAGTGGGCTTATAAGCTCTTAGGTTATATTATTAAGGTTTATTTTTAATTTGTTTATAAAATGTGTTCTTTAAATATGTCTTATAATTATTTGGATTTTTTGATTCACTACTTTGTATATTTATTATGTTAGTATTAAAGAGTATCAATGAAATTGAAATAATGTTTATCAATTAAGGAGGTTATCTATCTATCTATCTATCTATGTATCATTTATCACCTATTTTTCTCTGTAATAGATTATTCTAAACAAAAACTCTAGAAAAAGTGAATTAAAAGTTAGACAAGCTGAGTCTTGGCAGTTTATAAAAAGCTTCAGTGGAGTTTCATGGAATCTGCTATGTGTTGTTTGTTGTTCTCTTGCTATTGAGATGAGACATGCATGGACACAGCCCTAACAGAAAATGCACATGGCCATAAAACAAAAAGTGATAATTATTTCATTTTTATTAAATTTTTGTTTTTCTTTTTGTTGTTGTTGTTTTTGGAAACAAGGTTTCAAGTGACATTATTAAAAAAAAAACAAAAAAACAATCCTTGGTTTTATCCTCCTGCTGCTGACACAGAGTCTCCTCAGGTTGGCCTTAGCCTCCCATTGCTGATCCAGTGTCCCCTCAGGTCTTCTTCTTGAATACCATTAAATCAATCATTGGTCTCTGCCTCCTGTTGCTCACTCAGAGTCTTCCCAAGTCTTCCTTGGGACCCCTTTTCAGGTGTTCCTTCTAAAAAGGCTTAAGGTTTCATTGATATAAATCTTTGTATACTGATACGAAGTTCTAAATTAATTTTGTTACTACTAGATAGGCATTGTGCCTATGCAGCTCATTTAAGAATACAAGGCTTAGACCCAGTCCTTTTAATAGCTGCTGTTACAAACTGTTTAGGATGATTGAGTAATACAAGTTAGTAGTCAGAGAGTAAAACTCGTGGTTATATTAGAATCTAATTTAGTTAATTACAATAAAGTGTTTCGAGATTATTCATAGAGTAAATAGCTAAAAATAGTCAGTATTTAAGAGTTAAGTTACACTATATAGAGATAGATGGTCTTCAAAAGCATCAGTGATCCACAGAATATGGCATTAATGTTACTTCATTAAAAATAGATCTTTTGACAACAAGACATGTGTTCTCCTGACAGTTCCCCTATTCCACTTCAAGGAAGGAATTGAACATCAAGTTTATGTTTTGGGGTGTGGTCATTCATTCTTTCTGAAGGACTTGAGTTTATGTTTTGGGGTATAGTCATACTTTTTTTGTGTCAAGAGTAAAAAACCACTTATTGCTTTTGAGGTCAGAGCAGTTTGGGTTGGTATTAACTTTAAGAAGTGACATGGAGATATTAAAGATGGATTGCTTTGTTTCTGATAAGCTTTAGAGCATTGTAATTTTCATTGTGATGGGAGGTAGCTGGAGTTGAGGAGACACTGTTACCCATGTTATTCTTTCACTGAGATGATCTCATAAAAGTTAGATATTGAAATATTCCCAACCTTAATCCTAGGACTGAAAAACATTAGACCATACTGCTTTAAACTGTAATGTTGAATCTGTGAAATGAACTCTATAATTGCATAATTTAATTTTCATTCACATGTTAAATCTATTTATAGAACAGTTATAAAATTCATATTGAAAGCTATTTTATGAACAATGACTTGATAAAGAAGTCACACAATACAGTACAACTTCAGTGGAGTAGATTCTTGCTTTTATTAATATGATGTGCGACAGAGTTAAAATCCATAGAGTAGCTAATTTTGTAGCAGAGTAAAATCTTTAGACAATTAATTAATTAACCTCAATTTACATAATGGGCTACTTATTTGCATAGCTAATGGACTAGGAATTGATTACAGGCCATTAACAGTTATTAATAAGTGGAACAATGTTGGAAATGCATGTGTCTTCATTTTAAACAGAAGGCAAAGGTTAGTCATGAAATGTTAATAGCAATATTCAAATAAGCAAGCACTGAATAAAAGCACACATGCTTTAGGCTCCATGCATTTCTGAGATGTAATTCATGAGTTTGTTAGGCAGTCTCATCACTACATTCCTACCAGGGCATATACAAGCATATACATGGGCACCACATAAGCTTCTATTACTTTCCATTTACACGTACACTAGAGGGAAGGGAATAACCTGTATTATATTTGTATAGAGAACTTATCATCTTTCTTTTCTGAAAATCATAGATAGTCCTTGGAAATGCCAGATCCTGTACTTTGAGAGTGCAGTAAATTATTTTTCTTTTAAAGCTATTTGTTTCAATGAAAAGTGATAATTAACAATTTTCAAATAACTTTTCTCATTTGTTGTGTTTACAGGTTACACAATGCCTTTCTTTCAGAACATTTTGTCTATGTTTTAGACAATAAGTTATATAATACCTTTCCTCTCTAGCATTTTTATCTATTTGTTTAGCCAAATAAGTTTATAGTTTAAGGATTCTTCTACCTTTCTCCAAATACATAAATGCTTACAATTTACTACATTTCTATTATATTCATTTAATTCCTTGGGTGTGTGCCTCTGAGGTTTTGTCACAGCAATGAGGAATCACAGGACAATGCAGAAGTCTTCTCAACTATGGGTCCTGAGGATTGATAGCAATTGCCCTTTCCTGCTAAGCGACCTCACTGACTCCTTTAAGGATTTTAAAACCCCAAAGGAAGATGCCGGAGAGATGGCTCAGTGGATAGGAACACTTGCTGCTCTTGTAGAGGACCCAGTTCTAGTTCCAGATTCCACACTGTGGCTCACAGGCACCCCTAGCTCCAGTCCTAGAGACTTTGACACCTGGGTTCTCCATGAACATGGTATCACAGACAGACCTTTAGGGAAACACCAATACACATAAACAATTTTATAATGTTTAAAATCTACTATTTTGAGACAATTTAAATACAGCAGTGAAGTTTTACCTTTGAATAGAGTTGAATACCTTTAATTTTAAATATATTATGTGTCCTGAATTTTCAAACAACTTAGATGTATCTTTATGAACAGCTGTATAGACACTCACACCAGTTTGGTAAGTAAAGTTTGTGGTAAATGAAAGTCTTCTCTGGTGGCAGTCAGTGTCAGGAGATTCACATCTCAATGTGCTTGCATAGAATGTCCCCCATTTTTCTTGCCTTGCCCTTTCCTCAGCACCAGTCTCTCTATCTCTCTCTGTGTCTCTGTGTCTCTATGTCTCTGTCTCTCTCTCACTCTCACTCACTTGCTCTTACTTGTTCTCTTGCTATCTTGCTCTCTCTCTCTCGCTCTTGCTTTCTAACAATTCCTAACAATTTCTCCATCTCCCTCCCTTTTCCCAGTCTAGAAATGTTGATGAATGTCATGTTCCACTATAATGTTGAAATATGGTCTCAAGCTAAAAGGTGAATATCTTAGATCAGAGGTTTTCAACCTCACTAATGCTCTAACCCTTTAATACACTTCTCCTTGTTGTAACCCTCTGCCATAAAATTATTTTTGCTGCTACTTCATAGCTGTAAGTTTGTTACTGTTATGAACCACAATGTAAATATCTGATATGCAGGACTTCTGATCTACCACCCCTGTAAAAGGCTCATTCAATCTCCAAAGGGGTCTTGGCCCACGGATTGAGAACCACTGTTTTAGATGCTTTTTTGCACAATGGGATAAATAAAAAGCTTTACTGCTTTAGTGTACAAAAGTATTACATGTGAGGATTTATTGTCATTCTGGTAACATCTCCCAGTATCTCTATCAGTCCTTTCTACAAACAGACTTCAGCTTGCTCTTCCATGGGAGCGATGTTGCTCTGACAGGTCAAAGAAATATTTCAGCATTCACTATTTCAGCTGCATCGTATTTTTTATGTACTGATTGTTACTTCATCACATCATTGAAACTAATTTTTAAAAGTGGGGCAGTCATTTTATTATCACATAGAATTGCATGGAAATTAAATGGGATGCTACATGAATATTATAATTAATTACTAATTTAGAAAATATACTTTTATTTAGTTTGCTCTTCTTCCTCTCTCTCCCCCCCTCCTCTTCAGGAATTGATTCTTTTCTTCCACCATGGGGGAATCAAACTGAGATCCTGGGATCAAATTCATGTCTAGATCAAACTTTTCTCTTGGTTTTCTTGTAGGCACTGCTTAGTATCCATCCATCCATTGCAGTATTGTTAGCCACACACACAGCCTTTCAAAGGGAGATGCGAACATTTACTAATGAAATTGTGCAAGTGAAGATAGCAGTAACAGTATTTTATAGAGCATCTGCAGATAGTATGTTATTGCCTCATCCCCAGTTGCACTATGCAATCTGCTAAGATGGGTGGGTGTTCTTCTCCAGCAACCAAAGAGGTTCCCACAGTCTCAAGGGAGAGCTTCATTGTATGGTATGTATTTATGGTATGTATTGTATGGTATGGTATTTCATTCTCAAAACAGCAAAACACCATGAAATACTGTCAACCTTTTAAGCAATGTAACTTACTTTTTGAAGGGACTCGGAGATTGGCAAGGACCACTTCCAGAGAATCTGCTTGTACCCGGAGCACATAGCTGGTCCTTGTCTCGTAATCCAATGGTGAATTCACATAGATGACCCCAGTGACATTGTTGATTCCAAACTTGTCTGGAATCCAGCATACAACTCATTAGATTCTTCACATGGTAAGGAGCTATTCTCTTTAAAAGCTATTATGGTTTCAAAAGCACTAGAGTCATCCAGAAGAATAGTCAAGCTTAAAGGAGATAGGATTTCAGTCTTTGGAAGTGTATTACGGATACTGGGATTATCCAGATGATACATTCCCTGAATGATGTGTTTGGTAGTTTTGGCTGTGTGTTATTTGAGACTCTGCTGGGCGTAGGTATGTAGCTGGTGACCTTCCTGTCACTATGGTTTTAGATGGTCCTACTTTAGAAGGAGTCTTCTTTTACAAAAGCCCATTGCATTATGCTTAGCTGGGTATTTGGTTTTAACCCTCTACCGCACATGGCTAATCTTGTAGTTTTAGTGCTTGGCTAAGAACATCGAAGATCATGTTTGTAATTTAGCTTCTAGGTCACTTTTACAAAGTGCTTTATGATTATGGGCATTTAGAAATCTCTGCCCTTGTCTTTCTGTTTTTTAAGCTGGTATGTAAGAATTTTAAATGGAAGGAAAGACACATGTTTATTTGTATGATATCCCACCTCTTCCTTCCCCATATCCTCCCTCACCAGTCTCTGTAGTAATAATGACCATTCCTTGATATATTCTATATACACACCTAACAGTTATTATTCACATGCATGCTTAATAGGTATTTCTCATCTGTTGATGGTCTGTTTAATTCTAAGATCATAAAGAACATGATTGTTTCTTGTTTCCATATTCCTAGTGCCTGGGAGACTCATTATCACATAACCGGCCTTTGTTTGATGAATGAGTAAATGGATAAACTATACAAAATGCTTCACACTGTGGTGGAAGCAGTTGATAAATGCAGACTTGTTACTACCTTCAAACCCAAGGACAGGGCAAGCATCAGAACAGGTTGAAAACTTACAGCTTTTTTTTTTTTTAAACATTTGTGAGCAGTGGGGAAAGAAGGTTCCATTTCTTTCAGGAAGGAGGTGAAGCAGTGGAGGAAAAGAAAAGAGGGTCAATAAATGGCCAGTCAGTGAGTGCTTCCCAGAGGGGCAGCCATTATAGTGAGAGGTGTCAGTGAGTGCTTCCCAGAGGGGCAGCCATTGTAGTAAGAGGTGTCAGTGAGTACTTCCCAGAGGGGCAGTCACTGTAGTGAGAGGTGCTCACAGAAACACTCCAGACAGTCTCAGGACTGTTATTTCAGACTGCCAAGTAGCATGCAAGTTCACTTTTAAATTAAATACTCAAACTAATATATAAAATATCAATTAAACATTCTCAGCTACCCATATTATCCCAGTCTGACCAGGGTCTCAGAGGACAGCAGCTGAAATGCGGAAGCAGAGAGTGGGGGATGATATTGTCCCTAGAATCCAGCAAATGACTACTGTTGAAAAAGCAGCTGGAAGACAAAACTCAAGAATCCCGTTAATTGATTTTGTCTGTTTGGGGTGTTGTATCATATAGCATATATGCTTGTCAGTGCTGGCGAGTCTCTTTTGACATTTATGTTTATGTAAGATCCTACAACTCCCTTGGGATTGGTCTGATGTGAGGTAAGACTTGTTAAAAGGAGAGTCTAGAAAATTACTATCTTTTGCAGTCAAAAGAACAACTTATTCATTTTAAAGAAATGTCACAAAAATATCACCAACAGAAGGAAGATAAAAGCTTCTATAATTGAATATTAACCATCCATCAGGGCACACAATGGCTTTAACTAACATCACAGAACTATTAATCAAGTCATCAATTATGTTGAAGATGGCAAGGATGGCATCAGGATAGAGGAAATAATAGTTCAATCAAGAATTCATCTGGTTCTACATTTATTGGTTTTTGAAGAAAACAAAGGCAAAACTCGTTACCTACCTTCCTCATTTCCTGCCACAATGGAGTACACGATGCTCTGATTAATGGCAGCAGCAGAAATGACACCAACTACAGTCCCTCTGGCCGCAAGCTCACTTACAGGAGGAGGTCTGCAGGGTTAAAAGGGGTGTTCATTTTCTTCCTTTGTTTGCTTCCTTTTTCCTTCCTTTCTTCCTTCTCTCCTTCTTTCCTTTCTCTCTTCCTCTGTTCCTTCCTTCCTTATTTCTGTCCCTCCCTTCCTTTCCTTTCTTCCCTTCCTTCATTCCTCCCACCTCCTCCACCATCCTTTCCTCTTTTCTTCCCTTCCCTCCTTCCTTCCTTCTTCCCTTAGCTCTGCCCCTCCTTCTTACTTTCCTTCTTTCATTCCTTTTTTCCTTAGCTCTGTCCCTCCTTCCCTCCTTCCCTCCCTCCCTCCTTTCCTTCCTTTGCTTCCTTCCTTTTCCTTCTTCCTCTCTTCCTTCCTTGTTTTGTTCCTTTCTTATTTCTCTTCCTCCCTCCCTTCATTCCTTCCTCTCTCTCTCTCCCTCCCTTTCTTCCTTTCCTCCCTGCTTCCGTTTCTTCCTTCCTATCTATTTCAGTGCAACATTTACTTTAAGAATGAAATTGGAAATACATAGCATCGACCCAAAAATCCACTGAAAAACAGTAATCCTTTTATAGATTTTAGACCACTTTCTTCCAGTTTTTCACTTCCTAAAGCAGCCCACACAAATTATCTCATAGCAGACTCATCACATTGGTTACATTAACAGGTTTCTACTTCAATGGTCTTTGACAGCTGAATGTTATAAATGACAGTTCTGTTTCTAACATTTAGAAGGTTTTGATCAAGTGTCCTTTGTATATGTGGATTGTTTTAGGACTTGATCTCTTGTAATCAGTGTTTCTTGACATGGTCTGATTTGTTTGGGCATTTATTGCATAGTATGTGCATATGTGTGCATAAGTGTTCATAGGTTCATGCACCATTAATTCCTTACCAGAATAACATGAAAGTCACCTAAGAGATTGAGTGACATAATGGATAAGGTAACTCCATGCAGTAGATACTCTTGACTATACACTTTGCTGGATAGAATGACATCATGGAGTAGACTGTATGGCAGGAAGTTGAAGGTTACGTCTTCACTACAGCCAATAGAACTTATTGACAATATCCCTCCTTGGACTGAATGATACCAGCTACCATGAGGAATTCTTAACATGACAAAAATCCAAAAGTGATGTTTAAGCATCAGCCTGCAATGAACCTAAGCCTCAAGATCTAATACCTTCAAATCTTAATATAATACATCTAAATATTCTTGAGCTTCGAAGTGTATCCAAGCTCACATGTTCACTGGAGGTTTATGTGAGCCTCAGAAGAGACTATATCCCTAGTCAACATTTGTACTAAACACTGTGAAAGGGCATAAAATGGGCCATAGCTAGTCCATATCTGGAATGAGTATCCTGGCATTAACACCAGGAATGGGGTTTACACGCAAAAAGAACATCCTGTGTTCATTTTTGCTACTTTAACTGAATAATCAGGATAGAAATAATTAATACATGAAAAAATCAATGACGTGATTTATAATGGAATTTATATCCTATGCATGCCAATAACGCATTTAAACTTCTCCTTGGTAGTAAATGTGTAAAACTAATTTACTTCTAGACAAATATCAGCTCATTAACCTTTGCCTTAACTGTTTTAGCAGCACACGTTTCTCTACCAGAACAAACACTGCTATAAAAATTTAATTTTCTCCTCCTAGAATTAAGTGGACCTCCATGATAAGTGAACATTAGATTAAACATTTTCAATTCTTCTCTGTTTATTTGCAGGCATGCCCATTTTATTATTGTTCTATGCTCTGGAAAAATATCTGTTATATCTTTTGACAAATTACATTCTCTCTCTGCAGTGAAATATAACTTGAATATGAAGTGCATTTACTACAAATTAGTCGGAAGGAAGTCCCATGGGCATTGCCATAGATTTATAATCAGTTTGAATGAGGTGGGTATAAGCCACCATGAAGATGGATGGAGGTAAAACTGTAGACAATACAAAACTGAGATATTGTAGTAGATTGACGAACTTCATGAATGCAAGAAGTGTGAAATTTAAAGCGTGAATTGTATGCATTTTTAACTTTTGACAACTAATGGGAATTTGTTAATAGCATCTGGTGAGTAAATTTGATTTATGGGTGAACACATATTTTTTAAAAAGTTTTTTTCAAGTTTCACTCTGTGACTAATAGTTTATGGTGAATCCTTTTTTCCTTTCCTTCTATTAAATATAATTAAAATGCACTGCTTAATTTCAGAAGCAATTGATTACAGGAAAAAAAAAAAAAGAAAAGACTCCTTAGAAAACTTAGCTCAAACAAATCTTCCACTATAACTCATACACCTGAAATTCTTCTTATAATATACATTATTAGATATCCTTAAATTTATTTTTCAAAATAGTATCTGGATCATAATCTAGTTAGTGTGGAATTCTCTGTGGCTCAGGCTGCCTTAGTCTTGATGTGATCTTCACACCTCTGTGTTTCTCTGTGCTGGGATTACAGGAATGCATCACTGTGGTTGGTTTGATCTTTTTTTTTTTTTAAGTTTTAAATGTTTTTCAAGAATTTAATGCAATATATTTTATTCATACTTACCCTCAGCCCCGCTGAGATCCATTCTGATCTCTACCAAACTCTGCCTCCATCCCTCCACTTTAAATCCCATCAAGTCCAATTTGTGCTACTTGCATATGCTTGACTGTGTGGCCAACTATCTGAGCATGGCCAACCTATCAGGGATCACACCCTTAAGGAAAACCGATTCTTCCTCTTACAGCAACTATCAATTGCCATTCCTCAGCTATATGAAGGCTTGCTTCCAGGTTGGTCTCAGCATGATTTCTATGTGTTTTGTGACTCAAGGATGTAATATCTTTAGCTACAGGGTCTCACCCTCCTCTTGCAGGGTAAACAAGAGCAATGCCAATGGCCTGCAATATTTGGGGGTCTATTGCACTCCCTTGAAGAATAACCCAAAGAATGATAACCCATTCCTGATATTGGAATTATTCATTGGCGTGGAGTGTCTAATTGAGCCATTATTCCCCTGTTATAGGGTAACTCCATTTAAACTCCTCTTATCCATGTGGATGTAGGCATATATTTTAGAAATCTTTTATAGTCGCAGATTTAGTTATTGCTTTTTCAAAAGGTTTCTAGTGTTAGTTATCCCTCCCCTTCATCCCTACTATACTCGGTCTTCTCACCCTCTCCCCCACTTAACCCTACCATTTCTGTTATTTCCCTTTATACCATATGCCCTCCCTTGAAAGGCTTCTCTTATCATGGCCCCTTAGCAATCCCTGACCCCTGTGGGTATTCAAAATTAAACACACATATCTGAAGATCAAAGCTAACATTCACAAATTATAAAAAAAAAAACAAAACAAAAAACCAAAACCAAAAAAACCAAAACCAAAATGTGGGTCTGGGTTATTTCACTCAGAATGTTTCTAGTTACACCTGTTTGCCTAAGGACTTCATAATTTTGCTTTTCTTAACGCTGAACAATATTCTATTGTGTATTGTTTTTTTGCCAAAGAAAGGCAATTAAAAAATTGAAACATTATTTAACATGGAAATTGGGGTGGAAGGCATTGATATGGTCACTCCCCAGCTGCTAGGAGGGCTACTAACTGCGTTCTCATGACTTGTGTGAGAGTGAGCTCTGTCTTAGACTCAAGCAGACCACAGTGCAGTCCAGCACACGCTGCAGGGTGGTGTTGGTGAATTTACATGGCTGCTTCTGCTGTTAGCACAGTCAGGACCTCTGCTGTCCTAGGCAATGGAAGAACTCTCCTTTAGGGTGATCTCAAAAATCCCCTATTTTTTTCTGTTCCTTCTCTCCTACTGAACCTCCAGTTGTATAAAATGTCTATGACATTTCCCAGAATGTCATAAAGTTATAAGTAGAATGGCATGCAATATCATCTTTCTTCTCACACATATACCTTACTTTCCCAAGCAGGTGCATAATATATTATATTTCATTGCTTATTGGATAGTGCTTCATTACGTGAATATATCAAAACAGCAGTGGGATTTACTCAGAAAAAAATTGATCAAAATAACTCTAAATGTATTGTTTCAAACAAATCTTTGTAACTAAAGCCTGAACTAGAAAAATTACCAGTTTTATAATAATTTAGATGCAAGAAATATACAACATAATTTTTCTTAGTGTCACAAATTAAAGTTTGCTTAATTATTTTGGAAAATATGTAGCAGTATAATTTTTTCAATTAAACGTTTTAAAATATCTGAATCATCTAGATAATAACTATACTAGAATAACATAATTTGTGGTATCCAAATGTTAGATCCTATTTTTACAGTATAAATAGAGATGAAACAATTATTTCATTGTTTTATATTTGGGTTCAAGAAGTACCAATAAAAGTAAATGTTATGCATGCTGAACAAAGCTTCTAATTATTTTAAATGCTGTGCAGTTTAAGGCTTGAAAGTGTTTGTAAATAGATGTTATAAAAGTTCAGCGGTTCCAATCTGGCTCTATTGCTCGCCTTCTACACAGACACAAATCTAATTTATTTTGTCATGTTGGAATTCAATATATTTGCAAATCAGTACCAATTAAGGAACCATTTTTATATCTGCTATGAGAAAATTTAATGAAAAGGAGAAGAAATAAACAGCCACTGGAACTCCTATTAGGTGTAACCTTGTGGTAATTGTGCCAGGGTGACCTAATTCTACACGTTTAACTAAGAAAAATGGTGCCAAGACAAGAAGCTATAGAGACACCAGCATCCCATGATTCTCAGGGTGAATTATAAATAAAAAGGGAGTAAAGGACCAAGTGGGCAGAAGCCCTTCATAAGAGGTTCAGCTCTGTTCACATTCACAAGGCACCTTCAGCTTGAAGATGTGAGAGGAGAATTTCAAGGGATTTCTCAAATTATTGTCAAAGTAAGAATGTCATTTATAATAACTATATGTGTTTTTCATTTTATTTCATGAGAATATTCTCATTAATGGGGTTTATCTGAATCTCTCCTAGCCATTGGTTCTCAAAGTTCAACTCTAAGTGAATCTTCTGCAGAAGTTAGTTATATCAGTATTTGCATTTCCTGACACATACTCCAGAGTTGTTTGTGGTCCAGGAGGCTCAGGAACCACTCTGGGAAAGGTTTTCAGGTGCGGAGTGTGAAAAACATTGGACCTTTCTTCCTGGTGCCTCCGTTTCCCTCCCTTTCCCTCTCTGGTTAACATTATTTGGTTCTCCATCCACAAAGATGTCAGAATTAAGCAATGCATGCTTCTTCTTAGCTCTAGGAGACCTTGGTTCTGATGTTATGAGGTTTTCAGACAGGAAAATTGTTTATGGCCTTCATATTATTAATATTTTAAAGAGTCAATAAAATGAGACAATATTATTTAATATTTTTGTTAGATATATATACTAAGAGGCACTAATTTCCTTATTCCTAGCACATAGGAGATACTCCATATATTTTTACATATTATTGACATCACAATCTTTTAAAAGGCATTTTTATTAGATATTTTCTTCATTTACATTTCAAATGCTATCCATAAAGCCCCCTATACCCTCCCCATTGCCCTGTTCCCCAACCCACCCACTTCTGCTTCCTGGCCCTGGCATTTCCCTGTATTGGGACATATAATCTTTGCAATACCAAGAGCCTCTTCTTCCATTGATGGCTGACGAGGTCATCCTCTGCTTCATATGCATCTAGAGACACAGCTCTGGGGGATTAGTTTATATTGTTGTTCTTCCTATAGGGTTGCAGACTCCTTTAGCTCCTTGGATACTTTCTCTAGCTCCTTGATTAGGGGCCCTGTGTTCTATTCAATAGATGACTGTGAGCATCCACTTCTGTATCTGCCAGGCATTGGCATAGCCTCACTAGAGAGAGCTATGTCAGGGTCCTGTCAGCAAAATTGTTCTGGCATATGCAATAGTGTTTTGTGGTTTTATATGGGATGGATCCCCAGGTGGGCCAGTCTCTGGATGGTCCAATCTTATGAGTCACATTTAGCGAAAAATTTGCTTAAATACATAGTCGTGTGAGTTTGTCTTGTACATACTAGGAACACACACGCATACACACACACAGACTAAGTATGTCTAGCAAGCTGATATTATAAAATATTTTATGTGTTCTCTGATTTTCTATTTCACACCTATATAAAGATCATATTTTTCTCTTTTCTTATTTTTACCACCCATAGATAATTTTTGCCTCCACTCATTAATACAACTGTTAGAGGATGAGGGCAATATGCCTAGAAGTTGACACAAAAATTTAAAAAGAATAAGAAGAAAATCATTTAGCATTCAAACACATTATTCTATATTGAGTCATGTAGTGCTTACATGTATTGTGTGCCTGTAAGTGACTACAATAATCTGAAACAAAGACTGAAGATACAGTTGGTCCCACACTTTGGTAGTGATAGGCTTGCCTAATAAATAGACAATTACTTAGGAAATTATGGAAGACTCAGAAAAATGTATCCCTTTAGACTATAGCTAGATATTCACAAGCAAATGGGAATCACTTATATATCTCTGGGTCCTAAATATCTTCCTTGTGACAGAACTGAAACAGGGACTCTGTCTCTTGATGTAGAGTTAGGCCAAAAGGTCTGAAACAGAATCACTCAAAAAAAAAAAAAAAGAAAAGAAAAAAGAAAAAAGAAAAAAGAAAGAAAGAGAGAAAGAAAGAAAGAAGGAAAGAAAGAAAGAAATGCACTTGACAGTTGTTCATATAATTGGCAATGATTTCTAACAAATCGTTTTTATTATTTTGCCCAACAGAGGAAGGTAGGACATGAGATAGACAGGGTCAAATGCCTTGGACATTATGGAATGTATACATGCATCAAAAGATATCAAAACAGATCATACATATTCTTAATCTTACGGGTCAGTAGAAAAATTGGTTCTTTTTTTTCCTGTCCATCCCATGGAGAAGGGGCTGCTTTGCTCCCCAGTTACTGGGCTTGATTCCTGATGTACATGTTTACTTAGGGTATGCAAGTATATTAAGCCTGGGGTGATATCGTGCAACTTTGCATCTAACACTGAAGAAGTACTGAGGCTTCTGGTTTGCCCCATGGTCGCATATGAAATCGTTTGATACAGATTTATCAAGGACAGAAGGCAACTCGAGGAGAAATGTCCAGGCAGCCTCTAAAAACTCAGTCCTATATGGCAGCAAAGTACATGAATGGAGAAAATCTTAAAGTGCCCCAGTTTAACTAAACTTAAGGAAATTTCTTTCTAGAAAATGTGACATTGTAAATTGTTTCTTTAAAATCTTTAAGAGAAATGCTTTTTGCAAGATTGACAATTCAGGACATTGATATTGCTACTGATCAGGGGGATATGCTTTGACACAATGTCATCAGAAAAACATGTATCTATTTTGTTATTGGTCCCATCCCTGGCTATTCTGTTTTATGGGTGCTCTGCTTCTCATTGTAAAGCTACTTTTACTAGCAAACAGGGCCAGACCTTTCCAGCACAGCTCTTAATCAATTTCATTTTCCTAGGCAACATGGAGCTTAGACTGAGCTCTGGACCTCTTCGTTATTACAGCAGCATGTTATTTTTCTGTGATTAATATACTAAGTTGGGTTTGTTTATTTATCTGTTTTTTTTTTAATTAATCACATCAAATGTGAACTCTGGGATCAGCACAAATTATATCTAAGTAACCCATGGATTATAAGAAAGAGCCAGTGGCTATTTGAAACTATCATATTTTAAAGAATAGTTATATAGTGGTATATAACTCATAAATATCTTAATTATTTCCTCTGATGATGGGATGAGAGCTTTACCCAAGCTTTATGAATCCATGGCTTGTGTTGAGCCCAGAGTAATTCCTTCTCTGGTTTAATTATCCCTTGGCCTGGACCTGGATGCGTCTGACCTCCATACAACCTAATCTTCTGCAAGCCAGGGTGTTGAAGGTTCATGTGGTGATTTGTGAACCCCAATAAAAGTAAGGCCCTTCATATTTCTCATAAGTCTTTTCCCAGGTTGTCCCTGCCTGAATCTCTAAGCTCATCAAGTCAGAACGTCACCTACACAGCCCTGAAGTGGGACACCTACAGATTTAGTACAATGGGAGGAAGACTCTTTCTGCTAACCTCGGCATAGCATGTTTCATCCTCCAAGGTTTACAACTGAATAGACTTACTCTTTCTGAACTCTGGCTGGCTGGTTCAACTCAGCTGTTCTGTCTCAAACATCCCTCTAAGCTGACTGATTCAAATCGGCTTCTCTTGGCTTCTGACTGAATTGCTCTGCTTGGTGAAACACCTCTGACTTCCACTAACTGAACTGCCCTGAAGCACTGATTGCATGAACTGAACTGAATCCAATGCGTTCAACTGAACTACATCAAACTCAACTGAGCTCAACTTATTCAGCCAAACGGCACTGAATTCGACTTGATTCCACTTTCTCTCTCTCCCTGCATTGCTTTTAAGTAGCTTCTCTTTTCTGTCCTGGGGAGAGTTGGGCGTATCTTATCTCCGATTCATTCTGTCAAATATTTCTCTGACTTGTCAGTTTGTCTGCCCCTCAATTAGATGGCATTGGTATTAAAGTGTTTCCTAAAAGCATGCCTGTATTCCAGCGAGAGGTATTAAAGATGTGTACTAAGGGTGTGCCTGTATTTCAGCTGGGTCGCACAGCCCTAGGATTTTGGATGTGATCCCTTGCCATAGTAGCTGTGTTGCTGGATTAAAATTCCTCTATTTAACTTACACACACAGAGGAAAAATGTGCAGTGAGCAAGACTCCATTCATACAGACCAGGAAACAGAACAGACATCAAAGCTACAGAGCTTATCCCACAAATGAAAGGTGTCAAGAGAGAGTCCAGTGATCATATGATTCAGTTTATCCATGGCAACCCATTCATGCCTACCATCTTAGCTTAATATGGCATGTGTCTCTTTACATGGAAAAGTACTATGCTTTGGGCATTATGAAGCTAGAATCAGCAGGAAGTTTTACCATCTCTCTTAAGTTTATATTTTATTTAATGAGACTGGCCATATACAGCCTCAGAAATTGCCTCTGAATTATATAACATTGATTTTACATAATAGTCCTCTTTTTTTCCTTGTTTGCAATTGCCTGATATATATTTTTCTATCATGTAATTTTTATGCATGTGATTTTTGTTTTCTGTGCATTGTTTAATGGAACATAACCATTTTATAAAAAGTTACAAGAAAAAATTTAATTATCCCTTGGAAGATGAATTAAACGGCACAGCCACTGCACACCACAGAAAACTGAGGATGAATGGTTTTACCATTATGAATCGAAAGGAAAGTCCTGTTGTGATGTGAATCCACACTCAGCATGACAATCTGACTCCCATACTGAGCAGTAATTATGACTCTTCTCAGTTAACACCTTCCTGATTTCTCTTGTAGTAACTAAGAAAATTGTTGAGGCCTGTTTCTTTTAACATAACTGTAGACATTTTGTATTCAGTCTCCATTCTGTCCAAAAGATGAAATTAAGTTATCCACTATTGAGCTGCCACTAAAAAATCCTACTAATAGGTCAAAGAGCTATGGTTGTATTACTCATGCTGTTATCTCAATACTCTGAAAGTCTCCTGACCACCACTCCTCTTACTTTACTTAGAACCATTCAGCTTAAAGGTCAACTGATAATACTCTGCCCAGTAAGCCAAAATGTTACACTGCTCCCTCCTCGCCTTCTGAACGTTTGAACCTGTTTTTGTTGCTGTTGCTGTTGTTGCTGTTGCTGTTGCTGTTGCTGTTGTTGTTGTTGTTGTTGTTTTCAGTAGCAAGTCTGCTCCAAGACAAGCATCTATTACAGTTTGGTTTCCAAGTCCTCTGTAATTCTGATCGATCAGTCTTAGGGTGTGCATTCAATAAACTTTTCTTGCTTAACTGAGATCAATGTTTGTACAGTTCGTGTGGTGATTTGTGAACCCCAACAAAAATAAGGCCCTTCATATTGCTCATAAGTCTTACAGTTTGTCCCCGCCTGAATCTCTAAGCTCATCAAGTCAGAACCTCACCTACAGAACCCTGACACAGGACACCTACAGATTTAACACAGAGAAAGATCATCCAAATAGTGAATTCCAAATAAGGGGTACAAGCAGAGATTGTAAACCATCTACACCTCAGAAGATACAAAGAATTTTAGTTCCAGGTGGCAGAGAACATGTGCGGGTTCCTTCCAAAGGTCCCAAGCCTTTTTTTCAAACATAAAGAAAAACTCCATTATGCTTAAGGAAAGACTTGGGTAGAGACAGAAGGAGATATGGGAGTTTATCTTCAGGAAATATGAGATTTCATGTTGGACAATAGATCTACACTAAAGCCGAGCAGCATTAGCCATCCAGTAGCACTCTATTTTTTTGGAAGTTTTCATAGATTTCCCTATCATTTTTGTAGTCTTTTCAATCTTTTTCTCCCTACAAGCTTATCCTTGATGGCTAAAGATCGTTAACTCTGCAAATCAAGATTTCCATAAATGATAGCAGTGTCCCTTAGTACAACAGAACTGCAATTCTCTTGTCCAATGAAACCTCACTGAAATGCTATAAAAACATTTTTTTCACAGTAGAAACATTGTTTCTACTATTTATAGTATAGTATAGTATATAAAAGGGATATCTCTGATTATAAATTATAATTTTGCTCATTTTTACATAAAAGAGGGTAGACTATTCTTCTTGAGTTATAATAATTTATATTCCCAATTCAAAAACTGTTCAGATTGAGTTAAATATGAATTACATATAAGTTTTACTGTCACTAGTGATTAATATAATTTACATTAATCATTGACATACCGATTTTTAATTTTAATATGGAAATTGTGAAGGTTATATTTTAGGTAAGAGTATTTGAAGTTTGCAAATGTCAGGATGTTCTTATGTATAATTATCTTTTATTTAGGTTTAATAGATTAAAATTGAATAGTAGTAGAAGCAGAACATTTCTCTAGGGTTAACAAAATATGTAAGAAAATAACAAAAATATATTTAAAACATTTGATCTTTTTCTTACATACAGCGATAAATTTAATTTTTATTTTCATAGGAATTATACTTTTAAGTATATACAGTTTTTAATTGTCTATAGTTTTAAATTAGAGATATTTAACAATAAAAGTTGCCATATCTCCATCATAAATGAATAACAAAGCTATATCTATATAGGCACCATATTTTTTGGAAAAATTCAAAATAATTGCTTTTTAAAAAATACTTTTTTAAATAATTTTTTTATACAAATTGAGTAAGACACTGCATTTTCCACTCAGAATCAATTCACATTTAGACGGCACGGCCTATCTTAGTCATATTGACCTTTCCATGATATTTACTCTCAACCTGAAGACAAGTGAATCCCAGAGTATGCACAGCGACTCAGTCTGCCATCCTCAGATGAAGATCAAATGTCATACTTCATGGTGCTAACACACTTGACCTACAGGAGTCAATTCATTCTTGGACAATCACACAACCTTAACTATGACCAGGATTTTAGTATTTTTGCATAAGTTAATGGAAAGACATGCTAAATTAATTTTCTATGGCAATGTAACAACTTACTAAGAGATGCTAAACAATGAAAAATGGAAACCCTCTTATCAAGCATGGATGGGCTGTCGTTTAGGTTGTGTCTTGAGGCTACAGCCACATGAGGTAGAGGTGGACTACACTTTTAGTAACTATAGAATTTTCTGTATTTGTGTGAAAGATGTCTGTTGCAGAATATTTCCTGTTCAATCACATTAGGGCAGTGGGAGGCTTGTGATTGGACAGGAGAAGGGAGGCGGGGCAAGGAGTGGAGAAGACAGAGAGAAGGTCTGAGGAGGAAAGGGAGAACCAGAATGGAGGCTGACGTGGTGTTATCAAAAGGTTAGAATAATTGTGTGAAAGCTTTATCATTATTTGGCTCTGAAATTATTTTATTGGCATCTAGAAAATTGTGTTATTATTGAGACATAAATCTGTTTGGCTAATTAAGCGTTAAAAGTATTGATTCTACCGGGTAATTAGGTGTTGATTTGAGTTACATGGCGTTTTCATTCCTAAACTGCCCTAAACCCTGTCAGGATAACTACCAATAATGGATAATACAGTATGGAGATACTCTCTCACACAAGGTTTTTAACTCAGCTTTAGTCATACTACTTGCTAGAGGGAAGGAATAATGAGATGGACAAAGGGTCTAAGAGTAGACCAGAAATAATTTGAGAAAATGAATCCAGTTACTGTAGTATTGATATATGAACAACTCCCTAACAGTCACATTGGTTTCAAGATTGAAAGGGGCAAGCTCTTTACAAGTGAGCAATTTAGATTGAGCCATCTGTGACATGAGAAAAGTTTGAGAATCATTTTAGAAAGTAATTCTACTTTTAAATGCAAGGCAAATGGTGAGAAATTATTAATAATTTATGACACTCAATGTAGGTGCTATAACTTGAACTTTATTCATTGCACAGTGGGGGGACATAATTAAAACAAACAAAAATTAATTTGGAAAGATTTGTGAGGATGGGATATGTTTGAGCAATGAACTACCTCTAGCTCTTTAAAAGCTTTGTTTTAGGGAAAAATAGAAGGCAGATGAGGATAGAGGTCAGAACTGAGCGACATCATCATCATGCTGGTGTATTAAATCACTCTATGTTTAATCTTATTTTAAACTTGGATAGATTGAGGTGTCCCAGGAGACAAGGACAGCATACTTCTGGGTGTGAGGCTGAGAATTCCTGAGAGGATTCTCTAATGGAGAAAGGCCTGTCTGGAGAGTAGTTGGTGCTATCCCATAGGCTGTGGACTAAACAGAATTAAAGATAAAAGCTGAAAGTCCCTGGTACCCAGCTGGCACCCAGCTTTCTCAAATCTCCACTACTGATTTACACAGGAGACAATTGTGTGGCTTTCAAATGCTCAGCCATTCTTGTCTCTTGAGTTTCTCTCTTGGGAGACTGAGTAATGTAAGGGGCAGTTCCAGTAGACATAAAGCAGTAGGGTCAGTGGGAGATGGTGCCATGATCATCAAGAATTCAGCTTAAATTCTTGAGATAAAGGAAGAATTTCTCATTAAATCATTTGTTGGGAACAAGTTTTCCCCAAGAAGCCTGGACATCACCCCTGGATGTTGGCATCAACCAAAGAAATGACTTCTGCTCATATTTGCTAGTATTGGTTTTATCTTCCAAATTTTCGGAGTTCTGGTAGAAAGCCAAACCATTGTTTTCTGTACTGAATTCTACCCAACCCATTTCACTGATTCATAGGTAGGATTCTATCCATAAACAATAAATTATGAGATTGTCAAATCTCCTTTATAATTCAGAGTAACAAAGAATTGAAAGAACCAGAAAGTCTGTAGTTGACTGAAATCTCTTGAAGACCTTAACCCTCATATAGGTCTTGTGACTTCTTGCAATTTTGGTACCAGATAATTGGCAATGTTTTGTTCTCTAAGTTTACAGTTTTATTAATAGAATCTATCTGTAGTTAATATTTATATTCAGACATAGTAGGAAACACTACATTATTTATTGAGAACAACATTTGTGTTTTTCAAAGTTGGTCTTGACAAAGACATATAGAAAAGAAAGCTAAAAGAGCAATGGCCAGATAGATTCTTATCATGACTTTGTCCTCAAAGCCTGAAGGCTTTAGATGAAGACAAGGCTCAGCGTGTTCCTCTGAGAATCTGAGGCATACCTGTACTAACAGGGAACAAGCCAAGCCCAAGCTGGGGCCCAGAGGAAGGGCAGGATGTCCTCAGCTTGCTAAAAGGGGAAACGTTGCTCACTCGCCTACTGTCTGTGGTTTGTTTGTTGGTCTTTTTCCATCTTAGACTTTCCCAGTATGGACTAGAATTAAGGTAAACAGTCAGGAGAAGAAAGTTGGGGATTTCATTTACTAGAATTTCATTGCTGTGAGAGCACCAGCCAAGAAGAAAAAATATAATGTATTAGCTGGGGTTTCTATTGCTGCGATTAAATTTCATGACCATAAACAACCATAGAAGAAAAGGGTTTATTTCAGTTTACAACTCCCATCACAGACCATCATCAAGGGAAGTCAAAGCATAGACTTAACCAGGAACCTGGAAGCAGGAGCTGATGCAGAGGCTATGGAGCTGTGCTGCTTCATGGTTTGCTCCTCATGGCTTGCTCAGCCAATGGCCCCACCCACAGTAGGATGGGTCCTCTCCCATCATTACTAATTAAGTAAAACCCTACAGGCTTACTTACAGCATGGGGACATTTTCTCAATTGAGTTTCCTTCTTCCCACATGACTATAGCCTGTATGAAGTTGACATAAAACTAGCAAAAAGTACATGAATTTGTCACCTTGGTGTTTGAAACACCCAAAGTCACTCATCAGGCAAATCCCTCCAGGAGCAGAAAACTGTCCTGTTTGTCTCTGTGCCATAGCAATCCAGAGACAAAGCATCCCAGAAGAGCCAAATGAGAAGGACATTATGATGGGCATGACGGGGAAATGGGCGTGTAATCACATGAATTTTTACGTTGATTTTTATTTTTATTCACATAGACTTTGGAGTACAGAGAGTGTGCTTACTCTGGAGGTTTTTCCAGGATTTGCATCATGGAAATTGATTTTGAGCTATAGGATTATAAAGATAAAACTTTCTTCTGGCGGATGTTCCCAGTTCTAGCCTCATTCCTTTCACTTTCCAGCATCTCTACCCTTGCTATAGCTTCAAACTCGTAAGGAGTTATCAAAAATTATAAAACACTAAAATGCAGATTTTAAAGAACGATGAAGCCACTGTCATCCGAGATATCTTTTCATCTTGAACCTCAATCAGGATCATCTTCCAACTTTCCATTTGTCTCGGGAGAAGCGGAATTAGTTAAGGGCTCTGGAACCCAGTGGCGATTTCAGTATCCCTCTTAAACTGATGTTGATAACTGATTCACAGAGGGTGTACTGTGATGAATAACTTCTACACTACCTTCAAGTCCACTCAGTCAGATGTGGGTGTTCAGACATGACTGTACATCAATACACCTTGCTTCTGAAGCACAGTAGTGCCACTGTCTCCTTGTGGACTGAGTTTTCATGCTGCACTGTGTTTTCCACTGGTCTATTAGTTTCTACTCCAGGGCTGTGAGCTTCTTGCAGTACTCATTTTATGGAAAATATTTTGATATTAAAATTGTCGTGTTATCCAGCTGCTTCATGATTGTATATTTATAATGAGGATGTTTACCACTTTTCAGCCGTCCTGAAGGTAATGTAGAGATTATTTACCCAAATAAGGGTAGCTGTTCCCTATCCATTAGTCAGTGTCAACACTAGGATCAACAAGATACAATGGAGTTGACATTGGGTTCCAGGATATTTTAGCAATCTAGTTTCCCTTGAGACAAACTAGAAGTTAGATGATAATACTGAGTAAGGCTCAAGGATGGTAGATATTTCTGATGGTAACAGAATTATAAACAATAAACATATATATGCACATTACATATGTGCATATGAACATCTGTGCCTTATAAGGAGAGTTCACAAAGAGTTTATTTTTTTCCATGTGAAGACATAGTAAGAAGGTATTTCTAAGATGAGACCAAATAGGAATCTTAGCTTGATTGTGCTGGTACCTCAAAGAATCTTGCATGGCCATGACCACTGAAAAAATGAATTCTAGGGCATGTCCACTTAGCTTTCATTTCTAAGTGTCCTGTTTAATGTTAAATTTTAAAAATGAAAATATTCTGCTTCATGAATAATTGAGGTTCATACCACGTCTGAATATGGATTAAAAACTTAACCGTGAGTCTATTAATGAAATTGATAACTTAGAAATCAAAAACACAGCCAAGCACTTGGTGCCAGCAAAAGAGCAGATGTGAGAAGCTTCAGACCTAACAGATATTTCCTAACACTTGCCGACGTTCTCTCGGCTGTCTCAGTTCATTGGTTATTCTGAATTATTTTCCTGTCACTTGATGAGTTGAAGGTGCCCTTGCTATAATATATACCAGTATTCAGAAAGACACCGGATGACTTGGGAAGTGTTGCTGTAGATCATACATCACAGGTGGAGGTCATATTGTACTGGCAACAATGGAACTAAAAATCTGTTTTTCCCTGTTGGGTTCATTATTTACAATTATTTAAACAGAGCTTCTTTATGATTTATAAGGAATCAGGTGTTCACTGAAGCATTGCTAAAGTGCTTCATACTAAACGTTAATTATGGTAAATCTTTAAAGGTTTCATTCTAATTTTAAAATCAAGCTAGGATTGTAAAACCAACATCGCTGGTAAATTCAGATCAATTTTGAGAGTTAACTCTAAAGCACACTAAAGCTTGGTGTTTTAAAGCCTGATGGGAATTCATACCTGTATTCCTCTTGGGTGAAGCGTGGGATCTCTCCAGGATGTAAGACAAGAATTCTCACCGTGGCACTGCTGGACATCACAGGTTCGCCGTCATCAAAAGCCACAACCACCAGCTAAAAAAGTGACAGAATCCGCATACAGATTATAAACAGGAGAAAATGCCAACCCTCACTCTATCAAAGATCTTGTTATTTTATTCTTGGTTCCACTTTTGGGAGTTAGTGATCATTTCCCTACTCCCATTAAGGAATGAGATAGTGTGTTAGAATATGCCCTATCCTATCGTAATATTCTTAAACAACCTGCTAGGTAGTGTCATCAAATGAGTTACTAACTCTAATAAGAAAAGACAACTTCTAGTAGAGTATATGGTTCATGCTTTATCTATGCAATTCTAAATGGTTTTCTATATTCAATGCTGCCTAAAAGAAAATAATATATACTTTTTTTATAGTACCAACATACTTACTTAAAAGGTGTTAAATCCAGTGGTATCAGCAGCAAAAACATAATTAGCTTACTTGTAAAGAGAAATTAATTTTTCAATGAGTTTTCTCACACTTTAAAGAGCAGAGTGTTTCTCTCTAGAGAATAAAATTAGCAATCTTTGTAGTTTAACACTTTGTTATATAATCTCTTAAAAACAATTAGCCCAAATAGAGCCAAGATCACTTAGTACACAGTGGGAATTATTCAAATACATAATCTGAGAGGAATTTTAGTCCCATGAGGTAATAGCTACACATTATTAGTGCAATATTAATTGGTCCTTTTACTAACCATAACACACAAAGAAGTGTTCTAATATTTATGTTAAAACATTTCAAACATTTTTCACAGAGGTGTATATTCTTGTGAAAATTAGAGTTGAGGTAGAAATTTAAAGGTTCTTTAAAATCAATTGTATCAGGTAGTGTTTTGCTGGGGCAAACACATGAAGAATGTTTTCCTGAAGTGGACACAGGTGAAAAGATGTTTCACCAAGTCAGACTTGTGAAGGAACGTTTTGCTGAGACAGACAGCGTGAAAGGTTGTCTTGCTTAAGCAAGCATGTCAGAGGACAAGTGATGAAGGAGTCTTCGCTACCGACACACATGTATTGGTGCACCTTATATTGTGTAGTTGAACTCCATTTGTCCTGACTCCATAGAGAGAAAAGCCCCAAAAAACTTCTGGTGGTGTGCTGGGGCTTTGGGCCAATTAGCAGAGTGATGTCAGCTGAGACAGACTCACATGGAGTGTTGCTAAGACAGACTCACATGCTGAGACAAAACACGTGGTGAGGCAAGACCCATAGAGGACACGTGATGGCTGGAGGGAGTATAAATAGGACTCAATGGACTGTGAGAGGGCCTTGCTTATAGAGGTAGTGGTGCAAGGCTTCTTGGTCTCCAGTCTCATCTGATCTTTGCTTCATCAAGAGAGGCAGAGCTGAGAACTTCTCCTGGTGCTCCACATGGTTCTAATTCCCCTGCTGACTCTTGCCAATTCAGCTGAGGCCTGGCTGTTCCTGCTTACATCATGCCACCACTGCTGCTATCCTGACACTACTGAACTGGACTGCTGGTAGATCCATAAAATGTTTGCTAGTGGATCAAGCTCTGGCTGGTGAGCTGTGAACTGAAATGCTGATTTCCTGACAATGCAGACAAGATTTGCTCTAAAGAACCATTTCTAAATAGGTCCACTTCCTCCCTAGCATAATAACCTTTTCTTTCTGGTGGGTGATGGGTTAAGACATTTAAGGACCATCATTAAAAGGAGGCTTTGAAAAAGTTAAAGCTGCATATAGCTTCTTTTTTATTATTATTTTAATTTCCTCATTTACATTTCCAGTGCTATCCCAAAAGTCCCCCATACCACCACCCTCCCCCCACTCCCCTCCTCCCCCAATCCCACTTTTTGGCCCTGGCGTTCCCCTGTACTGGGGCATATAAAGTTTGCAAGTCCAATGGGCCTCTCTTTCCAGTGGTGGCCGACTAGGCCATCTTTAGATACATATGCAGCTAGAGTCAAGAGTTCCGGGGTACTGGTTAGTTCAAAATGTTGTTCCACCTATAGGGTTGCAGATCCCTTTAGCTCCTTGGGTACTTTCTCTAGCTCCTCCATTGGGGGCCCTGTGATCCATCCAATAGCTGACTGTGAGCATCCACTTCTGTGTTTGCTAGGCCCCGGCATAGTCTCAGAAGAGACAGCTCTATCTGGGTCCTTTCAGCAAAATCTTGCTAGTGTATGCAATGGTGTCAGCGTTTGGAAGCTGATTATGGGATGGATTCCCAGATATGGCAGTCTCTAGATGGTCTATGCTTTCGTCACAGCTCCAAACTTTGTCTCTGTAACTCCTTCCATGGGTGTTTTGTTCCCAATTCTAAGAAGGGGCACAGTGTCCACACTTTGGTCTTCGTTCTTCTTGAGTTTCATGCGGTTAGCAAATTGTATCTTATATCTTGGGTATCCTAAGTTTCTGGGCTAATATCCACTTATCAGTGAGTACATATTGTGTGAGTTCCTTTGTGATTGGGTTACCTAACTCAGAATGATGCCCCCCAGGTCCATCCATTTGCCTAGGAATTTCACAAATTCATTCTTTTTAATAGCTGAGTAGTACTCCATTGTGTAAATGTACCACATTTTTTGTATCCATTCCTCTGTTGAGGGGCATCTGGGTTCTTTCCAGCTTCTGGATATTATAAATAAGGCTGCTATGAACATAGTAGAGCATGTGTTCTCCTTACCGGTTGGAACATCTTCTGGATATATGCCCAGAAGAGGTATTGCTGGATCCTCCGGTAGTACTATGTCCAATTTTCTGAGGAACCACCAGACTGATTTCCAGAGTGGTTGTACAAGCTTGCAATCCCACCAACAATGGAGGAGTGTTCCTCTTTCTCCACATCCTCCCCAGCATCTGCTGTCACCTGAATTTTTGATCTTAGCCATTCTGACTGGTGTGAGGTGGAATCTCAGGGTTGTTTTGATTTGCATTTCCCTGATGATTAAGGATGTTGAACATTTTTTCAGGTGCTTCTCTGCCATTCGGTATTCCTCAGGTGAGAATTCTTTGCTTAGCTCTGAGCCCCATTTTTTAATGGGGTTATTTGATTTTCTGGAGTCCACCTTCTTGAGTTCTTCATATATGTTGGATATTAGTCCCCTATCTGATTTAGGATAGGTAAAGATCCTTTCCTAATCTGTTGGTGGTCTTTTTGTCTTATTGACGGTGTCTTTTGTCTTGCAGAAGCTTTGCCACTTTATGAGGTCCCATTTATCGATTCTTGATCTTACAGCACAAGCCATTGCTGTTCTATTCAGAAATTTTTCCCCCTGTGCCCATATCTTCAAGGCTTTTCCCCACTTTCTCCTCTACAAGTTTCAGTGTCTCTGGTTTGATGTGGAGTTCCTTAATCCACTTAGATTTGACCTTAGTACAAGGAGATAGAAATGGATCAATTCGCATTCTTCTATATGATAACCGCCAGTTGTGCCAGCACCATTTGTTGAAAATGCTGTCTTTTTTTCCACTGGATGGTTTTAGCTCCCTTGTCGAAGATCAAGTGACCATAGGTGTGTGGGATATAGCTTCCTAATACAAAGTAACACAGTGCAGATTAATGGATATTTTTTCCAAATTTTCTAGGAGTATTATTTGCTTCTGCAGTTTACCTGTGTGTACTTATGCTTGTGAGCAGGCATAAGATGAGACTCACACAAGTAGTTTTAGAACAATAGAGTTACTTGCTGTAAGAAATAGTAGTAGCCTTTATATCTACTATTGTGGCATTAGAAACACAAAGGAAAATATAATTGTTTACTTGCACAGCGGAATGCCATATAGACATTAGAATAATAGTATTAACTGTGTTGATCAGTATGGACAGTATATGATTAAATACAGATTGAATATCATGATTATTAAAAGACATAGACTCTATTATAGGATCAAATAGTAGCATCTGTTTATGCCAACCATAAAATACTAGCTGACTTTTTTATTTTAAAGTAGGCTCTCAAATTTCTAGGAGAAACAATTTTAAAAAATTAAAGAGGAGAAAAGTAGAAAGGAAAAAAATCATATTGATAACCTTAGGCAGAATGCTCAGGTTGAATGTCCGATAGATGTCTCAAACAAAATGGCACACTGACCTTGAAAATCGTAGTAGGCTCTTCATTAAGATTGACGCGGGTTACTACTCTTCCAGAATCTTCCTCTACATCAAAAATACTGGCTGGGTATGGAAACTGCACGTCGTCCACTCGATACCTCACCCTACTTGCAGGCATCCCCTGAAAAAGGATAATTGATCGATCGGGATGACTGGAAAGGGCACCAGAGGAGATAAACTGATTCTCACAATGAATGGCTTTGCAGAAAAGAAAAATTCCATACACTAAGAGGTAAAATGCAAGAGGTATTTCTTTCTGTGCACAACTCAGTCTGAATCAATGAAGTGTGCTATAATAAGCGTCAGTAAAATGATTTCTGTGTGGGAAAAAATTACTCTATTGCCACAGACATCTTTTGCTCCATGTCTTGTCTTTCTCTCTGAATATCTGCTGTGCTCTATTGTTTTTCCTGCCACAATTGTTTCACATTTAATTATGCTATTCTAAATCTAGAAATGCTGGATTCTTTTTGCTTATGTGAATCTCCATCTCCCCCCCAAATCCAAAAAAACCAAAAACCAAAAAACAAAAATCTTAAAAAAAACAACAACAAAAACAAACAAACAAAACCCCTCAAACAAAACAAAAAAAAAAACAAAAAACAAAACCAAAACAAACCCAAAACAAAAAAGAAAACAAAACAAAAACAACAAAAAAACCCCCATAAAGTACATTTAAATAATGGACTGATGAAGTTAGAAAATAGATATGGATTGTTTAGTAAAGTATTAGTCTTAATGGGAAGACATGTAGATCCTTAAACCTTATAGACCTATGACATCAGCTCTTGCTTTAAGCTTACTATCAACTCGTGGAAGGTAAAGGTGTTTAGAAACACATGTAATCAGTTATCCTTCTGTAGCAGTTCTCCCTGATAATTTCAATGAGACCATATTTATTTTTGATAAGATATAAAAACTAAGAGCAAAAAAAAAAGTGCTAGTGTATCTCTTTTCTGTTTCAGAAAAAAAATATAACATGAACAAAAAGAGGCCAACTCATGCTTCCTAGTGAGTTTCAGGACATTCTGGAATGCAGAGTGAGACCCTGTGTCAAAATCAAGATGGGGAGGGGAAGTGGGAACAAGAGTGAGAGAGTGAGAGAGACTTAATTCTCATGAAAGCTGTTCAAAACCTTCTGGTGTTTTCATTTGTTGTACAAATCCAGACTGTTCACACGGTGATACTCCGTCCTGAAAAGAACTCATTTAAAAATAATCTAATTTGAACTCACTATTCATTTCTGCTTCACACATTGCTATAATTTATGCTCGAGTGCCTTTGCTTTACTCCTGACTCCCACTTTCTGAATCTGTGCTCATGATTCCCTGGCTCTGTTTCAGATATGCCTCTGAGCTATTTTTATTCACCAGTTCTACCTGAGATATTATCACACATTTCTGTTTATTTATTGTGGTGGTGTAAATACCAAATATCTCCTACAAGCTCTTGTTTGGAAACTTCAGTTTTGTGAACACTCAGGCATAATTTTGGGGGTCATGGGAACATTAGGGGACAGTACTAGTCATTGACCATTGGTCTTGGGAAGGTGTATTTGAAGGCACTTTCTATCTCACTACCATTTTCTTGCCCACTGTGATACACTCACATGCTTTCTGTCATGTGTTCACATTATTATGAAGATTTGTCTAGCACAATTGCCAATGAATAAATGCCTAAATACTTTGACATTACAAGTCAAAATAAAGCATTCCTTTTTTGAAGTTATTATGTTAGGTATTTTGTAACAGTAATGCACCATTAATTAATGCATAAATTTAGTACCAGGAGAGGGGTCATTGCTGGAACTAAGCTTATTCATATGGGCATGCCATTGCAAATGCAGAGAATAAGTACCATGCATGTTAAGTTTCAGAGGAGAATAGACATTGTTATTAGAGTAGGCTATCTGTGTTATAATTTTCCCATGTCTTAAATATAGAGTGAGGGAGAACTAAAATATAATGAATTTATTAACTTAGCAGATTAAATTTAATGACAGCACAGCATCTTATCTGTGGCATGGTTACTGGTCATTTCTACTCGCCAGGCATACAATGAGAGCTGAGAGCCAGGAATGAAGCAGAAAGATCTGTGAAACACACACTTTGGCTGAAGACCAGCTCTTTCAAAGTGGTAGACAAAGAAGCCAGAGATTTTTAAATGTGAAGCACCATTAAAAAGAGACAAAACACTGGAGTAATAGGAAATGTGTCCTGAAGCCATTTCAGGGAGGAAAGAAACTCTGTTCATTGCAGTCTCTAGGAAGGAGTCTTCGACATGTGGGTTGTGACTGCTTCAGGGGTCCCTATCAGATCTTTTGCATATCAAAAAATTACATTCTGATTCATAACTGTAGAAAAATTACAGCTGCAAAGTAGCAACAAAATAATTTTATGGTTGGGTGTCAACACCACATGAGGAGCTCTATTAAATGGTAGCAGCATCAGGAAGGTAGAGAACCATTTCCCTAGGGTATAAGACTGCAAACTTACTTGGGACTTTGCTTTGAAATGGAGTTCAGGTGAATGTTATGTTTACAAAGTATAGTCTCCACCCTATCCTCAGAGACTGTTTTAGCCTTGGTTGGAGGACAAATAGCTACATTTTGAGTTGGCAAAAGAGCTTTATGGCATCCACTCGGTGCATGTATTTCTGTTGTATATTGAAAGAATATAACTATATTATTATAACTATTATTCCATAAAGACTCATAACCATGACTTTGCCTTGTATTAGACTTTTTAATGCTGCTACAATTTATTGTTATTATTTTTGAGACAAAGTCTCTCAGTGCTGTCCTAGTTGACCTGGAACTTAATATGTAGACCTTTTTGGCCTTGAACTCTCATCTGTGCCTCCCAAGTACTAGGACTAAAGGCACATGGCACCACATGCCTAGAACACTGTTAGAATTCTTATGACTATGGGGTTCCTTAAAGTTAGACTGAATTTACTAGGATTATGAGGTGGCCAAGAGACGCTGCGGGGACAGAAGCAGAATCTATACTCTGCACCTGAAATTTTCCTTATAGGCTCAGGTATTAAATGTATTTGCTTCAGGCTGGTGGCTCTGTTTGGGCAGTATGTAGAATTTGGCGTCATTACTTCACTGGTGGGCAAAAGTCACTGTGAGAATTTCCTTAAATGTTGTGCCCAGCCAGCCCTTATTCCTGTCTGCTTCTCTGCTATCTCATCTGCCATAAATCTCTCCCACATCTCCATGCCCATGAACTGCACTTCTTCACTTGCACTGCCTACCATGATGAACCAAGAAACCTCTTTCACTGTAAAGTCCATCCCTTTTCTTGCAAATTTGCTGTCATTTATTGTGGTCATAGTAACTCCTGTGCCATGTTTGCTATTTGCCATATGTGTAAGCATACAGGCTTCACAGGGATAGTGACTGTATCTGAACAGCTTGGAGGGCATTCTGCCCTGTATGCATTCAAGGAACATTTGACTGAATAAATGAATTAGAGAGTTAAAGGTTATTGGTGTTGACCACACCCAGCCACTCTGATGACAGATTTATATATGTAATGCCAATGGAATACTTTGAGAGTGTTAAAGAGCTGTTACCTCCCTAATCATTTTACATGTGAATCATAAATTCTCCAAGTGGCTGAAGGGACATCCAGCCACTCAAGAAGTATGGTACAGCCAGGCATGGTGGCACATGCCTTTAATCCCAGCACTCGGGAGGCAGAGGCAGGCAGATTTCTGAGTCCGAGGCCAGCCTGGTCTACAAAGTGAGTTCCAGTACAGACAGCCAAGGCTATAAAGAGAAACCCTGTTTTGAAAAAACAAAACAAAACCCCCAAAACCAAAAACCAAACAAACAAACAAACAAAAAAGAAGTATGGTGCAAGAGGCATGTTTATTGGAAACTGAATCTTTGCAGTTTATGTGCATTTTCTTAGACAATGACAACGTTGCTTCTTTTTTTATGAGTTGATTTTTTTATTACGTATTTTTCTCAATTACATTTCCAATGCTATCCCAAAAGTCTCCCACACCCTACCCCCCCCCACTCCCCTACTCACCCATTCCCATTTTTTGGCCCTGGCGTTCCCCTGTACTGGGGCATATAAAGTTTGCCTGACCAGTGGGCCTCTCTTTCCATTAACAATGCTGACATCAGCTTTAGCAAACAATCTGAAATTTAACTAAATATCAGACTATGTATGGTACACTTATTCTCATATTCATATCTAAAATAAGTCTAGGAGTTAGCATAAGTATTCATATTTTACAAATGACAAAGCCAGGGTTTTAAAAATGAATTCATTTCCTGAAATAGTCTTGGCTAAATAGCAAAGTCACCAGACATCTTTTGTATTTAAATGTGGTCCTTAGACCACATTATAAAATCATACAGAAAATATCCCACTAACATGTGAATAACACGGTAAGACAATTCATAAAATTAGCTTAAGGATTAAGCTGATGCTGCAGAAAAGCCCATGATGGGTCCAGGTTGTTGGAAAGCATGATTTCCATGGAATCATCATGATAAAGAGCAAGAATGTTGTATACCAACAGAGGTTTTACTAACATTAGTGTCCATTCTGTCTGCAGTTTTATTTATTATAGATATGTGGACAATGTAATATGATAGATCTATAGGCCACAAGCACAAACAAATGAGTCTTATTATGATGGTAGGGTTTCTTTGTTTTTGTTTTTCTTCTTTCACACACACACACACACACACACACACACACACACACACACACACACACTGCCAGGTTGAGATTAAAGTTCATCATGACAGGAAAATCATGGTGGTAGATTCGTGAAATGGAAACCACTGAAAGCCAAGTTTCAGTATGCCCTGAGTATTCAGGCTTCATAGAATCCAAAACTCAGTATCATCCCACACAATTCAATGGAAATAGCTAATATAGCAAAGTAAATGTAAATGTATATTAAGAAATTATAAGCAATTTCACTTTTTTATTTTGTACATTTTTTAACTTTAGGTTTCCATTCTTGTGGGTTAAATGTAGTAGGTTTTAACTTAATTATGGAAAAATATAATTAATTACTGCAGACAGTAATTGCAGAGCTGTGTGAAAGATGTTGGAAGCACACAAACATGAGGAATTTCAATGAGACTGTAATGGGCCCAAATCATTAGACTCCTATCATCACAGGACATCTCATTTAGCTTTTTTTTTATACATAATTACCAAGATATTATTTAGGCTCACATAACTCCTTTTATATTAATGTGATCATATTTTATTAGTAAATATTAAGCCCATTATCATTAAATCCAAATATTAAGTAATCTGTTTTCAGATATACAAAGTTCTTTTTTTTTCCCTCCCTGACATGGTTTCAAAAATTCTTTCTTCCAGTGTCTTTGAGAAAATCTTTGGTTTACAGTTTGGTAACTTTATAATTCACACAGAATCTTTTAGGTATGAACTAACACTAGGAATTACTAAAATGTGGTTAGTATTGTTTCTCCATTCATAACAGCTTTGTCAAATGATTTTTTTGTAATTCTAATAAAATGCTGGGATGCCCTTAAAAATGATAAGAGGAAATGTGGGTCAAATCCAATTTATTCGAACAATCTGCTTTTCATTTTTCTTCTTCTTGTTTGTATGTAACATAGATGTCTGACAGATATGACACATTATCTAATCACTATGTGTGCAGTTGTGGTATGACCACAGCTATCAAAATCCTCAGAAACATTTGCTTTGAGATTATTAACCACTAAAGTTCTTGAGGAATATTCTTAATAGAGAGAAAGCTACCTCCTCAAAATTTCAAATAACCCTGTTGTGTAGCTTTCCTGATTTAGATACATTTGCTAGTTTAAGAGACAGCAAATTCATATTTCCCTTACAAAATAGACCACATAACCCAAATATTGGGCCTGTACCAGAGTGAATAATTCGTGATCTTGTTCCTCCTTTCCTAAAATCTTTCCATTTTTAATGATAAAACAGGACTTTGGGGGGGGGCAGGAGAAATGACTTGGTGGATGTGAAAACTTGCTGCTCTTCTTGGGGAGCCACGTTTCATTCCTAGCATGCAAGTCTAGTGCCTCATAATTATCTATAGTTCTAGCTCCAGGAGAACTAATCCTCTTCTGGCCTTCATGGGTACATGCACACGTGTGTTATATATTCACCCACATACATATCAATAAAAACTAAAAATAAGTCTTAAAAACAATCAAGAATTCCTACTGGTGCTCTCATGAGGTTTGAAACATGTACAGCTTGTGTTCACTGGAGCGCTATTTACTGTATTCAGATTGTAGAAACAGCCTAGGTGTACATTGATGGATAAGCCTATAAAGATGTGCGCTATATTTACAGTGACACAGTGTATCAATGTATTGTAAAGACTGCTGTACATACAGAGTCGTAACAAAAAAGAAAATCCTGCCATTTGCAACAGTGGGGATCCACATTGAGGGCATGATGCAGACACAACTAATTAAATCCATAAGGATAAATATAACAATTATTCCTGTTTGGGGAATGGAAAAATGGGAAAACATTATCTAATTTTACTTGCATTAAGAACCTAAACTAGACAAAGGAGAAGAAGGAACAGAGGTGGAAAGGGATAGAAGGATGGGAAAGTGGAGAGCTGGTGTTTGAACATTCTAACATTTAACTATGCATCTTTTCCCTTTTCTACATGTAAGAACTTAAGGGTGGCTGAGTGAATGCATGAGAAACTATTTCTAAGGAGGGCTACATAGGGTTGGCAAAGGTTCATTCAAAATCCATTTTCTTGAAGCTCCTGGAAACTCTTTTGAGTTGATGAACATTAAGTTTGCACATAAGAGGCCATAAATATCAGACAGTATTAACATGGGAATCAATATCTAATTACATTGCTAGTGAATAGATTATTTCTTGTAGACAGGTAAAAAACAAAACCAGCCACAATAACAATAATAAATTTTCCTTGGCTTTATATATAATTTTAAATAACATAAAATAGTGGGGATCACATATGTACAGTGTTAAAGAGAAAACATTAGAAGGCTCTAATAGGTTGTCGAGCTATGTTTTATGTGTACAAACAAAATAAGGCCCCCTATATACAAGAACTCAGTGTCTATCCTCAGCCAAGCAAATATTCAACATGATACACTGTTTAGAAATTAATGGATGAATGTGTTAAAGGAAGGGGCTCATTTGCACACAGCATAAACTGATGTTAAAGATGTGGTCACCTCAAAACACCTTGAAATAAAATTAAGATGCCATGAATAACTCCAATAGAGACAATATATAAGAAGTTCAGCAGAAAATTGAGAACTGTGGAATATTTATAGGCAAATTTAACACATTTCACATAAGATCTATATCTGCAACTAAATATCATTCCTAAAAGAAAAATTCTAAATAGATAGACAAAAGTGTGATGCAAATAAATAATGACAAAAGAAAAAATGACCCAGAAGTAAGGAGAGCCAAATTATCATTGCCTTCATAAATGGATGATTAAAGCCAAGAGTCCTCCTCACAGAACGCCAAGTATCTCTTTCCGAAGACTTACTTCTTTGTCTCCTAACAAGATGGTTAGAATAAAGCATCCTACATAATATCTAATTGAATGTCTGTGAGTGAACTCCAAACCTGAAGTGTTATATTTTACCTACTGCTGTAGGAAATGCCCCTTGTGTTGTGATCTTGTTCCACAAGGCTAATTTCTACCAGAAGAATAAGACTGGTGTGAATTATATCATGGAGTGACACTTTTTAATTGATCACATACTCAGACACACAAGTCTCAAAAAGAAGATTGAAATAACACCTTGAATTCTATCTGAAGCACTACAGATTATAGCTGGGTATCAACAACAACAAAAACTATAAAAAGTTTACAAACTCATGGAAACTGACAACTCGCTACTGAATGAAAGATAGGGAAAGACAGAAATTAAGAAGGAAACTAAAACCTTTCTAGAATTGAATTACAATAGAAAAAAACCAACATACCCAAACTTATGGACGTAGGAGGGCAGGTCTACGAGGCAAGTTCACAGCATTAAGTACCCACATAAAACTTTGGAGCTATCTTATAATTGTAAGTTAGCTACACATCTGAAACCTTAGAACAGTAAGAAGAGAGAACAGCCAAAAGGGAATTGACAGTAAGAAATAATCACACTTAGTGCCAAAATAAATAAAATGGAAATAAAAATTAAAAGAGTCAATGAAATGAACAGTTGTTTCTTTGAGAAAATGAATAAGATTAATAAATCCTTAACTAAATTAACTAAAAGATGAAGAGAGATGTAATTTTTTGTTTGTTTGTTTGTTTGTTTTTTCGAAACAGGGTTTTTCTGTATAGCCCTGGCTGTCCTGGAACTCACTCTGTAGACCAGGCTGGCCTTGAATTCAGAAATCTGCCTGCCTCTGCCTCCCAAGTGCTGGGATTAAAGGTGTGTGCCACCACTGCCCAGCTGTAAATTTTTAAAAGTAGAGATCAAAAGGGGAAGATCACAACAGATACCTAGGAAATCCAAAGATTCATAAGAAAATACTTTAAAAATCTGTACTCCATAAAACTGGAAAACTTAAAATTTATAACAAGGTTAGATAAGCAATTAAGTAGTAATTAAAAGTCAGTCTCTCTCTCTCTCTCTCTCTCTCTCTCTCTCTCTCTCTCTCTCTCTCTCTCTGTTTCTCTCTCAGATAGATTCAGTGCAATTCTACAAGACTCTTAAAGAAGAATTAATGCCAATACTCCTCAAATTATTCTACAAAATGCAAACAGAAGAAACACTGCTCAACACAGACTTGAACAGTCATATATATGTATGGTGGTTTGAATTTGTTTGGCCCATGGGAAGTGACACTATTAGGAGATGTGGCCTTGTTGGGACTGGTGTAGCCTTCTTGGCGGAAGTGAGTCACAGTGGAGCCAGGCTTTTTGAGGTCTGCTAGTGTTCAAGCTACACAAGGTGTGGAAGAGGGACTCTCCTTCTGACTGCCTGCATAAGTCAGTCTCCTGTATGCTTTCTGATCAAAATGTAGAACTCTCAATTCCTCCAGCACTGTCTGCCTGTCTGCTGCCATGCTTCCCACCATGATAATGGAATGAATCTCTGAAACTGACAGCCAGCCCCAGTTAAATGTTTTCCTCTGTAAGAGATGCCTTGGTCATGGTGTTTCTTCACAGCAATAAAACCCAACTAAGAAGGTATGTATTCTCTTTATATGTGGATGGTAGCTTTAAATCATATATACTACCATCCACACAATGCTACAATCCATATAACCACAGAGATTAGGTACATTATAAAGGACTGGGCAGGGGTAGGGGGAGAACAATCTACCAAGGAAGGGGAAATAGGTCTGGAGAAGCAGGAGGGAGACTGGAATGGAAGGATTGAATGGAGAAGTGGAAGAAAGAACTAAGGGGCTAAGGGAGAGAATATGGGGAGGGACAGGTAGTAATAAGGGTCATTTTTGAGGTTATATGGAAACCTATTACAGTTTTCCAGAAGATTCAGGAAATATACTCATATTTTAAAGAAATCTAAATGCAATCACAGGCTAATAGGAGGCAAAGCCCCAACTATACATCTATTTCCATTTAGAGAGACCTTCATTGCTAGGAATTGTTTACATCTAATTTAGTTATTGACCAAAGAGATCCCAAGGAACCTCTCACCCCCAACCCCAAACAACTCAGTCTATGGCCAAGGCTATTGTTTGTTCTTCAAAAACTGAGAGTAAGGCCCCATTGCTGAAGACGACACTTCCATACCTTATTGAATATGGAGATGATAAGCTGGTGCCTAAGAAGAAACTTTCATCCCTGTTGACATGGTACTAGCATGTGCTTTGCATATGACCAGAGGAAAATGTTAAATACCTAAAAAGCTATGAACTCTTTGATCTACATTGGTGGTCTGCCTGAATGATATACTGGTACAATAGTTGCATAAAGGTTGAGGGTGTAACCAACCACTATTTGATTGGATTTAAGGACAGTGCTCAGCAGAGTTTGGTAGCTGAGAACATGAGACTAGATAGGCCATGGACTTTGGGGGAAATCAAAATACTACTGTTCTGTTGCTAAAGGATCATAGTAAGGAAATGACTCCTAATGACACTCTGCCATACCTATAGATCAATGTCTTAGTCATCGTCACAGAAGCTTCCTTTGACAGTTAACAGGAATTCAGAGACCTACAACTAGACATTGCACAGAAAATAAGAGACCTTGGCATGCCCAGTCCTAAGTGGTGTCTTCATCAAACCCCCACCCTCAAGGCTCAGGGATCTTGGCAGAAGAGGGAGCATTAAGGTTGTAAGAGTCAGAGGGAATAGATGATACCAAGAAAAAAGTTTCTTCTAGATGTAAGAGCACTGACACTCATATGAACTCACAGAGGCAGTGGCAGCCTGCACAGGTCCAAGCCAGGAGGGGTCCCAGTGCTGAGAAGGGGAGTGGGCATAGCTCATATCCATATCTAAGAAGCTATCTCCAATTGACAATCACTTGCAGAACAAGAATAGTGTCTCCACTAGAGTCTCATGGGTCTAAAAACCACACTTAAGGCCACATCTGTGCCCAGCAGTAGATGGCCAACACCAAATGAACACCAAGCTATTTCTGGAGGCTTTCTGTCTCATTGCTTTGTTTGGATAATTTTTACCTTAATAGTCTTTTGTTTGTATATTGTTGTTTATAATCTATGTTTCAATTGTGTGTGTGTATGTATCTGTGTCAGTGTGTGCATGTGTGTATTTGTGTGTAAGTATGACAGAGAGAGAGAAAAAAATGTATGTGAGTGTATGTATCTGAGTATATGTGTGTGTATGTATGTGAGTGAGAGTGTGTATGTGTATGTATGTGAGAGTGTGTATGTGTATGTATGTGAGAGTGTGTATGTGTATGTATGTGAGTGAGAGTGTGTGTGTGTATGTGAGTGAGAGTGTGTGTGTGTATGTGAGTGAGAGTGTGTGTGTGTGTATGTATGTGAGTGAGTGTGTGTGTGTGTATGTATGTGAGTGAGAGTGTGTGTGTATGTATGTGAGTAAGAGTGTGTATGTGTATGTATGTGAGTGTGTGTGAGTATATGTATCTTTATGTGAGTATGTGTGAGTGTGTGCATGTCTGTATGCGTGTGAGTGTGTGTGTTCCGTGTGCTGTGTTTTTCTTTTTCTTTATTTATTTTGCTTGTTTAATTGGCCTGTCTTTTTTTTTTTTTTAAGAGAGAGAGAAATAAGACATGGAGTTGGAAAGTGAGGAGGTAGAGAAAATTTGGGAAAACATGAGTGAGGATAACTGTGATGCCAATATATTATATGAAAGAAATGTATTTTCAAACAAACAAACAAACAAACAAACAAACAAACAAACAAACATATCCCTTTAACCTTGATAAGCTTGACAATTTCTAAATAAGACAGAAACATTTTCATCTGTAAATTAATTGTAGTATTGATTGCAAGTGAAAATAGCAACAATGAAATTGTTTTTAGTAACTTACAGCTCATGACACATTACGTCAAACATACCATTATAGTGCTACATAACATAATGTATGTCCCAGAGAGGTCATACATGACAGATACTTAAAATGCACTGATAAATCAATTTAAAAATACGAATCATATTTACCTTTCTCATAAAACCTTCCTTGGGTTCTCATTTTTTTTTTTTTTGCCTTCAAATCTAATTATACTCCACTGTCATTAAAAAACCCCACCCCCACCTGTATAAAACACCATAAAGGTGTTCTTTCCACCTAATTTTCTGTAGCCAAAGGGACATGAGCTTGGTCTACATCATCTCAGTGTTTACAAGCTATTCACAGAGCAAGCAGACAATGATTGTATGTTTTCAGCTTTACCGTGTAAGAAAGAACCTATGAACTGTGTATATTCCACGTGCTCTATACAGTGTAGTTAATAGTTTCTGTGGCAAAGCTGGCAATAACCTGAATCAATTCTATGCCACAGCAGAGCCTGGAAAACAAAGAGTGGTAAAAAGTAAGTGAGCAAAGATACCAAAGGAATAGAAACAGAGGAGCACTCTAAAAGGAAGTCAAAACACAATGTAACATTCCTGGGTTTGGGCAGCCTTCAGTGTTGCATACAGAGAAAACTGTGAGACAAAATGGGATTACTCCTCTTACGGACCGCTGGCTATCACATGCTGCAGAGTGATGGGTAAGCTTTCTCAGGAATGTCAATTGGCTGGCATTCCTGGTGACATCACAGCAGTTTACTAAAACACAAGGTACTCATTGTAGAAATAAAATAAGTGGCTATCTTTTCCCCTCTGTAGAGATCAGCAGAGATAACCCGAACAGCGAGGATGGCTGTTAAAGACACCTATACAAACACTCCCTAAAATACTCCTTGATGGCTCATCTAAGTCCAGAACTGCCAAGTCTCACATCTTCATCAAAAGATATGAAAGACACCATCCTGGTGATTACTGTCTCATTATTTCTTCTGAAAAATATTATAAGAATACTTGCTGTTTAGGAATGGATTTTAAGCAAATTACTATTGATAAATTTATGATTTTTTTCTCATGGGGATTTTTTTCATAATCCTCTAAAACTATCTAGTTTTTTAAAAATAAGGAAGTTTGTAAGTTACTAACATTAAGCCATTCCGTTAATGCCTAGCTTAACAAGAATCTCGTTAATCTCATGTACACTAAAGGAAGGGTTACTCGGAAGAGTTAAACTTCTATGGGATCCTATGCATCATTTCTTAGAACTGGGTGAACAGCCAATGTCTTATGTATGTCGATTGCCCCACGACTGTGCTGATAGATGCACATTCTATTGCATCTATAATCCTGCCTCCAAACAGATTTCCATATGACAGAGTATGACCTGCAGCTTCAGAAGTAACCAAGACATGCTTGCAGCAATTACACATAGAGTTTTGCTTTGTGCAAGTTTGAAGTGACAAGTCCTTAGTGAATAGAAAGAAAAGGTTAGCAGTGTGTTGATTCCCAGTGATCCATCATTTCTTCAAGTCAATCCTGCGCTCCCAGGAGAGTGAAAAAGACAGTCTCAATGGTGTTAGAATCCTGGAAGATTGCTCCTCCCTCCAGAGCACTTTAATTTTGCACAACATGCGTTTTATAATTTTTAATTTATATTCAGAAATAGTGTTCTCCCAGGCTCTGAGACTGCACTCAACCTCTTCCTGTGACACTTCAAAGGGTTTGCTCTTGCTACTTTATAGTTGAAAATGTGTGGTTCTCACTTTCTTCAAATCAAACAGGATGTCTTGAAGGAGATGTGGTAAGTCTCTAAGCATAAAGGCGTTTTTTGAATAGCAGTGATGCTTAAAACAGTATCACTTAAACAGAAGCTGTTCTAAGGATACATTTATATCATTCTTAAATTTCAGTTCTTCAGTAACCTAACTGAAGCTTGGAGACAGCAATATATATATATATATATATATATCGCCAAACTGCTGCGGATCTTGCAAACTTGCCAACACTGAAGAGGATACAAATACATATTACTTTATCTATCTATTCCATTATGCAAATTTTTCCTAGCTGACCATTAATTACTAAACTAAGATATGGGAATACCAATGTTGAATGGGTTTCCTACCATTAAAGGTCTTACAATTTAGAACAGAGGTCACTGAATAAACGTTTAGTATTATATGAGCAGTAATTTAGTATTATACATGAGCAGTAATAGCTCAAATACTGGAATAGATAAGGGAACAGAAACCCTACAGGACAGCAAATTAAAATGATTCTCTATTGGTAAGTGAATATTTTTAGCAATAAGAGAGAGGAAAACACTGGTAAGCATATCTGGAAACTATATGATTTTATGAAATCAACATCAAAATGTAAGAAAAAATTCAATTATAATATTTTTAAATTATGCACATGGCACTTGTCTTCTGAAAATTTCCTTAGAACCAGGTTGTTATTTTGCACTGGAGTGGATGCAGCTAAACTATAGGTTTCTTAATTCAAGGGAATAAATCTGTAGAAATGGTTACAAAGCTAAAATCTGAATAATAGCTATGGTGAAACATTGCCACTGTTTCAGTGTTCAATGGAAACAGAATTAGATTTTTGTATGGAAATACAGCAGGTGAAGCCAATATGCTCAGCCAATGGAACAATCTGAGTGCTTATTTTACTTGCTGAAAAGCTGTCGTCCTCCTCCTCATCATCATCACTACCACTATCATCATCATCATCATTATCATCATCAATTAATAATCAGTAAGAACTAAGGATGTGAACTTAAAGTTTCTTCCACAGAAATGCAGACCTGGGAAAGTTCTAAAAACAACTCTAATGGTTTAAATCAGAGACTTCTTCTAGGAAAGGTAACTTAATAGAGTAGACCATTGACCAAGAAATAATTTATCACCCTCATGGAAACAATCAGATCACCAGGTACCAAAGTCACACGTGCCAAGATCAAGTGCCCTAAGACTTTGAGCATCCTGTACAGAGCAACAGAACCATTAGGCCACGCATCAATTCCACTCTTAAACTCAATGATCTCCTAAACTCTTCATTTATCATTTCTCCTGAGTTCCAATTCCTCTCTGTAGTTCTGTCTTGACCGTCTGTGAGTTTCTTGACAGCAGAAGGTGATTAAGCCAGCGGGCAGTGGGCGTTCATTATTATTGGTGTGCTCACGGATCATACTGAGGTGTGTGCAGTAGCTACTTCTTGCAACTGATGTGCTTACAGCTAGGAACTTTTGCTTATTTTCCAAGCTGGGATAAGTCAGTTACAAAGGTGTTTTAACACCCTGGGAAGGAGCTCCTGAGGGAAAGACCACTGCTTCCAAAGCTAACGTATTCTTTATTTTCCCAGAGGTTATCGTCAAAGCAAGCTTCGTACAGCTTGTAGCTGCTGGAACTGAAAAATGTGATGACTGCCATTGATTTTTTTTAATGTAAAAATTGTTTTAGAAATAGTATGCATATTAGCACTAAGAAATAATTTTAAGTCCCTGGCATGATTTAAGGCTTTAATCTTTTTAGACTTCTCAATGATAGCTTCTTTAATATGTTTATTTGCATTTTCTA
Source organism: Mus musculus (assembly GCF_000001635.26). NCBI lineage: Eukaryota > Metazoa > Chordata > Mammalia > Rodentia > Muridae > Mus > Mus musculus. The sequence goes on along the minus strand of NC_000076.6, from coordinate 74,467,104 downwards.
GAAACCATTACTAGCATGAGTCCCTCAAAGTAAAAATATAAATCTGCTCAGACATTTAAAAAATTGGAAAGAATTGTAGGTTTTATACAGGGTGTTTTATACTGGTGTTATTATTTTTTGACTTGTATCAAATGTAATAATTTAACAACATTAAGATTTTTTTCATTTGTGTTATAATTACGTATTAGTTGAAAGCTCTGTCTTGATTGGCAACTTGGGATGTTTAGAAATAGGTCAATGCTCAACATAATTAATGAAAAATCTTCTAAATACATCTGAAAGAGACAGTGAGATTTATGTTTATAAAAATATGTTGTATGTAGGCTTAGCATTTGCTTATAAAAAGGCCATGCATAAATAAAACAGAAATGCATGAATATGAAACCTTTCCCATACAAAATTCAACTTAAATAAGGATCCTGTGTGATGGTTCATGATTCCAAGTACAAACAGTTCTGCATATGCTTAGCATTAATGCTGGATAAATTGGCAAATAGTAAACATTTAATATCTAACTAAAAACCTTAGACTCTGCTGTCTGCCTTCATCAGTGGTCACATAAAACATGACTGGCAGATCGTAGACATGTAGTCAGTAAGCAAGATCTCTGGAAAGGAGGAGAGGGGTCTTCAAGATCTAGCTGCTTTCTCGGGAACGGGGCACTTTCTAATCTCAACCCACAGCATTGGCCAGCATCTCTACTTACAGGTGGGTCCGCATCTTCAGCATAAACGGTGGTGATTGGTGTCCCCTTGACTGCATCTGGAGCCACCATCCCCTTGTAGATGCGTTTGCTAAACACTGGAGGGTAGTCATTCATGTCCTGTGAAGTAGAATTGAGATTTAGTGCTGTGGCCAAAGGAGACCAGGGAACCAGTTAGGTCGATTTGGCTCTTCATGTCATGCAACCTATTTACCAGGACCGGTTTTGTCCTTCCAGAACCTTTCATCTCCCACCTGACACCCTAGAGAAGTCAGGAGTCTATATCAGTGTGTGTGATATTAATCCCAGCATTGGAGAGACAGAGGCAGGCAGAACTCTGAGTTCCAGGTTAGCCTGGCTTACAGAGAGAATTCCAGGACAGCAAGTGCTACACACAGAAATCCTATTCCCCATCCTCTCCAAATACAGTCCAGGAAACAGGAAAAAAGATGTTTTGTTATTTCTTTTGTTGTTTCTTCCTTTTTAAACTTCTCTGTGTTTTTTTTTTTTTTATATTTTTTAAATTAGGTATTTTCCTCATTTACATTTCTAATGATACCCCAAAAGTCCCCCATACCCCCCCACTCCCCTCCCCACCCACTCCCACTTCTTGGCCCTGGCGTTCCCCTGTACTGGGGCATATAAAGTTTGCAAGTCCAATGGGCCTCTCTTTCCACTGATGGCCGACTAGGCCATCTTCTGATACATATGCAGCTAGAGACATGAGCTCTGGGGGGGTACTGGTTAGTTTATATTGTTGTTCCACCTATAGGGCTGCAGACCCCTTTAGCTCCTTGGGTACTTTCTCTAACTCCTCCATTGGGAGCCCTGTAATCCATCCAATAGCTGACTGTGAGCATCCACTTCTGTGTTTGCTAGGCCCCTTCGTAGCCTCACAAGAGACAGCTATATCTGGGTCCTTTACAACAGGTTTGAACATCCCACATACTTAATATGATTCCAAGAGCAAACTGTGAAATGTCCTTTATTTCAACTTTCATTTTAATGAATATAAAATAATAAGAGGAGGAAGTCTTCCCCGAAGCACACTACAGTGATGGTATTCACAATTACATATGCTTACAGATAGAATGCAATGTTAATTTACTTAAGGGAAAATTTCAAAGCAATTTATATGTATCTGATTTCACTGTGGTGGTAAAGGCTTACTGCCAGTCATTGAGTAGATACTAAGTTATGGCCGTGATAATTGAGTAGATACTAAGTTACAGCCATGATAACTAAGCACTGGATGCTATACTATTGGATACCATCTGACTCCAGATAAAGACATCCCTGTGGAAACTCTCCTAACCATAATTTGGCAAATGAAAGTGGTGGTCCAGAAGATGACTTGTCTGAACTGATATAATTATTTGTAAGGGCCAAAAACAATAAATCAATTCCTCTGAGTGGACGAAGATTTTTCTTAACCATCTTATCACTTAGGGAGAACTGCATGTCCTTTGTTTTTCTGACTTAGTGGTGTTTACTACAATGATTGCTTTAATGTTTGATCAAGCATCACACATTTAACTACATGACTTTCCAAAGGTTGATAAACTCAGTTTGCTCCTGATTTTTGTTGGTTTGTTTGTTTATCTGTTTTTGTTTTGTAGCTTATCCCTGCCCCTCTGGCCCAAGGAAATGTGAATTTTTGGAAGATTCGACTCTCTGGTGGTGAGGTAGCAGGATGTATTTTTCTAGTTGCATTAATTCAGTTCTTGGTGGTATGGAGAGAAGAGACCCATTTTTCTTTTCTGCTAGGTGGGTATTGGCAGATTCACCTTTGAGAATTCACACTGGGTGTTTTGATATCCATCCTCATAAACTGATTATACACACGCCAAAGGTTATAATAACAGAGGACCATTAAGAGATTGCTTATCCTTCTCATTATTTTGCTTGCCATTGACAGCATGAAGAATAAATCAATATTGTTATAATGTAGCAGTATTTCTTTTCATGGCCTACTCTACATGTGTTAGGCTTATGATCTCTATTGTGGGTGAAATATGTGGCAGATTGCCCATCATTCTACCACAGTTTATTGGAATGCAATGCCAACACGCATAATCAATACTTCATTATATTTATGCTGCGGGGCTATCAAAAGGAAAGAAAAAAAAAAAAAAAAAAAAACTCTCCTGGTGTGCAAATGTTCTATTATTCAGTTAAATTAAAAAAGCTCAACTCTACCACTAGAGGGCAGTATTGGCAAAAGGAAAGATTTCTTCCTCTGCCCTATAGTTAATTTTATCATTAAAACTCATTATAGTTTGCTTCCTGTGGTTATATTTGTTGATCTGAACAAAAATGAGTTTTAGTATTTCAACAGAGCATTCCAAATGTTGCCATGGTTTTCAACAAAAACAACACCAGGCATCTCTCACTGTGTTATTTTTTAACCAGTAAAGCTTGTAATTTGAATCCATGCGTCCTACAAATAAGATGTGACCTCAAGTTATTGTTAGCTAGATGGAAGAAAAATATGAGTCTTATGTATTCATTTTCAAAATGAAAGTCTAAAATAATCACGCAAACCATTTTTTGTTCAGACCAAAGGGTAGATTTGAGGGGACAAATATATTGAATATCATTCCAGGATGTTGTATATCTGTACTGCTGGCCAGTTTATAGATGAATAACAAACTAAAAAATAAAAGTAAAAAAGAACACGGACACTTAATATAAAGAGATGACAAATACGATGTGTTTTATAAAAATAAACCAATTGGGATATAGATCTCCTCCGCTTCTGACCCTCCCCCCGAGAGCTACAGTGGTGTGAAGCAGTGGATGGTTCTACCTCTATGCTGTTGACAATTCTGTCTGCTGCGGGCACTGACTTGTCTGGCCACCCTGCCCTCCTCCAGCTGCTCTCAGTTAAGGACAGTTGGCCGCCAGGGTCCATGCAGGAGCTCTTACGCTCTTTGTTTCCTGTAGGTCGGTCTTCTGTCTTCTGTTTCTTGCTGCTTTCTTGGCTTATGTTTCCTGACTCCTCTCATCCCTGTACTCCTGAGTGTGCTGTCAAGACGTGCATGCCTTTACACAAATGGCGTGTTTTCCTGCTTCACGTTGGGGACATTCTTAAATAGAAGTCAAATTCTTTGATAATTTCATAGTTTTCGAAAACTAAACTCATCACTGAAGATTCTCTCTTAGTTGTCAAGTGCAATGGCTGGCCATGGCAACTTGACTACATGTGGAATTGGCTAGAATTCAAAGTTGGAGGGTGTAACAGGAAAGGCAGGGCTACCTCTATTTAAACACGGGGGGGGGGGGTGCGGGGGGAGGGGCACACACAGCCATAAAAAGCATCTCCTGCTGGAGGACCTAATTGAGGACTGCCTGAGAGACCAAGGATTACAGGCACAGACGATGCCAGCCAATCTGGAACTGATGTTAGGAAGAGATGCTTTCTTGGGGCCAGCGGGTTGTGGGTATTGAAGGAGCTTGCAGCAGCAGTTCAGATGAGCTTGCTGGCTTTTCTCACAGGGCACAGGCAGCAGGAGGGTACACCCGTGAGAGGTTTTATTGTTTGTTTGGTTTTCTTGTTTTTTGTTTTCACTCAATTTGAAGCAGGTAGATTACGTTCTAATCTGGATCTTTGGGGTTGGAAGACACATGGCTTTAATCAACGCCACACCTTCTGCTGGAAGCGTGTATCGGGAAGCTTTTGGTCTTTTGCCTGGTTCTTTCTGCCCTCGCTAGCCAGCAAGTTCATTTCTTCACTGTTTTTAATGCCTATTTCTTTAGGATTCCAGTGTATATGGAAGATAAGCCGAGGCATCCAGCCATGTGGACAGAGCAAGCCCATAAGCAGTGTTCCTCCATGGCCTCTGAACCAGCGGCTGTCTCCAAGTCTTGCCCTGTTTGAATTCCTGTCTTGACTTCCTTTGATGGTCAACTGTGAGGTAGAATGATAAGCTGAATAAACCCTTTCCTCCCCAGCTTGCTTTTAGTCATGATGCTTCATAACTGCACTAGTAAGCCTAAGACACCTAGATTCAATAGGGGATCGTAGAATTTCTGAGTTTGTAATCTCTTTTTGCTGCAACAAAATATCTGAGAAAACTGAAGGAGGATTGATTTGAGTTACAGTTCTGAGTTTGAAGAACATTACAGACCAGAGCTTTGCACATCATGGTGGCCAGAAAACAAGGAAAAGAGAGGCCTTAATTTAAACAAAGACACTCCCTATTTTATTCTTCTAAAATCTGTTAGTAAATTAATCCCTTCATGAGGTCGGTGTCCTTTGGAACCAATCCACAAGATCCCTGATTCTCAATATTCTCACACTATATGCCAAAAGAACTTCTGAGGAACACTGAAACTCCAACCAAGATACTACAGGCTTACATTCATTATCATGGTTTAATACACACACACACACACACACACACACACACACACACACACACACACACGTGTGCACGCATGCGTGTGTGTATGTGTATATGTATATATATGTATGTATATGGGTATTGAAAGTCGACCACAACATTCATTGGAATATTTTAGGGAAGACTGAATTTTCACTAAAAACAAAACAGCTGGATGTGGTGGCACACATTTTTAATCGCAGCACTCAGGAGACAGAGGCACAAGGATCTCTGTGAGTTAGAGGCCAGCCTGATCGATGGAACCAGCTCCAGACAGACAGAGAAATCCTGTCTCAGAAAAAAGAAATCCAACCAACCAAGAAGCCAAACACAAAACCAAACAGACAACCAAAGAAACAAAAAATACAAAATGAAACAAAGAACAAAAGAAAAGAAAAATCTCATATAATATTTAAAATACCATTTTCTGAAGGTAATTTTAAACAATCCTCCATATTTGTCTCAAGAACTTACAGAGCTTTAACCATTGCATAGTTTTAAAAATTTTATGACAGTCTTTGTTACTGGTAAGACAGAAAAGAGGTAGAATTTATATCTATATTTAAAACAACAACCCATTCAATATTCAGCCATACAAATATTTGTTTTCTTTAAAACCTAAGGCAGTTTCCGCAAATATCATTTTTTGGAATATTAGTCCCAGAAGAGGCTTTATAAACAGGACCAACTATTCTTTATTGGTATCAAAAATATCATTTCATTTCTCTGAAATAGACAATCTATATTAATACTATGTGAAGTTCTGCTGTATAGAAATGTATTAACTTTTATTTAGTCTCATGTTTTCCAGAGTTTTATTTGTTTATGGGTTGAGTGTGTCTATGTGTGTATATATTTATCTGTGTGTATGTGTGTATATATGTGTGTGTATGTGTATGTGTTTGTATGTGCATATGTGTGTATGGTATCGATCTATGATATGTGTATATATGTGTATGTGGTGTGTGTATATGTGGTATTTGTCTATGATGTGTGTTTGTGTACATGTGTTATTTGTCGATGGTATATGTGTGTTTGTTTTGTGTGTATGTGTGTGTGGTATTTGTCTATGATGCATGTGTATGTGTGTATGATCTGTGTGTATGTATGTATGTGGTGTGTGTAAGTGTACATGTTATTTGTCTATGGTGTGTATATATGTATGTATGTAGTATGTGTGTGTGTATATGGTGTGTGTGTGTGTGTGTGTGTGTGTATGGTGTGTGTGTCTGTGTATATATGGTGTGTGTGTGTATGTGTGTGTATGTGTGTGTGTGTGATTACTATCTCTGAGAAGAAGTGTACTATTAACAGATTCCTGAGAGGCAAATCTGAGATATTGAAGATGTAAATTATTATTGTTTGGAAAATTGAATGAGTTCAATCCAAGTTTTCTGAGGATATAATAAGATACCAAACATGACAAGCACCATACAGGTTATGTTAGGTAGCTCCTTGGGGCAGGGACAGCAGCTGTGCCTGGCTGGAAGGTTGCTATGACCACAGAAACTATGGGACCGTGAAAGGCAGCCTGTTTTGGTTGAGCAAGGCTTGCTCCAGAGACACAGTAGGAAACTCTACAAGGGACGGAATAGTGAGCCACGTTCCCAGAGACAGGTGCCTGACACCACAGAGCCCCCACGTCCATAATTCTGTATCAGTCACACAGACAAAGCCCCGAGCTCCTGGCATTCTGGCTAGACTCCACCCCCACAGTTACTTGACAAAAGCCAGGTATGCTCCTTCCCACAGTTACCTGGCAACAGCAAGGTAGCCCAGCCCATAAAAGGAGCTGCTTGGCCCCTCCTCGCTCTCTCTCTCTCTTTTTATTATTAGGTATTTTACTCATTTACATTTCCAGTGCTATCCCAAAAGTCCCCCATACCCCCCCAATCCCTTACCCACCCACTCCCACTTTTTGGCCCTGGCGTTCCCCTGTACTGGGGCATATAAAGTTTGCAAGTCCAATGGGCCTCTCTTTGCAGTGATGGCCAGCTAGGCCATCTTTTGAAACATATGCAGCTAGAGTCAAGAGCTCCGGGGTACTGGTTAGTTCATAATGTTGTTCCACCTATAGGGTTGCAGATCCCTTTAGCTCCTTGGGTACTTTCTCTAGCTCCTCCATTGGGGGCCCTGTGATCCATCCAATAGCTGACTGTGAGCATCCACTTATGTGATTGGTAGGTCCTGGCATAGTCTCACAAGAGACAGCTATATCAGGGTCCTTTCAGCAAAATCTTGCTAGTGTATGCAATGGTGTCAGTGTTTGGAGGCTGATTATGGGATGGATCCCTGCTCTCTTAAACTCTCACCTTTCTTACTCCCATCTCTAGCCCCACTTTTCTCTCTCCCTTTCCCTCTCTCTCCACATGGCCATGGCTATCCTCTCTTTCTTTCTACCTTCTTTCTTTCTCTCTGCCTTCCTACAATAATGCTCTAAAACCATAGACTGCCTCTGTTCATCAAGGCATCGTACTTGAATGATGGGATAGGCTTTCCCCTAAAGAGCCACTTCTAACTTCCCACCAGAAGGCCTTCCTGTGCTCCAGCCACGAACCAGAGGACGGACTCTCACCTGCATGGGAACCACCCAGCTCACCCTCTCTCCCTGCCCTCTCCTCTATTCAGCCTCGAGGCTGGCTGAGCCATCCCCAGGGCCCCCACTTTGTTCTCAGCTCTTCCTTGGTGTCCAGCAGCATCTGGGACTGAGAACCTGTTATCTCTGGCCTTCGTGAGGCCCAGATACCTCAGATTGCCCCTTGTCCACTTCCTGCAGGATACAAGTTTTTCTCCCACTCCCTTTATTCCTCCATACCTGCTGCCCTACAAGAAACTATATTCACTGGTCATAAGGCCTTAGTAGGAATGAGATCTTAACAGCTTCCTTCATTCCCACTGGAAGTGGGTTACAGCTCGTAATCCATGACAAGAGATTTTTTTTTTTAATTAGGAGTAAAAGTGCTAACCAATGAATGTTAAAAGGCTGCACTAGATGCACAAATAAGGTACTTTCTTAGGACTTTCAGGAACCACAATGTGCTACTGATGGAGCTCTAAGAGACCTGTGTAATTGCCATAGCTCAGGACACAAATTCAATGTGTGTGTGTACATTTTTATTGGCTTCCTCTAGTCTAGAGGCAACAAATGACAGTTTGGTCCTCAGTCTAGGCTGATAAAATAGGAAGAGATCCAAAAAATCATGTCTCCCTATGTGTTCAGCTTTTTAAATTTGATGGCCAATGCATTAGAGGAAACACATTAATAAGACACTGACCAGCAGAAGAGAAGAGGAAAGATATTGGAAGGCCACCATACAAAGTCATTTTTTCAAGATAAATAACCATATGGAAGAGCTCACTGTTTCATTTTAAAAAAAAATTTTTTTTAAATTATGCTTTATGTGTAAGGGTGTTTTGCTTGAGTATGTGTCTGTGTGTGTCTGATCCCCACAGAGGCAAGAAGAGGGCATCAGATCTCTGGAACTGAGTTACAGGTATGGTGTGAGCTTCCATGTGAGTCCCAGGTCCCAGGAATTGAACCCAGGGTCCTCTGGAAGAACCATGCAGAAATCTCTCCAGCCCCACACATTTAGTACACTTTAAGAATAACAGTGGAACAATAATGATCCAGGGTTATGGAAGAAGGGTCAAGGAAGCTTCAACCCCAGAAACCTCAAATATGAGGACAGAAGGAGTTGGCTTCTTCCCCCTCCCAACCTTATGACGTAAAGTTGGCTCCCCCCACTATCTGACGGTTATCAGGCTTCACTCCTTGCTTGACCTTATAAGGCTCTCTCCTCCCCTTACTCTACAACCACTGAGAATGCAGATGAAGCATCTTCTAAGACCCCTGCCCTGGTCAGTGATACAAAGCCACACAAACCTTGCCCCAGAGACCATGGCCACCTCCCTAATGAATGAACCAGTGCTCTGAGCTGTTCCCAGGTGTGCTTATTGCCCCACAGACCAAGATCCTGCTCTGTATGCCTGGTTACGCCTACCTCCCTTCAGTCCAGATCCATCTGGCTACCCAGAGGAAGAAGTGGACATGGATAGTAAATATCAACCAATATTTCAATAGCTAGTTTCCTATAATTATCTTTTTGTTCAAATGTCACCATTTAGACAGGAATGTGATGGATATTGTTAGTCTTAAAGTGTGCAGAGGTTCTGCCCCCCCCCCCTTTTTCTTGTCCAAAAAAGTGGCTACATCCTCAAGCCATGGCTTCTATGTCCAAATCAAAGCCAGGACTCTCCTCGATGGTCCTCAGGTGCTGTGGCTTTGTCAGTGATGCCATAGCCCTGTGCAGTGGTTCCTTCTGGAAGAGCTAATGTCTTGTTTACATTCAGTGGAATAGCAAAATTTTGTTCTGGAGGAAAGTCCTTCGAAAGAACAAAATATGAGGTTCTTCTATGAGCCACTGTTTGCCACAACTTGAGTCTATATATAGGCAATCTTTTATTGCAGACCCTGTGTCTAGCCATTCCTGCCCCACAGAGAACTCTGGGACAGGCAAACACACTTGTCCCTTGTCTCTTGAAGGTGTCATTTGCCTGTGAACACCTTCAGCTCTTCTGATGTGCACTCTTTCTAGCTCTGCAATTACATCATTATATAATCGGATTATATATCTTAGATTATAAGAACTGGCTTGCTTTTATGTTAGTTTGGAAGGCAGGACATAATACTGGATCTCACTATTTCCATTCTTTGGAGTTCTGTTTTTTTGATTTTTAGATGCTTACCCATAGTATGTAGTTTACTATTTTCCACACAATAAGGATTTGTCTATCAGTGCCCTCTAAATCTACAACAAAATACAGTTTTTATGCCATTGTATAATAGTATAAGATACATTATACTATTATATTATATAGACTATTGGAACTTCACTCCGGAAAAGTTTTTAACCAGTATCTATTGTAAACTCTTATTTTGTTCATCATGTAGGCATATGTTCTTCTAAGTTTCCCTTGATTTATGCATGTACCAAGTTTTAAAATATTAGATGAGCTCAATACTAAATACTTTGCCATTTCATTTTGTCCTCTTTACAAAAGAAACCATGCCTCGGCTCATACTTTTCAAAGAGGGAATCTTTAAGACAATTTCTCCTTGGTGATTGTTTACGGAACAAATATCTCTTCCCCAAATACTGTGAAATTACATGATCAGCAGGATGGCTTGCCATAACAGATAGAAGCAAAGAAACAGCAGAGAGTTTGCAAGTTTGGGGAGGTTGTGGTAGTAGAGAAACGGGATCTGTATTCTAGTTGTCTGTTAAGAACAGTGGAGACATTCTGTTGGCTTCAGTGGTGTATGGGAGAGTTTTAAAGTTTCAATTTGCATATCCTACCTAGAATTACCAGAAAAAAGGAACTATCTGCTTTTAGAAATATAGCCTGAAATTTTATTATGCTTGTATAAGTAAGAAAAAAATAAAGAAAAAGTGATGTTGAACCTATATATAATTATTAGAGAAGTTTTGTTTCAAATGCACAATAAATAAAACACACAGATCAGGCAGATTTATTCACTGGAATACTTGAGTTCTCTGAATAAAACAAAGGACTGAGGCACAGGATTAGTCCAACATCCTCTAAATTTCGAGGACAGAATGAGCCACAGTGACTGGATGCCTTCTGGATGCTGCTGCGAGTCTTAGTGAAACCTTGGATCACAGTGAAGAGCAGCCTGGGAAGAGGAAGACCTATCTAGGAAACCAGGAAGATTAAAACATATTTTTAGTCTGCTTTTTTAAAATTAAAATATTTGAACCTAGTTTGCCTCTACTGACTTCATCCAGGATACAGTCAAAGCATACTGTGTTCCAATCAATTATATATATATATATATATATATATATATATATATATATATATATATATATATATATATATATACTCAATTTGACTTCTTCTAACTACTTGCATGAGCATAAGTCTAGTCTAAAGCCAGAGCAGCCAACTCCACTCTTGGGTAACTCAGACCATCACTACCAGCTACTCCTCAGAGAGAAGTTAGTGACATTTGATTAGCTATTTTTCAACCGGGGAGAACATGAAGACACTATCAAATAAAAGGTGTCTTCCACTGTCACATGTATGTTGCAGGATTTTTGATCACACTGTGAACCTTGAGATTGTGTTATTTAATGAAAGAACCTGTTTCTAGTTGTGGTGTGGCTCAGCCCTTAGCATACTTCTTTAATACCCTCTGGCTGGAATACAGACACACTCTTAGTACTCATCTTTAATCCCAAACAATGAAGGTAAAGTTAGTTTGTAGATGGAAGGACCCGTGTTTGAAAGTGATGTCTAATTGAGTGGCAGACAAAGTGATGAATCAGAGAAATATTTGACAGAATAGGATCTGCCCAACTCTCAGGAGAAGAGAGAGGACAGGGAAGCTACTTGAGGGGCAGTGCAGAGAGAGAGAAGGGGACAGTTTTTACTGGGATAGCTTTTTTACAGAGACAGGTTGCAGAGAAAGAACAATCTAGACACAGGCAAAGATAGAATGAACCAGAGAATGAGAAGGAGACAGAAGATCAGAATAGATTGCTGAAGTTATTATGAGGCCAAGCAGAGCAGTTGAAGAGAAACAGAGAGAAGCTAGATTGGATCAGCCAACTTGGAGAAGAGTTTGAACCAGAACAGCTGAGTTGAACCAGCCAGCCAGAGTTCAGAAAGAGCTAGAAAGGCTAAGCTGCTTCAGTAGTAAGTCTCAGAGGCTGAAAACAATCTAGGCCTAGATAAGATTGTTAGGGAGACTGGAAGCTTCCAGGACTTGGCCTAGGTTAGCAGACAGAGGTAGTAAGCCTAGAAGATGACAAACTATATCAGGCAAATAAAAGTTATATCTACACATATCAGTAAAAATTTGACTACTTTCCTCTTTTTAATGCTTCAGGCCTCCCACAGCATTAAGGTAAGAAGAGGCAGCCATTCGTCATCTGGTTCTGGTGCAGTTTGGTGTACTTGATCACTTTAGTCATTCTCGCTGAGTGATCTGTATCTACTTTTCCTGTCCTGACAACTTCCTACCCCAAGAGAATGAGAATTTATTCACATACCCTAGAGATAACAACACAGACCAGGCTGGTACTGTTCTTGTAGGGACCCTCTTTGCCTCCCTTTTCCTAAAATCATAGTTCTATTGACCACCATATCTGGAGGTCAAGACAAATTCTTATCCCCCAGGAAGTTAAGCCAAACTCCAGTGCAGAAAAATCAAAGGTTGATCCAGAATTGAACATTAAACCCACCTATCTCTGAAGCTCTATTTTTTTTTACCTTAGAGTCTTAAAATTACAAACTAAACTCGTTCATCCTGAGGTCAATAAACTCTACAGCATCTATACTGTGTATCTCTCTTTATCTGACCCTCAGAATATTAATATCCACATTGCTTTGGACTGTGGACCATACTGTATCAAAATGAAGTCCTGATTTGACCAGTCACAGCATGTGGCAGACTCATAGCAATCTTTCAAAGAGATTTGTTTAATGTATTTTTAAAATCCATCTTCTAGGGCTGAAGAGATACCTCAGTGGTTAAGAGCACTGGCTGTTCTTCCAGAAGTCCTGACTTCAATTTCCAGTACCCACATGGTGGCTCACAATCATTTATAGTGGAATTTGATACTCTCTTTTGACATGCAGGTGTACATGCAGAGAGAGAGAGAGAGAGAGAGAGAGAGAGAGAGAGAGAGAGAGAGAGAGAGAGCACTCATACATAAAATAAATAAATGAATCTTTAAAAAAAATCCATCTTGTAGGGTTATTTTGCAAGTCTCCATAAGTACTTCACAGCAATAAATCATTATCCCTCACAGTCCCTATGGCTTGTTCCAAAAATACACCATGAGTTTAAAAGTCCAGATGTGGCATATAGAGAGAAAAGGTTCCTTACCTTCACAATTACCGTGACTGTTGCTATACCAGGTGGCATAGTCCCATAAATGTCAAAGGCCTCCACCAAGAATGTGATGCTTGCCTCCTGGTCCGGAAAGGCCTCATAATCCAAACTCCTCAGAAGAGACAATTCTCCAGTGAATGGATGCAGTGCAAAAAGGTGTTTCACTTCTGGGCTTCTGATCCGATATGACACATTGGCTCCAAGGTCAACATCCTTGGCCTATGACAAGTCATAGAGGAGGATGGTTACATCAGAGGGTTTCCCACACGTGGACTGAGGGGCTGATGGAACTGCATGAGTGCCTTAGACAGCATGGATTTCATGATAGGAAAGAGACACATGACTTGTCATTTATTGGTAAATGGGAAATGAAAAGAAGGAGAAAGGACAGACATAAGATAATGATCATGAAATATTTTTGAATAGAAATATTGAAGGAGTGATCTACATACACATGCTCTAAAACCCCATAAGGAAAATAAGGAAATATGGACATGGTTGCTTTTCAGAAGGAAGCCTTGGAAGGGTGAGGTAACATATTTATGAAGGCTTCTCCCCTGCACTTCCCTGCCTTTTGACCAGTGTCTGTTAAGCACTTTTTGTGCTGAAGGTGCAGTGAAGAGAATAAAATGAACTCTGGTGGGCTGGTGAGATGGCTCAACAGGTAAGAGCACCCGACTGCTCTTTTAAAGGTCCTGAGTTCAAATCCCAGCAACCACATGGTGGCTCACAACCATCTGTAATGAGATCTGACTCCCTCTTCTTGTGTGTCTGAAGACAGCTACAGTGTACTTACATATAATAAATAAATAAATCTAAAAAAAAAGTACTCTGGTGTAAAAACCATAGCCTGGAAGAGAAATAAAACATAAATACCCAAATAAAAGGGGAAGGATGATGTAGTGTCCAAAGGTGATTGATTGGAGCCCAAATGAAAAGATGGTTTTGATTCTGGTTTTGTTTTGTGGAGGTAGAGTGGCCATTCCATTCCGTGGCACAGACTGGGAAAAGCTCTTTGATGGAAGGAGCAGAAGTGTAAGAATAGAAGTGCAGAACCTTGGGTCTGTTGAATGAGCACTTATTTGGGTACATACTGCCTAGCTATTAGTCTTGCTCTCCTCGTATCATTCATGACATCACAGTAGAGTGGACCAGTCAAAGCACAGATTTTGTGTCATTTTCCTGTTGAAAACTCTCCTGTTTCCACTTTGTCTTTGACTGACACTGTTAGCTGCCTTTCTGTTATTATAAAAAAAATTCCTCTGCTAAGTAACTCATAAAGTGGGGTTCAGTCCCTGGTTACTAAGCCCTGTGTGGGTATGTGGAATGACAGCACATCATGGTGGTAAATGATGACCACAAGAAGATTGATGTCATGAAACCCAGGAAACAGAGAGAAACATGAAGGGGCCGGGGACTCAATATCTTTCTTCAAGGACATGTTCTCTGTGTCCCAACATGTAATAATTCCACAGGCTGAGGACCAAGCCTTGAGCTTATAGGCCTTGGGGGACATTCAAGATTCAAATGACAGCGATCTAATCCTCCAAAGGCTGTGACAGAACACAATGCCTTCTGGCTCTTTAGAACCTTGAACATCAATCAGCACCCCCTCCCCGCCCCTTGACATTTTGATCGTTTTATTTTTACATGGCCTTGAATAATCCTTTCTGTTTCTCTCTTTGTCTGGTAGCTGACTTGCTTCTCAGTTCACAGTTGCAAAGGAGGTTTTTCTAGCAGGAAAAAAAATAAATAAACCACTCAAGGTTGTATAGAAAGTATACCTTAGAAACTTAGCACCTAGCAGTGTTGGGTATTGTATAAAGCTGTCTGAAAATTCTCTAGAGGCTGTGAATCCATCTTGATATGTTTTGCATCACCAAAAGATGTATATGCAAACATACACATATATGTATGTAACATATATATAACAACAATTAGTGAAAAAGGAGGGCATAAATTTGAAAGAGAATGAGAAGTATTGAAGATATTTAGAAGGAGGAAAGGAAAGGAGAAAAATGATATGATTATAATATCAAAATAATTACTAAAAATATAGCAGATGACACAATATATAGTTGGGTGAAGAGGAATTTTCATCCAGCAACATAGCTGCTCAGGCAAGGAATTGCATGCAAAGATGTGATCCAGCTGAAAGCAGACATGACCTATATTATATTATGATCTGGCTAGAATAGTGTCCGTGGAACACTACCTTTATCCCATAGCAGAGAAGGTAAGGTTGACAGAACAAGTCAGAGATAGGATACACCCAACTCCCTGTGCATGGTGTTTGTGTGCGTGTGTGTATGTGCATGTGAGAATGTGTGTGTGTGTGTGTGCATGTGTGTGTATGTGTGTGTGTGTTACCAGAACAGTTTTACAGAGACAGGTTGCTGAGAGAACAAGCTAGACACAGGTGCAGACAGAGAATGAGGAGGTTCCATAAGATAATAACTTATTGCCAAAGTTAGTATGAGGTCAAGTAGAGCAGTTTAGGCTGTAGCCAAGAGAAGCTAGATTGAATCAGTCGGCTTGGAAGATTAGATTGTATAGAGGCTGGAAGCTGCCAGGCCTAGGCTAGGGATTGCTAGAATAGACAAAGAAAAGTTTTAGGTTCAGCCCGAGTCATGTATTTGCACAGGTTGGGTATGACTCTCATCTCTTCCCATCATCTGAGGGGATAAAAGTTACATTTGCAGTTGCACACCTATTATGCATGAGTGTTGAAGAGGTGGCTGGATGAGCATATAGACAGATGACTCTGTAGGTTAGCACAGATCATGACTTGATTTATTAATGTCTGTAACCTAGGTGAGTATTTGTTGAGGTATATCAAGAAAATCTTGATAGAAAATTTCAAGTTCTGCTCTGCAGGTGAAATATAAGCATAGTGAGGTTTACTTCTTTGCTATAATATTCACAGACACTCTGTGTCAGAATTAAATGGGCTATTTCCAAAAATGAGATGTGTAGGTTAACCTGAGCTTTTGTCTAAAAAAGTCAGAAGCTGCTCATAATACTACAGCTGAGTAAAAAGGTTTTAGTATGGAAATTCAGTTAAGAAGAGCTAGAAATTTGGAAAATGTGAGAATGAAAAAAAGTTAACTACAGAATAAAAAATTTTGTATATGTTTGTATAAATTACGTGGGGAAAAGTATAATAATTCATGTGTATATATGTATATGTGAATATATACATGTCTTGTATGTATATACTTGAACACACATACACATATATAGTGTATATGTAAATGTATATATGCATATTAATATCTATTTGATATTTGTAGGAGCCTTCTGATAGATGTTGAAGATACTTCCAAAAATTAATATAGTTTTTGAGAAAATCAGCCTTTCCTTTCTGTTGTCAATATGATAAAACCATATAACATTATTTAATTATGCAAATGTCTGACGTTGCTTAGGATTGCATTGCAGACTTTGTCCTTTTGATTTTATGGCTTCTCCCAGAGGAAGGTTTTCACACAAAACACAACAAGATTTATCTACAGCTTATCTGAATTGGAGCTATTCTCAAACACATCACATGTTTATAGTTAAACTTCAATGCCTTCTCCTCACAGCTAATCTTATAATACAGATGTCATGGAGTTAATGCCTGTCTACACACCTCTATTTGAAGAAAGGAGGTCCCGGCTGGCAGATTCTCTTCAACGACAACTGTGTACGTTGAATTGGTAAAAACAGGACTGTTATCATCAATGTCCAACACCTTGATGTACAGTGTCAGAGTTGAATGTCGAGGGTGGACTGCTCCATCTGTTGCCACGACAACCAGTTCATAGTGGTCCCTGGCTTCCCTGTTCAGCTTCACGGCTGTGTAAATGCTCCCGTTGGATGTGATGCGGAAGAGGTTGTTGAAGTTCCCCAGGCTGTAGTGAACTTGGCCGTTTATCCCAGCATCTGGGTCTGTTGCCTAAATGGAAGAAACAAAAAGGTTCGCACAACAGCTTCTGGCACGTAGTTGACAAACTGTGCCATGTTTTCTAACCAAATATTCTTTTTTTCCTCTAAATGCAAAATTAGAAGATAATAAAGGTACAATTTGCAGTCAAAAATCATGAAAAGAAATAAGCTCTGATTTAATTATATACTTAGTGAAAACGAAATAAGCTGATACCATTAGACCCAGCAATATATTATGTCAGAGAAAATGAGTGTTATAAAAATGGAAAGTTGCATGTAATTTTATTGCTACGGTGGATTTTAAATGTCAAAAGTAGCACTTGGCTTTAATTAATTAAAGATAATTCACTAACAGTTTAAGATTTGATAGTTGTTTTGCTTAAGGAATTCATATAGTCATTTTCACATTTACATAAGATTGGGCACATATATTTACCTCATTTAATCTTTATGATGATTTCTAATGAGTAAATATCTTTGGCCCCATTATGCAAATGAGACCATATGGCTTAAGGAAATTAATTGTCTCACATAAAGTTATACAAGAATTAAATACCTCAGGGGTCCTAGAATTTAGAACAATGACTTATATGTAAAACTATTTAATAAATGCTAATGAAAGTAATGAATGTTGAGCGGATACATGGACCTGAGGTTTGAAATTAAACATATTCCCAAACTGAATTGTAATAAAAGTACAGAAACTGTCAAATTACAAGTCAGGGCTACTGTTTAATGTTAGAATATGAATCTCAAATAATAGCTGAGGATCATTGGAGCTACTTGAATCTATATTTGCTAACAGTTTTAGGCATAAAGTCATTTTGCATCAGAAATGGAAAAATTACTTCTAATAGAACGTTTATGGAAGTACTTTTGTTTGGAAGTCAGTAAATTTATCACAATGGATAACTTCACACCACCAGATACTATACATTTTGTATCAAATGATTCTATGATTGTTTTTTCATAAATTCTTGACTCTACCTAAGAAGCTGTGAAGTAGTATATGCTTAGGTCCCAAACTATATATACTAAGTATGCAAGACAGAGGAGACGGTTCATTTTGATTTCTAAACTTAGAGATGACTGAATCTCTGCAAGGGCTAGAACGCAAGGCAGTGCATTTTAACATCATTTACATACATCTCTCATTTTGAAAAAAAATGAAGTTGAGATGCAGACATAGGGCTGGTGATGAGATGGAACAGATGATGGCCTGAGCTCAAAACTCTAGAGCACGTATGGTGCAAAAACCCCCTCTGACCTCTACACATGTGCTGTGGGACATGTGTGTACACTTATGCACACACTCACACACACACACATATACACACTCTCACACACAATACACACACTCATATATTCTCATACAAAACACACTCAAACATATTCATACACACTCACACACAAATGCACACAAACACACATACATATACCCTCACACATACAATCACACACACAACTCACACACACTTACATATATAGTCACACACATATACACACATACATACACTCACAATACACTCATACATAAACACACACTCACACAACCACAACCACAGAAGTCACATACACCCTTACACACATCCACATTCACACACTCACACACATATGCACAGACACACACACACACACCCTCACATACACACATGCACACATGTACACTCACAAACTCATACACATACACATTTATAATACACTCACACGCACACACACACATATACACAACACGATCACACACATCACACACACAGATGCACACTCACACAAATATACACTCACACATACTTACAAACACACACTCACACACACTTACACAACACACAATATAAACATATAATAAATAAACAGACAAAAATAAATGAAAAGAAAAAGATGTGAATATCATGTTTATAGCTACAGTCTTCCATTTCATATGACTGACACTCAGCAAGAATTGTCCTTTAGACAAAATCACAGATGCCCTGGAGAGGTTAATCCTGACAGTAAAATAGAAAAAAAAATACATTACTACCTGGAGGAGGAAAACGAATATAGTCAGAGAACTGAAGAGCTATGTGGAAATATTTTCCCTGAAGCTCTCATTTGCCTAGATGGGTCCAGAAACTGTTGGTGGATCGGTGGCACTTGCTCCCCTACAATGAACAACATGCTACCGGGGAAAAGACTGATCAAGTAAAGGAAAAAGCAATTTAATAATTTAGGTAGGTTGAGATCCATACACCATTGCTCTTAGGAATTTTACCCTCACCTTTCATCTCTGGGACACTTAGTAAAAAGCATTCTACATATGCATCATAATTTCAGTGACTCCTACCCAAAGGTATTTGTTCATTTCCTATAGTTCAAAGTTCACTATGACAAAGAAGTTTGATTTAACTAGTAAACCTTGCTTACTCCTCCTCTCTCTCTTTCCCTCCCTGACACCCTCTGTGTGTGAGTCTGAGTGTGTGTGAGTGTATTAGTGTGTGTTCAGTGTGTTAGTGTGTCTCATGTGTGAGTGTGTATGTATGAGTGTGTTAGTGTATGTGAGTGTGTGTTAGTATGTGTATGTATGTATGTATGTATGTATGTATGTATGTATGTATGTGTGTTTAGTTGAGCACATCTTATTTGTATGTCCACTGACTTAACTAATGCCTCATTTCTAGCATCCAGGATAAATGCACTCTAGCTTACCATGGGTTACTGTCTTACAAACTTATTTAAATAGAAAATATTGTGGGTAAAACTTTTAATACATTGATGTGCTGAGCCCCACAGTTGAGACAGCCATTACACTGTGCAGCTCTGGTCATTTCCACTTTCACGGGGTGCCATGTGGGGACTGAAGCTTCCTGTGGCTGCCCAGCATCAGTAGACACTATCGTAATGAATACCACCATGATAACAATGAAACTTCAAAAATCTCAAGTTCATCTTGGACATGATACCTGTTGCTTCTGGACCATCGTAAACCCAAAAGCTTGGAAGTCAATCTATAAAACACAGGAACTACATGTACTAGTATTTATTTCATTGTCAAAATAACAAATAACCATACAGTCATCAGCTCCCATGAAATAAAGGTTCATTACATAAATCTCTGCAGACGAGAAGTTCAGTGTAGGGTCCCTGACTGAAAAGCTAGGTATGAGCTATCTCTGATTCTTCTGAGAGGCTCTGAGGAAATATTGAAACTATTGATAGAGCTGGGCTTGTAATCAGAGAGCCTGAGATTCCTACCCGTGTAAAAGTCAGAATTTGAAGACTAGTGCCAACTGTCTCCACCACCATTTTCTGTACCTGTAATGTCAATAGTGTTGATTCTGTTCTTGCAAGGTTTGAATGACTTCTCCCCTGCACCTCTTTGATTCATGCTCCAGCCATCCTGTTCTTCTTTAAAACTTGTGCAAATATTTTAGGCTTACTTTGACAAACGGCTATACCATCCTTACAAGAACCTTTGCTTCAATCATACATTTTGCAAATATATAACAATGCCTCTATTTTTTTTTTTTGGAAATTATTTACTTTTAGTCCACCTGTTAAGTATCTGTTTGAGAAGCTTCCTGTTAACAAAGTTTCT
The DNA here is from genome assembly GCF_000001635.26 of Mus musculus. Lineage (NCBI taxonomy): Eukaryota > Metazoa > Chordata > Mammalia > Rodentia > Muridae > Mus > Mus musculus. The sequence continues at coordinate 74,446,594 of NC_000076.6, read as the reverse complement.
GTTAGCTGGAGCATCCTCTTTAACGCTGTCTTAGTCAGGGTTCCCATTGTTGTGAACAGACACCATGTCCAAGGCAACTCTTGCAGAGGCAAACATTTAATCGGGGCTAGCTTACAGGTTCAGAGGTTCAGTCCATTATCATCATAGAAGGAAACATGGGAGCATGAAGGCAGACAAGGTGCTGGCGAAGCTGAGAGTTCTACATCTTCTTCTAAAGGATGCCAGGAGCACACTGGCATCCAGGCAGCTACAAGGAGGGTCTCAAAGCCCACCCCCAGAGTGATGCACTCCCCCCAACAAGGCCACACCTCCTAATAGTACCCCTCCCTGGGTCAAGCAGATTTAAGCCACTGCAAACACATTCCATAACTTTTTAAAAATTAATTTAAATTTGCTTAAGTATAATGAACTTTTTAAGTACACAGAGATACCTTTGTCTCATCCCCTCATCCTGAGGTGACTCTTTGCATGGGTAGCCACTGTGAAAGAATATGTGCATATTCGACTGTATATTCTGCAGCAATTATCTCTGAAGTTCAAGCTGCTCAAATATGCAGCTAACAGGGACAAAAGACAGAATATGCACGAAAGCTACTTCCTTTCTTCCTTCTGTGTCTCCCAATCACTGAGCAAGATGAATGAGGTTGTGACTCAGGCACTGGGGGCAGACTCAGTCACTTACTGTTACATAGGAGGAAATCGGTGTGAGACCAGAGAGCTATCCGTCGAGTTTGTGTTATGAATAGTACTGTCGAGAACTTTGCCTGGATGCTTAATGTCTACCAGAGCAGCTCACTGTGCGCAATGCTATAATGGAGTCATTCATCTTCTTATAGATCAATTAAAAGTTAATTAAAATTGTTAATAAGAAAAATCACACTTCACCACTTGTACTACATCAAAGCAAGAAACAGGAATGCCTGCAACTTTATAATCATCTGTCCATGGTATATTCTCTTTAAAAAAAAATATATGTCTTACTGTGGCCTAATTTAAGGTAAGTTTTTTAGGGGCATGCATATGGTGGGGAGATTGGTTGAAAGTCTCTGGCCAAATAAACAATTTGAAGATTGAAACAAGGGTTTCATTGGAGAGAAGTTTAGATAAGCGCTAGAAAGACGAACATCACAGTTAAGTCACTGAAATCCAAGTTAGACATATGTTAACCTTATCCAAACAGTTATTCCAGAGAGAGGCCAGAGGCCATGCAAAATTACTTGATAACAAATGTTCTTTATGAACAATTGTGCACCAGTGTTCTTTTCCATGCTGCTTGCCAACAAAGCTAGGAATTATAGTTCTTGAGCATTCAATTCATACTCTCCTTTACGTTGTTGTTATTTTTACTCATTGTCTTTTTACTTAAGAGATCTACATCTTTCTCTTAAGTAAATGAAGCTCATTGTGTCCACCAAACTTGTAGAAACCTTAAATCTTTCTGCTTTTTTGTGAGATAGTCTCTTCCTCTGTAGCCCAGGCTGACCAAGAATTCAGCTTGAATATGAGCCATCGGGTTCGGCCTCCTGAGTCCTTGGAACATGGCTATGAACTAACATCACAGAATTTCTGTGAGTGGAACATACTGAGATAAAACCCTGAAAGAAGGCTAGATGTGTTTGGCCTACTGCTGAGACACCGGAGTGGTAGGTCCCCTAGGTAATCTGCTAGCAATTGATGGCAAGTTAAAATGTATCCATCATTACATTCAAATTATTTAGAGAGAATTATTTGTGTCGCACAACAAAATTTTTCTACAAGTATCCAGGTGATGACACACAGGAGGATATCACAGCTACTTGGAAGGCATGAACTACCATGTGGCACCTCATTATGGCAGTGTGAGGGTGACAGCGAACTTTGCTCCCTCTTTGCTTGTCCTCTGCAGCAATTTCAGAGGCTGTGCCCTCCTTTCTCACTCAGAGAAGGAGCTGTGGGAGCTGCAGAAGAGGAGGGCATTTGGGCACCAGCCAGAGAATCTTTAATGACATTATTAGTAGAGATGCCTTCTATTATCTAGCAACCTCAAACTTTATAAAATAGTAGCTGGCTTATGCTGATCTTGCTCAAGAGCTGTGATGATTCATTTAAGAAGAAAAGAAGCAATTTAATGACTCAGAGGGAGGATAAACTTTTCCTCTCTTGGTACAAATACCTAATCATTATTACTGAATAGAGGCAGGCAAACTTACTAGGTAACAATATGCATCCCAAGAGTTCAAAATATCTTAAACCACAGCCAGAGTGAACAGTTTCCACAATACTGTGTCACTGAGATCTCAGAATGTAGGTCTCTGAAAGGTTTGGTTTTCTAGCTTATAATCACTGTGATGGTTTGTATATGCTTGGCTCAGGGAGTGACACTATTAGAAGGTATGGCACTGTTGGAGTAGGTGTGTCATTGTGGGCATGGGCTTTAAGAACATCATCCTATCTGCCTGGAAGTCAGTCTTCCACTAGCAGCCTTCAGATGAAGCCTTGTTGGGAGAGGTGCATCACTCTGGGAGTGGGCTTTGAGACCCTCCTTGTAGCTGCCTGGACGCCAGTCTGTTCTTGGCTTCCTTTCGAGGAAGATGTAGACCTCTCAGCTCTGTTGTACCATGCCTGCCTAGATGCTGTTATGTTCCTGCCTTGATGATAATGGACTGGACCTCTGAACCTGTAAGCCAGCACCAATTAAATGTCCTTTATAGGACTTTGCCTTGGTCATGGTGTCTGTTCACAGCAATAAAACCCTAACTAAGACAGTCAGTTTTTCCATAATGGCTGAATGGCCTTGACAGTCTTTTTGTTGTTGTTTTGTTTTGTTTTGTTTTGTTTTTCTGTTCATTCCTCATCTATGAACTGATGTTAGTCTTTGGTATCTATTTTACTAACTCCTGTGGGCTCTGTATTAGGTTAGCAACATGTCGTTTCACATCAAAATATTGTCCATGATTACTGTCAGTGAATTTTCTGATCCCTATTGGAAATTAATTTAAATACATAGGTTGTGTCCCAATTTGAGAACTTTTTAGTAGAATATGTGTATTGGCTGGTTTTGTGTGTCAACTTGACACAAGCTGGAGTTATCACAGAGAAAGGAGCTTCAGTTGGGGAAATGCCTCCATGAATTCCAGCTGTGAGGCATTTTCTCAGTTAGTGATCAAGGGGGGAGGGCCCCTTGTGGGTGGTACAATCCCTTGGCTGGTAGTCTTGGGTTCTATAAGAGAGCAGGCTGAGTAAGTCAGGAGAAGCAAGCCAGTAAAGAACATCCCTCCATGGCCTCTGCATCAGCTCCTGCTTCCTGACTTGCTTGAGTTCAAGTCCTGACTTCCTTTGGTGATGAACAGCAATTTGGAAATATAAACTGAATAAACCCTTTCCTCCCCATCTTGCTTTGTGGTCATATTTGTGCAGGAATAGAAACCCTGACTAAGACAATATGTCAGGCTAGTTTTATCCTTGCATGTCTGTATTTTATTTTCCTTAGACTCTATTAACTCTGATATTTTGATGATTATCTGGGAATTTCAGTGTTGACCTGCCAAAGAACTCATATATAAAATGCACCTGTTTGTTCACGTAACATTATTACTGTAGCAAGTTATAATTAGAAGGAAATTATCTGATTCAAATAATATCTTAGACATTATATGGAAGAGCAATGAAGATCAAAGCTTTCTTGTGTACTTGTAAGTGTATTGTAGCAATTATAAAGGTGTGAGCTATCACGGAGCACCTAATTGTGTGTATGCATGTGTGTAAATATGCACATCCATGTGCATGGGAGATGTTCCATGTGTGTAAGTGTGTTCAAGTATGTGTTTATGTGCATATTTGTATGTAGGTTTATACATATGTGTGTATTACTGTGGGAGAGTACATATATGTTTGAGCATGTGCATGGAATTATATACATGGGTATGTATGTGTGTTCATGAGTGGGTATATATGTACATGTGCACATGTGTGTGAGCATGGGTATGCATGTGTGTGTAGATATAGGTATGTATATGGGTTCATGTGTATGTGTGCATGCATATTTGATGTCTATCTGTACAGAACATGTACATTCTTTTATGTATGAGTGTACATTTGTTTGAATGAGAAACATTTCCCTAAGGTCACATATTTGAACACTGGATTCCCAGTGGTAGTGATGTCTGTGAAGTTAGTGGTAGTGATGTCTGCAAAGTTATGGAATTTTTAGGTGAGGTTTAACTGGAGGAAGTAGAGCACAAGGGGGCAGGATTAGAGTGTGCATTGCCTTATCCCATTGTAGTTCATGTTCTTTGTGTAGTTAAAGCTATACTGTGTCAGCTTCCTGCTCTGGTTGTCTAGACCCATGCTTCCCCCACCATTACAGACTCTCCACCTGCTGCTGTGAGTGAAATAAACTCCTTTATCTATGAATCACTTTTAGTGATACAGGCTATGTATTTTATATGTGTGCAGGAACATATGTATATTTGTATATATGTGCATGTACATGTATGTGTGGATACATGTGTGTATGTGGGTGTGTGTTCATGCAGAGGACAACTTTGCATGTTTCCTAAGTCACTGCCCATATTATTTTTGAGACAGATGATCTCAATGACCTGGAGCTTGCCAAGTAAGCTAGGTATGCTGGCTTGATGGGTAAAATCCAAGGATCCTCTTGTTTCTCCCTCTGCAGTGCTGGAAAGACAAGCTGCTCTAACTACCAGGCTTTCCCATGTGAGTTCTGGGGATTGAACTCAGGTCTTCTACTGACTGAAACACCTCCTCTTCTCTTCATAAAAGTGACCATTTCTTTTATGTATTATTGTTGTTGTTATTGTATATGTGTATCTCTACTTTGAGGTGGATACAGATAAAGATGACTTAATTAAAAAAAACTGTCTTTTTAGGCAAATGTTTTACCCCTGTGTCATCTCTCTGGCCTTATACAGAGCTTTTCTGCCACAGAAATTTAGATATTAGATTAGATACATGAAAGAGAAATTTTCAATGAAGAGCTGTATATGAAGATGTCATAGATATGGTCACACAGAAATGTCTACTCAGTCTGTCCTGGGAGAAGTCATCTCAAGATGCTCATTTTCATTTTAAAGTAATTTCGCCATGGCCTGAGAAACAGATGTGTGTGTCTGTGTGCAAGTGTTTATGACCTGGTCTTAAATTCACTGCCGTGATAGATTAAAGGGTGCAAGAATTATCTCACACAGAGCATGCCTTTACTCATAACTACTGCAGGCTGTCCCCACACATTTGGAAAGATAAATTCTGCCCACAGGAATCAGTAAATAGTATTTCTACACATAAAAGTTTTGGCAGCTGCCCATATTTTTCTCCAAAGCTACGTCTCTTTTTAGTGTTCTTAAATTCTTTCTATTCTATCATTGGGAAACCACAATTAAGCTGTTGTAAAGAGTTTAGATATTTTCCTGGCTTCTATTCCTTGGCTCCACCAATTTCAAATAGCTTTCTTCCCACTAAGGACCCCTGTCACCTCATATTTATTTGGCTTCCTAACATGTTATAATTGCCTACTTACCTGCCTGTCTCCTACACTATACTTCAAACAGCCAAGGAAAGAAGTATGCCTTTTTATCCTTGACTTCCTATTCACACCCTTTATGTATGCCCAATAAATATTTGTTGAATAAATGTTTAATTAAGGATTTCCTACCAAGCAATGGGTGGCTTTCTTGAACTTTTGCTGACCCTCCCAACATCCAAAACATTTACTCCTAGTTACACAATAAGTTGTGTTTTATCACAGCATTCAAGGATCCACAGGATCTCCTCCTCTGTCTTTACCCATGCATATCCACAACTAGCCCTTTGACACAATCTCCATCTTATTTATGCTTTGAATGTGTGATTCAGCTTCCAGGTGTCTCTGCAATCTCACTGGGTGATTCCCCCTCCCTCCAGTGCTACACCACAGTCTCCCTACACTCTATTCCATGCCTGTGTTACTTTAGACAGGAGAGTTCTAGAACAGCCCTATTGAGAAGCAACAGTCTCCTGACTGAGGGAAAGAAAGGGGATAATCCGGCCCTGCCTCTCCCTGTTTCTGCTTAGAAGAGAACACCTCCACCATCACTTCATTGGTCAGGACATATCACATAACTGAGGCTGATACCAGAAGGTGGAGAAGCTAACCTCAGAGAGCGAGAACTGATGTGGGAAATAAGCATGCTATCTACTTGCCTCGCTTGTCCTAAAGTGCATTTGGATCCCTCAAGTCTTCCCTGAGAGGCTGCTTTGTCTCAGACAGTTCTCAATTTTTTCACTGAGCTTTTAGATCCTTCCAGCACCTAGGAAAAGTCTTTTTAAAATTGCTTTTCCAAAGCATTGTGTGACTATGCCTTAGACGTGCAAACTACGGCTCACTGTCTAGCACACTATGGTTCCAGCGAGAGGTAGTATTAGAGAAGTGAACCTGTGGGCTGTTTGGAGAGAAGAGAAGAGAAACAAGAAGTTGAAGCAGGGACAAGAACATGAAGAAAATTAACACAGACAGGCAAGTGAGAGGAAAAAAAATCACTGAGGATTTGGTAGATGAAGATGTCAAATTAAGCAAGTCATTTTGAGATGCCCCCACACAGCCTATAGAACTTGTAATGAAAGGATTCAGATTAATGCAGGTAATTAAAAAGAGAGCATCGTGTAGGAGCCATGCTTAAATATTTGCATCCTCATTTATAACATGATGGCAGACAGTCCGAGATTAATGCTTTGGAGCTTCACAAAAGGTTGTCCAGTTCATATTTACATTACCTGTATGATGGTGTTCCCAGACTCCCTAACAGGCTTTCTGCAATTCTACAATAAGGCCATTTCCTTTTTGCTCTCAGACTTTCCAACTGAAATTGGGAGCTAAAAGGAAGCCCCAAAAAGGCTTAACCCCCAAATTTATGTTCTTCTTTTACAGGGTGTCACATCCTGTCATTGTTTCCTTTCCTTTGCTGTGATAAAAAATACCCTGACAGAGACAACTTAAGGGAGAAAGGATTATTTTAGCCGGCAGTTCCAAGTTGAGGTCCCTCCTAGGTGAGTAGTCTCTGTAGAAGGTGCTTAATGGAGCAGCGGTCGCCATCTTGGTCCGGGACCCGCCGAACTTAGGAAATTAGTCTGAACAGGTGAGAGGGTGCGCCAGAGAACCTGACAGCCTCTGGAACAGGCAGAAGCACAGAGGGGCTGAGGCAGCACCCTGTGTGGGCCGGGGACAGCCGGCCACCTTCCGGACCGGAGGACAGGTGCCCACCCGGCTGGGGAGGCGGCCTAAGCCACAGCAGCAGTGGTCGCCATCTTGGTCCCGGGACTCCAAGGAACTTAGGAATTTAGTCTGCTTAGGTGAGAGTCTGTACCACCTGGGAACTGCCAAAGCAACACAGTGTCTGAGAAAGGTCCTGTTTTGGGCCTTCTTCTTCGGCCAGGAGGAGGTCCAAATACAAGATATCTGTGCACCTTCCCTGTAAGAGAGCTTGCCAGCAGAGAGTGCTCTGAGCACTGAAACTCAGAGGAGAGAATCTGTCTCCCAGGTCTGCTGATAGACGGTAACAGAATCACCAGAAGAACAATCTCTAAACAGAGTCAACTATAACTACTAACTCCAGAGATTACCAGATGGCGAAAGGTAAACGGAGGAATCTTACTAACAGGAACCAAGACCACTCACCATCACCAGAACCCAGCACACCCACTTCGCCCAGTCCAGGGAACCCCAACACACCTGAGAACCTAGACCTAGATTTAAAAGCATATCTCATGATGATGGTAGAGGACATCAAGAAGGACTTTAATAAATCACTTAAAGAAATACAGGAGAACACTGCTAAAGAGTTACAAGTCCTTAAAGAAAAACAGGAAAACACAATCAAACAGGTAGAAGTCCTTACAGAAAAAGAGGAAAAAACATACAAACAGGTGATGGAAATGAACAAAACCATACTAGACCTAAAAAGGGAAGTAGACACAATAAAGAAAACTCAAAGCGAGGCAACACTAGAGATAGAAACCCTAGGAAAGAAATCTGGAACCATAGATTTGAGCATCAGCAACAGAATACAAGAGATGGAAGAGAGAATCTCAGGTGCAGAAGATTCCATAGAGAACATCGGCACAACAATCAAAGAAAATGGAAAATGCAAAAAGATCCTAACTCAAAATATCCAGGAAATCCAGGACACAATAAGAAGACCAAACGTACGGATAATAGGAGTGGATGAGAATGAAGATTTTCAACTCAAAGGTCCAGCAAACATCTTCAACAAAATTATTGAAGAAAACTTCCCAAATCTAAAGAATGAGATGCATATGAACATACAAGAAGCCTACAGAACTCCAAATAGACTGGACCAGAAAAGAAATTCCTCCCGACACATGATAATCAGAACATCAAATGCACTAAATAAAGATAGAATACTAAAAGCAGTAAGGGAAAAAGGTCAAGTAACATATAAAGGCAAGCCTATCAGAATTACACCAGATTTTTCACCAGAGACTATGAAAGCCAGAAGAGCCTGGACAGATGTTATACAGACACTAAGAGAACACAAACTGCAGCCCAGGCTACTATACCCAGCCAAACTCTCAATTATCATAGAGGGAGAAACCAAGGTATTCCACGACAAAACCAAATTCACGCATTATCTCTCCACGAATCCAGCCCTTCAAAGGATAATAACAGAAAAAAACCAATACAAGAACGGGAACAACGCCCTAGAAAAAACAAGAAGGTAATCCCTCAACAAACCTAAAAGAAGACAGCCACAAGAACAGAATGCCACCTTTAACAACTAAAATAACAGGAAGCAACAATTACTTTTCCTTAATATCTCTTAACATCAATGGTCTCAACTCGCCAATAAAAAGACATAGACTAACAAACTGGCTACACAAACAAGACCCAACATTTTGCTGCTTACAGGAAACTCATCTCAGAGAAAAAGATAGACACTACCTCAGAATGAAAGGCTGGAAAACAATTTTCCAAGCAAATGGTATGAAGAAACAAGCAGGAGTAGCCATCCTAATATCTGATAAGATTGACTTCCAACCCAAAGTCATCAAAAAAGACAAGGAGGGACACTTCATTCTCATCAAAGGTAAAATCCTCCAAGAGGAACTCTCAATTCTGAATATCTATGCTCCAAATACAAGAGCAGCCACATTCACTAAAGAAACTTTAGTAAAGCTCAAAGCACACATTGCGCCTCACACAATAATAGTGGGAGACTTCAACACACCACTTTCACCAATGGACAGATCATGGAAACAGAAACTAAACAGGGACACACTGAAACTAATAGAAGTGATGAAACAAATGGATCTGACAGATATCTACAGAACATTTTATCCTAAAACAAAAGGATATACCTTCTTCTCAGCACCTCATGGTACCTTCTCCAAAATTGACCACATAATAGGTCACAAATCAGGCCTCAACAGATTCAAAAATATTGAAATTGTCCCATGTATCCTATCAGATCACCATGCACTAAGGCTGATCTTCAATAACAAAATAAATAACAGAAAGCCAACATTCACATGGAAACTGAACAACACTCTTCTCAATGATACCTTGGTCAAGGAAGGAATAAAGAAAGAAATTAAAGACTTTTTAGAGTTTAATGAAAATGAAGCCACAACGTACCCAAACCTTTGGGACACAATGAAAGCATTTCTAAGAGGGAAACTCATAGCTATGAGTGCCTTCAAGAAAAAACGGGAGAGAGCACATACTAGCAGCTTGACAACACATCTAAAAGCTCTAGAAAAAAAGGAAGCAAATTCACCCAAGAGGAGTAGACGGCAGGAAATAATCAAACTCAGGGGTGAAATCAACCAAGTGGAAACAAGAAGAACTATTCAAAGAATTAACCAAACGAGGAGTTGGTTCTTTGAGAAAATCAACAAGATAGATAAACCCTTAGCTAGACTCACTAAAGGGCACAGGGACAAAATCCTAATTAACAAAATCAGAAATGAAAAGGGAGACATAACAACAGATCCTGAAGAAATCCAAAACACCATCAGATCCTTCTACAAAAGGCTATACTCAACAAAACTGGAAAACCTGGACGAAATGGACAAATTTCTGGACAGATACCAGGTACCAAAGTTGAATCAGGATCAAGTTGACCTTCTAAACAGTCCCATATCCCCTAAAGAAATAGAAGCAGTTATTAATAGTCTCCCAGCCAAAAAAAGCCCAGGACCAGACGGGTTTAGTGCAGAGTTCTATCAGACCTTCAAAGAAGATCTAACTCCAGTTCTGCACAAACTTTTTCACAAGATAGAAGTAGAAGGTATTCTACCCAACTCATTTTATGAAGCCACTATTACTCTGATACCTAAACCACAGAAAGATCCAACAAAGATAGAGAACTTCAGACCAATTTCTCTTATGAACATCGATGCAAAAATCCTTAATAAAATTCTCGCTAACCGAATCCAAGAACACATTAAAGCAATCATCCATCCTGACCAAGTAGGTTTTATTCCAGGGATGCAGGGATGGTTTAATATACGAAAATCCATCAATGTAATCCATTATATAAACAAACTCAAAGACAAAAACCACATGATCATCTCGTTAGATGCAGAAAAAGCATTTGACAAGATCCAACACCCATTCATGATAAAAGTTCTGGAAAGATCAGGAATTCAAGGCCAATACCTAAACATGATAAAAGCAATCTACAGCAAACCAGTAGCCAACATCAAAGTAAATGGAGAGAAGCTGGAAACAATCCCACTAAAATCAGGGACTAGACAAGGCTGCCCACTTTCTCCCTACCTTTTCAACATAGTACTTGAAGTATTAGCCAGAGCAATTCGACAACAAAAGGAGATCAAGGGGATACAAATTGGAAAAGAGGAAGTCAAAATATCACTTTTTGCAGATGATATGATAGTATATATAAGTGACCCTAAAAATTCCAACAGAGAACTCCTAAACCTGATAAACAGCTTCGGTGAAGTAGCTGGATATAAAATTAACTCAAACAAGTCAATGGCCTTTCTCTACACAAAGAATAAACAGGCTGAGAAAGAAATTAGGGAAACAACACCCTTCTCAATAGCCACAAATAATATAAAATATCTCGGCGTGACTCTAACGAAGGAAGTGAAAGATCTGTATGATAAAAACTTCAAATCTCTGAAGAAAGAAATTAAAGAAGATCTCAGAAGATGGAAAGATCTCCCATGCTCATGGATTGGCAGGACCAACATTGTAAAAATGGCTATCTTGCCAAAAGCAATCTACAGATTCAATGCAATCCCCATTAAAATTCCAACTCAATTCTTCAACGAATTAGAAGGAGCAATTTGCAAATTCATCTGGAATAACAAAAAACCGAGGATAGCAAAAACTCTTCTCAAGGATAAAAGAACCTCTGGTGGAATCACCATGCCTGACCTAAAGCTTTACTACAGAGCAATTGTGATAAAAACTGCATGGTACTGGGATAGAGACAGACAAGTGGACCAATGGAATAGAATTGAAGACCCAGAAATGAACCCACACACCTATGGTCACTTGATCTTCGACAAGGGAGCCAAAACCATCCAGTGGAAGAAAGACAGCATTTTCAACAATTGGTGCTGGCACAACTGGTTGTTATCATGTAGAAGAATGCGAATCGATCCATACTTATCTCCTTGTACTAAGGTCAAATCTAAGTGGATCAAGGATCTTCACATAAAACCAGAGACACTGAAACTTATAGAGGAGAAAGTGGGGAAAAGCCTTGAAGATATGGGCACAGGGGAAAAATTCCTGAACAGAACAGCAGTGGCTTGTGCTGTAAGATCGAGAATTGACAAATGGGACCTAATGAAACTCCAAAGTTTCTGCAAGGCAAAAGACACTGTCTATAAGACAAAAAGACCACCAACAGACTGGGAAAGGATCTTTACCTATCCTAAATCAGATAGGGGACTAATATCCAACATATATAAAGAACTCAAGAAGGTGGACCTCAGAAAATCAAATAACCCCCTTAAAAAATGGGGCTCAGAACTGAACAAAGAATTCTCACCTGAGGAATACCGAATGGCAGAGAAGCACCTGAAAAAATGTTCAACATCCTTAATCATCAGGGAAATGCAAATCAAAACAACCCTGAGATTCCACCTCACACCAGTCAGAATGGCTAAGATCAAAAATTCAGGTGACAGCAGATGCTGGCGAGGATGTGGAGAAAGAGGAACACTCCTCCATTGTTGGTGGGATTGCAGGCTTGTACAACCACTCTGGAAATCAGTCTGGCGGTTCCTCAGAAAATTGGACATAGTACTACCGGAGGATCCAGCAATACCTCTCCTGGGCATATATCCAGAAGAAGCCCCAACTGGTAAGAAGGACACATGCTCCACTATGTTCATAGCAGCCTTATTTATAATAGCCAGAAACTGGAAAGAACCCAGATGCCCCTCAACAGAGGAATGGATACAGAAAATGTGGTACATCTACACAATGGAGTACTACTCAGCTATTAAAAAGAATGAATTTATGAAATTCCTAGCCAAATGGATGGACCTGGAGGGCATCATCCTGAGTGAGGTAACACAATCACAAAGGAACTCACACAATATGTACTCACTGATAAGTGGATACTAGCCCAAAACCTAGGATACCCACGATATAAGATACAATTTCCTAAACACATGAAACTCAAGAAAAATGAAGACTGAAGTGTGGACACTATGCCCCTCCTTAGAAGTGGGAACAAAACACCCATGGAAGGAGTTACAGAAACAAAGTATGGAGCTGAGATGAAAGGATGGACCATGTAGAGACTGCCATATCCAGGGATCCACCCCATAATCAGCTTCCAAATGCTGACACCATTGCATACACTAGCAAGATTTTACTGAAAGGACCCAGATGTAGCTGTCTCTTGTGAGACTATGCCGGGGCCTAGCAAACACAGAAGTGGATGCTCACAGTCAGCTAATGGATGGATCACAGGGCTCCCAATGGAGGAGCTAGAGAAAGTACCCAAGGAGCTAAAGGGATCTTCAACCCTATAGGTGGAACAACATTATGAACTAACCAGTACCCCTGAGCTCTTGACTCTAGCTGCATATGTATCAAAAGATGGCCTAGTCGGCCATCACTGGAAAGAGAGGCCCATTGGACACGCAGACTTTGTGTGCCCCGGTACAGGGGAACGCCAGGGCCAAAGGGGGGGAGTGGGTGGGTAGGGGAGTGGGGGTGGGTGGGTAAGGGGGACTTTTGGTATAGCATTGGAAATGTAAATGAGCTAAATACCTAATAAAAAATGGAAAAAAAAAAAAAAAAAAGAAGGTGCTTAATGCAGTCATGATTACGTACAGAAAAACATTCCCAAACTCAGCTTATGCTCTCCTGTTTTATATAGGGCAGGATTTCTCACCAGGCAGCACACTCATTCACGGTAGTTGGGTCAACCCATCTCAGTTAAAGCAATCAAAGTAAGCCTTCACAGACCTTCAGTCTCTAGATTCTAGATTACATCAAGCTGAGATCATTAAAAATATCACACTTGCTCTTTCATAACTCTACAATGAGTTTAGTGTATATGACTCTATTCCTTGAGGTGGTTAGAAACCCACAGTTAGAATTTATATTTGAAAATATTACCTTTATTCTATTTTTTAAAGTGGTATTGTAAAGTCTAGGGCCTCAGTATCTTTTTTTTTCTTCAAAATAACCATGCTATCTTATGCCTGGTCTGTCTAATGTACTCCAACCACTTCCTAAGTTTATTACTCTTCAGCTCAAGTGTATTGTCATCCAGAAACATCAGACATTAAAAGAGAACACTGAGTGCACTTGTATAACTATGAAACCAATTCCTTATTAATATTTTTGACAATTTTAACTATTCTTGTGATTGCCATTTTCATTGCTGTGACAGAAATAACCAACATAATGTAATCTGTTTCATCTCAAAGCTGTCAGTTTACCACTGTCGTGGATTTGTCTTTTGCTATGTATTGTAATTCTAAATACTAGACCCCAGACCTAGTTATCCCCAGAGATGAGAGAATCTGTCCTAATACAAAGTGATGCTATGTGAACTTGCTCCTTAATTTAAAACTGTTGGTTGAAGAAAGAAGCTGAGAGCCTATAGCTGGGCAGAAGAGAAGTAGGGGAGATTTCGGTTTTTGGGCTTGGGGTCTGAGGAGGAGAGAAAGTAGAAGGAAGAGAGAGGAAAAGACACCATGGGGTAGGTGACTCATGAAAACATGGATATGAGGACTGGACAATTGAAGTTAAAAGCTGCCCAGATGGAACATGGTAAGTTACATGGTAAGGGTTTTTGATGGGGAAGTAGATTCAACTAGCTTAGAGGGTAGATACCTGCCCAGTTCTAGTGTACTAAAGGCTCATTATAAATACAAACATTGTGTGTCTTTGATCTGTGAACTGTATGGTAAAGGTGGGGTAGAAACTTCCCATTGAGATTAAATATTTTCAACAGCATGTCACAGTGGGGTGTGTAGCACAATAGAGCTGTGCTTGCATGGTGGCCTAGGAAGCAAGGAAGGGAGGATGTTGACCATGAGTTGGTTTTTCTCACATACACCCCTTTTATTCTGCCCTGATCACCAGCCCATAGAGAGGTGCTGCCATCTTATGAGTGGTCTTGTGGTTCTTCCACCTATAGTGATAGACAACACAATGCTCAGTTAAACCAACCAGGCAGAGCTTGGGATTAACCACCACAGTCTCAGGAAGTAGAAGGCTCTTCATGTTATGGCTCACCTATAACTAACCAATGGCCTTTCCAGCCATATGATGCTTTTTGCAAACAATGTCTTAAGCAGCAACATTTCCCTCCTGCCTCATCCACCCAACACGAGAGTAAGTGGAAACTGTTATTTGGTACTCACAGTGCGTTCTTAAAAGTGGGTAAGTCTTAAAATTGTTAGCAAAAAATGAAATACGAATACATTTCCTTCTTGAGATGAATATCAAGTGAGCAACGCCTCCAACAATAAACTATGTGTTTATTGTTGAACTAATCACTGTGTGACTATTCTATCCCTTTCTCAGCTTGTCATTGAGAACCTTACGAACGTGTATTTCTGGTTTAACATGAACATAAGTGAGTATATATATTATTTCGAGTAGAGTTACTATAGTAGCTAAATTCTTCACACTCTTCCCAATATTGCTCTGCCTCCTTTATAGTGTTTTCTGGATTCTCTCATTTGTAATTAAACACCCAAGGAATGTTGTTACCACAGATATGTTGCATATCTATTTTTACCCATATACACTATCTGTGTTTATGGATAAGGAAGGTAAGATATTTTCATCACATAAGCAACAATATTTATTTTTCAGGGATGAGACATTTCTGTAGACATTTGTGTTCTCATCTACCAGCTCCCATTCCTTCTTGATATGACAGAGACATACAAAATCATGTCAACATAAAAAATCATATCACATGAGAGCCATTCTTTCAGGGCTCATTCTGAAGCTATAGCATTCTCAAGTCTTTGTCCATGTCCATATAAAGGCAACGTAGAGCAAATGGAACTGCCCTCAAGGAACAATACTTGTAGAAACACTGCACAAACAGTGATTGTACTTGATGGGGTAATTTGCTTGACCTAGACTTTCAAGGTATACATTTGCATTTCCTGTCAAGTTTTGAAAAAAAGTATTGCTTTCTTTCCTAAACTAATATTCAAAATTATACCCTGCCTGGTTTTTACCAATGTAATATACTATTTATTAAATAGATATATTATTCTAAATCTTAACCTCATGCCTTAATTTACTTATTATTAAATATGAGCATATCATGGACTTCTTTAAGGAGCCAATTTTTTTAGAGCTAATTTTTGCTCTATATACTGTCCTGTGTCCCAAAGCTTTTTATTTTATCTTGTCTTTTGATTTTTTTCTAAATCAATGTTAGAATAATATAACAAGAAACTAAAGAAAGAAATGAATGAATAAATTAACAGGCAGCATCCTCTAAATAATGAAAGAAAGTATCTTCTTACTAACCAATATTATCAGTGATCCTTCCAGTGTAGGTAAGCTGTTTTGGGTACTATTCTTCTTCCTTGCTATGACAAAAACATCTGACTTGAAGGAGGAAGTCTTATATTAGCTTATGGTTTCCATGGGATTCCATCACCTTTTAGAGGGAGCAACCTGTAGTTGGGGCTCCTTACATCATGCCATAGCAAGAAGCAGAAAGCACACACAAGAATCACAAGTGAGGATGATATACAAAGCCATTCCAAGTATCCTCTCTCTGCTAGGTAGGTCCATGTCCATGAGATTCCATGTCCAAAATGCCATCACCTGAGAGCAATTGCTCACATAGGTTACATTAAATCCATAACAATGATATCCCTGGCCCCAGTATGGGAATGCCCATTTCCCAAAGCAAAACGTATTCAATTCAATTTCAAGAATCCTCACAATCTCCTCCCTCCCCCAGGAACATTTTATTGCGACAGATGTGGTCCTTGGGGGCAGCATGTACCCAGACATCACCATGGCCTCAGATGGCAGTACAGACCTGGCAGCACCTCCACCCGTCCTTTGGATGTAACACAGACCTCAGACATCAACATAGATCCAGGCTGCAGTAGGATCACAGACCCAGGCATGGCTCTTGGCTACAGCAAGGACCAGAACATCACATGGCTCATGGGGGTGGGGGGCAGTGTGGAGGAGAGATTGTGAGGATTCTTGAAATTGGATTGGATACGTTTTGCTTTGGGAAATGGGCAACAATATACTCTTTCCTTCACCTTTCCACACCCCAACCATGGTGGCAGCATGGACTATGGATTTGGCTTCAGACTTCATCTCAGCTCATGGATGTCTTCATGGCCCTCAGTGGTAACTGACCCACAGAATGTCACAGCCAAGCTGTCATGGACCTGGCTTGCTTTCCCAGAGGGTGTTGTGAATAGGGGGTGTCTGGGCTCATTGAATTCCCACAATCTTAAAATTCTAATGGTCTTCAAAATTTCAAAGTCTCTAGTGAGACTCAAGGGGAACTCTTAGCTGTGAAATCCTGTAAAGTCATAAAGTCGCCATTCTAATATGTCATGCCACAGAGGATCGTGCCCAGCAACCAAAGACAAGATAAGAAAGAAAACAAATCAGAACAGAACAAAACCGAGAAGGGCAAGTAATAAGTTCTATAAGCCACATATAAAGATCTGGGGTGTGTGTGTGTATTATAGCACCTATGAGTTCCAACAGACTTGGGTAGCTCACCATCTACAGTCCTGCTTTCTGTAGCATATAGAACCTGTCTCTGGACTGCTTCTACCCAATGCCCAGAGCTCCTCTCTGCAGACCTCCCTCTCCAACATTTTGCTGTCTCTACTGAAACATACACCTCACCAGAACACCTCCATACACAGCTCCCTTGGGAGCTCCATTCAGGGTTCTGCTAATGCCTAATATTGGCTGGTGTCACAAAGTCTTCTTGGTGTAAGCTGCTATGACCGTGAAACTTAGCATTCAACTTGTCAAACACCACCAGCACAATATAGCTGAAGACAAAATCTTCTGCCAGGTGGAGATGTAGACAAGCTCCTTTGGCCACAGCAGCTTTGACCTTTAATTTTATAGGCTGAACTGGGGACAAATCCCCACCTCTATTTTTATTTTGAGTCAGGGTCTACACCTCTATATGTTTTTAGCATGCTCACTATAAAGAAAGGTCTTTTAAATATGTTCCCATTTTCACCCTGGGTTTTCTATGGAAGGGCTCTCACTCTCAAAGAACCTCTGCTCTTATCTCAGGTCATGTGTGGCTTCTCCTTAACAGCACTAATCCCTTTAACAGTTAGCATCATATATATATATATATATATATATATATATATATATATATATATATATATATATATATATATATATATATTATTATATTATAATTTATGTAAAATATTATTTTATTTTTTTACATTTCAAATGTTATCCCCTTTCCTTGTTTGCCCTCTGCAAACCCCCTATCTCATCCCCCCTTACCCTGCTTCTATGAGGATATTCCCCCATCCATTCCTGCCTCATCTCCCTGGTATTCCCCTACACAGGGACATCAAGCCTCCACAGGACCAAGGGCCCCCCTCCCATTGATGCCAGATAAGGCCCCTTCAGCTCTTTCAGTCCTTCCCCTAATTCCTCCATTGGGTCCATGTGCTCAGTCCAATGGTTGGCTGTGAGCATTGGCATCTGTATTGGTCAGGATCTGGCAGAGCCTCTCAGGAGTAAGCTGTATCAGGCTCCTCACGGTAAGCACTTTTTGGCATCCACAATAGTCTCTGTGTTTGGTGGCTGCATGTAGAATAGATCCCAGGTGGGACAGTCACTGGATGGCCTTTCCTTCAGTCTCTGCTCCACTCATTGTCCCTGTATTTCCTTTAGAAAGGAGCAATTCTGGGTGAGTGGCCCTATCCATTAGCCAGGGGGCCATGCCTAACCTCTGGCTATGGTCTCTATAGGTTCTCCTTCCCCTTTGTGGGGTATTTCAGCTAATGGCATTCCCGTGCGGTCCTTTGAGGATCTTGCTTTCTTGGCATCTGGGACTATCTGGTTGCTACATCCAGTTCCCCATTACCAATTAGTTTGCAGCTTCTTTGAACTTTTCTTGACAACAACTTCATCAAGAGTCATTTTTTTTTTCATGACACTGTTGCAAACTTTCCCATATTTCTCTGTTTTCCTTTGTGTTCTCTTACATTGGTATTATGGCCCTCAGCAGTGAGTAGTCAACTTGACCCAGCCTGAAGGATTTTCATCTATCATACAAGCCAATCTATTATTATTGTTTTAATTTAGCATCATCCAAATTTTAGAATAGGGACTGAACACAGACAGATTCATTACTTTGCTAGATCATGTGTGGCTTCTAAACCAACTCATGAATCCTTTACCTATTTGAAACCTTGTGAGTCTGGCCTTTACCTCCTTCATTTATGTAGGCATTCTGGTATTTAACACTTCTTCTAGAATGGCCCATTAGGCTTCACATTATATAGACCATCTCAGGCCTTTCAATTCTGCTATACTTGCCTCTTGTTCCAATGGCCAGCCATCTGCATGATCAGGTCCATATAGCAGAGGTCCTACTATCTGCTATCAATTTTCTGTATTAATGACTTTGTTCATTCATGTGACCAAATACCCAAAGGAAGAAACTCAATGGAGGCATTCTAATTTTAGCTCACAGTTTTGTGGGGATTTCAGTGCATCATAGAAAGGGTGCATGATAGAGCTCACTGTGGCAGGACCATAGAAAGTACACTAGAGAGCAGAATGCAAAGGACAGCAACAGAAGTAGGTGCCAGGACCCATGAAGGAGAAGCTAAAAACTAGCAGGTGATTTTCCTGAGATGGTTCTGTTATGGATTATGCAGATAATGACAGATTTGCTTCTGCAGGCAATGCAGGGGGGATTTCATTTTAGGAGTTTCCTGATATTAATATGCTGTTTCTTTTATTATTAAATGTATATGACAATCACTATGTATTAGCCCACCCTTTTGAGCATATTTCTGCAGAATTATACAGGTGTACTGTTTTTTAGTGATGCTATATAGACAAACAGATGATTTCTTAATTCTTAATGATGATCTCATAAGAATTACTAAAATTATATTAGTAATTATTAAGCTCTTTTATAATAGGATTGCTGTTAAGTCTTTTCTAATGTTAAAACTGCAATGGAAACTCTGCTGGTTCTCAAGTGTCATGAGTTAATTGTTTCTGAGATAGCAAGTAAGCACCTACAACTTAGAGCACATTCCAAGAGGTCATGAAAAAAAGGGAATTAAGGATTTACTATAGGTGTAAAAACAGAAGGTAAAATATTGACTGAGTTTATCTATACAAAACTCTACTAATAAGCTAGTCACAAAAGTTATGGTTTTAAACTCTCCATGAACCTGTATAGTTGGTGACAGATGATGAATATTTAATCTGATAATTACTTTTAATGGATATGCATATAAACATTCTCTATTATAAACTTTTTATTCGGTTCTGGTCGGGGCCACCCCCACCATCTTCCTTCTGAGCCCAGTGGAGGGCTCTAAGTGCTCTAGAGTGCTCTCTACTCCTCAGGATCTTGGGATCACCTCAGGATCATGGGTGAGTGGAACAGAAAATCAGCTACAAAGAACCTCGGAGGGTGTTGTGCCAGCAGGGACAGGGACAAAGGAACCCCGCCCGACCAGGGCCTGGGATCTGTTCCAGTTGGGGCCATCCCCCACATCTTCCTTCTGAGCCCAGTGGAGGCCTCTAAGGGCTCCAGAGTGCTCTCCACTCTGCAGGATCTTGGGATCACCTCGGGATCACTGGTTAGTGGAACACAGCATCAGCTCCAAAGAATTGCGGAAGGTCTTGTGCCAGCAGGGACAGGGACAAAGGAACCCCACCCGACCAGAGGTTGGAATCCATTTAGGTCGGGGCCAGCCCCGCCATCCTCTGTGTGAACCCAGCCTAGGGCACCAGAGAACTCTCCATGCCGCAGGACCCCTAGCACACTCAGGAACTCCTGATCATCTGAGAGCACTTGGGTGATAGAAGTAACAGAGCTTCTTGCTTGGTCAGGGTCCCCTCAGTCAGGAGGCAGAGCTGAGACCCAGAACCCCTGGGCACATTCCTTGCCAGAGGAGAGTCAGCCTACAGGGTGAGTTCAGATCCCAGAACTCAGGAGGTAGATCAGAGCTCCAGGCTGCTGGATACCTGCCCTGAAAGAGGAGAGCTTGCCTGCAGAGGGTGCTCTGACCACTTGAACTCAGGAGAGAGCTGAACTCCCAGGAGTGCTGACAGAGGCTAAAAGAGTCACAGGAGGATCAAGCTCCAACCAGAAACAGCTTGAACATTAACACCAGAGATTTCCAGATGGTTAAAGGCAAATGTAAGAATCTTACTAACAGAAACCAAGAACACTGGGCATCATCAGAACCCAGTACACACACCACAATGAGTCCTGGATATCCCAACACACCCAAAAAGCAAGACGCAGATTTAAAATCATATCTCATGATGGTGGTAGAAGATTTTAAGAAGGGCATTAATAACGCACTTAAAGAAATACAGGAGAACACTGCTAAACAGGTAGAAGGCATTAAAGAGGAAGCACAAAAATTCCTCAAGGAATTACAGGAGAACACTGCTAAACAGGTAGAAGTCCTTAAAGAACTACAGGCAAACACTGCTAAACAGATAGAAGAAACACAAAAATCCCTTAAAGAATTACAGGAAAACACAACTAAACAGGAATTGGACAAAACCATCCAAGATCTAAAAATGGAAGTAGAAACAACGAAGAA
Organism: Mus musculus; assembly: GCF_000001635.26. NCBI lineage: Eukaryota > Metazoa > Chordata > Mammalia > Rodentia > Muridae > Mus > Mus musculus. The sequence continues at coordinate 74,425,297 of NC_000076.6, read as the reverse complement.
AACCCAAAGGGAGACAACTCTGGAGATAGAAACCCTAGGAAAGAAATCAGGAACCATAGATGTGAGCATCAGCAACAGGAATACAAGAGATGGAAGAGAGAATCTCAGGTGCAGAAGATTCCATAGGGAACATGGACACAACAATCAAAGAAAATGCAAAATGCAAAAAGATCCTAACTCAAAATATCCAGGAAATAAGATTTTCAACTTAAAGGGCCAGCAAATATCTTCAACAAAATTATAGAAGAAAACTTCCCATACCTAAAGAAAGAGATGCCCATGAACATATAAGAAGCCTACAGAACTCCAAATAGACTGGACCAGAAAATAAATTCTTCCTGAAACATAATAATCAGAACAACAAATGCACCAAATAAAGACAGAATATTAAAAGCAGTAAGGGGAAAAGGTCAAGTAACATATAAAGGCAGGCCTATTAGAATTACACCAGACTTCTCACCAGAGACTATGAAAGTCAGAAGATCCTGGAGAGATGTTATACAGACACTAAGAGAACACAAATGCCAGCTCAGGTTACTATACCCAACAAAATTCTCATTTACCATAGATGGAGAAACCAAAGTATTCCATGACAAAAACCAAATACACAATATCTTTCCAAGAATCCAGCCCTTCAAAGGATAATAAGGGGAAAACACCAACACAAAGATGGAAATTACACCCTAGAAAAAGCAAGAAAGTAATCCTTTAGCAAAACTAAAAGAAGACAGCCAAAAGAACAGATTCCCAACTTTAACAACAAAAATGATGGGAAACACCAATTACATTTCTTTGATTTCTCTTAACATCAATGGACTCAATTCCCTAATAAAAAGACATATACTAATAGACTGGCTACACAAACAGGACCCAACATTTTGCTGCTTACAGGAAACCCACCTCAGGCATAAAGACAGATACTACCTCAGAGTAAATGGCTGGAAAACAATTATCCAAGCAAATGGTCAGAAAAAACAAGCTGGAGTAGACATTCTAATATCGAATACAATTGACTTACAACCCAAAGATATCAAAAAAGACAAGGAGGGGCACTTCATACTCATCAAAGGAAAATCTACCAAGATGAAATCTCAATTCTAAATAACTATGCTCCAAATGCAAGGGCAGACACATTCATTAAAGAAACTTTAGTAAAGCTCAAAGCACACATTGCACCTCACCCAATAATAGTGGGAGACTTCAACACCCCACTCTCACCAATGGACACATCATGGAAACAGAAACTAAATAGAGACACATGGACACTAACATAAGTTATGAAAAAAATGGACTTAACAGATATCTACAGAACATTTTATCTCAAAACAAAAGGATATACCTTCTTCTTAGCACCTCATGGTACCGCGTCCAAAATTAAAAATATAATTGGTCACAAAACAGGCCTCAACAGATACAAAAATATTGAAATTATCTCATGCATCCTATCAGATCACCACAGACTAAGGCTGATCTTAAATAACAGCATAAATAATAGAAAGCCATCATTTATGTGGAAACTGAACAACACTCTCCTCAAAGATACCTTGGTCAAGGAAGAAATAAAGAAAGAAATTAAAGACCTTTTAGAGTTTAATGAAAATGAAGCCACAACATACCCAAACTTATGGGACACAATGAAAGCAGTCCTAAGATGAAAACTCTTAGCCCTGAGTGCCTCCAAAAAGAAACTAGAGAGAGCATACACTAGCAGTCTGACAGCACACTTAGAAGCTCTAGAATGAAAGGAAGCAAATTCACCCAAGAGAAGATGGCAGGAAATAATCAAACTCAGGGCTGAAATCAACCAAGTGGAAACAAAAAGAACCATTCAAAGAATCAACCAAACCAGGAGCTGGTTCTTTGAGAAAATCAACAAGATAGATAAACCCTTAGCCAGAATAACTAGAGGGCACAGCGACAGTATGCTAATTAACAAAATTAGAAATGAAAAAGGAGACACAACAACAGAACCTAAGGAAATCCAAAACATCATCAGATCCTACTACAAAAGGCTATATGCAACAAAACTGGAAAACCTGGATGAAATGGACAACTTCCTAGACAGATACCAGATACCAAAGTTAAATCAGGAACAGATTAATGATTTTAATAGTTCCATCTCCCCTAAAGAAATTGAAGCAGTCATTAATAGTCTCTCAACCAAAAAAAGCCCAGGACCAGATGGGTTTATTGCAGAGTTCTGCCAGACCTTCAAGGAAGACCTAATTCCAACTTTACTCAAGCTATTCCACAAAATAGAAATAGAAAGCACTCTACCCAATTCATTCTATGAAGCCACAATTACTCTGGTACCTAAAGCACAGAAAGACCCAACAAAGAAAGAGAACTTCAGACCAATTTCCCTTATGAATACCAATGCAAAAATACTCAATAAAATCCTTGCAAATGAATTCAAGAACACATCTAAATAATCATCCATCCTGACCAAGTAGGCTTCATCCCAGAGATGCGGGGATGGTTTAATATATGGAAATCCATCAACATTATCCACTATATAAACAAACTCAAAGACAAAAATCACATGATCATCTAGTTAGATGCTGAGAAAGGATTTGACAAACTCAACACCCCTTCCTTATAAAAGTTATGGAAAGATCAGGAATTCAAGGCCCATACCTAAACATGATAAAAGCAATCTACAGCAAACCAATAGCCAACATCAAAGTAAATGGTGAGAAGCATGAAGCAATCCCACTAAAATCAGGGACTAGACAAGGCTGCCCACTTTCTCCCTACCTATTCAACATTGTACTTGAAGTCCTAGCCAGAGCAATTCGACAACAAAAGGAGATCAAGGGAATACAAATTGGAAAGGAAGAAGTCAAAATATCACTGTTTTCAGATGATATGATAGTATATATATGTGACCCTAAAAATTCCACCAGAGAACTCCTAAACCTGATAAACAGCTTGGGTGAAGTAGCTGGATATAAAATTAACTCAAACAAGTCAATGGCCTTTCTCTACACAAAGAATAAACAGGACAAGAAAGAAATTAGGGAAACAACACCCTTCACAATAGTCACAAATAATATAAATTACCTTGGTGTGACTCTAACTAAGGAAGTGAAAGATCTGTATGACAAGAACTTCACGTCTGTAAAGAAAGAAATTGAAGAAGATCTCAGAAGATGGAAAGATCTCCCATACTCATGGATTGGCAGGGTTAATATAGTAAAAATGGCTATCCTGCCGAAAGCAATCTACAGATTCAATGCAATCCCCATCAAAATTCCAACTCAATTCTTCACTGAGTTTGAAAGGGGAATTTGGAAGTTCATCTGGAATAACAAAAAACCTAGGCTAGCAAAAACTATTCTCAACAATAAAAGAACCTCTGGGGGAATCACCATGCCTGACCTCAAGCTGTATTGCAGAGCAGTTTTGATAAAAGCTGCATGGTACTGGTACAGTGACAGACAGGTAGATCAATGGAATAGAATTGAAGACCCAGAAATGAACCCACACACCTATGGTCACTTGATGTTTGACAAGAGAGCCAAAACCATCCAGTGGAAAAAAGACAGTATTTTCAACAAATGGTGCTGGCACAACTGGCAGTTATCATGTAGAAGAATGAGAATTGATCCATTTTTATGTCCTTTTACAAAGCTCAAGTCTCAGTGGATCAAAGAATTCCACATAAAACCAGAGACACTGTAATTCATAGAGGAGAAATTGGGGAAAACCCTTAAAGATATGGGCACAGGGGAAAAAAATCCTAAACAGAACAGCAATGGCTTGTGCTGTAAGATCAATTGACAAGTGGGACCTCATAAAATTGCAAAGTTTCTGTAGGGCAAAAGATACTGTCAATAAGACAAAAATGTTTTACCAATCCTAAATCTGAGAGGGGACTAATATCCAGTATATACAAAGAGCTGAAGAAGCTGAACTCCACAAATTCAAATAACCCTATTAAAAATGGGGTACAGAGCTAAACAAAGAATTCTCAACTGAGGAATACCAAAGGGCTGAGAAGCACTTGAAAAAATGTTCAACATCCTTAATCATCAGGGAAATGCAAATCAAAACAACCCTGAGATTCCACCTCACACCAGTCAGAATGGCTAGGATCAAAAATTCAGGTGCCAGCAGATTGTAGTGAGGCTGTGGAAAAAGAGGAATACTCCTCCATTGCTGGTGGGATTGCAAGCTGGTACAACCACTCTGGAAATCAGTCTGGCAGTTCCTCAGAAAACTGGACATAGTACTACAGCTAGATTCAGCAATACCTCTCCTGGGCACATACCCAGAAGATGTTCCAACTGGTAATAAGAATACATGCTCCACTATGTTCATAGCAGCCCTATTTATAATAGCCAGAAGCTGGAAAGAACCCAGATGTCCCTCAACAGAGGAATGGATACAGAAAATGTGGTACATTTTCACAATGGAGTACTACTCAGCTATTAAAAACAATGAATTTATGAAATTCTTGGGCAAATGGATCTATCTGTAGGATATCATGCTGAATTCGGTAACCCAATCACAAAAGAAGTCACTTCATATGCACTCACTGATAAGTGATTATTAACCCAGAAACCTAGAATACCCAAGATACAACTTCCAAAACACAAGAAAATCAAGAAGGAAAGACGAATGCATGGATATTTCATTCCTCCCTAGAATAAGGAATAAAATATTCATGGAAGGAGTTGTAGAGACAAAGTTTGGAGCTAAGATGAAAGGATGGATCATCTAGAGACTGCCCCTCCCGGGCGTCCATCCAATCAGCCACCAAACTCAGCCACTATTGCATATGCCAGCAAGATTTTGCTGAAGGGACCCTGATATAGCTGTCTCCTGTGAGGCTTTGCCAGTGTCTGGCAAATACAGAAGTGGATGCTAACAGTCATCTATAGGATAGAACACAGGGCCCCCAATTTAGGAGCTAGAGAAAGTACCCAAGAGCTGAAGGGGTCTGCAACCCTATAGGTGGAACAACAATATTAACTAATCATTACACCTAGAGCTCGTGTCTCTAGCTGCATATGTAGCAGAAGATGGCCTACTTGGTCATCATTGGGAAGAGAGGTCCCTTGGTCTATCAAACTTTATATGCCCAGTACAGGGGAATGCCAAGGCAAAGAAGTGGGAGTGAGTGGGTAGGGGAGCACGGTGGAGGGGGGAGGATATAGGGACTTATGGGATAGCATTTGAAATGTAAATGAAGAAAATATCTAATAAAAATGTGGGAAAAATGAACTTCTTATTCAATTTATGATTTGAATTTATGTTTGAACTTCTAGTGAACTTTCATAAAAAAGAAAAAAGGGAGCTTGGAAAATTCCTGTGATCCGTCCTCCTAGAAAAGGTACAAAAAGTCTAGGAAAGATTCCACTGAGAGGCATAATCCTGGAGAGATAGCATTCGGAGTAAAGGCTTTGGGAGTAAGGCATTGAGAGCAAAGGCATTGTTACATCAGAGAAGGAGGAGAGAGCAAGATTAGAAGGAGAAGGCAGAGTGGAATAACTTAGAAATTATAGGCAACATAAAAAATTAAAAGAGAAATATGCATAATGCAGAGAGAAATAGGAAAAAAAGAAGAAACTGTAGAGAAAGCAGGAGGAACAGGCAAGCTTCTCCTTACCATGGGACAGAACAGGTCTTTTCTTTTCTTTTTCTTTCTTTTTTTTCTTTGATTTTTTTTAATTAGGTATTTTCCTCATTTACATTTCCAACGCTATCCCAAAAGTCCCCCATACCATCCCCCATACTCCGCTACCCACCCATTCCCAATTTTTGGCCCTGGCATTCCCCTGTATTGGGGCATATAAAGTTTGCGTGTCCAATGGGCCTCTCTTTCCAGTGATGGCCGACTAGGCCATCTTCTGATACATATGCAGTCTTTTCTTAATAGCAAGCCAGGCTTAGTCATGCTAGAGAGAACAAAACTTTCTTCTTACTGACTCAGTTTTAATTCACTTAGCATTAGAAGGGTAGAAGCTTTTTTTTTTATGCAATACAGATTGGAGATCATTTTTCATCCAGAATGCGTGAGTTCCTTCTGTTCTGGTGCTTGGTCTTTTGCTCTATATACATATGTAAGTACCGATGTGGGGTGTGTGTTTGTGTGTTTGTGTGTGTGTGTGTGTGTGTGTGTGTGTGTGTGTGTGTGTGTGTAATTATGAGATATTATATAAGCTGGGCCTAACTGGTTTAAATGGAGATTTATGAATCTGAATGCATGAGTCTGTATATGATTTTATCTGTTTAATCCATATTTTCTTTGTAAAAGTTTTTCCGTCTGTGAGTGTGACTGTTTTCTCCTGGTTCAACAGAAGTTTATTGCTCCAAACTTCCCCCTAGCCTGACAAGGGAGAGGCATTTGGACAAGAGGGAAATGACTCTAGCAATTAATCCTTTCCTTAATTCCACTACCGCCTCTTTCTAAGAGAATTTTCATAGGAAAATTTTTAGGAGAACATAGGAATAATGGCTGCAATCACTTTTCAAAGTGTCTCTTTTTCTTCCAGAACTTCAACTAGCAGGCTGGGAACTAGAGTTGTGCAGCTTCTGCTGAGTTAGCACAAAGGCTACTTTTTTTTTTTTAATTCTCTGCTGTTTTAAGATGAGGTCTTAAATGCCAGAGACTACAGCTTTTGGCCCGAGAGGCAATAATGAAGGCTAGCAACAGCAGCAAAGTGCCATAGACTTAAGATAGTAAACATTTTACTATTAAACAAAAACACTAAATATCTCCTAAGACCAACTCTTACACCTGCCAATGTTCTTCCCCCTCTACTGTCTCAAGAAGAACCAAACAAGAAAGAATACAAGCCAGAGCTGGCCCCTGGCAACCTACCTCATCCCGACCCACTTCTTACAACTAAAACCCATGTTTCAAACGTCCTACCACCGTCCAAAACAGTGCCACCAGCTTGTGCCCAGATGTCCAAGAGCATACATATGTGAGGGGTACTCTCTTCCAACCATAAGCTCAAACCCTCTAATACAGCCACGGCACTATGAGATCATCAGGCTTTCTCCATTTTATATGTTATCTTAATAGCCTCCATCGTCACAAGGTCCCTGGGAAGATCATCCGGTACACACACTTTGCTATTGTGCTTTTTAGGACAGCCCTCACATTCAGCAATCTTCAGCCATGTAGAATGGCTTCATGTAGGATTTTGCTAATTGTCTGATTCAGAACTGTGATTTATGCATTCATTCCTTTATCAACAAGTTCCTGAGGTCCTGTTTCCAAGTGGTATATCCATTCCTATTAGAGAAGCTGAAAGAATTAAAAGAGGTAACATATTATTAATATTTACTATCCAGGAAGGTACTTGGGTATAGCAATAAAGAGTGGAGATGTAGAAAATGTAGAAATATTTGAATAGTAAAGAGTGGTTTTAAAAAAGATTGATTTATGAATATGAGTGCTCTATCTGCATATATACCTGCATGCCAGAAGAGGGCACCTGATCCCTTTATAGATGGTAGTGAGCCATCATGTGGGTGCTGATAATTGAACGCAGGACCTCTGGAGAGAAGGCAGAGTTCTTAACTCCTGAGCCATCTCTTCAGCTCCCAAGAGAGGATTTCTTTATTATTATTATTATTATTATTATTATTATTATTATTATTATTATTATCATCATTATATTAGATATTTTCTTCATTTACATTTCAAATGCTATCTCCTTTCCTAGTTTCCTCTCTGAAAGTCCCCTATACCCTCCCCCCTGCCCTTCTCCCCAACCCACCCTCTCCCCCTTCCTGGCCCTGGCATTCCCCTGTACTGGAGCATATAATCTTCGCAAGACCAAGGGCCTTTCCTCCCATTGATGGCCGACTAAGCCATCCACTGCTACTTATACAGCTAGAGACCCAAGCTTGGAGGTATTCTCTGATCTCAATTTGCTAGTGCCTGCTCCTAACACTCATCACAGGGCCGTACTACTGCCCGAAAGGCATGGTGTGTTATGACTGCCACGTAGCAGGCCTGAAGAATGACACCACAGTTTGTTTCCTTCCATTTCAGTTTAAATGGTTATGCTACACCCATAAAGTTTCACCAACATGACCACCCAAGCATAAGTCGATTAAAGACCACATCTGTATACATGCCAAGTGGACAGGGGAAACTCCACAAGACCTCAAACCTACACAAAGAACTACAGGCAACTAAGGAATTCTGAGAGATGGAAAATATTTTTTTTTCCAGTGAAGAGCAGATCATTTGGTTATCTAATACCAAATGGTCGGCCCTGAAAGCATACAGACAAGTAACATTATATGGACTAAGCAGGTTTTATATATATACATACATATATACAAATGTACATATGTGTGTGTCTATATATATGTATATGCATCTGTATACATGTGTGTGTGTATATACACACACACACACACACACACACATATATACATATATACACACATATTTGCAGGTAATGAAAGAAGCCATGAATTTGAAATAAATCAAGTAGGTGAACAAAGGAAAATTTAGAAGGAGGACCAGAAACTGAGATATGAGGAAGATTTAATTATAATCTCAAAAAATAAAATAATTCATACAGACTTTTAAAAAATACTAAGACAGTTCATCAACACCTTTACGTTTTTCTGTCTAAATGAGAGAAAAATAAATCAGGCTGGAGATAAAAATTTTCAAGGATAATTTTAACTGTATGCGGTGGGGTGTGTGTGTGTGTGTGTGCACACTCATGCATGCATATAGTTTTATTGCTGGCACAAAGACATTGAGTAGATGTGCATTGGATGAATGGAATTTTTCCTTAATATGAGTTATGATCTATGGAGTTATGTTTATATGATGTTAATATAATAGTATAAAACAGCAGATATAAATGGGGAGGAACTTTTAAAAATTTATTACTCAGAGATACTGAAGCTCTATGTGTCCGCAAAGAGTCTTTGTGGATAATAAAGAAGAAAGCTATGGACTCCTTTCAAACTTAAAATCTGAAGAATCTACATGGAGGACAGAGCTACCAGCCAACACAGCAAGCGAGAACTGCTTTGATTTGGTCTGCCCACAGGAAACATTACCCTGTCTGCTTCATAAAGAGCGATTGCCTTTGACAAGGATCTGTCTGTGCTGACGTGGATGAGCGGGAGGCTGAGGAGTCTCGGAACCATTAGAAAGGACTGCGGGCTCAGAGGAGCCCCTCATAAAGAACATGAAAATAGACGGGCGAAGACAATGGATGAGCAGCGGTGTTTGCTGTACATCCATGCTGTGAATTATGGCACACACAGGGAATATTTCCAGTCCTGAGTTTTGGAAATCACAATGAAGCAATCCTTCTGAGGTATCGTAAACTAAATAGTGAGAAAACAAGCCAAAGAAATATTGCCTGCTTTTATCTATTTGTTTTTCAGCCCGTGGCCCCCACGTTGGTTCCTGTAGCTTGAAGGAAAAGCTGCATTTGCTTGCCGGTTGTATGCCCTGGTAAGAAGGCCAGGAGGCAGACATTGTCCGTCAGTCCTTTATTACGGCGTGCCTTTGAAATCAATGTCTTTGAAGGGTAGAGAAAGCAATATTGGGTTCGAGAAGAGAGGGCTAACATTTCCAAGGGGCCAACTATAGCATTCGTCAAACCCAGAGGCAGTTCTATAATTAACATTGCAGATCACAATTGTCTTAACTGGCCCCAGATGACCAGGGCTTACCCTTCTGCCGTAGCTCAGAACATACAACAACCAGGGCCAGATGCTGGGCAAGGTAACTACCCACACTTGAGAGAATCTTTGTTCAGCTGCCACTGATTCTGCTTACCTCATTCACAGCAGCGGAGGCATGGATTCTTTTCACTGAAGGGAGATCTGGGTGGCAGCTTATAGTCTCATCAAAAGCTCTATCTGAATCTTTTTTTATTTTTAAATAAGGTTATAAATTTCATCTACACATATACATATAGAAAAACCAGTCACAATATCAACCATTGATTTTTTTCTTAAAACAATCAGCTAAAGCATAGCCTTAAAATTATTTAATCAAAATTATTGATTTGATTGTTCAGACTCATACCATTTTCTCTTCTGCCTAGAGATGTGCTGCTTGCTTTTCTCTTGAATTTGATTCAATGGGAGACTAAAAATCAGGAATAAGCCCAGGATTCTATCCTTTCTGTCTTCCCACTTACCCACTAGGGTGCTATTTTCAACACTTGGAAGATGGTTCTTCTGTGGAAAGTTAAACTTGGCTAGGTTATTACGATGAGCACACAAAAGGAACTGGATTTGAATTTAGGACCCTGCTGTGGTTTCTCTCTGTGATCTTTGTTCAGGAAGACACTTCTTTGGCTCCTGTGCTAAGTGTTTTACCTCTGGGGTGGGGGTGGGGGACAGAGCCCAGAGATTACTTGGAGACAATATACTACTTGCTTGAGACTGTTTAGTTCTATGGTATTTGGTTTTGGGAAAAAAAAAGGAGCCATATCAGAGAAATATACTCTTTGAAGACAGCAAGTCCATCAGAACCCAGGATTTATGTTAGATTTGAAACGTGAAGGTAGAGATGACCTAGCATATCGTTAGTGTCTCCACTCCTGCTTGCTTTTAATTCTGTATTAATTGCTTTAACTCTGAGGTAAGGTGATGTCAGAAAGAAGGAAAACATGATCTTAAAATATTGAGGGAATGACTGCAAATAAACAGAAACACCTTTCAACAATCATGCTTTTTTCCCTCTCTATTCTCCCACTACTGAATCTGAACAAAGCACCAGGAGAGCTCTACATTCCTCTAGTACCCCAGAAGCCACCCCTGGGGGGACTTGGTACTTCCCCCCCTAGCATCCTCCATGTCTCTCTTTACTTTGGCTGTCAGTGTTCAAACACACTGACAAAACTGTCATGGCCAAGAAATCACTCTTGCTGTATCTATTTTTTTTTTTAATAACATCTTATCTCAATCTTCTAGTGGGAGAAGATTCAGCACTCATAGATGCTGCACACACTGCCTGAGGAGTTATCCACTAAGCTATCTGTTAAGTTACTTGTACAAAATATCCTTGTTTTATCAGCTGTGCCTTAAGAATTTCCTCTTGTGTGGTCTTGATTTCTCAGCCTTCTAGCCCACGTGGGAGAAGCTTTCTCATAGGGTTCCCCCCTCCCCCATGATGTGTCTGCTTACTGGATGAAAAATGGAACAGGCAAGCTGTGCATATGAATAATACACATAATACTTTTAAAACTTTGTAATAATAGATCTCTTGCTGGATCTAAAACCATGACTAAAAATGTCTGAAGACGAGTAAAGACCACAGTCGTAAAATTTCTCCCAGGCTCTCATGGACATTTATTTCTTTTCAACATCTAATAACAGGGTTCTGGATATTTCTCTCTTCTTAGGCACTCCCATTTCAAAAGCAGATAAGCGTTGTAAGCTACGTACAAAACGCTAGATTATGAACGACATGATGCCACGGCTGTAGAACACTTCTCCAAATGTATTTCTTTACAGCATCTGTTATGCAAGTAAAAGTTACAGGTACCACATGATCATAATTATCAGTGGGGTATTTAATACCAGCCATTGTGAGCTGTGGTATTAATGTCCCTTGAACTGACCGGATTTGCTATCTGTAATTTTGGGGCAATCAAAGAGAAAATCCTGGGCACAAAGCTGCTTGGAAAAGGAAACTTAGTTTTCATCAGTGGCAAAGCCTTGCAGAGCTGCATTAATTCATTAAGTTTCTCCTGTGCATCATGTTATTTCAGTGCACTAATAATGATTTTCCTGTCTCCTCAGGACTTAGATTACCTGCATATTTCAGTGAGATCATAAAATTAACTTCGAAGTCTTTTAGGTACAAAGATTTCTGTCTCACACTTGTCCCAAAGAGGCTATAACCAGATTATCCATGATTTCAGTCAGGAAATTAACTTTGACTTTCAAAAGAATTTCTTTAATGTGTCTTTTAAGAATATCCTCATCTTCTTGTTTTATTTTTCTTCTCTTCCACAACACAGCCTCCCAGAATCTCCATCGATGGGCCTCCTCTTATTCCCTTTATCATTAAATCTTTTACCACCTTGAAACCTTGTAAAACAGGCTTTTGTTTCACAAGTACTTTGTGGTTTGATGAAGAACTAAATAACTCAGAGTAAAGCAATTCACAAACAACCAATTTCATTTTATCGCTTGCCATTGAACTTTTATGTCTATGATGCAGCGGTCAGCGCCCCTTGTTTGACAAGGTTCTCCCAGTGTCTCTTTAGTAGGCCCACAGCTCTGCTTTCTATTGATCCCTCAATAGTTATGTCTCGTTTATGTCAGATGGGAGGCTGACTTTGTAGCAAATAGTTAAAAGTGATCAGAGATAGAAGACACCATACTGCAAAGCTTTTGGTTGAACACTAATGGCCAGATACTAAGCAATGAGCAGATCCTGTACTGCCAGAGGTAAGGGACAGATGACCTCTGAAGGGCTGTAATGTGAAGCCTTTTGGGCTACACAATATGGGGACTTTTCTTTAGTAAACTGTTATTAAATTATTGGCTGTTTTAAATGTTTGGTTGAGACAGGCAGCCTCCATGGCAAGTTTCAAATTGGCAGTTCAGGAGACTAGGCCTAAATCTCTATTTCCAAGTCCAGGCAAGTCTAGGCAAGTCAGTTACTGAAAAAACCCCAGGCAGCCAGTCAGAAACTGCCCTGCCATCAGAAGTTACCCCACCACCAGGTCTGAGGCAATAGGTCAGCAACATTTTCCAGCTCCTCATGCCTCAGCAATGGTTCTGTAATGTCCCTAGAGATAATGCCAAAAGATTAAGATAGAGGTTACCTACCCCTCCCTGGATTTCGCCTAATGTGCTTTAATCAGGCCTGTAAGCTCACTGTGGCACCTCTATCTTGGTAGATGCTAGACACCAGCATGCTAGATTTCTGCAGAATTAAATGCTCTTTGCTTTTGCATATTATTTGAGTCTGGGGTATCATTATTTGGCAAATCATGGACCCTTACACTATAAGATATATTGAGGAATGAATGGAACATACTTAGAAGCAGTAAGCTATTTTAGATCATTATTCAGGCAATGATTATGGCTATTTCTTCTTAACCTGTCTCTCTGGCTGATTTAGAGGGTCATGATCTAACTGAAGCCTTAAAACAATCTGCTCTTTTCATTTACAGAATATAGGTGTTGTGGCACTTGACTTTAACCACAACAATCAGGAGGCAGAAACAGGCACATCTCCGTGAGTTTGAGGAAAGTCTTGTCTACATAGAAAATTCTAGCTACAAAGAGAGACCTTACATCAAGAAGATATTTTCATGATAATGGGTATTTTTAAAATATTTACATAAGAATTTCTTTGCTATAATTATAAAATCAATGCCAAGTTTGAGAATCATTTGAATAACTGAACTCACAGAAAGAATAGACTGTGGAAATCTAACTTTGTCCTGCAGGACATACCCAAGTAGGACAAATTTGATTTCACTGAAGATTGCATGTATATCAAGAAGTCCAGAACTCTTAATTTATGCATATACACATATATCTTCAAACATATATGTGTGTATATATTTTAAATAGATTGTATATTTATATGCATTACCTATAGGAGATACAGCATTATGCTGAACATGCATACTACTTCAAGCACCTTTGAAAATGACCTGGAATCTACATTTTATAAAACAGTCCCTGGATGACTCTTTACCATGCTATGTTACCAGTGAGAGATTAAATAAAATGTGGCATTGTCTTTCTTCCCACATAAGTCCACATAGTTTAAGCAATGTAACTTTCTTAAAAAGAAATTAAATATAATAAGAGATAAATTTGCCAGTAAGAGTCCAGTTGTTACTTTCTTAAAATATAAAACCTAACAGTTATGTAAGAGAGAAGAACACACAGAATAAGGTCAGCCTGAAATTTGACACAGTCCCTTAAAAATCTAGCAAATTCCCAATGATGAATTCTAAAATCATTTAATTCTATAAAGAATTCTAAAGAAAAAGTCACTGGTTTATCAACATTAGATCACAACTATTAATATCATAAGTATTAGTGTTAAAGGATTCTAGAAAAAGTAGCAAATAAAAGAGGAAACTCATTAGAATATTAGTTTAGTCATCTCAGGAAGAATTACTAATAAATTTATATTTTTGCCTGTCTGGGTGCTTATAGAAAAAAAACCCAGAAGTGATTTAAAACACAGAGTAGAAGAGTTAAAAAATAAGATGGCTTAGTGTTTAATTGCACTTGCTGCTGTTATAGAGAACCAGACTACTATTCTCAGAACATACATGGTGGGTCACCACCAGTTCTAGGCAATCTGACACTGTTGTAGTCTCAGGAGGCACCATATATGCACATGGTGCAACTACATTGATGCAGGCAAGCATTTATGCATGTAAAATAAAATAGACAATTCATTAAAGACAAATAAAATAAACACACAGTTTCTACTACTACAGGGCATTGGTATCCACTGGGCAAGAGGTGATACACTGTGCTTTCAATAGCATCCTCTTGAGATGGCTTATGCATTTACACCTCACAACTCAGCCCTTACTTCTTTCATTGCTCCTGGACCAATGCTTTAGGTCAAGTTATGGCATGGCCATATGAATGCTCTAATTACCACAAGGAAGGAATTATAACTAAACATTCATGAAGTACAGCTATCTGTAGACATTAATCAGAAGTAATCAATCATGTTCCTAAAGTCAACAATGTCATTGCTTTGGTTTAAATTACTTAAAAACATCTAAAACAGGTGGATTGAAAGCTAATGATTTCTGTGAATTCTCTCTCTCTCTCTCTCTCTCTCTCTCTCTCTCTCTCTCTCTCTCTCTCTCTCTCTCACACACACACACACACACACACAACACACACATGTACATATTATCATAAATATGGGTTATCTTTTCTTCCTATATTCCAGTAACCAATAATAATTTCATAGGGTATTAAGTAGTTCTTTGATTGTCCATAGATTCTTCATAACACATTTCTTTTAATTTAAAAGACTCATATTTTTTGGAAAAGAAGTATCAGCATATGCAAAGACTACTGTGTCAGTTGACCCCAGGCTTAGAAATAATAAGTACTGCTAACCTGTTCGATCTATGGAGGAGGCTCTCAAAGATACAACAAATGAAGGGTGCCTTTGGGGACCATTACTTAAAGGTTAAGGAAACAATGCCCATTGCATAGTATTCTGTTCATGATAGGAAAAATCGATGTGAATGGAAAGAGTTCAGGAATGGAGGGCCCTCCCCAACCATCATCCCAACAGACCTGGCTACGTCCTGTCCTTACAGATTAGTGTGTTTCTGCTCTCATATCCTGCAGCTCCTAAGGCCAAGAATGATACTTTCCCAAGGGCATGCAGGAAGTGTCTAGAGTGATAGAATTATGGAGTTATTGGATCCTAAATAATAGAATGCAAGAAGGATCCCAGTACAATGCCCGGAGGCAGGAATGATGCCAGTCAGGTAATCTTCATGGTAATCACTGGTCATATTTGTCTACTTATGCAAATAATTTGCAACTACGAAGAGGAGACACTAACCAAGAAATTAGTGGAGTGTCTCTAGTGAAAATTTAAGGACTAAGAGGACTGATTTAGCACATACTAAGAAAAAAAAAGTCATACTAAGAAAATAAAGTCTGTGTGAGACACTGTTGCAATTGTTGCAGAGGTAGACTGATAGACTAATAAAACAAAAGGGAGAAAACAGAAACAACCCTCAGCCACATGACTATGGGATTTATGACTTGGCTCAGGAAAGCAGCAAGGTAAGGTTTGCCTGCTGGTTAAATATAGGACACCCCTAACCCCACAAAATACAAATAATTCATTTAGTACAAACAAGAGAAAAATCAAGGTGCCTGAATTATATAGGGTGATATTCATGACTCTGGGACTATAGGGAACACTTCTTAACAGTAACAACTTTGAACTGATGCATGGAGGAGAATATGCTTTGTCAAAAGTCACTCTTGGAAGGCATCATCCTGAGTGAGGTAACACAATCACAAAAGACCTCAAATGATATGTACTCACTGATAAGTGGATATTAGCCCAGAAACTTAGTATAGCGAGATATAAGATACAATTTGCAAAACACATGAAACTGAAGAAGAACGAAGACCAAAGTGTGGACACTTTGCCCCTTCTTAGAATTGGAAACAATCACCCATGGAAGGAGTTACACAGCCAAAGTTTGGAGCTGAGACAAAAGGATGGACCATCTAGAGACTGCCATATCCAGGGATCCATCCCATAATTAGCCTCCAAACGATGACACCATGGCATACACTAGCAAGACTTTGTTGCAAGGACCGTGATATAGCTGTCCCTTGTGAGACTAAGCCAGGGCCTAGCAAACACAGAAGTGGATGCTCACAGTCAACTATTGGATGGATCACAGGGCCCCCAATGGAGGAGCTAGAGAAAGTATCCAAGGAGCTAAAGAGATCTGCAACCCTATCGGTGGAACAACATTATGAACTAACCAGTACCCCAGAGCTCTTGACTCTAGCTGCATATGTATCAAAAGATGGCCTAGTCGGCCATCAATGGAAAGAGAGGCCCATTGGACACGCAAACTTTATATGCCCCAGTACAGGGGAATGCCAGGGCCAAAAAATGGGAATGGGTGGGTAGGGAAGTGGGGGGAAGGGTGTGCATTGGGATGGC
The DNA here is from genome assembly GCF_000001635.26 of Mus musculus. Taxonomy (NCBI): domain Eukaryota; kingdom Metazoa; phylum Chordata; class Mammalia; order Rodentia; family Muridae; genus Mus; species Mus musculus. Next base: position 74,408,634 of record NC_000076.6, on the reverse strand, counting down.
ATTGGAAATGTAATTGAAGAAAATACGTAATAAAAAATATATAAAAAAATTTTAAAAACCAACCAAACAAAAAACGCTGAGAAATGACTAAGTAGTGAAGAAACCGGACCAACCTGTGACTCAGTGAACTAGATGGTTACAAAGAGGGCAGAGATGGAAAGCACTGGCTCAGTACCAGCCATCACATGGAGAGCTTCAAACACATGGTTCCTATAAATGTGATTGGTCAGAAGGAGACTCTGTTAACATTGATAACAACTGCTCACAACAGCACAAGGAGATAGATGTTATTTTTCCTTAGATAAAGAAGACTACCAGAGAGGCAGACTCCAATCTAAGTCTGCGGGAAGCTTTGCAATTTGCTATACAAAATCCACAGGTTTGCTCTATCTGTGACACTGGCATGTTGTCACTGAAACTGTCTCTAAAATTAATGCAATTATGGCAATAATGTGCTTCTCAATCATAATTTCTTGGTTCTGAGTAATGCAAAACAAGATGACTATAGTGGAAATATACAGCACTATGGAATACACTCACTTTCTTTTTAAGGACCGACATTGTTTACTTATTTGTCAAGCCTTGACTTCTGAATAGGACCACTGAACTGAAAAAAAAAGTCACTCTTATCTATAGGTATTTGCAGATCCGTTGATGAAATCCAGGGTCTTGCACATGCTAGGCAGCATTCTTGAACTGAGTTAAAGCCTCGTTTCCAAACTCTTCTTCAAGTAGATGAGACACTGGCTATCCACAGGGGAACATTGTCTGGAGCACATGTAATAAGGAAAGAATCATACCTAAGGTGGACAGAGACCATGCACATGAATGAAAACTGACATCAAGGAAGGGCAGTCATCTCTCTAAGTCCTCTTCCAGAGGACCTGGGTTCAATTCCCAGCACCCACACGGCAGCTTACAACCGTCTGTCACCCTCACACAGACATACAAGCAGATAAAACACCAACGTACACAAAATAATTTTTTTAGAGTCAAAAAAAGTCAATGGAAGTTCAACGGGCAAGGGAGAAAGAGACTAAAATATATACATTTTGAAAAAAGAATAAAGATTAAAAACATGAAAAAGATGCTCAGTCTTAGGGAACTGATGATTAAGGCCACAGTTTAATGTGTCTAGTGTTGCACTTTGTTGGTAGGATTGACATAGCAGAATGTTGATCATCACCATATTGAATCTTGCTCAGTCACCTTGGCAAGCAAGCTGGGATTGCCAACCCAGCCAAACACACACATGTGTGTGACCTAGAAACTCACATACATGTGCATGAAGAGAAACAACAGGAAACTATTCATAGACTTATGGAGACAACACCCTTGAGACAAAGGCCACGCACATCAGCATCTTAAGTGTGGTCGGGAATGGGCTGTGCTGCAGCTGCATACAAAACGCAGAGTAAGAGACACAGAAAGACGCTGAATCCCAGCAATGATGAACAGAGGACAACCACCACCAACATGCACACATTGGACAGTTTTATTTATATGTGTGTATATATGTGTGTGTGTACACACACACACACACACACACACACACACACATATTTCAAAAGACAGACACAACCAGACTATGTCACTTATAGAAGCTCACTCTGGTGATGAGTCTGCACCAGAGGACAAGGTCCATCAAGTGCTGAGGGTCAGGAGAAGAAGGTCACTGCATTGAGGAGTGGGGCACATAATTGAGGCATGGCTCACTATAGAGGCATGCTGTGTTTATGGCTGCATTTGCTTTATAATGCGTTGGGAGTTATACGTTGATGTGACATCTCATTTGCCTTTTTAAATCCACGAGGAAAAGAAGCTGTAGTCAATACAGTGCTTCCAAATGGTTGGCATCGTGTGTACGAACCCACCAGCTGATTGCCATGTTTATTTCTGGCTGTGTAGTTCTCAGGGAATGTAAGTGTATCTGTAGTCTTTGTAAAGAATGAGAACTGGATCCAAATCAGAGTATAAGCCATGAACTCTCACCAGTCTATAAAACAGGAATACAATTTGTATTAAGTGGGATCTTATAAATATGCAATGTTGCATTGAATGGTACAGCAAGATGAATGGAGTGATGTGGTGAGGCGAAAATAGTTACTAAGTCTTCTTCAGCAGATGTTAAATAATTGAAGAGAAATTTGTTGTGTGAGTCTCTGTGCATATACATCCACATAGCTATATAAGCATGTAGAAGCCAGAGGTCTACTTTGAGTGTCTTTTCTCAGGAGCCATTGACTCTTTTGTTTATTATAATTATTAATTATTATTATTAATTCTAGACAAGATATCTTTAAAAATATTTTTGATAATTTGGGTTTTTTTTAAATGTGTATTGGTATTTTGCTTGCATGTATGTCTGTATGAGGGTGTTGGATCCCCTGGAACTGGAGCTGCAGACAGCTGTGAACTGCCCTGTGGATACTGGGAATTGAATCCTGGGCTTCTGGAAGAGCAGCCAGTGCTCTTAACTGCTCAGCCATCTCTCCAGCCCCCTTGACAAGGTCTCTTACTGAGACCTGGCACGTAACCAGTCTGGGATAGGCTAACTAGCCAGCAAGCAGGGTCTAGTCACCTATTTGCCCCTGGCTCTCTAGTGCTCTCATGACCACTATGTACTGCTGTGCCTAGTGCTTGACGTAGATTCTATAGATTGTTCTCAGGTCCCCATACTTATGTAAGAAGCCTTTTACCAACTAAGCTATCTCTCTAGCCTGATACACATTTCAAAGGGGATTTTTTTTTAAATAAATGACCTTTCAGGCTAGCAGCATGTTAGTTACGTTTTCCTTCCAAGTAACCTTTACACCGGAGAGAATCCTCCATCACTGCTACTCTGTTCCAGGACTGGGCAAAGCAGTATATTATATTGTTCTTACCTGCTTACGGACAACCTCAACTGTTTTTGTGTTAACAATTCTTTTAAATATCAACTAAATGTATAGTATGCCATTTGTCAAAATTAAAAAAAAACCTGTATAGATAAGCAATATTAAACTGTATTCTCATTTTTCAAGAATGCTTATGAGTATGGTTATGCTTGTTTAGTATGTCAAACATGTACATTTAGAAGTTGCCATGCACTATAAATGTGGCACAAGTCTCTTTCCAATAATTAATGAATTTCAGTGTAAAACATCAAATTTAAAGACCTTCATTCATCATGGATAATTTAGCTCAAACCCAGGATACTGATCTGTATCAATAATGCAGTCTGTAATTTAAATCATTTGGATAACGGATGTGAATGTGTTTTAGCATGCAGCATACAAGGAGATAACTAGTCTATAGAGATGTCCCCCAAATGGAGAGCCGGGCAGTGGTGGCTCATGCCTTTAATCCCAGCACTTGGGAGGCAGAGGCAGGTGAATTTCTGAGTTCGAGGTCAGCCTGGTCTATAGAGTGAGTTCCAGGATAGCCAGGGCTACACAGAGAAGCCCTGTCTCGAAAACAAAACAAAACATGGAGAAAAAAAAAAGTGGTGGCAAGGGCAGGGGAAGGGTGGGGCGGGGTAGGGTCAGGCATGTTACCTGCCTTTTCAAAGCCATGACAAATGCTGGAAACCAGCAGCCTAAAGGAGGAGAGATTTATTTTTAGCTTAGCTCACACCCAGAATTTTCAACCTGCTGTGGCTAGGAGGACCTGGCTGAGTCTGAGTCAAGCAGGTGACCTCCTGTTGGGCAGGGAGCAGAGAGAGAGAATATCTGTGCCAGCAAGCTTTTCTTTTCCCACTTTTTAACTCTGAGTCCAAAGCCTCTGAGATGGATGGTGCCATCCACACTCAGGATTAGTTCCTATTCCTTAGTCAGTCTTCTCTAGAAACACTATCACAAACATACCCAGAAAGTATGCTTCATTAATCTCGTAGGTGCTGTTCAAACAAGTACACATACAATCGAAATGAACTGACACAGGAGAGATCTCAGAACAGACATGAGTAACTAAACAGGCTAGGACAATTATTGGTGAATTATCAGAATTGTTAGGGTATGGCTTCTTCGTGCCATGCTGACAGGGAAAATCTTCTACAGCTGTATTACATTAGCTACAATACCCTAGCAGTCAAATGACAATAATTAGTAGCTCTCAAGACTATCTCATGGTTATAATAATACTTAAGGTAAAAATAAAAATATGACCCTGACATGGTTGATAAGAGAGAAAATAAGCCAATAAAATAATTGTCAGCCAGAACAGGGATCAGTAGTGGTGACCGGTAGCATATATATTTTGAGGGAGAAGGAAGAGGTTGATGGCTTCATGACAGCTGTTTTGGGGAGGATCGACTGAGGTATGGACTATGGAGAAGGAACACTTTCAGGGAAGACCCTTGTACTGGCTAGTTTTGTGTCAACTTGACACAGCTGGAGTTATCACAGAGAAAGGAGCTTCAGTTGAGGAAATGCCTCCATGAGATCCAACTGTAAGGCATTTTCTCAATTAGTGATCAAGGGGGAAAGGCCCCTTGTGGGTGGGACCATCTCTGGGCTGGTAGTCTTGGGTTTTATAAGAGAGCAGGCTGAGCAAGCCAGGTAAAGCAAGCCAGTAAAGAACATCCCTCCATGGCCTCTGCATCAGCTCCTGCTTTCTGACCTGCTTGAGTTCCAGTCCTGCATCCTTTGGTGATCAACAGCAGTATGGAAATGTAAGCCGAATAAACCCTTTCCTCCCCAACTTGCTTCTTGGTCATGATGTTTGTGCAGGAATAGAAACCCTGACTAAGACAACCCTTTTGAAGGCACAGCTCTGTTCGAGGAAGCTTGACTATTAGACAAAAATGCTGAAGATACAGCTGTGGATGAGATGTATGCTGTGGGCTTGATGTGAGTGGAGGTTTTCCAAAGGGATGCAGAGAGTCACAAGAGCCATTTAGGAGACATTTTCAATAGTTTGTAAGAAAATAGAACACATCATATGTAATGAAACATGAAAACTAGAAGCAAGCAGATATTAGAAAAGAGATGGAAAAGAGATCACATTTCGAATAAACACTTCAGCCATGATTATCGGTCTGCAGTGAGCCATCTTTTACTGTTTCTTGAATTATAAAGTATTTATGTAGACAAATCTGCACAAATGAATATGCATACATTTGTTCTAACAGGTGTTAATATGACTAAAACCGGTGAAAGGCTCGGTTATAGATAACTACCAGAAAACTACTTCCATACATTTCAAGTCTATTTGTGAACGGCTCATTGAATCATCAAAAGATCAAGGTTCTAAAGATAGCCCCAGGCAACAGATGAACCTCATTACACATACGTTTGTAGGTAGCAGCACCGAAATAGACATCACGAACATTTCAATTGTGTGATTTGTGTGATGGTGGCGGTGGTGGTGGTTGGTGGGGGATTGAGTAGTGGTGTCTGCACTATATTGCTTGACTTGGCAAGAGAACACATAACACTCCTCACTTGTGGCCCACTTAAAAAAGAAGTATTATAGTTCCAGGCACGGTGGAGTGCCATGCTGAGCTACAGAAAAGTAAGGGAAGATTCATAAAGCTCCCTACCTCCATTTCATTTTTTTGAGCCCCACACAGAGAGACAACAGCTACATTAATCAGCGACAGACCCCAGAGGTTCAGATTTATTTTGTTTAATATTAAAATGTACAGTTGAAGGAAACATGAATTTTCTTTTCAAAATGACACAGCCACTTCCCTTCTGAACACCACAGCTTACTAATGATTCTAAAACTGCTTGAAGGGGTTAGAAATGAATCATTACACTATATCCCAGTGATGAGTTAGCACACAAATCTCCCATGAAATGCCCTTGATTTTAGGTTAAATAAATTCAACATCTTTGTATTAGAACTGAAAGGATGTTTTGTTGACTCAGGACTTACAGGACTATAAGAGTGTGGTGGACTTTGATGGGAGGTTTGCTGGGAGTTGTCTTCTACATTGTACACAAGGTTAAGAGCCAATTTAAACTTAACAGGAAATGCTCTTCCTGAGTTTGCCTTCCCTGGTGTGGTCTGTGCATGTTTATGCCCGAGGGTTTTTGAGAAGTAGACAAACAATTGCTTCTGAATTTGAAGATGTTTGGCTCTTCAGATATATATTTTTTTTCAGTGAGATGCAACTAGAGAGGTTAGATACCTGGGGTGTGAGCTTAGAGCCTTCTATCCTCATCTACCCTCCCTCTAACCCCGATTAACCTACATATTCACAGAGATGGGCCGAAGCATACAGTGTGTTAAGCTAGACACTTGTAGCCACTACCAGAAATATTAGGGTCCATTTTTTCCTATAGTGAAGTCAAGTTACTGCTGATGGTATCCTGTGGAATACGATGACATGATTGGTGGTGGGGAGACTGTTCCCCCACCCCAATTTAAACTAGCAGTGTCTTTCCACTGGAAGTGATCTGGATACATGATTATAAGCACCATTGATTCCCATTGATCTTACAACTCACTGGGTATCAGGACTAGTTAAAGCACATCTTCAGTGATGAGTTACTCTCAACTTCAGTGACCTTAAACCAGCACTCCACATGAATTATGTCATGTTTTAATGGCTTACTGCTTCATAATCTTGGCTCCCTTTTTCTCAACATAGTGTTGCAAGTGGTTACAGATGAACTAAAAATGACTTTTTTCCCTCTGAACCCTTTCCTGACCACCTTAGCACTGCAATGTGTTTCCATCTCTTTTATAAATAATACACACACATACACACACACACACACACCAATTGGACACACACATCTTCATACTGTGTGACTAGGTTTTATGCTATATATATATTTCCTCCATTACTATTTTGCAACTTCAAGCAGTTAGAAAATATTGATAAGCTTATTGTTTTTTACCTCCAGTACTTACTTGTGAATTGTAAAATCCTAATTAATATTCTCTGCTTGGTAGTTTATATTCTATTCTATTAATGGTGGTTCCCTGAAATAATTTTGACATATATAATCTTAAACATTGTACTCATTACTATATAGCTCTTTAAAAAGTAAACAAAAAATTCTTTCAGCTTTTGAATCTAAAACATTGAATACCTCATATTGAAACACCATGAGAACATAAGCAGAATCCAATAACTCAAGCTTAGTAGGGTAATTAACCATATGTATCCTGATTTTGAGTCTATCTTAATAGTGTGTGATGACAATTAAGATTAAATTTTACAGGGAGATCAGTAGTCATTTAGTAAAATTAATGTATTATATAATTATCATTAGGTAGCAACAGGATTCCATTCTGAGGCATCAAAATTCCATTGGAAGCACATTATACTGTTCCGGAAGCTGCAGAGTCAGATGTATGTAGAGCTATTTGGGATGTTTATCTCTTTTTTGCACATTCAAGTCGGTTCTAGTTTCATGTAGAAATACCACAGCCTAATGAATAGCTAGATACACTGTATCATATGATAGCTGCTAGGTTCATATTTCAGTTTTCAAATCTGAAATAGGCTTTCTAGATCATGTGTTATCAAACGAAAGAACAAATCAGTGGAGGGGGCTAATGCCATACCTTTTCCAAAATCACTGGGGGAAATGATAAAATGAGAAAGAAGAAAATAAAAGTTGACTACAAATTGACACCCTTATTTGTACTTCCTCATGTTTTTATTTATACACCGTGTATAGAGTCTATCCCTTTAGTAAAGAAAGTATGAATGGTAATTTCCACAAATAATTGGATATGTTTCATATGAATAGTCATGATATGATTGAAAGAATTTGGTTTAAACAATATGGTATTTCAGAGTGGAGACTCTAATGTAATTCACTTATCAGTGATAGGCCAAAGTCTCATGCCTGGATTCTTACCTCTGTTTATTTCTCCTTGAGTATTGAATCTTTCACGACAGTAATTAATCTTTGTCACCTACACATCTAATGTCGCCCCATCTTAAACCGATTTTGAGTCCCCGGAATTTTCTACAATGAATACAGTGTACAAAATCTTAATGCTGTGGGATGTTTTGTTTATTAAAAATATGGTGTGTCATGCTTCCATTTCCTGTTTTAAGTTATCTTTTTACCGTTCTGGAAGGGATTCTCGACCTCTCTTGACCTCTCTGTGTCCCTCTTGCCCATGCCCATCCTCAGTATGGCTCTTTCTACTTCAACATGATGTTTCCATAGCAGCCTCTAGTGTAGACTTCTGTCACCCTTCCTGGTGGCTTCTAGAGACCATCCTGTGTCCAGCTGTCATGGCCTCTGCCATGCTTGGTCAGTGCCCATTTGTTAGCATCTACCATCTCATTTATTATCCACACAAAGTAGTGTGCCCATTTGCTTATGATGGATAAAGGAAGGCTACAATGTATCACTCTACCTTCAGTACCTGTAGCCATGAGTTTTCCTGAATCAATGATGCTTTGGGGCACAGTTCTGTTACAAGTGTTTGTACTATCTCTCCTTCAAATGTACCCTGATATTTATCTGTTTTCTATGTGGTGGCTGGTCTAATGACTGCCTTCTTTGGGTCACTTTCTTCCTTTGTTTGTCTGTAGTACTATCTTAATATATTTAAATGTGTGTGTATGTGTGTGTGTTGAAATTTGGTATTAATTCTTTGATTCAATCAGCTGCCTGCATGTCCAGACACTGAAGGTCCTTGTCCTTAATTGGTTTTTGATTGATCAATAAAGATGCCAATGGCCAATGGTTGAGCACAAGGTAGGTCACTTAAAGTTGAGTGGGAAAGGATGCAGAAAAGAACGGGAAGAATCACCATGGTTCAGAAAAAAAGATAGTGGCAGGAGATAAAGCCAACAAGCCATGTGAGATTTTTGGGTAAGTAGACGGGCCACTTCCCTGATTGAGCCTGATGTAGCAGGAGAAGGTTTAGGAGTGCCCAGCCTTTGAGGTAGCCAAGGTATTTTAAAAATAAGCTAATGTATATGTGTGTGTCTTTCATTCAAGGATCCAAAAATAGCTCCTGGACTATGAATGTGTGTAGTATAGCTAAAACTCACAGCTGTGTATGTGTGTTTGTGTGTGTGTGTGTGTGTGTGTGTGTGTTTGTGTGTGTGTGTGTGTTTGTGTGTGTGTGTGTGTGTGTGTGTGTGTGTGTGTGTGTGTGTGTGTTGAGTATCTATGTGGTATATGAACATGTATGTGTGGGAATGTATGCCCCTATGGGAACTGTAAAAGGAAGTAAAGATACTAGATACTGAGTGCCCTCTGCCAGCATTCTCTGTCTTATCTCTTTTCCCCCTTCCCCAACCCCACCCCCCAAGACATTTGTCTGTCTTGGAACCTGGAGCTGGGCTGGAAGCCAGTGAGTCCCAGAGATTGTTCTCTCTCTGCTTCCCACACAATTGGGAACCAGGCACATTTTGGCTACATTTGGCTTTTTATGTGGCTTCTGGTGATTGAAAGTCAGGGTCATGTGGTTGTGCAACAAGGGTCCTTACCCACTGAGCCATCTCCCCAGACCCCTAAGAAACAATTTCTAAATCTTCCAGCACTTGTGATTTTTTCTTTATTTCCTTTTTCTTTTCTTTTCTTTTCTTTTCTTTACTTACTTTCTTTCTTTCTTTCTTTCTTTTTTTTTTTTTTTTTTTTTTTTTTTTTTTTTGTAAAATCCATGTGTGGTTCTTGACACTAGAGATGGTGTGAAGCAGTGGAGCCACTGCATGAATGGCTTCACATCTGCTCTCTAGTTGGTGATGTAACACCTCTAACATCACAATGGTCCAGGCTCTCCTTGGTGATGCATTGGAGTAGAAGGAAAATGCAAAGTATTTTCTCTCTCAGATTGGAAACAGGGACTAAAAATGATAATGGCCATAAAGTTGGCAGTCAGAGTATTGGCAGATCTATGGAAGAAGAAAGAATGGATTCAAACTAGCCAATCAAATTCTCAGGACATGGGCTGGGGAGGTGGTTCAGTGTGTAAGTATTTGCTGTGGAAGTGTAAGTATCAGAGTTTAGGTCATCAGAATCCGTACACATGATAGGTGTGTGTGATGATCCACTCATGATTCCAACCTTGGAGACAGAGATAAGGGATCCTCAGAGCAAGCTGGCTATAGAGGCTAGACAGATCAGTGATCTCTGGATTTGGTTGAGTGACCCTACCACACTGAAAAAAGTGGAAGAACAATCCAGGGTATTTACTGACATCAGCTTCCAAATCCATGTATATCCACATGTGTGTCTATATACGTGCACACACATGCATAACACACACAAGCATACATGCATACACATGTACACAATATACATATGTATGCACACATACACCCAGATATATACACATATACACACATGGACACATACCCTCCCACATGCACATGCACACATACACACATGTATAGACAGGCACACATACATACACATGAGAATGGGATGGGGGGAAATCTTAGGACCTGATGTGAAAATCTCATTAAATAGCATTTAAAGAAAACGTCTTCCATAGTCAGTAGATTCAACTAAACATCAGACTTGATGCTTGGTTAAAAAAACAAAAAAGCAAAAACAAAAAACAAAACAAACAAACAAACAAAACCCCAGCAGAATTCTAGAAGATGCCTATTCATAGAACCAGCCAGAAATTTTTGAAAAACAAAAACAAACAAACAAACAAACAAACAAAAAAACCCCAGCAGAATTCTAGAAGATGCCTATTCATAGAACCAGCCAGAAATTTTTGAAAAACAAAAAACAAAAAAACCTCCCAACAAACAAACAAACAAACAAACAACAATGAGCACAAAGGGAGATAGAACAGAGCCTGACACTTGGATTTGGGGTCTTGGTGACTGACTCTCATTCCTTGTTGAGTGTTAGGGCTTGGATGAATGTCCTCTCAGAGTTCTTATGCTCAAGGATTGTCCCTCAAGCCAGGACTAGTGGACGATGGTGGATTCTTTGAAAGGTGGAACCTTGCAGGATGTTTTTTTAGTCCTTTGGAACATTCTTTTAGAAGAGATTTTTTTTTTTCCTGTTCCTGGATCCAGACATGGGTAGGCAGCTCAGCTGTATGACTGTGTCATGTTTCTTCTCACTGATGCTCACATCATCGAACTTCTGATCTTAGTAAAAATTGAGCTAAATGTAGGAGGAACAGTGGTGTCCATCTTTATGTAAATGCTGGGGCTGAGCAGCTGCAAAGGCATCTCCTGTAGCAGGACCTAATTGAAGACTTTCTGAGAGACCAAAGAATGCTGAAGCAGACCATGCCAGCCAATTGGGAACGGCTGTTTGAAAGAGATGCTTTCTTGGGACCAATGGGGCATGGGTGGAGGATATTTATAGTAGCTTGTAGCAGTGTTCAGACAAGCTTTGCTACAGTGTTTCTCACCTGCTTCTGGGTTATATGTCATTGATTCTGTGTCACCTTACCTCTAACCCCCAAGGACAGGTAGGGTTGGTTGACCAGAAGTCCAGGGCACAAACAGCACTAAATCAGTATCCAGTTTATAATGTTACTTGCCTCAGCTATCTCCCAGGGGTAAGCCTTAGCAATGCCCTTTCCCCCAAAGGACACCTCCATGCTTCATCTGATGAAGCAGATACTACCCGTCTCTCGATATCTCTTGTCCTAAAGCACAGAGCATGTGTGGGAACTTGGATATACCTTAATTAAAGTGAGGTAGTTTGCCAAATGCAACTGTAGAGTTGAGGCTATGGCTCAGTGGGTGAGCAGTCTACCAATGTACCCAGAGCTCTGGGCTCTTCCATGGCACTGAAGATATATACTGCAGAACACGCCTATCATGTACACACAGGAAGTGAGAGAACACACCTAAAAATTTACCCTAGAGTGTGCAGGAATACACAACAAGGAATCTAAAGGCAAGTTTATAACATCCAACGGATTCACATCTGGAATTCTACATTTTGAATTTGGAAGGTCCACATCCAAACCTAATTGTACACTAAAATACAACTCTCTGTATATAGTTCTTTTTTTTTTTTTTCAGAAAATAAAGTTACATGGGTTAAGTCAGAAAGGAAAACTCTAATGTTAGTGAATGTTTAAATTATACAAATGTCATTAAATATAACAAATAAAAATAAAATATATAGGATCTGACTACCAAAGAGTCATGAAGAGTATTCTACAAGTCATTTATAGATTACTTGAACTGTGTATCTTTTCAAAATTACAGTGTAAGAACTTAGGTTCCTACAAAAACACATAAGCTAAACGATGATTCCACTTACCCGGACTTGACCCACAAAGGCATTGGCTTCTTCCTCCACCACAGAGAGGTTCCTGGGCAGATAGGGATCGAACACGGGAGCGTTGTCATTGACGTCCGTCACCACTATGTTCACAGTGGCAGTTGAGGTCTTAAGGGAAGAGAAGAGAAGATTCAGTGTGAGAGGAGCTGCTGTCCTTTGAGACTGAGTTAAGTGTTCACACTGGTTTTTCTCTGTCAGAAAGGCATCTTAGTTCCTTAGCTTTCCAAAGGAAAAAAGATACAGAACATTAAGAACAAACAAACCAACAAAACAGATAGAGAGTCAATGATATAGTAGAGGGCACACAACTTCTGAGCATGCCAAGTATCTCCTAGGGGTCCACCTTTTAGGTTATACTAAGTTTAGCTTGTTCACATTTTATGGGTGGTAAGAATTTATTTATTTTAAAAATTTTAAAGGTTTATTTATTTATTTATTTATTTAGTGTAAGTATGCTGTAGCTGTCTTCAGACACTCTAGAACAGGGTGTCAGATCTCGTTACAGATAATTGTGAGCTACCATGTGGTTGCTGGAATTTGAACTCAGGACCTTTGGAAGAGAAGTTGTTGTTCTTGACCACTGAGCCATCTCTCCAGACCTGGTGAGCATTTATTTATACACACATATACCCTTTTATCCGCAAACTGTACTATTCTGCAATTTTCATCAATTATGTATTTCACAATTAGACAGAAACATATATACTATCAAATGGAATCAAGACATAAATGTACACTATCAAATAGCCTGACATATAAATAACTATTTTCATGGAAGCTAATGCTGTCAGAACATATCACCTTAGTATGCCTTAATATTTACATCTAAATCAAGAATTTGAGCCCGACAAATTATCAGCAGTCGTAAAGTTGTTTCATTGAGTCCCCAGACAGTGACATTGGTGTCAGCTAAATTGCTCGGTTCTGTGGATGCTCCTTTCTTACAGGGAAATCTTGGCCTACCAAACCATAAACTGTTACGGAGGTTGAGGCCTCAGGGTCAATAAGTTTGTCTTTATGTGTGAATTGAACTGGAGCCTCCCTCCAACTTTGGCCTCTGCCTCCCTCTGTCTCAGTGTGGGATTGGTTACAGGTGGCAAAAGAACAGACATGGGAAGACAGAACCCTAACTTACAAGGTAAAACATGAAATATGCTAGGCTATTAAGATGCTTAATTGCAGGTCAATGAGCTATAAGAGGTAGAGAGAGGATGAAAACCCTGTGAGAGTCTGGTTCAAGATTTGTTTAAGAAAATAGGGACACTTTGAGCCTGGAACACCAGAGAAGGTATGTATATAAAAAACAGAATTTTTACTAATCTGGAGGTAATTTTCAGTAAAACTAGACTAGACACAGAATATGAGTTTAATTAAGTGACTCAGAAGACGTTGTATGGCCATTAAGAAGTGGAAAGAGACAAAGTAGTGCCTCCTGGCTGCCAAAGTGGATAAAAGCCCATACTTTCTGTTGAAAACAGTGTGATTCCTTGGTGAACTCAGGAGCCATGTTGCCTTAACTCAGATTTAATCCCAGCTTCCAAGACTTCTACTTTAAGCTACCTCTACTAAACAAAATCAAGAACACCCTTCCATATAAAGTCATCTTAAACCTCTGGATCTATTCTATAACAGGTTCATCTCACATTAAAACCACAGAGAGGTGCTGGATGTGGGGGGCTTGTTTATTTGTGTGCAGTGATGGCTCACCCCTTCTTAACATAGAGCTAAATGCACATGATTTATATGTGTGTAATGTTCAATCAAACTTTGACTGAAAGACATCAAGAGGATCACAACAGCATCCAGTAGTCAAAATCTGGAAACTACCCAATGTCCATGCATGAGATAGACAGGGGTAGAGTGTGAGGACATGAGACCTAACTGCCATGAGTGATCCTGTGGTATAATTCTGGAATGTAAGGTTGAGTGACAGAAACCAGGCACAATCACATGGAATTACACAGTTTCACTGACATAGGTGAGAATTCTACACACTAACTACACACGTCAGTCTGGCGTGGCAAGGTGGAGAGTTGGAGGAAGTTCTAGGTCATGGAAAGGTTAGATCTTTCAAGAGATGAAGAACTTGTTTGCTGCAGTGGGCTACTCTCACAGATGCTCTCTCAGCTTGGAAACTCATCAAGCTGTCCAGGTGTGGGATTTGTACTCTTCCCTGCATAGATTCCAATAACATCATTTAATTTAAAAGATGCATACGAACGAATACACATGCATGTAAAAATACTGTGAGTTTATGTAAAGAAATTAAAATTCTTCTGACTAGATGAAATGCAGGGGTTTTATTTTTCCCTTGTAACCATTTCTATATTTCTCAAATCTTTCCCAAGAAAGCCACAATGCTTTTGTAACAGAAAAATATTTTAACAAATGTTATTTCAAGTTATCTTAGAGGTGAAACCAGGTTCTTTTTTTTTAATGTGTTTTATAGCAGCAGTATCTCCCAATTTGCCTGAGGGTGAACAGATATAAAATTTGACAGCTTGAAGCTAAGACTTCAGAGTGGTTGCACTTGTGTCTCTGGCTTTCCATCAAGCTCCCTGGACACCTCTATGTCCACCTCTGCATTTCCTACCAATCTATTTTTATCACCCTATATAGTTTTTCTTTTCTTTTCTTTTCTTTTCTTTTCTTTTCTTTTCTTTTCTTTTCTTTTCTTTTCTTTTCTTTTCTTTTTTCCTTTCCTTTCTTTTCTTTTCTTTTCTTTTCTTTTCTTCTTTTTCTTTTTCTCTTTTTCTTTCTCTTTCTCCCTCCCTTCCTTCCTTCCTTCCTTCCTTCCTTCCTTCCTTCCTTCCTTCCTTTCTTCCTTCCTTCCTTCCTTTCTTTCTTTCTTTCTTTCTTTCTTTCTTTCTTTCTTTCTTTCTTTCTTTCTTTCTTTCTTTCTTTCTTTCTGTTGGTTCTTCTTTCCGTGGAGCAGTAGGCTTGAAGACTATCTTGGATCCACTGTCAGAGACTGACCTGCAGCTGGTTGATGCCCAGGGGAACTAACTGAGTCATCACTGTGTGGAAGACACACTGGTGGGATCCTGGGCATACTTTCTGACACCGTTCTGAGTTTTACAGGAGCTGATGGGAATCCACATGGGTGGGTAATTTTTGGCTTAAACCTTTCTTAAGAGAGGGACAATGCTTGTGTCAAAGTTGCCTGGATCTCAGTACTCCTCTTGACTCTGTCTATATTTTACTGGTTGTTCTCTTTTGACCATGGGAACATAACCCTAGACTGCCTGGCTACAGGGCATAGTGGTTTTGGCTTTCAGGTTGGTCAGGAAGACGGTCACACTATGATTCAACATGGATCTTGCTTCATATTGAGGACAGATTCTAGGTTTTAAAAGTTAGTTATTAAGAAATTGAATATAGTCCATGCTAATAAAGGTATAATAAAATGGTGCTTCTCACAATTCTATAGGTGAATTTGTAATATGACCATTAAACAGATATCAAATCAACAAGCCTAATAAATGAGGTAATTATTCTGAGAAATTTGCTTATTATTTTCTCAGATGTTTTATCTCTTACAATCACATTAGTTAGAAATGTTTGTATTTTAGTACTAAATACTATCATTGATCACCTGTGGTTGATACCCATTTTGATTACCTCTTTGCTTTTTATTTTCAATAAAGAACAAATCTTAAAAATATATATTCCATTCTAAACTAACACAGGAAAGGTGTTTCTTTAGCAGTAGTTTATATACACTAATTTTCTTTGACTGTGATGGCTCTTAGGTAGATACTGATATAGCGACCTTGGTTTTCCAAAGAGTTCATGGTCTAAGAAGCAATGAAAAATTATCCACACAAAGGACTTCTCAATTAAAAAAAATGCTGATTGTATGTGTATTATCTCAGATGCCTGTTATATTATGAACTTCGTTGATCCTATCAAATTAACTAATTAAATCATTAAAAAAATAGTCTGGGAGTAAAAAAAAAATTAAGATATACAAAATTTAAGTGTACTGACTGGTAAAACAAAAGATGATGCACTTTTATTTATGCAAGTTTAAATGAAAAAAATACTTATAAATGTATAATAAGGGAATTGGAGGAGAATCACATGGACCTGTGAATTGAACCTAGTGCTCTGTAAATACTAGCCAAAGACTTTCCCATAGAGCTACAAATCCAATGTTTCAGTCTTTTTTTTTTTTCAGGTTAAACTTTAGTTTAATTGTGTCATTATTTTAGAATTACAGCCTCAGACTGAATCTTACTGAGAGCACTGATGAGAATGTGATTCTGACACACCGTGTATTCATTTACCAGAATAATAGGAATAAGTTCTTTTTTTTAATTAGATCATTTTTTATATACATTTCAAATGCGATCCTGAGAAAGTTCCCTATACCCTCCCTCCGCCCTGCTCTCCTACCCACCCATTCCCACTACTTGGCCCTGGCGTTCCCCTGTACTGGGGCATATAAAGTTTGCAATATCAAGGGGTTTCTCTTCCCAGTGATGGCCAACTAGGCCATCTTCTGCTACATATGCAGCTAGAGATACGAGCTCTGGGGGTACTGGTTAGTTCATGCTTCAGTCTAATAGGGGGTGGATCCAAAGGGGAGGGGATACGGGAAGAAACTGGGAATTATATAAGAAGGGGAATCCCTAATTAGGGTATATTATGTGAGTAAAAAAATCTATTCTGGATAAGAAAAATGAAAATCAAGTAAAATATTTTAAAATAATACATAATTAGGCATAAACAATATTAAATTATTTTAAAGTACATTCTGAACATTTAATCCAGAATCTACGAAGAACTCACAAACAGAATCAAGATTATGCATCACCCAATTTAAAATGGGCTATGGAGGAAGGAGAGCTGGAGATTCGGCTCAGTGGTTAGAGTACTTGTTGATCTTACAGAGGACCCAGGTGTGATGCCCAGCATAGCACCTACATGGTGATTCACAACAGTAGGTCCAGTCCCAAAGGACCCAGTACTCTATCCTGACCTCTCTAGGTATTATGAATGTATGTGGTGCACATACATACGTACAGATAAAACACTCATACACATAAAAAAAATGAGTGTTTTTTAAAAATAGAAAAAATAAGCTATGGCTCTGAATAGAGACCTCGCAAAAGAAGAAATGAAAATGGTTAAAAAATAGTTCAAAAATTATTCAGCATCCTTAGCAATTAGGGAAATGTTAATTATATCTTTGAGACTTCATCTTACTCCCATCAGAATGGCTGAGATGTATAAAACAACTGCCATCACATGCTGGTGAGGATGTGAGTGACAGAGAGCCACCATTCCCTGGTGATGTGACTGCACATGGGGACAGCCACTGAGGAAATCCCCCCACAAGTTAAAAATAAATCTATCATATGACCCAGATATACCACTCATTGGCATATGCCCAAAGGACTCAACACCCTACTTCACAGATACTTATTTGGCCGTGTTCATTGCTGCCCTAGTCACAGTGGCAAGGAGATAAATGGAAACAACTTAAATGTCCTTCAGTTGATGGATGGATAATAAGAATGAGGTACGTATACACTATAGATATTACTCAGTGGTAAAGAAAAAATGAAACCATGAACACTGACGATGAGGAGATAGAGCTAGACAATATTATACTGAGTTAACACAGACCCAGAAAAAAGTCTTTTTATTTGTTGTGCCCAGTTCTAAACCTTGATGTGTATGTATGTAGCCTGAAGTAACTGCAGATACTATGAAAGTAAAAAGGGATCACTGGGGTGAGGGCACAGAGAAGGATCGCTAGAGAGGAGGACAGTAGGACCCGGGCTTTATGAAGGGAGAAATAGGAAAAACAGGGGGGACTTTAACCTGGGAGGGGGTTTCAGAGGTAAATATATAAAGTAGGGGGAGGAAGGCAGAAATTTACATAAGAATGTTTTTAAAAATGTAGACAAAAACAGTATTTATAAGATCATTTAAATATACTCAGAATTCTACACTGAGGAAAATTGCCCTCTCTTTGGAGTCATAGATTATCTAACAAAACCCTTAGTTGCAAACATGAGAAACTTCCAGTTGTTGTTGGTAAGCTAAGAAGAAGAGTACAAAGCAATATAGGCTAATGTCATTGTCCTTTGTGGCCCCAAACTTGAAAGTCGGACCCCATTGCTGAAGACACCATAAATGTTCAACATAGGCCTTGGAAGAGGAGGGACTCAGAGGGACTGGCAGCCTGCACAGGGTTTGCACTGGTCTCCACCAGATGGGGTCCTAGACCTAAAAGGAAGAGTGGGCCCATGCTCTCATCTCCAGCCCAGAAAGTGATCTGAAAGCCGCCTCCGTGAGGACTAGATCTCATAGGCTCAGAAGTTGCTATTTAAGCTACTAATGGAGAGGATGCAGTGGGAAGTTCTACCCAGCTGTAAAGACTGTGACCCACAATAATGACCAGGAAAGAAAACAACAACAACAAAAAACCCAAAAACAAAACCAAAACAAAATCTACTTATACACACTGTCCTTGCATCTGAATAGACAAAAAGTTTATTCATATTTTGGAAATTCTATTTTCAAAAATATGAAATTTTAATGGTTGAGAGTTAGGATGTGGGGGCTGGCGATATGGCTCAGAGGTTTAGAGGACTGACTGCTCTTCTAGAGGATCTGAGTTCAATTCCCAGCCACCACATGGTGGCTCACAACCATCTGTAATGGGATCTAATGCCCTCTTCTGGTGTGTCTGAAAACATCTACATACTCATATTCATAAAATAAATAAATTTATGAGAGTTAGGATATATGATTTAAGAGTTAGATTTTTTTTAAAAATGCCAATAAACAAGGAAGTGCAGTGCCTGCAGTGTGCACACCACCTCTTGAAGCGCCAGTACCAAGAGCCACAGGAGTCTTATTCAAGTCACTGTATTATATTCTTCCTGTCACCGAGGCTGAGCTGGAAGACTTTTCAAGGGAGACAGCTAAGGAATAGAGTGTCATTGTTAATGATGGGACAGAGAAAAGGTCTGTCTGGGAGTGATGGGAGAGATTTGGAAGGATAGGAGGAAGAGCACAAGATCTTCCTTCTTACCCCATCCCTGACACTTCAAGTCACCCTAGGTATGGCAGGTACATTCTATGCATGCGAAGGATGGCCATAGAGAAAGGAAGATAATTATGTGGTAGTCAACATATATCCATGAACCTATAATAGTGTTTGCCTAGATTTTCAAATCAGATTTTGGTTTAGTTTGGCTTTGTTGGACCAGGCTTAGTTCAGAATTAAGAAATGTTGCATACACACTTCGTAAAAGGACCGAGTAATTGTAAAACCCTTCAAAGGGAAATAGAAGCAAGGGTCTGAGGACCTACAAGCTGTTACTGCAAGCACACACCATAAAGTAACTGCATAATTACCAACACACATAAGAGTTTCCATCAAAACTTATTTTAGCTACACTTTGCCAAGCTCATAAATAACTCTAAATGAATGTAACTATTAATATGTGAAAATGACTTATGCCTGCGATGGTAAATGAAATCTACATATTTATGATAACAAACTATAGGTAGCTGCCTAAGGTTTTTAATTACTCCAAATAAAGATAAAGAAGGAAAATTCAAAGAAAGTCAAATTAAACTTCAAAAACATCCTTTCCAAAATTAATGAGAAATACAGTGTGAGCAGTCTCTATTTTACCACTATTCAAGGAGACAGTGAATTTTCATTTAAAAAAAACAAAACAAAACAGAAAAACCAAAAATAAAACAAAACAAACAGTAACAACAGCAACAAAAACAACAGACCTTGTCCTGGCAATTTACTTCATACAAATTAATTTTTTATTTAATTGACAAACTCATTTTTTATTTAATTAAAACTGAACTACCCTTGGTTCATGTTCATTATTTATTTATTTTAAATGTCATGATTATTAACTTTAAAAAGTTTTTTTTTATTATGGCTGCTCAAAAGATTTAAGCCAACAAATTTAAATAAGAAAGGTGTTACTAAGATCACAGAATACATTAGGTTATATTGTATCGTTTTTCTTCTGATACTGGCTGTACAGTGCCTATAAACAATGTATTTCCAAGCTCTGAAGAGAAGTCTCAGCAGTTTAAAACATTTGTTGCTTTTGGCAAGGCCCTGACTTCAGCTCCAGCATCCGCATAGGACAGCTCAGCACTGCCTGTAACTTTGTAACTTTAGCACCTGCCCATCTGGTGCTCTTTCCTGGACTCTTCCGGATCTGTGGCATGTGCCTCCCCACCTATTTTATATACGTGTGTATATATGATTAAATTATTCAAAGCAGATATGTTTGGATAAAAAATCCAAACAGTTCAAGATTTTCAATACAAACTTTTGAAAATGTTAAGGTTTAATGGAAAAAAAAAGTGAGGGCTTATCCAAAACCAGCAAGTTTTTAAAGTTGAATGAGGTCTTAATGATTAAAGGAGAAAATAAAAACCTAGACTCGCTGTGACCAGAAAAGCAGAATCAGGAAACACATGTGAATGACAGAAAATGCCCATTATAGCTGAGTAGCTGTAATAGAGACGGCTTGCATGAATGAGCAGCGCCACGCTTAGCAGATGGTGCCTGGTCTAGACACTGAACATGTTAGCTGTTCTCCATCTCTTCCCTTGTCTAAGATGTTTTATTTTTAAGGCTAGACCTTATATATCGGGTTGTTAATTTCCAACTGACAATGTGACTTACCCCAAGGCTATAGTTATCCTTTGCCTTTTCCTGTATCTGAGTGTCCTATATCTGAATGTCACTTCACTTTAATTATACCCTTTAAATAGTTATTTAAATAACTCCTCCCTCTTTTCCTGAGTGCTCCCTCTCAGCTATTAGCTGATCAGGAGCCTCAGTAATCTTTAATCATTAGTCAAATTCCAGGTTTCTTCTAGAAACTCTGACTCTTGCACCTTCATATAACACTGACGCACTACAAATCAGACATGTTCTGTGCATAAAATCAATCTCATGCTGTTTTCCCCCAGTCTTCCGTTTGTCTCCTATTCTTTGAACTGCATGTTTTATTTCCTGCATAGTACTTATCAAACTCTTGTAAAAGTCCAAATTGTTCTTAGGGGAGACCTTATATGACCAATTATCTCTATTTTTATTTTTATGAAGGTTATTATATTAAATATTAATTTGACATGTTTTCATCTTGGCAGATTTTTTTCTCAGTAATACCCTGGCTGTAAATGTTAGAAACACATTCTCTTATGATCATCCTAAGTGCCATATAGAGCAAAGAAGTTGTTTCAAGGAAACTAGGAAAATGACTATTTGGACTGGGTGACCTTCATGTATTTATCTCATAGGTTCAGAATTGTTTCTAGCAAATTTGTTGAGTTGACACACAAGCAGTCAACTAAAGGAGCCAAAAACAGGGGCTGTGGAGATGACTTTGTGTGCGAATTCTGTGTGTTGCAAGCTCAAGGAACCCCTATAAAAAGCTGGGCACAGTGTTATAAGCTTATATGTTTTCATTTGGCACTCCTGTGCTAGGGGTACTGAGACAGACAGATCCTTAGGACTCACTGGCACCCATTTTAATCTGAAATCTTAGTTCCCAATGAGAGACTTTGCCTCAGAAAACAAGGTGGATGGCTCCTGAGCCAAGGCCTGTGGTTGACCTCTGTCCTGCACTGTGTACTTATGTTCACGTACACAGATACACACAAAACTGTACATACACACATACACACAGAAGAATAAAATAGAAACCAAAACAAAAAAATAGTGGATAAACTATCACGAATATCAGAAACACCAAAAGACCTTGAAATCCAGATACGGAAGCGGTGACCAAAGTAATTGAATGAACATAGATAAATGTGTTTTAATTCCAGACGATTGTGGTTGTGATTTGTGGTAGAGGCTCAGGCCAGGCTATAGGTTCAAATTCCTAAGTTTAAAAGCAAAGAAAGGAACAAAGCAAGCAAATAAAAATAATTCTGGAATGATTAAATCAATTTATTTATTCTTAAAACTGAGGATCAGGTCTAGAGAGAGTGGGAAATGGACTTCACGTTTCTAAAGCCATGGGCAGCTTAAGGCGGGGATCATCCAGGTTTTGTTAGATCCAGAGTGGTCAAACCTATGGCCTCAATTGACCTAATTTCCTGTGCCCTTAAATGTATTTATCCACACAGCCAGTCACGCTACTGTCTCTGCAAGAGTTGCCCTCAATGGAGGATGTTCAGCCCAGAACTCCTCAGAATGCACTAGGATGCTGCTTCTGACTGACCCTGGTAGAGAAAAATCTCAGTTCAGGTTCCCTGTGAGTTGCAACAATCAAATAGTAAGAGTATAATCACAGGGGTCTGTTCCTCAAATCGAAAGCTGTGGTACCAGGGCAGTTTCCAGATTGTGTGTACATTTGTTAAGAAAGGCCTTTGAGAAAGAAGCATTTCGTTCTGGGTGAATAAGGCTACTGGGGCTCTAATGCATGGTTTAGAGATGTATGGATGTGGAACTCTTTAGCATCCCCGCCCCTGTGGTAACACTTACTCCATCCGGTCTGCCATCTGAGGCTGTGACGATGAGGATGTAGCGGTCTGTGCTCTCGCGGTCTAGAGCCTTCCCTAGGCTGAGAATCCCTGTGCTAGAGGCAGAAAGAAACAAAACAAAAGAAAGAAATACACAAAAAACAGTGTTAAGTAAACACTATATTTTTCTGCATTGGATGCGAAGATCCCTGCAGATAAGTTCTCCTCTCCTCCCAGTTCCCCTCCCTCATCTCCATCCTCATCTTCATCCTTCCACCCCCATTTCCCACTTCCAACTCTTCCCTTCACTCTTGTTCACCCCTTACCTTAGCTTGCACCCCTCTTCCATCAGTTGGCACTCCTCCCCACACATAGAAATTGCACGTGTTCTCTTATATATGTCTAAACTCAAAGAGGGTGGTCTATTGGGAAGAGCTATTTTTGATTGTTTTTTTTATCCACTCTCTATAATCATAAACCGAGTACTGAAGTGGGATTCTAGGACTCATGTTGAGACTGGCAGCAGCTCTTTAGAGCTGTTGAGATTCTTAGCAGTAATAGGAAACTGTAAACCTGAATGGGGTCACAGCGATGATTCTCTACATTCTAGTGGGAAAATCAAGCAAAAGACGAAATCGCCATGCCTAATTCATTCCTGGGAGAAAGATGCCTGCCGCGTGTGTCACCATTTCAAAGTAAACGCTCCTTTGTTTCCAAGCAATACCATAATTCTCAGTCAAGGGGTTGTCCTTTCTAAAAAGCACATATTGTTTTCCCATTCATTACAAAATGCTCATGCTGGAGGCGGAAGGCTTTCCCTTCCCTTTGACAAGTTCCGTGATAAGGCTCATTTTCCTTTGTACTTCTCACTAACAGAACTCACACAAAATCAGGTAATGAAAGATTATCTTAAATCAGTAGACTATGTGCCAAGTTATTAGTATTTCTTTTTATTTTCATATTTAAGTTTACAATTGTTTTGTAAGAAGGAATCATACTATATAGTTTACATTCTTTACAATAGATTATAAATAGTGTTCATCTGCTCATTTAATAATTTTAAACACATGCTTGTGAATATGTTAGAAACTGTGTCATATTCTTATTTTTCTGAAATTGAGTGATTCTCAAAGCATGCATAAGAAGTTACAAACAATACATGCATAAATTTTCATTTTTAGAATTACTTAATTGTACCCCTTACTACCCAGAATAAATGTCCCCTCTATATAGTTCTCTCCAGTATAATTTTTTAAACAAATTAGACTTTTAAATATGCTCAACATGTGTTTTGGTGTTTTACAGTAGATGTTGCAAAATGACATTTTCATCAAGCACCCACTATGAAGAGCATTTACCTTAATGCAATAAAACACTGACAGATTAATCAAGTAGAAAAACTTAGTCTGCTTTTGATTGATAAATAGGCTCTATTTTGACTTAAGTGTTTTGATTCTGTGACTGGAATTTCTACGATATCCTTTACAAGGGGCAGTGAGCACAGAGTCAAACACACGAATGGAAGGCGGGGACGTGGTAATTATTCTGTTGATGATACGGACTTTGGAAGCGCTCAGAGCTTGCGGCAGCACTGCAGAATGCCGACAGAAAACTGTTTAGTCCAAGTAACCAGAAACCACCTCCGGAGAACATTCACAATGCTCAGGTTTGTGTCAGCGCAGTACACTGCAGGTGCCTCTAGTAATCTCATCCTGTCATAACGCTCAAAGAGAAACGCAAGGCAGTTTTAGCTTTTCAAATGTACTTAGAAGCAGCATAAGAAATGGGAAGTCTGTCAGCCTCGCCATGTTCAATATAGATAAAAATGAATTGTTTCTGGTCGCATTCTGCTTTCGGTGGTTATATGCCTTCATTCATACCCTGTAACTCTCCTTGGGCGTGAACTTAGAAAGTGACAAGACTTTCTGTCGTGGGTCAGTTTTTTATATAGGTAAACTATTTTTTTTTTCTTATTCATATGATGATGGAGAATGTTGGTGTTCCTTCTAGGCTCCGCCCCACAGTTACCTCTCTCCACTTTGCCCCCTCCTCCTCTCTCTGCACATGCTCATGGTCTCTCTCTCTCTCTCTTTTTCTCTCTCTCCCCCTCCCTTTCTCTGTCTCCACTACCCTCTTAACACCTCTCCCCATGCCCTAAATAAACTCTATTTCTATATTATCCGTCGTATGGCTGGTACCTCAGGGGAAAGGGGTTCCTCAGCATGGGCCCACAGAGGACCCCCTTTCCCCACACCATACTGCGCCTCCACCAAACATTTTCTTGGTTTCTTTTTCCTTTCTAGAAGATACAACAGAGATGAAGCAATGCTATCTGCTTCTGACTCAATGATGGAGGTAGATGATGGTGGGGGAATGGTTGGCAAGAGGAATGCAAGGTAGATAGTGATTTGAGTATTCAGAGCAGAAGGAAGTGTCCATGGAAAATATGGCCATTAATTATATATAAAAATTATATATATTATCTCTCATGATAAAGTTGGCTGGGGGTAACATTCGCACCAGCTGCTTGTGGAAGCTACGAGGCCAGGAAACACAGTTCACACCAGGAGTCCAAAAATCAAAACCCCAACCTCCCCCCCCCCCCAAAAAAAAACCCACCACCACCAACAACAACAACAAAAACAAAAAAACAGAAACAAAAAAATCTTTGGTTGGTACATGATCATTGATTCTGATAATCCCATTAATAGTGATCAAAAGTGAAGGCAGTTGGTGTGGTGAAGGAGGTAATTCCAAGACAGCACCTCTCTCACAGAGCATCAAAGCTTCAAAGCAGCCAGAGTCAGATCCAAGTTGGATGGAACCATGACAAACACTCAAGTATTTACAGAATCCAAATGAAGGTGCAAAAGAGAAAAGGGTAAGTTAACAATGATTGGAGAGTGTTATGGTACTTTTCTTAGTCTCTCTCTCTCTCTCTCTCTCTCTCTCTCTCTCTCTCTCTCTCTCTCTCTCTCTGTTTCTTTTTTTTCTTCTAATCTCCCTGGGTCACATTGGTCTTTAAAAAACAGTTCTTAACTTGTGGATGTGACCTCTTTGGGCTTCAAATGACCCATTTGCAGGGGTTGCATGTCTGATAATTCTGCATTATCAGATCTTCACCTTACAATTCCTAACAGTAGCAAGTTAGGAAGTAGCAAAGGAGATACTTTTATGGTTGGAGATCACAACAACGTGAGGAGCTGTATTAAAAGGTTTTAATTGGCAGCATAGGGGGGTTGAGTACCGTTGGTCTTGAGAGCATAAAGGGAAGTCCTGATCCACACTCTACTCATGGATACACCTATAACTTTTCACAGTGGGCTGTGGCTGTCCTATGTAAAGCTTGCTGGCTGCCCTAAGGGATGCTATTCACCACTTCTCTTGCTTGGACTCAGAGCTCATACAAGGAAGAAAAGCACCAGGTGGGTGCTCTTTAAAACCATCAAAGGTCAGAAAGCACCTGGCACTGGACACAAAGCACAACTGAGCCTCACAATCCTAGGAGAAGAGCCCAGCACATAGTTTACACAAAGAGGATTGGAATGTCCAGTGAACAAAACCGAGTCTCCAGAGTGAGTTGTTATGTCTACAATAAAGTTTCAACAAAGGCATCAAAACCACTCAACAGAAAAATTGATTTTAAACCAACTATTGTATGAACACTGAACTCTATATACAGTAGATATGAAGCATACGACTTGAAAGTATGCAATAATGAACACAAGTGTATTAATTGTATAATTGTAGGAAACAAAACCAAAAGAGCCTCCTATGGCAACAACAGGGACAGTATTTATGAGTTAGATTCAGCAATGGCTTTGTTGGAGAAGATACCAGATATACACAAAGCAACAGTAATTATATTGGACTTTATCAAAAGTATAAAATTTTACATCAGAAAGCACCATCAGTGAAGTGAGGATTTGATAAAGAAGAAGAAAATGTTTTGACATTCTATATCCCACAAGCATGGGGCTTTTAAAAGATGCATACAACTAACCAAGAGGGGACCCGCTTAAGTAACAAAGGATCTAAGCAGACAGTTTCCAGGGAAAAGTATCCAGAGAGTGGGTGATAGAGGTGTATAGCTTCATTATTTACTCATTCAGGGCATGCAAATAAAAGCCAGAACTATCACTTCACACCCACTGATAGTTATAATCAAAGAAGAAAAACCATTGGTGGCATTATTATAGGGAGATTAGAATCTCCCTACAATGTGAGTGAGAATGCAAAATGGTTCAGAAACTTGTAATTTGGTGCCGAGAATATGAAATGATTCAGACACTGATGGAAGCATTTAGCAATTTCTCAAATAGTTAAGAAGTTGAATTACAATATACTCCAATAATTATACTTCTGTGTATGCAGTCAAAGCAAACAAGCACCAACTCATATACTTGGACACACTTCTATATTTACTATAGTGTTGATAACCAAAAGGACATAAATTTAACTCAAATACCCATTAATGAACGAGTAAACACATTGTTGTTTGTGTATAGTGTAATGTTGTGCAGATGTACAAGGCAAAGGGGGAAAAGATACGTATGCTAAGTAGAGAGATGGAAGGAGCCATGCTAAGTGGATCCTGTTTACTCTCATCATTTCCTGATTTCCCCCATGAGGATTTGTGTGTGCACACATGCACGTGTGCGTGTGTGCCTATGTGTGTGTCTGTATGTGCCTATGTGTGTGTGTGTGCATGTTGGTGTGTCTCTGTGTGTGGGTGCATGTGTGTCTGTGTCTGTGTGTATATCTGTATCTGTGTAGGTATCTATGTGTGTGTGCATGTCTCTGTGTGTCTATGTGTGTGTGTGCTTGCATGCATGCATATGCCTATTCTGTGTATGTCAAAGAAATTGAAATAGAAGTGTTTGATAATTTTGGATTAATTGTTGGCTAAAACCACTTAGTAATGTATTTTCAAGGTACTGAGTCGTGTCCCACCTGTTCATTTCCTTTTGTCGATGAACAATAATTGATTGTGTAGGCTATCATTTACACACACACACACACACACACACACACACACACACACACACACACAGAGGCAGGAAATGAGGGATTAAAGGGGGAGAAGAGTATCTCTTCAAACATTTGTTTATTTTTAATCAGGTTCTTTCTCTTTTTCTTTTTGAGTTTGTATGCATTTTTGATATATGATTATTATCATATACATTACTTAAAGTATTTTATTTAATTGTGTGGGTGGCCTTTCATTTTGACGGATAGTGCCTCTAGAGAGATATTTTTTAAATTTATGGATGAGTTTCAGTATACTCCCTTTGGGAATTTTGTGCTATATATGTAGATATCACATTGCCTGATTTGTATGGTAAATTTTTCCTTCTAAGAGTTCTGAAATTTAACTTCTTGCATTTTGACCTGCAAACCATTTTCAATTAATTTGAAAGAATGGTGTGAAGACTGGTCTTCATTCTTTCTCGCTGTGTCTAAAACGCACTAGCTGAGAGAATAACTCTCTTGATAGGATGGAATCTAGACCTCTTTCTTAAGTGCTAGGGTGTTTCTGGATTTGTAACTCTATCCCAGTCTGGGTGTGGATTCTTACCCTAGCCCTACTATAGTTTCAATAAACAGCTTTTACATAGTTTTATTTTTAATGGAAATTGCAAACTGTGTCCAATTTGTGATTTTAATCTATCTGTGGAGGAAATTTCAAATAGTTAAGACTGTCTATTGTTAAGTAGAAATTATGTATCCATCTTTCAAATCCAGAGAAGTGGGAGAAACTGTTAACTGTCTACCTATGGCTTTCTGAAATGGCTTGACTTTTTCTCATAAAGTCCTACTTGATGTCAAGGTGTTTTGTTATAAGATTAATAGACCCACATATGGCCCACTTGATTACGAACCACATGTTCTAGAGACAGAAGCAGTGGCTATCCTATTGTTACTAAGTTACCACTCCCTTCATTCAGTGATAGCCATCACTGGCAACAGATGCAGAGCCTCGGTTCTGCTCTTTAGAAAGTCCCCCAACCCCACTGTCATCAAGGTGCACAGTAGAAGCAAGTGCAGGGGGAGGAGGGAGGGGTGTGATCAAGTATAATCATTAACCATTTCCTCCAATGGCTTCTCCAGGACTTGAGTATCTCTGATACACTGAGAATGGAAAGGCCAAATGCTGTTTTGATTTTATTGCGTCTTAGACCTGATGTAACAAACCTGGTTGCCAAGCCTCCCATCAAATGAATGAGTTAGTGCTGTCCTCTTTAAAGAAATGCCCTAGTCTCTATGAGCAGCTGACAACTTTACAGGCATCTAATTAGTCCCAGGATTTGCCTGCTAGTGAAATTTTTCCACCTCAGTGGATTTTACTTTCTGCAATTGTTTAAGATAAACAAATAGTCTCCAGGGAAAGGTTTTGAGTTTAGAATTACCCCCAGTGCTCATTAACATTCATAGAAAAAATGTAAAATAAAACTACAAACAGCTGAAAGTCTATCCTCTTGCTAACAGCATGTTGTTTGACATTAACAGGGGCGGTGGGGGGAGGAGGGAGGGGTGTGATCAAGTATAAATCATTCCCTTGTAACTTACGTTTCTGAAAGATTAAAAACTCTCTGAGGGTCTCCATTCTCGATGGCATATGTGATTGGATCTCCCTCTCGATCAGTTGCCTTCAGAGAAGAAAACATAATTCAATTATACACTAGTTGTAGAATGTTCAAACTATTAGTGTTAAAGAATAAAGTATGGCCTAATGTCAAGAGATTGAATAAAATATTTTATATTGTATCTGGCATTTTCTGGCATGTACCTGTATTTTTCGATGGTAAAAGACATTTTGTGTATGTTGGGGGTATAATAATGATAAAATTTAATTTATATAAGTCAATAAACTCAACTATTCTATTTTTAGGCATCTATGTCTGAAATGTAAAGAAATACATTAAATGTTACCTATATAACATGTGTAGGATGTCAAAGGACTTCTCTTATCTTATTCTACGGAGAGAAGAATGTCCTCAGGTTGAGACAAACTGTATCTGTCTATCAGACATAGCCTGTCCCTAAGCTACTGTCTGTGACTGGTCAGATACCAGGCTGTGCCCTGGCAGGTTACCAGATAGTCCAGACTGTGCCTTAGAGTTGGAGGACAGAAGAAAATGGTTCTCACTGGACTTTTGGTAATATAATGAGTACACCAGACAGTCATGGTTCAGTAGGCAATCCATGACCCAGTGAACACATAAGCTATTTCTTCTGGCCATCAACCTATCTAACATGTTATATGGCCAGAAAATGTGCAACATCCATTTAAACTGCCACAGGACAGCATTGCCTAGAAACAACGACAGGACAACATGTTCCCAGACTCCAGGGACATTGTAATAAACACCTATAGCCTTCATTACAAGATTCTATCTAATCTGCCTCATGCATAACCAGTTCCCTTCTGGGATTCATATTCTGCATCTGCATCATTTATGAAACTAACAAGAGTCTGTGGCTGGGCCGGCAAGATGGTTCAGTGTGCCAAGGTGCCTGCAAGAGAGCCTAAACTCCCAAGGAACTACATAGTGCAAGAAGATAACTGACTCTAGCAGCAGTCAATTCTACGAGTACTATAGGATGTGTTCACTGACCATACTATGTATAGAATGTGGATAATCATACTACCCACTATATATACACAAATGAATAAACGTAACAGTAATAAAACGAACCCATTACTTTCATTGCCTCACATCTCAGAGAGGACCAATGTCTTTATTCTCTGACTCATCTCTCTGTCCATCTTCCATCCCTACATCCTGCAGCCTTCTGCCTTCTCAGGCTGGTGCACGTCACACACTTCCACCTCAGTCACTTAGCCTCATTCTCAGTCTAACCCATTGGCAAGTCCCACTGGCTGTATTTGAAATGCTTGCTGTATCTGGTTGACTGTGCCACATTCATTCCTTGAATTTATTTCTGGTATAGTGGTAAATAGCATTTTAGCAACAAGCCCAGGTTCTGCTCTTACACCCCCACAATGATCAGCTCTCAACTAACTTTACAAAGTGTTTATCCCTTCAAGGCCCAGACATTATTCCTTCAGGCAAATGCTATGCCATATGGACATCTATACAAAGAAAATGAAACATACAGAAAAGTATAAGGAACACTTAGGAAACATTCTATTTTAATATAATATATAATTCTAAATTTTATGACATTAACTACAGCAAATCTCATAAAAGTCACTTTGCTCAATGACTATTCCCTTTTGTTTTCTGTAACAGAACTTGGAGAGTGCCTTCTATTACTGAAGAGTAGACACTAAAACTTTTGCTACTTGCTCTGTTGTCCCTGTTCCCAAACCCTTTTTTTTGTTCATTGGTTTGTAGCTGGGCTTTTTTCCCTGTTGTTTGCTGTTCTTTTTCTTTTTCTAGAACAAGTTATCAGTTTAAGTTTTCAAAGTTGCAAGGATATAGATTCTGAAACAGGGATTCTGTGTAAACCATTAAGACTTGATCAGTAATGAACCTTTGCATTACTGGGAATAGAACCCAGGGGTCTCCTCCTGCTAAGCACTCTACCACTGAGCTACACTCCCATCTCAGGGTATTGAATCACACACACACACACACACACACACACACACACACACACACACACACACGATAGATATATGTAAGATTCAATATATATGTATACATTATAATATGTTAATATACAATTATTTATATAATTATGTATAATAAATATAATTTAATATAAATTTATGTGTAATATATATATATATATATATATATATATATATATATATATATATATGTGTGTGTGTGTGTGTGTGTGTGTGTAAAAATACCCACTGAGCTACCTCACAGGCCAGCCCATGAATCCTTTAATATGCAGGAGGGACTACAGTCTATGTCAGTGAGAGTGGGATCTGTGAATATTGTATGTCTTTATTCACATCATTCTTTTGTGGTGTTAGTAAGTTACAAATTTTGTCTCAGGCTCACAGGAATTTTATTTCACCAGAGTACTTTGTGTTCTACTGAATTGAATGCTCCATCTTTTTAAGTCTAGAGATAACTAGTGCCTATTATTTTCTTGAAAAGGAAACGTTTATTCATATTGTATGTTTCTCATGTAATAAGTAAGAAACATTCCTCCTTACTGCAAATGTTTCTCATATATTTACTTTTCATGAATCCAGTGGAAAATGTGCCTCCTTTGCAAGAGTTTGAAAAGTGCAATAATAATTATAAATAATAGATGACAAATGTGGACCTTGAATCTACTGGGAGGCTCTAGAATAAGCTGTTAGGTTGGTCCCTGGCTATCATCTATTCTGAGGTATGATACATAAGTTTTAAAAAAAATAAGGAATACCATGTCTACTCCTTAATTAGCCTTATATTTATGAAGTATTCCACCAATGTCAAACACTGTAAGCTCAGTCATGAACAGTACAGATAAGCCTCTGCCCACTCTGCATACAGGGTACCAGAGAGCAAAAGGCAAACAAAACTAGTTAATTCCAATGCAGAGCTTTCAGATCCTTGTGAAATAACCCAGGGAGGACATCTAGAGATGATGGTAAAGTCTCCCTTGATAAAGAGTTATCAGGACAGCATTACTTAGTGCGTGACACCCCAGCACTTGTATATGGGGTAGGAGAAATGCAGATCTGTGGAGAGCAAAACTGGCTGGAGTGGAAGCCGAGAGAGGCAGAACTCCCAGTGGGTGTTGGGAAGATCCAAGAGCTTGCTAGCTTGGCACACAGAAGACACTGCCTGATGTTTGCTTGTCCGCTGACCTCAGGCTAAATGACTGAATGATGTTGACTTTGAACAGATAGCAAGGGATGACATTTAGCAATCCATTTGCTGATATGTGTTCAATTTAATGGCTCTAATAGAGCTAAGTTTTTCTTTAATTATTGCTTGAAGGACAAACAGTCCCTTTGAAAAACCACTCTTTTGTAGTCATTTCAACAAGATGACTCAATTTATCAGCTGTAAAATCTCCAGTTTCTTTTCCTTTTAGTTTTGAGATTGCAATATAATTACACAATTTCTCCCTTCCCTTTCCTCCCTCTGTTCCCTCCCATATATTCCTCCTTGTTCTCTTTCAAATTCCTGGCATCCTTTTATCAATTGTTATTTTATGCATATGTCTACACATTTTAGGGGCACAAAAAATTCTCAAAAAATATTCACATAAGGAATATTCTTGGAACCCAGAAACAACTTCAGAAAAATAGGCAAATCCTTAAACAGTGTTCTGTCAAGGTATAGAGGAACACAGCCATCAAATGCCATCTGGTGAAGTATACTTTCCTCACACAGACTGACACTATTAATAATACTCTGCTATGCTTGCAGACAGGAGCCTTAGCCTAACTGGCCTCTGAGTGGCTTCATCCAGCAGTGGCTGGAGGCAGATGCAGAGACCCGGAGTTCAGGGAGTCCTTTGGAAGGAAGAGAGGGAGGAAGGATTGAGGGGGCAGAGGGCTCAAGGACATCACAAGAGGACCAACAGAGTCAACTAACTTGGACCCTTGTGGGTGGCTCTAACAGGTAAACAGATATCAAAGCAAGTAGTAAAAAAAAGAAAAAAAGAAAAACCAAACAAACAAACAAACAAACAAAGAAACAAACCAACAAAAAACCAAGGACGTGTGCTAGCCCAATGGGCATATAAGACATTTTACCAACAAAGACATGAACAAACAAACAAACAAACAAACAAAATTAATTTTATGTCTCCAAGAGCATTTAAAAACTGATTATATGAAAAGGCTGTGAAATGCAAAAACATGTAAAAAATTTATAAATACAGAATGGTCCAAGTGAGAAACAACAAGGAAACAGAGATTGTGTTCAAGAGGTACTAACTATGGACTGAAGAACTGACAAAGTCAAATGCATGACAGCAGCAAGCCCCTTACCTACAGAGTCAGTCAAGCAGAAGAAAGAGTTTCTTAAGGACAGAACTTCTTAAATGTTCCCTCAGATGGAAATTATGACTTTAGAAAACGATAACAAACAAACAAACAAACAAACAAATGAAAAACAGTGGTGTCACAACCCAGCACACAGGAGGTAGAGGTGACTGGGTCCCTGAGGGTTCTAGGCTAACCTAGCCTACAGTACGAGTTCTGGGACAGCCAGGGCTACATGGAGAAATCCTATCTTGAAAAACCATTAAAAACTGAAAAGAACTAGAAAGCATCTAAAACTAATGAGACTAATGAGTCACAATTATATGAATAAGTTTTCAAATGATGCAAATTCCCCATGGTCAAGACCAGGAAAGTGATCTGGAAAAAGGAGTAAAATGAAAACCTGAATTTTCCTGATTCCTGAGATATTTATATGTAGGAGCTGAAGGACCTGAAATACATTTGGCAATAATATGTCCTCTCTTAAATATAATATAGTCAATATCTTAGATAAAAGAATAAAATAAAATGCATGATATTATATAAAGAACTAAATTAGGGTAAGGGCAGATTTATCAGATGAAATATTACAGGTTAGGGCAGAAATGATTGACACATTCAAAATTTTAATCCAGACATGAGCAAAAATTGTTTCCAGCATAAACAGCAAGGGGATTTATTATTAGTGTCAGGTGTGCCAGGACAACCACACAAGTAATTCCAATATGTAGAAGTTAGAGGAAGGGAAGGAAAGAGGGAGGGAGGGATGGAGGGAGGGAGAGAGGGAGAGACAGACAGACAGACAAACACAGAGAGAAATAGAACAAGAGACAGAGAGAGAACATCATAAAAACATGGAATATCATGAAATCAATCCTTCTCTAAAAAGCAGGAAACAAGAAACAACAACAACAACAAATACAGAAATTAAGAAAAGGATCAAGTTTTATCATTATAAAAAAAAAAGCAATCAAAACTACAATTACAAAAAGAAAAGACAGGAAGAGAACAAAGTCATCTAAACAACCAGATAAAACTGAGCAAAATGCCAGAGTCAGTTTTTGCATGTCAGTAATAACACTAAATTTTAAAACCATTACATTCTCCAATTAAAAGATACAGACC
This sequence comes from Mus musculus, assembly GCF_000001635.26. Taxonomy (NCBI): domain Eukaryota; kingdom Metazoa; phylum Chordata; class Mammalia; order Rodentia; family Muridae; genus Mus; species Mus musculus. The sequence goes on along the minus strand of NC_000076.6, from coordinate 74,373,945 downwards.
AAACGAATAACTTTAAATAATTCAATCAAAACAAAGTTCACATAAGATTTAGAGGTAAGCAACCTACAAGAAACCCAGTACTAAGGACACACTGGATCTACAAAATGAAGAAATTTAAAAGGATACTGTCCCAAAGATGATATAAAGAGAAATTACCATTTGTATAGAAGATTAAATAGACCTAGAGACTAACACTGTAAAAATATAGAGAAAATTATATTATGTATAAAACTGATTACATGTAATCCATATATATTAATCAATGAATCAGTATATATTGATCAATGAATCTATCCATTTATCTGTCTGCCTATCATCTGTCTGTCTGTCTGTCTATGTCATCAATGAATTAATTTGTCAAGAACTTCTAACAACTGTGCGGCATATGAACCTCAAGGCCCCAACTTTACAAAGTCAACATTATTAGGTCTGGGAGAGGGATGGTGGTTGGTGAAAGGATAGCTTATACCTTTATATCTTCACTTTAATCATAGGACATTCAGACTGAAACTGGCAGCACGAAACATTTGACCCTAGAGTCACAGACAGACCACATCACTTCACATGACAGTTGGTGGACATACTTTCTCTTCAGGAGTACATAGACAGCTCTCTAGGACTGACCACATTTTCATCCACAAATTAAATATCAATTTAAAAACATCGAATTTATATCAGACATCATCTCTGGCCACAGTGGAATAAAATGAGAAATGAATAATGAAAGTCAGCAAATGTCCAAATACATGAATGCCACTGATACACAGAAATGCAAAGCATCACTAGGAACCATAGAGAACAACTGCCTGAAAACTCTACACATAATACACTTCGATGTGCATATGATCAACACAAATGGAGGGAAGACATGGACAACAGGAACAGTTCAACAGTAGCAAACAAGGTTGTATCAGAAACAAGAATTTTCTCATCAAAGTAATGACCAGAATCCAGATGTGTTCATAGTTGACTTTTACCCAACTTAAAAGTCAACAAAAACCTTCTACTATTTTTAAAAAAATATTTTATATAAAAAAAAAAAAAACAAAAGGGAGGACATTTTTAAATACTCATTCTGAAGTTGACTTTATTCTCATGACAATACCAGACAACCATAAACACACAGATATATACACACACACACACAGACACACACACAGACACACTCAGACACAGACAGACAGACAGACAGACAGACAGACACACACACACACACACACACACACACACACACACACAAATTAAGGCACAGAAACTTGATGGGAATAGAACCAATACTTATCAAAAGATACCCATAAATAAATTCTGTGAGCACATGAAAAAGACAATTTATCATGATCCAGTGGGTTTTTTCTCAGGGCTTGAAGTTTGGATTAATAACAAACAAATCAATAAATGTTACACATCTTAGCAATTTGATAAAAAAAATGGCATGTTCATGTCAATAGATGCAAGAAAATCATTTAATGAAATTTAACATTTTCATGATAAACCTCTAGTCAAATTATGTATATATGTAACACTCCTGGACTACAATACACACTGTATATCAAAAATTCATGGTCAGCATCACACTGAATGAAGGCTGAAAATGTTTTCTGTACAGTTGGGGAAAACACAGATGTCCACTCTAATCAAAATGTTCCATAGAGTCTTAGCCAGCATGATTATAATGGGAAAGATGGACAGACATACAAATGGGAAACTGAGAAGTCAAATTATTCTCATTTGCAGATGAAATGATTTTACATGTAGAAAATATAACTGCCCTACCAAAAGATTATTGTGTTTAACAAATTTGGTGAGGGAAATCAATCTGGAGGTTCCTCAGAAAATTGGAAATAGATCTACCTGATGACCTAGCTGTACCACTCTTAGGCATATACCCAAAAGATGCCCCACCATGCCATAGGGGCACCTGTTCCACTATGTTCATAGCAACCTTATTTGTGATAAATTATCTAGAAGCTGGAAACAACCTAGATGTCCCACCACAAAAGAATGGATACAGAAAATGTGGTTCATTTATACAGTGGAATACTACTCAGCTATTAAGAATGAGGACATCCTGAGTTTTGTAGGCAAATGGATGGAACTAGAAAATATCATCCTGAGTGAGGTAACTAAGACCCAAAAGGATATGCATGGTATGTGCTCACTAATAAGTGGCTATTAGCAAAAAAAGAAGGAGAGGAAGGAAGGAAGGAAGGATGGAAGGAAGGAAGGAAGGAAGGAAGAAAGGAAGAAAGGAAGAAAGGAAGAAAGGAAGAAAGGAAGAAAGGAAGAAAGGAAGAAAGGAAGAAAGGAAGAAAGAAAGAAAGAAAGAAAGAAAGAAAGAAAGAAAGAAAGAAAGAAAGAAGAGAAAAATGCATACAGAATACATAAGATACAGTCCACAGAATTAAAAAGGCTCAACAAGCTGAAGTGCCCAAGTGAGGATGCCTCAGTCCCACTTAGGAGAGAGAAGAAAGCAACCACAAGAGGGGAGGAAGGAACTTGGGAGGGAAAGTGGACAAGTGGACAGGGTGGGGGACAGTGGGGGTAGAGGGGAACCTGATCTGGTATTGGTTTAGGGAAAAGAACTGAAGTCCTGAGGGCTAACAGAAAGAATGCAAGTAGGCAACCTCAGGGAATAGGAGGTTGGGGGGACCCCCCCAGAATGCACCAGTGACCTGGGAGGTGAGCAACTCCCAGGACTCACAGGGAGGGACCTTAGATGAAATGCCTAACAGTAGGGAGAGGGGACTTATAGAGTCCACCTCCAGCTGGAAGACAGGACATCAAGTGAGGGATGGGGTTGCCATCCCGTAGTCACATCTCTGACACATAATTGTTTCTGTCTGAAAGAATTACAGGGATGGAAATGGAGAGGAGCCTGAGGAAAAGAAGTTCTAGTGACAGGCCTAAAGTGGGATCCAGCTCAAGGGGTAGTCCCAAGGACTGACACTATTACTTAGGCTATGGAATGCTCACAAAAAGGGATCTATCATGACTGCCCTCTGAAAGACCCCACAGGCAGCTGAAAGAGTCAGATGCAGTTATGTGCACCCAACCAATGGATGGAAGCTGCTGACCCCTGTTGTTGAGTTAGGGAAGGCTGAAAGAAGCTGAGGAGAAGGATGATCCTGTAGGAGGACCAGCAGTCTTAATTAATCTGGACCCCTGAAATCTCTCAAACACTGGACCACCAAACAGACAGTATACACCAGCTGATATGAGGCCCCCAACACACATACAGTAGAGGACTTCCAGGTGTGTGTTCAGAGATGAAGCACCTAACCCTGAAGAGACTGGAGGCCCCAGGAAGTTTAGAGGTCAGGTGGGGGGGGTTATAGGCATCCATGTGGAGATGGGGTGGGGTGGAGAGGAGGTGTGGGATGTGGAGCAGTCAGAGGGTGGATGGGGAGGGGCAGGGAAGGGAATATGTAGTGTAAAAAATAAATTACAAATAAAATTGAGAGAGAGAGAGAGGAAGAAGAGGAGGAAGAGGAGGAGGAGGAGGAGGAGGAGGAGGAGGAGGAGGAGGAGGAGGAGGAGGAGGAGGAGGAGGAGAGAGGTGAGAAGAGTGAACCTCCATGACTCAGAGGGAGAGGGATCAGATTTAAGAGCTGCAGGAGAAAAAAAAAAACTCATCCAGCAATGTAGGTGGAAAGGGAAAGCTGCTGGAAGAGAGGTGAAAGGGAGACAGGAAGGCAGGGGCTGCCGAGATGGTAACAGGACAGGAAAGATAAAACAGATTTAGAAGCTGTTAAGCCAGAAATACTGAAGGGGAGTGTGCGCTAGCCACGGAGAAGTTTATAATTGCCCAGCCATTGAGCTAGTCAGGGCATATCAAAAATGTGTGTGTGTGTGTGTGTGTGTGTGTGTGTGTGTGTGTGTGTGTGTGTCTTTTATTTGTGAGTCCAGAGAGCTCTTGGGTGGGTGCAGTGTGCACTCACCCTGCTGGGAGCCAAAGTGAGTTAACTAATTCACTGCTACACAAATTGATAAAAGTTTCAGGAGACTTTGCACAAACTAATATTGACATGAGAGAGGGAGTGTCCCATTTATAGTGGTTATAGTAATTCTTAGGAATAAACTTAACCAAGGATGCAGATGCTCGCTCTATAATAAAGACTACAAGATAAGTTAGACACACACACACACACACACACACACACACACACACACGCTATCTCTATTTTGCTATTTTAAGAAAAATGTTTTATCTAATGTATTCTTATTATAGAGGGCGATTTACATATTCGATTGTATTTTCCATTAAAATATTTATGGTATTATTCACAGAAATAGAAAAGACCATTTTAAATTCATATGGGAGCCTAATGGGCTTCAAGAAAACCAGAGAAGTCTTCAAAGAACAAAGCCAGAGTTATCATAATACCTTGGTCTTATGAATCATGGCCCTGATGCGGAGTTGGAGCAACAGCTTTTCACAGGTTAAAACCTGTCATACAGAAGTGGATACTCACAGCCATCCATTGGACTGAGCACAGGGTGAAGGAGCTAGAGAAAGGACCTAAGAAGCTGAAGGGTTTTGCAGCCCCATAGGAGGAACAACAATATGAACTAACCAGTACCCCCCCAGAGCTCCCAGAGACTAAACAACCAACCAAAGAGCACACATGGTGGGACTCATGGCTCCAGCTGCATATGCAGCATAGGATGGCCTAGATGGACATCAATTGGAAGAGAGGCCCTTTGTCCTATGAAGGCTCTATGCCCCAGTGTGGGGGAATGCCAGGGCCAGGAAGCAAGAATGGGTGTGTTGGTGAGCAGGGGATGGAGATAGGGGGAAGATGTTTTTCAGAGGGGAAACCAGGAAAGAGGATAACATTTGAAATGTAAATAAAGAAAATATCTAATAAAAAACAAAATAAAAATAAAAAATCCTGTCATTGCGATCTGTGGAAGATCATGGAGAATGCAGAAACAAACCCACACATATACAGCCAAGAGATTCTCTGTAGTACTGCCAATAAATGGTGCTTCAGGAAGGATTGTCTCTTCAATAAGTGGTACTGGGAACACTGAGTTTCAATACACAGAAGGACAGAATCTGACACAACCCCCCACAGGATCCCAGCATGGCTTAAAGACCTGGATGTAGCACTTGAGACTACATGGCTACTAGCTGAAAACACACAGCATGCTTCCCACGAAGTCTGTACCGGTAATAAATATGAGTGACAACATTTCAAAAACACAAGTACAAAAGCAAAATCGGCAAATACGAATGCATCAACCTAAGAACTTTCTGTATAATCAGAGCTGGTCATGGGTGAGAGGCAGTGTAGCCGTCTATCCACATGCCAGAGGAGTAACATGCAGATTGTGGACGGAAGTCAAACAACCACAAACGCTTCTGATTTGATTAAAATCTGACAAAGGATGTGACTAGACACTTCTCACAGCAGTAAACAGAAAACGTCAACTGGTATATAAACAGGGACTGACTCAGGAGTCACACGTCATAGTGTCCATGTTCAGGGTGCTCTGATTGTTACTATTCAGCGCAAAAATAAAAGCAAATTCTGGTAGTGAATTTTAGTGAAGGACATTCACATGTTATTGCTATACATGTAAGGTAACACTGCCTTTAAGAGGGCTGATGTGTAGAGTCCACAGACAACTGTAGGGGATATGTTTGTGTCTGTTTGTACATGTGTGTATGAAGTACACAAATAGCTATGTGTAAGTATGTGCATTTGTGTGTTTGAGTGTACGCATGGTTGTGTTGCTTATGGTATGTTTATTATTTTTATGTTTCTCCTTCTCTCTCTCCATGTATATTATATTATATATTACATATTATATATAAAATATATGTCTGTATATATGTACACACACATACATACATACATATATATTTATATAGGGTTAGTATATATATATACATATATACATATATATATATATATATATACATATATATAGGGTTAGCATGTATAGTGTGCTTATGTGTATATGTGTATAGGCATTTGTGTGTATTTACATGTGTGTTTATGTGTATGAATGTATGTGTTTGTATGTGTATATCATGTGTGTGTTTGTGTAAATATCATCATATAATCATAGAAGCCAAAGCTTTTCAAATCGCTTAATCCATGGCTGACATAAGAAAATATAAAATGAATGTGAAACATCTTGTTAAAACAGGAAATAATAGTGTTCAGAGAATGGTGAGAGTGTGTTAAAGGATCATAGGTCCTCCTTGAACAGTCAGGAGACTAATCCCAAGGCTAAAGGACAACCACGGGGACATGATCCCTCACAGCCCCACACATGAAGCTCTATGTTCTATGGTGTCTATAAAAGGGAAGCATTCTGGGTGTATTTGAATCCTGCATGAAGTAGATGAGGAGTGAGATCTTCTTTATCCCACCTGTACCCTCTGCAGATAAAGATACAACGAGGGTCTTCTGGACCCTGACTTTGGTGATAATCTGACGTCACACTTCCCCAGCAGAAGAACTTAGAGAACCATCTGTCATATGACCTAAACTCTCTGTACTTCTGAAGAGCTTGAGCTTTATCAGTTGAGCATGTATCATGGTGTGCTACATTAACACTGAATGCTAATAACCCTGTGTATAAAGTTGGAATGTATACTTCATATTAATATAAATCAGTACACAAATAAACTCATGAGTGGGAGGTTTTCTTTATAGCAGCAGATTGATGTAAAATGTACCATGTTAGTAAATTGCCACTTGGGAACAATAATGTTAATTTATCCATACATTATCAGAAATGTTAAAAATAAATAGTTGAAATGATGAGGAAATTGTACACACACACACACACACACACACACACACATTTTCAAGTAGTTCAGAAAGGTTTTTAAATTTGCTTTTTATTGATGCATGTGTGTGTGTGTGTGTGTGTAAAATGCAGAGTCATGAAGAGGGCCTTTGATATCTTAGAAATGGAGTTATAGGCAGCTGCGAGCCACCCAATGTGGATGCTGGGTACTGGACTCAGGTCCTCTGCAATAGTTGAGCTGTCTTTAATGAAGGAACAGCTTCAAGCATCCATAGTAAAGCTTGCTTGAATGAAATCAAGCAATCTCTCTGTCTCCCAGAGACGGCATCACTCCAGTTGTTCTTGCCAGAAAACAGTGACTCATGGACCCTCATTTTGAAGAACATGTATTAAATAACAGTCCTGCAATCTTGGAAAAAAATGTTAGAGCCATAAAAGCTAAGGATGTTTCAGCTTGAGGAACCTAAAGAAATGGCAATTATGCCAGCATGGAGTTCTGGACTGTGGATATGTGCTAACAAGGGTTCTCTGTTAGCATGGCACCTGGACTGCAGACCATGTCACTACGGTTCTATTAGAGGACTCCTGAAAGCTGAAAGTACTCAATGGCTATTAGACTGTAGGCGAGTGTCAAATTATTTCCTGATTTTAATGGTTGAGTTATAGTTCTGTAAAAAAAAAAAAAAAACCAAAACATTCTTTTCATAAGAATGGTAAGCTGTAGCTTTTGCTGATGAAGAGAGACATCATGCTGACAAATTATTCCCAAAAGATTTCTGGAGCAATCTTTTCTGAACTTTTCTATGTTGCTACAAAAGAAAAATATGATTAGAATATCCCATGAATGTTTATGGCATGGCAGAATGGTGTGTTTATGTTGCACAAGTGTCAACTGTATGCAAATATTCACATAGACACATATATACCATAGGCAATCACATATGGATGACTAGGGGGGGGGGGTGTGTGGAAATGAAGAACTGAGTACATGTTGGGTTAGCTAGCCAGCGAGAGGAAAGAAGGAAATAGCAAAAATAAGAAGATTTTAAAAATCTATTTGATGAAATAAATAATGTGGAAGTGATTAGGTTTGTGAATACATGACACACTTTTAAGTACAAAAGTTAAGAAAAAAAGGGGGGTTAGACAAAGTGTAAACTATGGGTCATGTTAGTATGCTGTGTTTGGTCCCTGGTTTTGCATTTTTCCATCCTGCCTTACACAGGCAGCTTTTGGGTCCAAATCACCCAGCAGTGTTCAATCAGGGACAATCAAGTGTGGCAATCAAGTGTGCTATTGCTTTCCAACCATTTGATTACCCAAATCAAAATAAACTACTTTTATTTTGGAGGAAGGGAGCGTCCAGCTCTATTGAAGAGCTGAGTCAATTTTTATTGCAAGATAATTCTGCTTCCTTCTCTGAGGTTTGTTTCCTTAAACTGCAGCACTTAGAAAACAAAGAACTCTGCTCCTTCCTGTGAGTGGGTCACATGCTGTGCAGGTGGGTCACATGTGTGTGTGTGTGTGTGTGTGTGTGTGTTGGGGGAAACAGAGGCAGAGATATTTGGCTTTATGGTTTTTCAAACTACTGCATTTCTTTGGATCTATATTTTAAAAATATATTTGCAATAAGAACAAGAGGTGTGTAATTGAATTCTTTAGGTGTCTTGAGTAAATCAAAATCTTCTCATGTAAATAATCTCTGATTTCTTTAAAACTTAAATTATTTTCTCAGCTACAATCTTAGCCAATTAGCATGGGAACACCACAGGCTCATCTCCAGGTCAATGGGGGCCACGTGAACTTCACGGGAAAGCCGACTCCTGATAGCTGCTTGTTGAGTGTTTCTTGGGAAATACCGATTTTGTTTCTTTCCATCTATTGAAATCTCAGGGAAATAATGCTATTTATATCCTTAAGCTTTAATCAGCAAGATCTGGCAGTACAGGAAGCTGTAAACAGCTCAAGATGTTCAAACACACTCTGAGATTTATTTAAGACAGAAAACACAACACAGCAAGATTATTAAAGACGGGATTGGAGAGTTCCGCAGACATCTCAGGCAGAAGAAGTTGCCTCTGTAAGTGTTCTACCTTCAACCCAGATTTCAAATTAGTTCTGCTTTTCAGCTAACTCTTAAAGGAGCAAAATGGTTTAAACTATGCTTAATAAAACAAACAAACCCCAAACCAACTGAACAACAAAACCCCTTATGCCACCTACACTAGACAATGTACATTCTTCTTTGAATCTCACAATAGTCTCCTGGCATAAAGCAAATGAGATCTCACACTCTCATTTACAGGTATAAGTCGGTCAGGTCATTTGTGAAGATCAGCGTGCACAAAGATAGAACCAGCAGTGTCCCTAGAACACTGGGAAATGTTGTGCCTTCAACCTATACAGACAAAACCTGTAAAACAAGGCATTTTACACACAACAAAGGTAAATTCAAAATGTCTTTTGCTCAAGTACCTAGAAGGTACAGTGTCCTTGCTCTCTGCAAGCTTTCCAGGATCGCCTGTAATGTTTTGTTAAAGATGAGATTGTGTTGGATCACAGGAATTCCCTCTGGGCCAGCCATGCCATCCCCACCACACAGCAGAAGCTGTGGTTACCTAGAGAAAGTATGGTCTTGTAGTCACGGCAGCAAACAGGACAGAGCCGCTAGAGAGCAGAAAGAGCACTGACTCATGGGATCTCACTGGGGATTTCAGCCATCCCTCCCTTCTACCCTTGCTGCATGTGAACTTGATGGAAGGGCTGGGATACTGTGGACTTCAGGCTCTCATCTGCTTCAAGTTATTCCACAGTGTCTGTAACAGCAGCTTCAGGCTACCTCTGGCGCCATGCAGATGTCAATGCTTTATGTGGATCAAAATACCTCCAAGGGATGGTCATTAAATTACCTTGTATGAGGTGATTATTAGGGATTTTCCTCTCGGGAATGTCCTTAAAAATTAAGCCATAAGTATGAGAGTTTCTTTTTCCTTAAGGCTGTGAAACATATACAATGATAGATGTGTTTCACAAAAATCTTTATGTTAAATTCCATTTTCAAAAACAAAATTACAGGAGATTTGATCTATAATAAATGTGACATTCAGGATATGGATTAGATTACTTTGCAAGTGGTGGAACATGTCTGTTTCAAATGTTTCCAAAAGGCATGGGATGGGACATGTCTGTTTCAAGTGTTTCCAAGAGGCATGGAACTAGTGTATGCTATTACAGGATGACTGAAATGTTAAAGCATGATCTTTTAAAAATTGTTCCGAAAAGTTTGAACAATTTTTGCTGGACTAGCTTCAAATGCAAATTTAAAAGAATAATTTTAAGACTGGTTTATATGTAAAGATACTTCTACATTTTTTCTGGCTTTGCTTCATATAAAATAAATGTGTGTTTTGTCAATGTTATTAGGATAGTACTGCTGTTACTTGACATTAATTTAGTGGCCACAGAGAACATATCTTGCTACCATTAATTCTATACAATGAGATATCTAAATATTTAAACTTGTATATATTAGTATTTAAAAGGCTATCAATGTAATCCTAGTATCAATCACAAAGAGGTGGTATATTTTGAATCTCTATGTTCCTTGGATCAGAAGTTCAATTCTTTTCAATCATTCATATATTTTAAAAACATGACAGAAGAAAATATAATAAGATAAAACAAGAAACTGTCACATCAAAGTTGGATAAGGCAAAGCAATAGGAAAAAAAAAAAACCAAGGTAAAGAAATGGCACAAGAATAAGAGATCCATTTGTCCACACACTCAGGAATCCCTTCAAAACCCTAAACTGGAAGCCATACGATATACACAGAGGACATCGTGCAGGTCTGTGCAGGTCTCCTGCATGTCGCTTCAATCAGAGATTCAATTTTATATCTATAACAGAAAATGTGTCTGGAAGTTTGTCATATAAGCAACAGGAATTTGTAACAGAGACAAAATAGTGACAGTATCATTGGAAATTTGTTCCTCTAGGGGCCAGAGTAAAGGCTCAGAGGTTAAAACTATTTACTGCTCTTGCAAAGGACCTGAGTTCAGTTCCCAGCTCCCACGAGGTGACTCACAAGGATCTGTAAGTACAGTTCCAAGGGTCTGACTGTCTCCTGACTTCTGGACCATTAGCTTCTCCATGCTAATATGGTACACAGACACACACACACGCACACGCACACGTATACACACATAGTCAATCATCAAAGTTTTAAAGAAGACATTTTATTCTCTGTGTGATTTTAAATGTATTAACTTATAATGAACATAGAATGACCTCATCAGTAAACATGATAGAATGACCTCATCGGTAAACATGATAGAATGACCTCATCTGTAAGCATGACTATATCACTTACCTGTCCCTCCCATGTCCCCTTATCCATCCCTTCCCGTGCTACTCCAACTCTCACTCAAATTGGTAGCTTACTTATTATTATTGTCATTACACACATACAAGCAAATACATAAATATATAAATCCTGCTAAGTCCATTTGGTGTAGCTTATGTGCACACAATTTCAGGGCTGACCATGTTTCATTTAATTTTTTTTATATTCCAAGCTAATATACTTCCTTAGAATATTGATGTATTTAGTAAACTTTTAAATTCTCTACCATTAAATATGAAATTAATATTCTTTGCTGTTAACTTTGGAAGTGGCAGCATCGGGGCTCATTTAAATTCTGCTTCAGCTAAAATCTTCATGATAACAGTCTGGCTGAGTGTGGTTAGCTTGCTTTTACACCAGGGAATCAAACTACTTGTGAACATTGATGTCATTTTTTAATTGTAAATAAAATGTTTCAAAATGTGCATTTTTTCCTAAGATCAAATTTTAGTGAAGCAATATAAAACAGAACTGGATTTTCTGTGTCTAGACTATCAGGGAATCTTAAAAAAAGATGCCTCTGCTCCTAGTAACATGTACTAAGAGACTTAATTCTGACTCCTTAAGGAACTGAATGTTGGTAGGGTCAGTTTTAAGTATTTCAGAGTTAGTCAAGAACTACTTAGACAAGAGACAATAGCTAGTAAGGTCAACTGAGGGCTGTGGCACTGGGGAGAAACAGTGAAACTGAGTTATCTTGGGACCAACGAGTTTGGTTTGCCTGGAAGTGAGGGCTACTGAGAAAATGGAAGTTCTGGGGTGACTTGAAAGGAGGCCTGAATAGCTCAGAGGGACCTGGGACCCATGATGGCTCCCTCACCTGCTCCTGCAGTCAGAGCCCTCCCAGGCAGGCACCACTCCTCTGGCAGGGAAGGTGCCTGGATGTCTGGAGCCTGAAATGGGAGCTGTCCCAGAAGCTGTGTTGCTTCTCTGCAAACCTATAGGTGGAACAACAATATGAACTAACCAGTACCCCTAGAGCTCATTTCTCTAGCTGCATATGTAGCAGAAGATGGCCCATTCGGCCATCATTGGGAAAAGAGGCCCCTTGGTATTACAAACTTTATATGCCTCAGTACAGGGTAACACTAGAGCCAAGAAGTGGGAGTGGATGGGTAGGGGAGCAGGGCGTGGGGAGGGTATAGGGAACTTTTGGGATAGCATTTGAAATGTAAATAAAGAAAATATCTAATTAAAAAAAAAGAATCAAAAAAGAAAAAAGAAAAAGAAAGAAAGAAAGAAAGAAAGAAAGAAAGAAAGAAAGAAAGAAAGAAAGAAAGGAGGCCTGAGAATTTGTGAAGTGAAGACATTATTTAGTGAGTCTGGTAAATGCAGCAGGGTCCTTCTTTTCCTTGGAAGGAGGAGAGTTTGTATCAAGTGCTCAGTCTAAAGTAAATTAATTCTGAGACTGTAACAGCACTATGGCAGCCATCCCATAACTCCTTTAAAGAATGGAGCAGCAATTCCCTTGTGTGTTGGAAATGTTGCCCACTGAATGGCTTTAGCTGCCACTTCCTGCAGGAATTGAGTCTTTCAAAGGGAGATGCCTTGCTTAAGGTCAAGTTGCCTCTTCCTGCATTCTCCTTTCTGTTTAATCCTTACAATATGCAGGTACCACCTTAGCTCTGCTTCAGCCTGCTAAGCAGATGAATCTCAGCATCTCCAAAATTCTAATACTCCTGCATCTTGCTCTTTGTCCTCACAAAGATGTTTTAAAGAAAAACCTCCTCCTGAGGATCAGGAGAGATGCTTAGTTGCTAAGAGCAATGGCTGCTCTTCCAGAGGATTAGGTTCAATTCTTAGCACCCACGTGGTAGCTTACAACCATCTATAATTCTAGTTCCAGTGACCTGAAAACCTTTCCTAGTCTCCATGGGTACCAGCATGCACTTGATGCATGGAAAAACATGCAAGTAAACACTCATACACGTAATATGTATGTGGGTGCATGTGTGTGTGTGCATGTTTGTGTATGTGTATTTAAACTCCATTCTACCCAAGAATGAAAAATGTTTCTATGAATCTCAGTTAATTTTCTCAAGAAGCAGCCAACTGATATTATGAAACAGCCTGCTCTCCTTCTTTTGCTCCATTCTTCTCTATCTCCCCTCTCTCCTATCTATCTATCTATCTATCTATCTATCTATCTATCTATCATCTATCTTTGTCATCTATCATTTATCTTCATCTGTCATCAACCTATCATCATCTATTTTCATTATTTACCATTTATCTATTTATCATCTTACATGGATCATCTCTCTTTTATCTATCTATTATTTTCCTACATATGTCCAGTTTTACGTAAACTACAATTTATGCCTGGAATTAGTCAATTAATATTAGCATTTCACGTATTTCAGTCATGTCTTCTACACTCCTGACATTATTCTTTTGAGAGAAAGCTAATAATGAGAGAGCCATTCCAAATCTGAAACTTAGTGATAATGGGGGTAACACAAAGAAATTTTCCACCACAGAAACTGAAAATAAAGGAGAGTCAATGAAGCTACCCCCTCCATACATATAGGAGAAGCAGGGCAGCCTGCCAACTGGGATAAATGGCATCTGTCACGTATGAGGAAATGGCATCTTCAAGCCTATCTTCAGTTCTCATCAGGAGAATAGCACACGAAGGAACTTGAATACTTAAGAGGAAATATTTGATCATGAAAGAAAAACTATTAGAGAAAAGCATCGAGCACAATTCTGTCAACTTTCTGGTGCGAACCTGCATGCAGTGCAATGTTGATGAATCACAACCCCACTGTGTCATCTTCAGGACAAAAGCACAACCTATTGTATAAGAAATATTTATCAAACAAAATGGAAGACAAGGAAAGAGGAGAGCAGGAGCCTTAAACTTCTAGAGCATTTCAAATGCCAGAAAAAACAAATTAGTACCTCTGCTGGGCGCTGAGCTGCGGAGAGGCACGTGTAGGACAGCTTGTATTTAATTCAAACCATTATGTGAAAGAATCAGTTCTCTAGTGAGGTCAAGGCAGCAGGACATTTCTCTTCAAGACTAAAAATAAAACTGCCGCCAGGCATGTGGGTTAAATTCCACAGCATTTTGAAACAATTAAATATGGATAAAGATGGATGCAAACTCACATAACAATTCTGGAGGGAAGGAAGTCCTACCCCAGGTTAACCATGATCTGCGAGAGGGAGAGAAACAGATGTTTAAGGCTGGTTTTCCTCTCTGGAATGCCATCCCTTCAGCTATCTTCAAATTAGTATTCACACAAAGAGGAAACCACAGCTTCCCAAACACTCTTTGGAAGAATGAGAGGGACCATTCTCTTTTATTATTTAATATTTTTAATTAGATATTTTATTTATTTACATTTCAAATATTATACCCTTTTCTGGTCTGTCCTCCAAAACCCCCATCCCGTCCCCCTCCCCTGCTTCTGTGAAGGTGTTCCACCCACACACCCAATCCCCTTCCCTGTCCTGGTGTTCCCCTACACCGAGGCATTAAGCCTTCACAGGACCAATGGTCTTTCCTCTCACTGATGTCCAACAAGGCTATCCTTTGCTATATATGCAGCTAGAGCCATGGGTTGCCATGGGTTTCTTTAACTCCTCCATTGAGAAAACCCTGTGCTTATTCCAATGGTTGGCTGTGAGCGTCTCCTCTATATTTGTCAGGCTCTAGCAGAGCCTCTCAGGAGACAGCTATATCAGGCTCCTGTCAGCAAGCACTTGTTGGTATCCACAATAGTGTCTGGCTTTGGTGACTTTTTATAGGATGGATCTCCAAGTGGAACAGTCTCTGTATGGCCTTTCTTTCAGTCTCTGCTCCACACTTTGTGTCTGTCTGTATTTGCTCCAGTATTTTGTTCCTGAAAGGGGGCATTCTTAACAGAGGGTGACCCCCCAGAGCTCCCAGGGACTAAATCATCAATCAAAGAGTACACAAGGAGGAACTCAAGGCTTCAGCCACATATGTAGCAGAGGATGTCCTTGTGGGACATCAATGAAAGGAGAAACCCTTGGCCTAGTGAAGGTTCAATGCCCCAGTGCAGGGGAATGCCAGGCCAGGGAAGCTGGAGTGAGTAGGTTAGTGAGCAGGGGGAGGGGGAATGGGTTAGGGGGATTTTTGGAGGGGAAATGAGGAAAGGGGATAACATTTGAAATGTAAATAAAGAAAATTTCCAATAAGAAAGAAAGAAAGAAAGAAAGAAAGAGAAAGAGAGAAAGAGAGAAAGAGAGAAAGAGAAGAAAAGAAAAAAGAAAAGAAAAGAAAAGAAAAGAAAAGAAGGAAGAAAGGAAGGAAGAAAAAAAGAGCAGGTGTGTGATTGGAATTGAAGGTCACTAAAGTCCCTAGATTTGAGGCATGGTGCTGAAGGTCCCTCAGCATCCAGGACTTTATCCTTTCTTTTCATGTTAGTTGGCATCTAGATGAGAAGAAAAGATAAGAGCAGAGAGCTGCAGGCACCACAGTGCCTCTTACCCATCCTCTTATCGCAAGACTTTGGAGGAGTAATTTGATGGATGCTTTTCAACTTAGAGGTCGTGAGTTTAAACTGTGTCTCAGTGGATTATGAACAAAAGAGGCTGGCGGTCTATGAGCAACCCTTGATGGTGACACCCTTGCTCCTTCTTGTCCATTCTGCTACCATGATTGTGCTCTTTCTTTCGCTTCTCCCAGAGACACAAATGGGAATAGAACTGTCATCACAAGTGTCCCCCTCCACCCCCCGGCCCTTGTGCCAAAGAAATGTGAGAAATGAGAAAGGCAAACTGGATTCATCTTGAATGCCCAGATAGTGTTATTCTCCCACAATACGGTTCTCAGATTGTTATGAGGTTTATTGACATAGAAACCAGGCTGCCTTATAAGCAAATGTTATGGCTTATCTTCTACAAGGCATTTTGCAAAGGGAAACAGAGTTAGTGAGGATTTAATTATAAACCATGGATAATTTCATAAGATATAGTGTGATTTTTATTTCTTTTTGTTTTGGTAAATCATTCCTCATATATGTAAATTCTTCACTATTTTTATTTAAATGAATTAGTATTAATGTTTTATTTCCTCCTATACCATTATAATGATATGGTTAGCTATTTTGTCTAAATGAATAGATGCTATATTTTCCTTAATGGCCTATTAGAATTCTTGATATTTTATTATCACAGATACTTCTACTTGCTTGTAATTTTGCTGCTCATACATTCTATTAATAATTAAATAATAAAAAGGAAAACATCAAGTCACCTAGAGAAAAGCCGTAAAATAAATATTAAAGGGAACTCCAGAAGGGCTTGGTAATGCCCACAAATTTCTGGAATTTGGCCATCCATAGAGTGGCCCTGCCATTGTGAGGTAGGAGGTCAGAGGTATAAGGACTTAGGAACTTTGGGCAAAAAGTAGCTGTGTCCTGTGTTACTGCAGTCAAGGGTAAAGGTTGAGGCTGGAGTTTTCCTTAACATGTTACTTTAATAAATGCCTCTTAATGTCATGTCCAGGTTTCTGAGTACTTATATCAGAAACTACCTTTTCCAAACAATACCCAGAAACATGAAGTCTGTCCTATGAATGGTAATGTGGTATCTTATGATTAATTTTGATCTTAGGGGGCATTAAAATTGTTAGGTAGGTATATATTATGACGTTTTCAACACAACATACAAACACACACATACACATACACATACACATACACATACACATACACAGAGAGATACACTAACTTAGATAAAACACATTCACACATATATACCCATACAGACACATGTTGATACATATACACCTACACACATTGACACATAAACATAGACACATAAGCACACATGACTTGTGCACACACATGTACATACACTAGCTCAGACACACAAACACATCACACACACACACGAATACACTTTGTTCATACTGATACCCTTCACTAAACAGCACCTTCTACTTTCATGTCATATATAGACTGAGATGGAAGAATATATATTTATAGCTATAAGAATATATATTTATATGTATATGATAGAAAAGATGATGTTTTATTTTTCTTTCTTTTCTTGAGCCCCCTTCTTTACACCACTTACTCCTCCCACAGCTCTTCCCCTGATATCACTTATATTATTGCTTAAACCAGAGACAATTATCGACAACATATGTGAAACAAACTGAAGCCACACATCCAGTCAGTGGTAAACCTGAAGTCATTTTGAATGCTTTGGTCAGTGACATGTAAATACTGAAAACCAAGCTATTCTTTTATAAGAACCTCTTATGCCAGGAACCTTGTGCTGTGAATAGAAATAGCATCTCAAAGAATCCTTTTCATGTCAATGAGTACATCGAAACACCGCCATTCTAACATATCTGTGGCTACTGGGCAAAGGAAGTTCGCATCAGACCCTGAGTGCTACCATTTACCCAAGTCTAAGATCATTTCTGGTACAGCAGAGCGGCAAAAATAAACCCAGACCAGAGAAGAAAGGAAAATGACCAGCTGTAATTTTTGGTTGCAAAGCATAAAAATATTCATGCTCATGCTTAAAATTCCTTCATTTTCTCCCATGTTTATTGCAACTAATCCCTGCCAGCCTGTTAGGTTTTCAACCGTGAGATCTATGGAATAGATCAGCCGTGGAAGTCTCCTCTCCACATGCCTCTCTGTCCCTTTCTTCCCAGATGGAAATGATGCTCATTGGAACATAAACAGATATAAAAGGGCTTCCACCCTGCACTGTGTAACCTCACGAGCCAGTGCCTGTGGCCTTTTAGCATATTACAAACACAGACACACAGATCCATATCCCAGGCCCACCTGTAGATTTAATAAAATAGCACCGATCCTCATGGCCTCGCTGACTTCCAGACTGTACATCAGCTGCGGGAAGCGGGGAGGGCTCTGGTTGTTAGGAGGAAGCACCTCGATGTACACTGTGCAGATGGAGTGCCTACACAGGGAGAAGAGAGATGGGTGTTTAATGATGCACACTATTCTGAAAGTCAGAATGCATTCATTTATTTATTTATTTGCCGGGTTTACAGGACAAGAAAAAGTCAGCTTTTATAGGAAACAGTAAAATCGTGAACGAACAAAACAGTAAAAGTTACTACCAAAATAGAATGCCTTTGTGAATTAGCTTAGTAACAGAAAAAAAAATGCCTCTAGTACCTGTTTCTACAACTTAGATTAATAATATTAAGAAGTAGAGGCTGCAAAGGACAGCTAAGAAATTAACTTGCCTCAACTGATAGTCCTATTTGTCTTTAACAGCAAAGAAAAGCAAGCAAGCAAGCAAACAAACAAAATCTTTCTGTAAACACCTGGTAGTAAAACTTGCCTTTCAGGCTCTCTTCCAATTAAACCTGGTAAATTAGTACTTAATAATTCAACATATAGCCACACATATGAATATACATATGCACATACAAACGCATGCATGCAGGTACATACACACCCATGTGCATACACAGACACACATAGAGGTACAGACATACATAAAACACACGCATATGATATATATATATATATGTGTGTGTGTGTGTGTGTGTATATATATATATACACAGATTGCAGATGTACACACACATTCTCTATATATGTAAATGCATACACACACATATATACATATATATATGTATATATACATATATATATATACATACACACACACACACACACACACACACATATATATATATATATATATATATATATATATATATATATAGAGAGAGAGAGAGAGAGAGAGAGAGAGAGAAAGAGAGAGAAAGAGAGAGAGAGAAAGTCCTACACAGAAACAAGAGGTTGTAGTTTGTTAGTTCTGCCTCTGATATCATGTACTATGAATTTTTGTTGTATGTCAAAATCAAAGTAATCCATGGGTGAATTTGTGGTAATAAAACTGGAGATGTTTTACATTTTTGAGTATAAAATGAAAAGCCAAAAATTGCTTTTAGTTAAAGCCCATATTGAGGGGGAATTTTTATGAAAGAAATAAAGTCACTTTATTATCATAAGATTTTTTTTTTTTTACTATTTCATATCAATTCTGTTAGCATCTTTGAACTCTGGATTTTTTTGACATGAAAACTGAAGCTGCAGGTGTTCGAGGCTAATTAAAAATATTGTTAAAATGGATAAATGAGGGGCATGAATTTACAAAGCTGGTCTACCTCGAAATGCATATGATATTTTAATGGAATGTTATGTGTGCTCTAAAATATAGGTCTTATGAGTTACTTTTTTTAAAAATTGTATTTTTTAAATGTGAAAAGTTTCAGTGGAAATTGCTATTTAGGGGCTAGATTTTTCTTAAAGTAGTACAGAATACTTTTTATAATCTATTCTAATGTATTTATATACTTTTACCAATGTACTCTTTACAATGTATTCTGTATTTTTCTAGGATAGCTAACTCATTTTTCCTTTTAGAATTTTTCAATGCAGCCTGCAAGCACTGAGATGTGGCTGGCAGCTCCTCCATTTGTAATATGCATGGGTGCAGGCTACTGAGTTCTGTGTAGACAGATCACATACGCTATTAAGCATTTATATTAAATTGGGAGACTCTTTAAGAGATTTATAACTTGCATTTACTGCAATACTGTCCCAAAGTAAACTCATTTGAAATTAAAATACATCAGAGTTTTATAATCAGTCAAAGTGTCTGAATTCATTCTGATCTTTGGTTTATATTTTGTGAAAATACTCTCACAAAAAGAGTGAATAGTTTTTCCTTATATCTCCTATTGATATATATTCACATGGAGATATGAACAAAATAGTGAAATAATTAGATGACTTTATCATGAAAATTTAGCATTTAAGGGTAAATTAAAATGAGTTAAAGCAGCAGTTCTCAACCTGTGGGCCACTCCTCTCTGGCAAACCCTTTAACTCGAAAAATATTTACATTATGACTCATAACAGCAGCAAAATTGTAGCTACGAGGGAACAACAAAAAATGATTTTATAGTTGGGGGTCACCACTCAATGCGACAGCATATTAGAAGGTCGCATCATTAGGAAGGGTGAGAGCCACTCAGTTAACATAACAACAAGTCATTCTTTATAAGCTTGTCATACAGAACCCAAGGAACAGACAGGTAGCTTTAGTGCTGAGGAGTCCCATTCCTATGGTGTCAGTGAAGGGATTTTTAAAATATTTTTATTAGGTATTTTCCTCATTTACATTTCCAATGCTATCCCAAAAGTCCCCCATATCCACCACCCCCACTCCTCTACCCATCCACTCCCACTTTTTGGCCCTGGCATTCCCCTGTACTGGGGCATATAAAGTTTGCGTGTCCAATGGGCCTCTCTTTCCAGTGATGGCCAACTAGGCCATCTTTTGATACATATGCAGCTAGAGTCAAGAGCTCCGGGGTACTGGTTAGTTCATAATGTTGTTCCACCTATAGGGTTGCAGATCCTTTTAGCTCCTTGGGTAATTTCTCTAGCTCCTCCATTGGGAGCCCTGTGATCCATCCAATAGCTGACTGTGATCATCCACTTCTCTGTTTGCTAGGCCCTGGCATAGTCTCACAAGAGACAGCTATATCTGGGTCCTTTCAGCAAAATCTTGCTAGTGTATGCAATGGTGTCCGCGTTTGGAGGCTGATTATGGGATGGATCCCTGAATATGGCAATCTCTAGATGGTCCATCCTTTTGTCTCAGTGAAGGCATTTATATCCCCATCCTGGGTTCATGTACCTCACAGCATGCTTGCTAGTAGTCACAGGTAAGTCTCAGAAATCTGATTTGTTTTTGACTATGAGCCTGACTATATAACCTAGGTCAGTTTGGACCTTTCATCTCTGAGAGCCATGAGTTTATGCGATCCTGTCTCAATCTCCTGAGCACTGGATTAGAGCTGTAATCCACCATGCCCAGACCTACGGTCAGGTTTGTAGCCAGATGATGTTTATTTACGCATTTGTTGCCCCTTCCACCCTGTTACTTTGAGCTGAGACAGAGGCCAACTCTGGTCCAGTGTGACTTCTTTGATTTGCTCTCCCCTGTTTCTCTCTCTGGTCCTTTCTGTCATAATCCAAGGGGTGGGATTCCTAGTCATGCTTCCGACACCCTGCCTTGTCTCTCAGGGTTGCTTGGGGGAGATCATTGTTCATCTTTCATCTTTCCCATCTTGGCACTTTGCTGTGGCATGTTTAATAAGTACCAGTCTTTTTGAGGGTTACTGCCTTTTAAAATGAGATCTCCTCTTTATCCCTGATGTCAGCACAGTGTCAGGGTAAGCTTTCTTGCAATTGAATGCCTACAGCATTAACAATAAAATGATGACTTAATGCTGTAATAAACAGCAGTAATTCAGCAGCATAGTTTAAGCACATAGTAAAACAGGGCAGTCGCTAGGTAAATAATATTTTATGTGAGTATTTCATATTTACATTTATAGCCGGTCCTAAACGCATAAACCCAAGTTTCTTCCTATTCATATTTTATTTTTGTAATAGGGCAAGTATGATGCAAATAACTTTCCATTTATAAAACTGGAAATCATGAGGCCTTATTATTCTCATGTTGTAGAAGAAAGGTCAAAGCAGTACAAAAGAAGCATCTCATTTCTAAGACAGTCTTAGGACTTAAAAAGTCACATTGAATCACCCCATTGGAATAGCTAGGTTTATAATTTTAAATAATTACAAAGATTAAGTGACTGAATTAAAGTTACCAAGATCATTAACAACTTCAGATGCAGTCAAAAGTTCCCGAACTTTTTAGATCTCATAAGAACAGATTTTTTTTTGTGAAGCATATTGGAGTTTTTTCTTTGTTTATTTGTTTTGTTTTTTTATCTGATGTTTATGAATATGTAAGGTCCTTGTATTGTTATAAAGGATGCTGTCTTGTACAAAATCCTAGTACCAAATAAGTCTTGGCCTCAGATTAGAAAATTCTAATATTTAATTACTTATGTTGTAACTGAAACTTAACCCATGATGAAAGTGTATTTCTTTATTTTAAGGAGCAAATAAAATATGTATAAGGAAGAGCCAGAATTATAGACCTAATGTATTTTGACCTGAGAAAGTCATAATTTATAAAAAGATAAAAGAGCCCAACTTTCTAATACTTTAAATAATAACCAGTATGCACTGTATATCGTGCTTATTGCTATATTACTATGTGTTTATACGATAAAGGTGACTGGTACTCATATTATTATTTTTGGAAAGACTTAAAACATAGACATCACAATGAGTTTTCCTTTGTCTCCCATTAATAACTTGCTACAAAATCTATATTTATAGTTCTTTGCTCACGAATTCCATTCTACTGTCTTGGCAGAAAATGCAGATATCTACAGGAGCAGAGAGTTCATATTTTAGTCAAAGACAAGAAGCTCTTATTATAAGATGAGGGCATAACTTTCAGATGGAGACATAATCACACATGCAACACACAAGGCTTCATGGACAGAGCAAGCATTGATTTGACTTCATAGAGGAATAAAGAAGAAAACTAAATCTTGCATGAGAGAGAAAAGGGACAGAAGGAGCTACTGATGCTGGAGTGTCTGATCATGGGATACCATCAAGTTAAACTTCTTCTTGACAGTGGGATAGTCAATATGTTTAAAGAAGATCACTGATAATGATCAAATTTTTCAAGTTTTCTCATCCTGTCCTGCCTTCATCTGTGTTCCCTGCCAAACCCCCATCTTTGCCCTTGTTTCCTCTCCTCTCTTGAGTTTTCCTACCACATGTGTGCATGTGTGTATAGCCACTGCAAGACTCGAAGCCCATCAGGTCCCTCTTTCCCTTCACTTTAGTTCCAGTGTTTTCTCCAGACACAAGGGGTTTTAGGAATCCAGTATAGTTTTGTTAGAACAAATGAATATTTTAATGTACTTATCACCATGTATAATTACTATGTATATGTGTACACACACATACATATTTACAATGGAAAATTTCCTATTAAAGAGCATTATTTAGATATGGACTAAGTACTAACTTGGATTCCATGGCAATAGGGATATGAGATGATGCCATATTGTGTCCATCAATTTTATGGTTATTTAATGAGGTACGGCTGTGATCAGAGACTGTTTTCAAACCTGATAGTAGTAATACTTCATTCCAGGATTAAGCAGTATTTACTCAGTTCAGTTGAACCAAATAAACACATTAATGAACATATAGCACTAGATTGAATGATGCGTTAATCTTCAGACATTTTAACCCTTTAACTTCTGCCTATCTGTTTGCTCTTAATAAAGCCCCAAACAAAAGACCCAAGAATCTGACAAAGGACTCTTACTGTGGTTACTATGAACTTGTGGACATGTCACTAGGCTGGAACAGCGTAAACCTGAAGTTGTTTTTTTATTGGCTGTGAGGTTCAATATCATTCAAATTTACAATCTCAAGTGGTCTAACCAAAAAGAACAAGGTGGGGAACCTCCCCAGTTACGATTGTTGCTGCCAAGTGTTAATCCATAACTATTGATACTTTTATGTTTGTAATTTTCAAATGCCATCTTAGTTTTCAAGGAGATATAGAATGGAAAGAAAAGCCTTCCAACTCTTCAGCTCATTTACCAACTCAATCTGAAGGCATAAATCCCCTGCAGAAAAGAGTTGACTATCATTATCCAGCTACAAACATTACATGAGCCCCTCAGGTAGAAAGGGAGTGTGTGGCTTTTTATTCTCTGATGGCCGCAAGACATGTCTGAAGAATGAGCTGGTGATACCATGAGGAGCAGGCTGCCTTCCATGGTATGTCTGAAGACACATTATAAGGCAATTCTATAGAATCCAACTCATTTTTAAATAAAAACAAAACAGATACCACTGAGAGGTTGAATATTCCCTTCTAAGACTAACACTGCCTGAACAATGCCATTTTATTTGAGTAAAATCTATTACTGACCTAGCCTGCTCAGGCAGAGTTGAGCAATCTACACACAGGCAGTGATGATCTGAGAAGTCTCTGCTATGAATCATTAAGTGTAGTACTAGTAGTTGTGCCAATCTGAGGTCTGCTCTCTGAATTTTCAGCCACTCATGGTAGATTGTGCTTCCACAGTATTAAAAGAAAAATTTGGAATAGAGACTTGCTAAGCTTTGAGTCATGTACTAGTCTGGTCATCACAATGTGGTCTGCTTCTTGCCTCCTCTCTGTCCTGCCTTGACCATCAACCAGCCATTCTTCCTGTATCCCTGATACTCATACAGTGCATCTCCTCATCAATCGAACAGCCTTCTGTTTGATGAGACTCTGTTTTTTGAAACCTTTATTTTACTTAATAAAGACCCCAAGGTGTAAATGTGTGATGCTGGGCATGTCGTACTACTGTATTGCTATAATAATTGGATTTTATCATTACTGTTACTGCTCTTCTTTTATAATGTATAGTATACATAATGGGAGCAAAGTAAGAAAACACCACACACACACACACACACACACACACTACATATAAACATACATACATACAAACAAAATTAACACATCAATAATCCCTGTGTGAGTGATGCCCTGTTTACTCATGGGAGTTCTTTTTTTTTTTTTTTTTTTTTTTGTCGATGTTTATATTTTTTTTTCCATTTTTTATTAGGTATTTAGCTCATTTACATTTCCAATGCTATACCAAAAGTCCCCCTTACCCACCCACCCCCACTCCCCTACCCACCCACTCCCCCCCTTTGGCCCTGGCGTTCCCCTGTACCGGGGCACACAAAGTCTGCGTGTCCAATGGGCCTCTCTTTCCAGTGATGGCCGACTAGGCCATCTTTTGATACATATGCAGCTAGAGTCAAGAGCTCAGGGGTACTGGTTAGTTCATAATGTTGTTCCACCTATAGGGTTGAAGATCCCTTTAGCTCCTTGGGTACTTTCTCTAGCTCCTCCATTGGGAGCCCTGTGATCCATCCATTAGCTGACTGTGAGCATCCACTTCTGTGTTTGCTAGGCCCCGGCATAGTCTCACAAGAGACAGCTACATCTGGGTCCTTTCAGTAAAATCTTGCTAGTGTATGCAATGGTGTCAGCATTTGGAAGCTGATTATGGGGTGGATCCCTGGATATGGCAGTCTCTACATGGTCCATCCTTTCATCTCAGCTCCCTACTTTGTTTCTGTAACTCCTTCCATGGGTGTTTTGTTCCCACTTCTAAGGAGGGGCATAGTGTCCACACTTCAGTCTTCATTTTTCTTGAGTTTCATGTGTTTAGGAAATTGTATCTTATATCGTGGGTATCCTAGGTTTTGGGCTAGTATCCACTTATCAGTGAGTACATATTGTGTGAGTTCCTTTGTGATTGTGTTACCTCACTCAGGATGATGCTCTCCAGGTCCATCCATTTGGCTAGGAATTTCATAAATTCATTCTTTTTAATAGCTGAGTAGTACTCCATTGTGTAGATGTACCACATTTTCTGTATCCATTCCTCTGTTGAGGGGCATCTGGGTTCTTTCCAGTTTCTGGCTATTATAAATAAGGCTGCTATGAACATAGTGGAGCATGTGTCCTTCTTACCAGTTGGGGCTTCTTCTGGATATATGCCCAGGAGAGGTATTGCTGGATCCTCCGGTAGTACTATGTCCAATTTTCTGAGGAACCGCCAGACTGATTTCCAGAGTGGTTGTACAAGCCTGCAATCCCACCAACAATGGAGGAGTGTTCCTCTTTCTCCACATCCTCGCCAGCATCTGCTGTCACCTGAATTTTTGATCTTAGCCATTCTGACTGGTGTGAGGTGGAATCTCAGGGTTGTTTTGATTTGCATTTCCCTGATGATTAAGGATGTTGAACATTTTTTCAGGTGCTTCTCTGCCATTCGGTATTCCTCAGGTGAGAATTCTTTGTTCAGTTCTGAGCCCCATTTTTTAAGGGGGTTATTTGATTTTCTGAGGTTCACCTTCTTGAGTTCTTTATATATGTTGGATATTAGTCCCCTATCTGATTTAGGATAGGTAAAGATCCTTTCCCAGTCTGTTGGTGGTCTTTTTGTCTTATAGACAGTGTCTTTTGCCTTGCAGAAACTTTGGAGTTTCATTAGGTCCCATTTGTCAATTCTCGATTTTACAGCACAAGCCATTGCTGTTCTGTTCAGGAATTTTTCCCCTGTGCCCATATCTTCAAGGCTTTTCCCCACTTTCTCCTCTATAAGTTTCAGTGTCTCTGGTTTTATGTGAAGATCCTTGATCCACTTAGATTTGACCTTAGTACAAGGAGATAAGTATGGATCGATTCGCATTCTTCTACATGATAACAACCAGTTGTGCCAGCACCAATTGTTGAAAATGCTGTCTTTCTTCCACTGGATGGTTTTGGCTCCCTTGTCGAAGATCAAGTGACCATAGGTGTGTGGGTTCATTTCTGGGTCTTCAATTCTATTCCATTGGTCCACTTGTCTGTCTCTATACCAGTACCATGCAGTTTTTATCACAATTGCTCTGTAGTAAAGCTTTAGGTCAGGCATGGTGATTCCACCAGAGGTTCTTTTATCCTTGAGAAGAGTTTTTGCTATCCTCGGTTTTTTGTTATTCCAGATGAATTTGCAAATTGCTCCTTCTAATTCGTTGAAGAATTGAGTTGGAATTTTAATGGGGATTGCATTGAATCTGTAGATTGCTTTTGGCAAGATAGCCATTTTTACAATGTTGGTCCTGCCAATCCATGAGCATGGGAGATCTTTCCATCTTCTGAGATCTTCTTTAATTTCTTTCTTCAGGGACTTGAAGTTTTTATCATACAGATCTTTCACTTCCTTCGTTAGAGTCACGCCGAGATATTTTATATTATTTGTGGCTATTGAGAAGGGTGTTGTTTCCCTAATTTCTTTCTCAGCCTGTTTATTCTTTGTGTAGAGAAAGGCCATTGACTTGTTTGAGTTAATTTTATATCCAGCTACTTCACCGAAGCTGTTTATCAGGTTTAGGAGTTCTCTGGTGGAATTTTTAGGGTCACTTATATATACTATCATATCATCTGCAAAAAGTGATATTTTGACTTCCTCTTTTCCAATTTGTATCCCCTTGATCTCCTTTTGTTGTCGAATTGCTCTGGCTAATACTTCAAGTACTATGTTGAAAAGGTAGGGAGAAAGTGGGCAGCCTTGTCTAGTCCCTGATTTTAGTGGGATTGCTTCCAGCTTCTCTCCATTTACTTTGATGTTGGCTACTGGTTTGCTGTAGATTGCTTTTATCATGTTTAGGTATTGGCCTTGAATTCCTGATCTTTCCAGAACTTTTATCATGAATGGGTGTTGGATCTTGTCAAATGCTTTTTCTGCATCTAACGAGATGATCATGTGGTTTTTGTCTTTGAGTTTGTTTATATAATGGATTACATTGATGGATTTTCGTATATTAAACCATCCCTGCATCCCTGGAATAAAACCTACTTGGTCAGGATGGATGATTGCTTTAATGTGTTCTTGGATTCGGTTAGCGAGAATTTTATTAAGAATTTTTGCATCGATGTTCATAAGAGAAATTGGTCTGAAGTTCTCTATCTTTGTTGGATCTTTCTGTGGTTTAGGTATCAGAGTAATAGTGGCTTCATAAAATGAGTTGGGTAGAATACCTTCTACTTCTATCTTGTGAAAAAGTTTGTGCAGAACTGGAGTTAGATCTTCTTTGAATTTCTGATAGAACTCTGCACTAAACCCGTCTGGTCCTGGGCTTTTTTTGGCTGGGAGACTATTAATAACTGCTTCTATTTCTTTAGGGGATATGGGACTGTTTAGAAGGTCAACTTGATCCTGATTCAACTTTGGTACCTGGTATCTGTCCAGAAATTTGTCCATTTCGTCCAGGTTTTCCAGTTTTGTTGAGTATAGCCTTTTGTAGAAGGATCTGATGGTGTTTTGGATTTCTTCAGGATCTGTTGTTATGTCTCCCTTTTCATTTCTGATTTTGTTAATTAGGATTTTGTCCCTGTGCCCTTTAGTGAGTCTAGCTAAGGGTTTATCTATCTTGTTGATTTTCTCAAAGAACCAACTCCTCGTTTGGTTGATTCTTTGAATAGTTCTTCTTGTTTCCACTTGGTTGATTTCACCCCTGAGTTTGATTATTTCCTGCCGTCTACTCCTCTTGGGTGAATTTGCTTCCTTTTTTTCTAGAGCTTTTAGATGTGTTGTCAAGCTGCTAGTATGTGCTCTCTCCCGTTTTTTCTTGAAGGCACTCATAGCTATGAGTTTCCCTCTTAGAAATGCTTTCATTGTGTCCCAAAGGTTTGGGTACGTTGTGGCTTCATTTTCATTAAACTCTAAAAAGTCTTTAATTTCTTTCTTTATTCCTTCCTTGACCAAGGTATCATTGAGAAGAGTGTTGTTCAGTTTCCATGTGAATGTTGGCTTTCTGTTATTTATTTTGTTATTGAAGATCAGCCTTAGTGCATGGTGATCTGATAGGATACATGGGACAATTTCAATATTTTTGAATCTGTTGAGGCCTGATTTGTGACCTATTATGTGGTCAATTTTGGACAAGGTACCATGAGGTGCTGAGAAGAAGGTATATCCTTTTGTTTTAGGATAAAATGTTCTGTAGATATCTGTCAGATCCATTTGTTTCATCACTTCTGTTAGTTTCAGTGTGTCCCTGTTTAGTTTCTGTTTCCATGATCTGTCCATTGGTGAAAGTGGTGTGTTGAAGTCTCCCACTATTATTGTGTGAGGCGCAATGTGTGCTTTGAGCTTTACTAAAGTTTCTTTAGTGAATGTGGCTGCTCTTGTATTTGGAGCATAGATATTCAGAATTGAGAGTTCCTCTTGGAGGATTTTACCTTTGATGAGAATGAAGTGTCCCTCCTTGTCTTTTTTGATGACTTTGGGTTGGAAGTCAATCTTATCAGATATTAGGATGGCTACTCCTGCTTGTTTCTTCATACCATTTGCTTGGAAAATTGTTTTCCAGCCTTTCATTCTGAGGTAGTGTCTATCTTTTTCTCTGAGATGAGTTTCCTGTAAGCAGCAAAATGTTGGGTCTTGTTTGTGTAGCCAGTTTGTTAGTCTATGTCTTTTTATTGGCGAGTTGAGACCGTTGATGTTAAGAGATATTAAGGAAAAGTAATTGTTGCTTCCTGTTATTTTAGTTGTTAAAGGTGGCATTCTGTTCTTGTGGCTGTCTTCTTTTAGGTTTGTTGAGGGATTACCTTCTTGTTTTTTCTAGGGCGTTGTTCCCGTTCTTGTATTGGTTTTTTTCTGTTATTATCCTTTGAAGGGCTGGATTCGTGGAGAGATAATGTGTGAATTTGGTTTTGTCGTGGAATACTTTGGTTTCTCCCTCTATGATAATTGAGAGTTTGGCTGGGTATAGTAGCCTGGGCTGCAGTTTGTGTTCTCTTAGTGTCTGTATAACATCTGTCCAGGCTCTTCTGGCTTTCATAGTCTCTGGTGAAAAATCTGGTGTAATTCTGATAGGCTTGCCTTTATATGTTACTTGACCTTTTTCCCTTACTGCTTTTAGTATTCTATCTTTATTTAGTGCATTTGATGTTCTGATTATTATGTGTCGGGAGGAATTTCTTTTCTGGTCCAGTCTATTTGGAGTTCTGTAGGCTTCTTGTATGTTCATATGCATCTCATTCTTTAGATTTGGGAAGTTTTCTTCAATAATTTTGTTGAAGATGTTTGCTGGACCTTTGAGTTGAAAATCTTCATTCTCATCCACTCCTATTATCCGTACGTTTGGTCTTCTTATTGTGTCCTGGATTTCCTGGATATTTTGAGTTAGGATCTTTTTGCATTTTCCATTTTCTTTGATTGTTGTGCCGATGTTCTCTATGGAATCTTCTGCACCTGAGATTCTCTCTTCCATCTCTTGTATTCTGTTGCTGATGCTCAAATCTATGGTTCCAGATTTCTTTCCTAGGGTTTCTATCTCTAGTGTTGCCTCGCTTTGAGTTTTCTTTATTGTGTCTACTTCCCTTTTTAGGTCTAGTATGGTTTTGTTCATTTCCATCACCTGTTTGTATGTTTTTTTCCTCTTTTTCTGTAAGGACTTCTACCTGTTTGATTGTGTTTTCCTGTTTTTCTTTAAGGACTTGTAACTCTTTAGCAGTGTTCTCCTGTATTTCTTTAAGTGATTTATTAAAGTCCTTCTTGATGTCCTCTACCATCATCATGAGATATGCTTTTAAATCTAGGTCTAGGTTCTCAGGTGTGTTGGGGTTCCTTGACTGGGCGAAGTGGGTGTGCTGGGTTCTGGTGATGGTGAGTGGTCTTGGTTCCTGTTAGTAAGATTCCTCCGTTTACCTTTCGCCATCTGGTAATCTCTGGAGTTAGTAGTTATAGTTGACTCTGTTTAGAGATTGTTCTTCTGGTGATTCTGTTACCGTCTATCAGCAGACCTGGGAGACAGATTCTCTCCTCTGAGTTTCAGTGCTCAGAGCACTCTCTGCTGGCAAGCTCTCTTACAGGGAAGGTGCGCAGATATCTTGTATTTGGACCTCCTCCTGGCCGAAGAAGAAGGCCCAAAACAGGACCTTTCTCAGACACTGTGTTGCTTTGGCAGTTCCCAGGTGGTACAGACTCTCACCTAAGCAGACTAAATTCCTAAGTTCCTTGGAGTCCCGGGACCAAGATGGCGACCACTGCTGCTGTGGCTTAGGCCGCCTCCCCAGCCGGGCGGGCACCTGTCCTCCGGTCCGGAAGGTGGCCGGCTGTCCCCGGCCCACACAGGGTGCTGCCTCAGCGCCTCTGTGCTTCCGCCTGTTCCAGAAGCTGTCAGGTTCTCTGGCGCACCCTCTCACCTGTTCAGACTAATTTCCTAAGTTCGGCGGGTCCCGGACCAAGATCCCTCATGGGAGTTCTTTAGCCTATTCCTCACAAAGAGGTGGCTAATGTCATAATCCATGGGTGATTTAAACCCCTTGTATCATGGTAACTATAGTATATTGACTATATATAAATATAATAAATCAGGCCAGATCTATTGACTATACATACAATGTGTTCAATTAAAAAATATATATTATAAAATAAACTGAAGAATATTGAAGGCCTTTTCTTTAAATAAAAGCTTAGCTGAACATAACAAGAGGCAACTTTTTTTTATACTAGCCCCTCAGTAATGATAGTGTATAAATATAGTAATTTTTCTATAGAACTACAGGGCCTGGTGGAGTCACCTTCTTTCTGCAGGCGGGGCGTTGTCCGAAGCCTGCACTGTGAGCGCATACGTCTGTCCCACGATCAGCTCCACGCCTGGTGCAATGCTCACCAGCCCTGTGGTCTTGTTGATCACGAAGTCTCCCTTGCCCCCCACCAGTATTTCATAGGAGATCTCCCCATTAGAGCCTTCATCAGCATCTACCGCTGTCAGCTGGAATTGAAAAGGCACAATACAAATCTTGTTAGGATTTCACTGTGGTGCCACTGCCCACCCCACCAAACACAAGGAGCTGATTTCAAACTGAGGCTACTGTACAATGCAATTGGTATGCAAATGTTTCCACTGTTTTTGTGTTTTGTTATGGCACTGAGTCACCACAGAGACCAATATTGTCATTTTGTTCCTTTGTGACCACTTTCAGAACAGTTTTTTAAAAAATATTGAAGACTGTCTTTATTCTAATGTAATCAAATGGGGAGTGGGGGAAGAAGCTTAACATAAAATCTAATATTCCTATATGGGATCAGTTTTCTATCTTACCTTTCATTCTTTACACATAAACATATATCACTGTAGTCTGAGACAAGGACAAAATGAAAGATCAAAGGTGGCTTTATTTCTGCTGTGTATCTGTTACCTTGTTCTCTCATCTGCAGTATTCTCCTGCCTCATAACTACCCCCTCCCCCACCGGCGTATGATGGACTGCTAAAGCCCACACTACAAAAACCATTTTCTTTTAAGAAAAGAGAGTTGGGTTTGGAGCCACTGAGATGACAGCAGATAAGTGCCTGTAGACTTGATGTGCACACATCGCAGATTACTTGCAGGCAACAGTTGCTGACTGCCTGCAAGAGGAGATTGGCCATTATTCATTTCCATAAAGTGATATTAAAGCGATGGTGGTTTATTGTGTTACACAAGGCTTTTCCACTTCTTGATAGATGTACGTTTACATAGAAGGGAAAGAGTGATCCTTGAAGGAGATGTTATTAAGAACTGCTTCATAAGCTCTCACAGAATCCTGTTTCCACTTTTGCTGAAGAAGTATAGGAAGGGAAGAAGAGCGTGGCCTCACTTTATCCAGAAAGGAATGCAAAAATTGTCTTTAGGATAAGGAGAGCGCACTACTAGAACCAGTTAGCCCACGTTTGTCTTCCTTGGCCACTTTTCCTTGTGTTTTGTTAATATCTATTGCTCTGAAGTCCCAGATCCTCAGTGTTTAGAGTCCTTTGGTGGAATTAGGTGATATTGTTTGAGAAGATGTGAATGCTGTAGATTGAACTTGAAACTTCAAATGCAGGACTCAGGGAGAGGCAATGTTAACAAATGGTTCTCATTTAATATCGCCAGGAAAATACCAATCAATTCTTCATATACCCATCCATGACTGAGGCGGCATGTGACATGCTCTAGTTCTGATTCTATTTTATAACTCTGTGTGTTTGTGGTATGTGTGTAGTGTGTATATGTGGTTGTGTATGTGTGTAGTATGTATAGATTAGAGGGTAACTTTTAGGAGTTAGTTTTCTATTTCTTTTATAACTGTGTGTTTAGTGTGTGTGTGTGTAGCATGTATAGTTTAGAGGGTAACTTTTAGGAGTTGGTTTTCTATTTCTTTTATAACTGTGTGTTTAGTGTGTTTGTTTGTGTGTGTGTAGTGTATGTATGTATGTATGTATGTGTGTGTGTGTGTGTGTGTGTGTATGTTTGTAGTATGTATAGGTTTGAGGGTAACTTTTAGGAGTTGGTTTTCTATTTCTTTTATAACTGTATTTAGTGTGTTTAGTGTATGTGTGTGTGTAGTGTATGTGTGTGTGCAGTGTATGTGTGTATAAGTTAGAGGACAGTTTTCAGGAATGGTTTTCTCTTTCTTTCACAAGGGTTCTAGGATGAAACTCAGGCTGTCAGGCTTGACAGAGAGTACCTTTACTTGATCCATCCATCTTGCCGTTGCTCTAATTACATTTTTAATTATTCCCTGCACTTGGGGTGGTGGTGGGCACAGAAATAGCAACAACAAAAATAGAGAAGACAAAAGGAAATTTAGAGACTGACATTAAGGATGCTACAACCAAAGGTTGGCATTTCAGGTAGGCAGATGTGGCTGCCACCCAGAAAGACATTTCCTGAAATAATTTGGGGACTTTTGTGGGCATAACAGACATAGACCTAAAGGCCAAGGAGAAGGGCTCTATTTTCAGAAACAGTCAAATGGATGATGTGTATTTGGGGGGAATGGTCCTGTCATACAAAGTCTCGATCTTTCGTACGAAGATAAAGGGTAGGGACTGATGGGGACTGAAGAGGAGATAGCAGTTTTGATTATAGTAAATCACTTACACAAAAGGTCTTAGGAAATCTTAATTAAAACTCAGCTCAGAGAGGATTCAATATTAACATTTTTCTTGGGAATTACATTGGCTAAAGAGATTTAATGATAAATGGCAGTATGTCCATTTAAGAAGAGGAGCCGGGTAGTGAGCTGTGGGGACACAGGTATTACTGATGCTTTTATTTAACATTTTTATAAATGAGTTCTGAAAGGAGTCAGTGATAGATGATAATTAAATTGAACTAGGCACCCATAGGGGAAGTGCTATAAATACCAAACAGGGCTACAGAAACACAAGTGGTAAGAAAATATCTGTATCTCCAGTCAGCTTAGCACAGAGGAGCTAACCTAGTCTGCAAATGCTGCAGCTAACCCCTCTACACTATCAGCTTGTGGGAAGCTTAAGAACTTAATGAAAGTAATGAGTATTGTAAAAAATAGAATACTTTATCTAAACTGCCAAATCTGATAGACTGGATGTTATAAGTATATATCATACCTTATAATTTCCATAATTGTTATAATTGTGTTCAATTTATATCTGAGAGAAAAGAGCCTTTTTTTTTTAATTGGACAAAAGGGGGAAATGTAATGGGTTGGCCTAATGCTCCTTGTATTCTAATGCTAATTTAGGTCTCCCCAAACTGCTACAAAGATGAGAGAGTCTGCACTTAAGACACTGAGGGACCCTGCCCCCCCCCATTAATTCTGACTGGTAAATAAAGATGCCAGCAGCCACTAGCTGAGGAGAAGAGACAGAGGCAGGATTTTAGTTTCTTGGGCTTCAGACCACAAGGAGAAAGAAAGGAGCCTCCATGAAAGAGGAAAAAACATACAAGAGGGAGAAGAAGAGGCACAATGAGATAGCTGAGCCATAGAACTGTGGCCATGAAGGCAGGCAATTAGAGTTAAGAGCAGCCCAGATGGAACACAGACATTAGTAAGCAGTAACGTGGAGTTATCGGTAGGAAAGTGGATTGTATCAGCATGGAGAGTAGGCAGCTGGCCAACTATTGCGCTGCCTAAGGCATATCTAAAATATAAGGCTATGTGTGCATCTTTCATCTGGGTACATAAATGGTTTAAGGTGGGAAGGAACCCCATGCCAGGGTTTTTTTATTAAAATAGTTTCTACAGTAGTGAGTATATGTTTAAAAGACTTAAATAACCTTAAGCAATCTCCATCTTCTCAGGTTCTTCATTTTGAGTTGTAAGATACATAACTAAGAGTCAACATCATTTTTGCACACCAGCAAATAATTTTGAAGAAATTATCAGCAGTCCAGGATTACACTGGGCAGATCCCACCTCTCTGGGTTCCCAATCAACAACAGACATTTTTCTATGTAAAACTGAAAACTCAACACTTTTAAGTTCTCAGTGAAGGTTTGCTGTAGATGGCTCAGCTTCAGTCTGCATCGTGGGGTTGGCTAGAAGTATAGATGATACCTTGACAGCTAAACTGCTCAGTGCCATTACAATTAGTGACATGTGTCCAAAGTCCTCCTAACGATGAGTGTGTACGAGACACATTTCTATTATGGGGAGAACTGCCTCACAAGTTAAAAGCAAATGGGAAAAGGACTGACTACAGGAAGAAGGTAGTGCAATATCTATGATGAAATGAAAATCCAATTCTTTTTTAATGTATTAATAGTTTTAACTTAGTATTTTAATAGCTAAGTGATAGACACTGAACTATTTATTCCTTTTCCGTACTTCTTATCATTAAGTTGAATCATACCTTTCCATAATTCCATCCTGGTATTTTGAAAATGTATCTGATTTGACCACTGATCACCTTTCTGGGCATCCTGGGTTGGTTTTAGTGAGAGAGTTAGTTGTTTTTTGTTTGTTTGTTCTTTTGTTGAGTAGTTTATCACTTCCCAGTCCATATGTGTGTGTGTGTGTGTGTGTGTGTGTGTGTGTGTGTGTGTGTGTGATGTCAACACTCAGCTCCTATAAGCCACTGTAGTGAGGCTGAGCCATGGCTTCATGGATATTGCCGCTGATCCTGTCTGCGCTGAGCTGAGATAAACTTCTAACCAGATAAAGCAGGCCCAGGAAATAAAAAGAACTATCACTGATACTAATAGCCTCATATACAGTTATGCCTAAGGCTGAATTTGATACTGAAATTTCTTGAAACACCAGTGAACTCTACCTTAAAAAAATGTTATTTGAATCTGAAAGTATGTCATTTTATCAATAATAATCATAAATTTTATATAAATAGAGTTTTATACAATGAATTCATGAAATTCTTAGGCAAATGGATGCATCTGGAGGATATCATTCGGAGTGAGGTAACCCAATCAGAAAAGAAGACACATGGTATGCACTCACTGATAAGCGGTTATTAGCCCAGAAACTTAGAATATCCAAGATACAATTAGCAAAACACATGAATGTCAAGAAGAAGGAAGACCAAAGTGTGGATACTTCTTTCCTTCTTAGAATGGGGAACAAAATACCCATGGAAGGAATTACAGAGACAAAGTTCAGAGTTAAGACGGAAGCAAAGACCATCCAGAGACTGCCCCACCTGGGGATCCATACCATATACAACCACCAAACCCAGACACTATTACATATTCCAGAAAGACTTTCCTGACAGGACCCTGATATAGCTCTCTCTTGTGAGGCTACGCCAGTGCCTGGCAAATACAGAAGTGGATGCTCATAGTCAGCTATTGGATGGAACACAGGACCAGCAATGGAGGAGCTAGAGAAAGTACACAAGGAGCTGAAGGAGTCTGCAACCCTATAGGTAGAATAACAATATGAACTAACCAGTACCCCCAGACCTTGTGTCTCTAGCTGCATATGTAGCAGAAGATGGCCTAGTTGGCCATCATTGGGAAGAGAGGCCCCTTGGTCTTTAGGTCTTGCAAACTTTATATGCCCCATGTCTTAGTCAGGGTTTCTATTCCTACACAAACATCATGACCAAGAGGCAAGTTGGGGGAGGAAAGGGTTTATTCGGCTTACACTTCCATACTGCTGTTCATCACCAAGGAAGTCAGGACTGGAACTCAAGCAGGTCAGAAAGCAGGAGCTGATGCAGAGGCCATGGAGGGATGTTCTTTACTGGCTTGCCTCCCCTGGCTTGCTCAGCCTGCTCTCTTATAGTACCCAAGACTACCAGCCCAGAGATGGTCCCACCCACAAGGGGCCTTTCCCCCTTGATCACTAATTGAGAAAATGCCTTAGAGTTGGATCTCATGGAGGCATTTCCTCAACTGAAGCTCCTTTCTCTGTGATAACTCCAGCTGTGTCAAGTTGACACAAAACTAGCCAGTACACCCCAGTACAGGGGAATGCCAGGGCCAAGAAGTGGGAGTGGGTGGGTAGGGGAGCAGGGCAGGGGGAGGGTATAGGGGACAAAGGAAAAAAAGAAAACACAATTCCCAAAGCAAAAAAAAAAAAAAGAGTTTTATAGCCAGCTGTAGGGCACATTAGCTGAGGAGGAGTAATTTAGTAATATGAAACTCTTCTTGGTTTGTGCTGGGCACACCCCTCTTTTCCAATAATGAGTTTGACACCCTTGCTCCCCCACTTTCAGGCAGGATGCATTCCCCCCATGCATCTCCAAACAAGGCCCTAGCAACTTTGAGGCCCTACTTTATTGTACTCTCCTCATACTCTGATAGGAGACCAGAAAAGCAAATCTGGCCTAAACTGGTTTGGGGTACAGGATCAATAAGACAAAACTGTGTTTCCTCCACTGAACCTTATAATTTTGATAAATACTCCATGATTACATAGAAAGAGAGTTATAAAAGTATGCTACCCAAGGCCCCAGTGATGATGATGATGATGATAACTGAATTAGATTCTAATCTCTATTGAGAGCTAGTCATCACATGAAGGAAGCATCCATTTCAGAATGAGTGACAAATACTACAAAGCTACAAGGCAACACAGGAGTATCTATGAGAAATTTGAGATAACAAAAGTTCACAAATGATGCAGAGTCCTGTGCTTGAGGAATTTGCAGCCAGATGAGAAAAAAAAAATGGAAAAAAGAAACAAATAAATCCATGCTGACATTCTTTCACTAACTTAATTTTAAAAGAAACATAAGAAACAGCTAACAGGTGATAGTGTTGATACAAAGTTGCTTAAGCATGGGTTCCACTTGCCACAGTATCGGAAAGATGAGGGTATGGCAAGGGGGAAAGGGTAAAGGACAAGAATAAAGCACCATTGTGCTCTGTGTGCGGACTACAGATGACATGCGCACTACACAGAAGCGCTGCATAGGTGAAGGCAATTCTGGGAGATTAAAACGGAGCGAGGGAGGCCAGGGATAATGGAGCCTTGGTGCTTATCACACAGAGCATTGCCTCATGTGAGCGATGCAGGTGTGAATACCCACACTGACAGAATGATATTCATTGCTTGTCCAGATTCCACGTTGTCACCTTTACCGTAGAGTGTGCTCCTTCTGCATCATGTGCTTGCTGGTACGGGCTCACATGTGTGTGTATATCACTCTGCCCTGTGTTGTATGTTCATGCATACTAGTGTGTTTGCATGATGACAAACAGCGAACAGAGCATTTCTAAAGACTTATCTCTGTCGAGAAGCAACACGCGATAGCTAGAACTGAACACTTTCAGGGAGGGCAGCATGGAATTGAAAATTCAAGCTCACAAGGAAACTACAGACGCTACTGCCAGCGTGCTGATGAAGGACTCCCTAGACTACAATAAGTCTTTGGAAACCTCTCTGCCAGAGCTCCAAAGGGATAGGGTTGATTCATGTGACACGCACAATGCACAGAGGACTCTCAACTGACATGCGCAATATACTGAAGCCTCATGTGACAGGGGCAACCCACAGAGGAGCCTCCAAGCTGTTTCCTCCAGTGTAGTTGTTTTTGGTGTTTAGGGTTAGAAAGACTGGAGATACTGACAAGCTTTTTGTTAGAAAGTATGCTTGCAAGAGGCAAACAATGGAAGGTACCTGTTTTAATGTTTATTTTTAAAATTTATATTTAATGTATGTGTGTGTGTGTAAGTGTGTGTACAGGCAATGGAATGCTTGTAGAGGTGAGAAGATAACCATTAGGATTTGCTTTGCTTCTTCCACCCTGTATTACTACAGACTAAACTTATGTTCACTGATTGATGGCAGATGCCATTACTGGCTGAGTCTTTTCACTGATACATTTTAAATAATATTTCAACTTACTTTCTTTTCAGTGTTTCCGTGTGTGTGTGTGTGTGTGTGTGTGTGTGTGTGTGTGTGTGTGTATGTGTATACTGCATGCATGCATGGTGCCTTGAAAACCAGAAGAGGCTAACAGATACCCTGGAATTGGACTCATAAGGTGCCACGTAGGTGCTGGGAACTGGATCTGTAAGAACATATGTCTAGTCTGTATAGGACTTACTTTTGATGATGAAGTTATGGACACTCTCCCATGTACACGCTAAAATATGAACCAAAACTTTGCACACCTGATTTAGATAACAGAGTAGATGTGGAGATGAAAAGTTTGGACCAAATTATGAACAGTAGACAAACAATAAAGAATGAAGACTTATTTCCTGTCTAACTTTGTATTCTATATTATAGGTGTCTGGTATGATACATATTATATATGTATGTATATATATTCATATCCAATGAGGAGGCTTCTTCTGCTTTCCTTAGAATTTTAGATCCTCTCTGAATGTCATTTATTTGAATCTCAACAGGGAACAAATTTGAATCACACAAAAGAACACAGGTAGACACAGATTGGTCTGTGCATCAGCCTGCTTCCAGTCAGGTCATGCTGAGACCCTCATTTTTTTTTGTTATGCATTTTAATAAAAGAGATTGCTCTGCTTTCCCCATTGTTTTCTTGGTTTGGTCTGTTTGTGAGAAAACAAGAAAATGGTTCTTCAGGGATAATATCATAGGTCACAGGATTGTCTTTATATGAAAGAACTTGCAATGTTCCAATTTTCTCAGGCAGTATTTTCTTGATTTTAATTAAACAGAACAACTTACTATATGCCAACACTCTATTGTTGTATAATTTTTTTAGATATATATTACTGCCTAATATAGAGATTGAGTCATAAAATTAACGTACTGGATTGTAGTTATCTCAAAAAAGAATTTTTCCTCCTAATTCTATTCAACATATACCTAATACAGGGAAATAGCCATTGTGGTTGTATCATTAAAAAGTTTCTTTTCCTCATTGAAACAGGAGCACAGTAATATTCTGTATCTTTTTCCTCCCAGGTACATTCCATCTTCAAAATTCTGTTCCGGGAGAGATGATGGCTCAGCTGTTAAGAGCACCAACTGCTCTTCCAGAGGACCCTGGTTCAATTCCCAGCACCCACATGTCAGCTCACACTGTTTGTAACTGCAAGATCTGGCACCCTCACACAGACATACATGCAAGCAAGACATCAATGCATATAAAAAAATAAAAAAATAAATACATTGCTGGGCAGTGGTGGTGCACGCCTTTAAATCCAGCACTTGGGAGGCAGAGACAGAAGGATTTCTGAGTTTGAGGCCAGCCTGGTCTACAGAGTGAGTTCCAGGACAGCCAGGGCTACACAGAGAAACCCCGTCTCGAAAAAAAAAAAAAAAAATCTGTTCCGCTATTTTCATTTGGCCTAATATCTCCCACTTCAAATGAATCTTTTATAGGAAAGGGAAGCCTATCAGAGACAGGACTTTGGGCAATGGTGGTTTGAGATACCAGATGAACCCTCTTTCCAAAGGATGAGTGAAAAGCTCACTTGACCCGAAGTAAAGCAGAACAAGAAGCAGCAGCCAGCTTAGCTCTGCCCTCCTGCAGGGACATCTAGGAATTTAGAGTTGAAAGGGAAAAGCTGTAAATTTACTAACAGGAGACATGAAAGGTAAGGGATTCTTGACCAGGTGACAGGGGTGGGGGTGGGGATGTAGGGATGGGGATGGAAAAACTCTATCAGATTTCCAGGATGGAATGTTTCTCTGACATAGTTTTACTAAATCTTGGTTCACCAGGGCAGAGGCAGAGCCTAGGAATCCATGTAACAGAGTATCAGAGGAGTCTCAATGAATTGAACTCAGAAAAAAAAAATGTAATGAATATTCAAATGTTTAATTAGTCCCAAAAATATAAAAACACAGAGGGATCCATAATTCATAGACCATGGGAAAAGGAAGAGAATATTTTGAAAGCAAGAAGGTTGACATTTTAATTTGCAAGAATAAAGTATGTTGTTTGATTGACTACTTTTTATAAACAATACAGGGCAGATGCAAAACATATTCAGATTTGTTGGGGGGATAAAATTCAACCCTTCCCTTTAATGAACTACCCTGCAAAAATGCCCTAAAAGTTAAATATAAGGAGATATTCTTACAATGTACATTTCAATAAATATAGGAACATTAGTTACTGTAACTCAGTATCCAGTTCGTGATAAATTCTCAGCAAGCTGGGCTTACATGAGAGTGGGCTCTTCCTCATGAAAGAGCAGCAGGAAGCAGCAAGAAGCACATTCACAGTTTGCAAGTATTTGGTGGTGGAAGGCTGATATTTCCAGGAAGGAGAAATTCATCTGTACCTTTCCTGTGGGTTTTGTGCCGTGATGTACCCACTGGCACATACACCTTTGGTTTGGTTTGGCTAGACAATTCCACACCACATGGAACTTCTTCTTCAGTCACTTGGCTAGTCCAATGATACTGATTCTCTGCCTTTCTGGATAATAAAATTCTATACATGCAAGATGGTGTCTGGTTAGCCCAACCAACCAGGCAAAACCAGAGTCACCTAAGAAATACTTTAAAAGTGATCTTATGGAAAAGCTGAGAAAATCACATGGTATGTTAAATAATTGGAGACTGTTGAGCTAAGTATCTAACACATGTCTTCCTTTGCTCTTCATTGCAATAAAGGATTCCTTTTTCATTATGTAGCTAGCAGAGTAGATACAGATCTCCAGGGCAGAAATGTGAACTGGGACATAACTTAAGTCTCATAAGATAGATAATTATCAATAGAGACAGATTAACCAGGAGAAGAATGGATACTGGCCTTAGGAAACAAGCATGTTGAGGGGTTCTGCCAATACTGATTAAAGACTATAGTGAATAAAAGACAGAAAAAGATTTTCAGTGAAAAGTGAATGTTAGAATACTAAGGAAATTTTGCCTGAACTTTGTAGAGCATCTCCTGCAGGAAATTCCACTGTTTTCCAGCTGAAATGCATTATGGGCTGCCCCCATTTTGCTGGCTACTCTTATGCTTCAGATATCTCAGACTTAATTTTATGGTGATAAAAATGATAAGAAATACCTTAGGGAACACGTTCTGTGCTCATATATCGTAGAAGAACTAAAGAGTGAACCCTAGAGGTCCTATTGCTGTAGAATATGAGATTTCCAATGTTGAGTCCTTTCTTGAAGCTATGTAAACTTGACCCTGGTTCTGATACACCAGGATTATCACCAAGTTGGAGTCTCTGCACCCAGCATCATCTATCTTGATCAGATAAACTGTGTCTTTGAAGCTTAAAAGTATAACAGGCTACTGACTGTGTCTCAACCAACTGAAGTCAAATAGTTGAAGATGTTGGGTCCTTCAATAGAGTATGTGTTTAACAATGTATAACTCCCAGCTATCATGGGTTATACATGATCTATCATGTATTAGATCTATTGTGAGTTAGATGCCTAAGCATCAGAAGTGTGTGTGTTTATCTCTTAGGAACTGTCAGAGGAAAGAAAAGCAAGGAATGATATTGTGAGAAGACATTACGCCGTGGGGGTGTTTGAAGTGTGTGCTTCATTTTCTCTGGCAATTTCAAAATCATGTATTAGAGTTTCACTGATTCACAAAGTCAGATTCTGAGATGGGAGTCAGAGACCTGAACTGCTCTGATGTTATTTAATTCTCTCACATTCAGCCTCCACTTTTATTATATTAAATAAGGAGTTCTCAAAGGAGACTTTCATCAAACCTTCTCATGAGCATCAACAGCGTGCCTATACCAGGATCTCTTCCTATTATTTTGAGGAAACCTCAGGTTTGCAAAGCCAAATCTAAATTTCTTTCCTATCCAGAATAATTCTTTCCTGAGCAATTGACAGAAAACTGACATGCATACTGCAGTCTGAACTTATACCAGGTTCTGCACTCTGACACATGCAGATTCAAAAGCTGTAATCAGAATGACTTTTGTTACAAAAGCAGGTACCCTGGGAAAGGGTAAATCTCTAACAGAAAAGTTGTCACACAAGAACCAAATATGCAAAACCATAGAAAAGCCTTTCACATTAACAATGTTGATAGAACATGGCGACATTTTTTTTTTTTGATAATTGTAAAATGAAAGCAAATGTTTCACATGTCTACTGTTTTGACTCTCTCTCCAAGTAGAACTGGTGTCTGGATGCATTACACAATTATTATGAAAGAGCTCATAACATCAGTCTCTCAAAAGCATGTATTTGTACCCACCTTTCTAAATGCTAACTTTCCTGACAGAGTCATAATGTTTTAATCAGCCAGGAGGATCTCCTGTCCACCGGGTCAGTAACAGGTGTCACACAGATAGAGGACTAAAAGACAGGCTTTCGAGTTTGACATTCGATGGTAGCCTGATGAGGTGTGCGGTTCCATGTGATTATGGCAGTGTCGACCAGTGAAGTTTGGGCCATACAGATCAGAGATAAAGGCAGACAGAGAGCAGACATATCACTATAGCTGTGTAGACATGTGCATTGATGGATACCTCCAGATAATTTTGTCCATGAGGTGAATGGACAGACTAAGGAAATGGAATAAAGAGCTATATAGATACAGATTAGCTCATAGAGTGTTTGCCTAGCATGCCTAAAGTGCTGGGTTACCTTTCAGCACAGCGTAAAATCAACATAGTGGCACATGCCTAGAATCCCAGCATCTGCTATATGGAGCCAGGAGGATCAATAATTCAATGGCACAGTCTGCTATTCAGTGAGTCCATGGCCAGCCTAGACTATAGACCAAAAAATTTTTATCTGGGTTTAATGTTTATATTCCAGTCTAGATACAGAAGGCTAAAGAACTACTTCAAGATAATAGTCCCCAAAGTTTGCCTTGTTGTTCATTCATCCAAGATTCATTCTGGTCTGTTCACAACATTCAAGAAGGCAGACACTATATACCCATAGGGGTAGTTTATAACTGAACTCATTGAGATGGTTCTGATTTCCCTCCTCATGTACAACCTATCCACTTCCTATAGGTGGGAATAGCTACTACCTATTAAAAAGAAATTGACTATACTCAATGGTGGACCTGAGTTCCTACAAACAGGCTGAAATATAGGAACACTGACATCACAATAACAGCACTTGTTAAAAAGACTCAC
This sequence comes from Mus musculus, assembly GCF_000001635.26. Classification (NCBI taxonomy): domain Eukaryota; kingdom Metazoa; phylum Chordata; class Mammalia; order Rodentia; family Muridae; genus Mus; species Mus musculus. The sequence goes on along the minus strand of NC_000076.6, from coordinate 74,330,011 downwards.
ATTTTTGGGAAGGTGCTTGTTGTCGCCTTTTATTTTTAAGACTGTCATTCAATCAACACCACATTATTAAGCCACAAGCCATCTGGCTGATCTTTGGCAGGTCAGGGGTGTCAATGACAAGAGGGCTACAGAAATGAGTCAGAAAGAACCCCACACGGCATTCACAGATTGTAGTTCTGAATCTCTTTGCTTTGTTTTCAGCATTTGTCTCCCTAGGAAATCAATTTTATTTGTATCTCTGGTCTCTTGCTGGATGATTTACACAGTTCTTTTGGTGCACACCAGGAGTAACATTAGAAATACTAATTATGAACCTTAAATTCCTGGCTTTTAAATAATTAAAAAAAAACTTGAAGGCATACAGACACAAACAAGTCTGACTTCGTAATCTCCACAGTTCAGGGAAATACACACAATATAAATCTTTGAATGCAAAGCAGATCTGTTTTAGAAACAGATACATAAGGGAAATTAACTTTTGTAGACCTCAAATGCCGGAAATAAGCTTTTGATCCCTGAGGGCAAACATTTTTGAGCTATGCTTCACCATATAATTACTATCGTTTTCTTAGTTAAACTCTCCCGGTCCCTGCTGGCTGGTTTTCTATATAAACTTACTTTTATTCCTAACTACATCATTATAGAGATGAGAATCAGGTCTAATTAAATAAAAACATGAAAATAATTGTCATTCCCTTATCTGCTACCTTTGAAAGATGCATCTTTAAAGAAAACTGTGCCTTGCCATGGATTGAATAGACAGACATTAAGCGGACTTACACACGCTCATCTTGCATCGCCGTTCCCCGATGCTGGTTTCCATCAGTCTCAAATACATACATTCAACGCCTACTCTGTTAATCAACTACTACACACAGGTACTATGGATATGCAAATTGGCTGATTACAGGTCTCCTCCCAAAATAAATGAGCCAGAACTAATCCCTCAGTAGAAGAAGTGCCACACAAGTACTTGAAGAACAGGAAGCCTTTCCATTATGATCACTCACAGAGCAGAGAACCTGCAGAAAGATTCTCATACCCTATTTGCATTATTTCTTTTCATAAGACTCAAGAAACCACCGGATTGCATAGAAGAAGGACTATGTGGCTTCCTGCTTATTCTGAATAGTGTAAGTAGGTAATGACAGTTCATCAGACCATACATTCCTTGCACAGGAAGTCTTCTTGGAACATGCTGGCATTGCCCCAGCAAATACAGAGAAAGAGGTAATGAACTCTGAAAGTTTGGATCTGCGGTTAGGAAAGAGGAAAATGAAGACATTTCAGATTTTTATAAGGGGTTTAACCATTGGATAGAAGGAAAGATACATAGAGAGTGTGAGTATATGTGTGCATGTGTGTGTAGGTGGGCATAATGTGTGTGGTGTGTGTACATGGGCATGTATATGTGTATATGCATGTGTGTGTGATAATGTACAGATGTGTGTGTACATGCACAGTTGTATGTGTATATGCATATATACACAGGTGTGTATATGTATGAGTATACAAATATGTACAGGTATGTGTATGAACATTCACTGGTGTGTATCTATATATGTATATACATGCATATGTGTGTGTATGTGTATGTGAACATACACAAATGTGTGTGTCTATTTGTGTGATCATGGATAGATGTGTGTATGTGTGTGTGTGTGCACTCACAGGTGTTTGAGATGGAGACCATTCACATATATGTGTAGATGTATGTACATGCATAGGTGTGTGAATATACATGCATAGGCATATGTGTATATGCATAAGTATGTGAGTGAACATATCAGCATGTGTGTGTTCATGCATGTGCTTGTCTTTGATACGTGTATTGCGTGCCTGTATGCATGTATGTTTGTATACATATACATGACTTTGTATGTGCTTGTACACTCATAGAGACACCTGGAATCATATTACAAACATTTTCTCAGCATATCACACTGTTGCCAATAAATTGCTCTGCTTCTGAGATGCAAGCAGGGAGATACTTAATTCTTAGAGCAAACTACTGATCTCTGAACTAAAGGATGCTGGCTTAGAAGGAAAACACCAAATGGCACAGAGAAGATAGCAAAGCACAAAAGCCATGCATATTCAAACAATGGACCACCAGACAGATAGCACACACCAGCTATCAAACACTGGATCACCAAACAGACAGCTTTCACCAGCTGATATGAGGCCCCCGACACACATACAGTAGAGGACTTCTGGGTCTGGGTTCATTCAGAGACAATGCACCTAACTTTCAAGAGACTGTAGGGCCCAGGGAATTTAGAGGTTAGGTGGGGTAGGGGTGGGGGCATCCATTTAAAGTCAGGGTGGGGAGGAGGAGTGGGATATGGAGCAGTCAGAGGGTGGTTGGGGAGGTGCAGGAAAGGGAATATGGAGTGTGAACAATGAATTACAAATAAAATAAAATAAAATAAAATAAAATAAAATAAAATAAAATACCAAAACAAAAGAACAGCAACAAAAAAACTCAAAAACAAAAACCATGCATAGAGAGGAAGAGATCAGGAGAAAGAAATAATTCAAGGAAATGAAAATGGGAAACTGGGGCATGGAGGCCAGAGATGGAATTAGATGAGGAGCCAAGGACAACACCATAGGGGAGGCATTTCAAAACCTGCTGATCTATCTGTACACCTCATGACAAGCTATGTGCCAACATTTAACACCCACTTATTTTGCCATTATTTAGTGCATATGAATAATGTACAGTACCCTCTTGCCAGATGCTAAAATGCTATACAGGACTATGACCTCCCTGACCTAAAAGTGACTTAATCTGATAGGTTTAACCCTCAGGGTTGGAGAAGGTCTAGGTCAGTGGTCTCTTCATGGCTGCATATCAGAATGCAATAAATTGAGTGTGCAGTGCTAATTACCAGTGTTTTGCCCTTTGAGTTGCACATCGAGAAACTCTAAAATGAAATGAGCTCCCCGGGAAAAAATGTTGAACAGCTGCATTGGAAAATACTAGAATCAACTGTACATCAGATTCTTAGAAATCCTGATATATTGATATTATCAAGTCCTTTTCATTTCTGTCCTAAATAGTCAGAACACTAAAGAAGTTTGCAATGGCTTGTAATTATTTAAATGTAAACATAGAAAACGCTGAAAATAAAGCAAATCAAGAACAAAATTTTGTCTGATTTGAAAGGTTTCAAAAGAACCAATTTACCCTCTAACCTAAAATTCCTGTGATGTAATGATTTGCTTTTATTGATGTATGCAATATCTAATAGGTAAATCTACCAATTTATTAATGTAATCGTTTATGTATGTCAACAAAGGACATTTATCCCATTTCCACAACAGGGAAAAAGGTAAGTTGAATATTAAATTATGTGCTAAAACACTAATTAATTGTATTTAGTATTCTAAACTTAAAAATACCAAGTGTCAGCAGGTCACACAGTTGTTTATATGTAGTAGGTACTTCAAATTCCATATATATATATACATGGAATATATATATATGGTGTATGTTCACTGTTAGTGTGAGTGTTAGTGTATGCATGTGTGCATCTGTGTATGCAGGCAGATTTCTTGATGTAGTTCAGCCTGTCCACTGTGGTTTCTGGATATCCAACACAGGTCATGTGGCTTTTACCCACTGAGCAAACCTACCAGCCCAAGATATTTATTTGCATTTGAAACACTAGCATCAATTTGAAAATTTCTATAGCCATGCCATCTGTGTGTCTGAAGTCCATATTTTATTTCCTAGGGAGAGCAGGAAAGGATGCCCTGGAAATGCCTGCTGCAAACACACCTGCCATCCAGTGGCCTTACCTGAATGACGCTGTCCCCAGGACTCATGTCTGTGTAAACATAGACATCATAGGAGATTTCAGGGAAGGTGGGCGTGTTATCATTTGCATCCATCACTCGGATATTGACCACGACTGGCTCACTTTCTTGCACGCCATCAAACGCTGTTATCTGCGGAGAAACAGAACGCAGTAGAGAGGCTGATACAAGAGCTAAGAATCTACTCTGACACTGAACACATTTTTAATGTGATTTAAAAGTACACTAAGCTATGTTGTCAACAAAACAAACCAGTGAGGCGTGAATTACAAATATCTGAAATGTTTTAATGTGGTAAGGAAGCAATTGCTGAGGAGCGCACATGTAGTTACAATAGCTTTTAAATAATGAGGTCTGAGAAGGTTTTTGAAGCTTACTGTGGACCAATGGCATTGCTGTCATTTAGAAGTCAACTACATTTTGGTTCTTGTTGGTGCTGTTTTTGAGATAGGATTGATGTAGTCCCAGCAGATCTCAAACTAATATAGATGATGACTCTGAATTTTATCTTCTCATACTCCTGCTTCCACCTTGTAACAAGGGCTGGGATTATAAGCATGCACTACCATATTTGTTTTATGCAGTGATTGGAACGGAACCTAAGACCTCATGCACACTGAGGAAGTACTCTATCAACTGAGCTATATCCCTCGTCCCAGTTACTATCCAATGCGTAATGTATAAGTGAAGAATTTTTCTTCATGATTATAAAATTTGCATATAAGACACCTTTTCTGAATCGACATTCTTAGATTGGTGAAGAAACTGAAGACCCTAGATATGTGATGTAAGATGTATTCTATTAATGTGTCAAATGGTGACATAAGTAATTCATCAAAATCAGTTAATTTTCATTGAAAATTAAGAAGGACTTAACAGGCTTCAGTACTGCAGCCCTCTGTAGGCTATCTTGCCTGAACGACTTCTACAGTCTAGTATGTATATTGCAATGGTCACATGAAGCATTATAGAAGCTTCACGTCCTGCTCTGTGGGCTCTTTGAGAATAAACTCCTAAGATAGCCCCGTAACTTGTGCCTTTGTATGATCTTCTTTTCTCCTTTCCTTCATTTGGGAATTGGTATACAATTGAACTTGGTGCTATCTCTATGATGCCAAGGATTATGTGTAAATGTTTGGTGCATTTGTATTCTCCCATGATATACAGTGACAAACCACAATGCTAGTGACCTTCCTTCTTCCTTCAATGAGTCAAAGCCAAGGTCTTTGTCTCAATATTACTGACATGCTGGTGCGGACACTCTCTGGGGCTCCTGGGTGCACTGGGGAATGCCCAACAACATTCATCATTTCCACCAGTGTCTGTCAGCAGCACCCTCTACAGCACCAGGGGCTCTCTGATGGGAGGATCATTGCTAGTTGAGCAGTGAGATTGTAGAGTCATCCATACCTCGAAAGTTAAAAATAATGTTTTATTTCATGGGCTTCACTTTATATCATTCACTCCTATAGGGTAAAGATTTGGGGAAAATATTTTTCTCCATGGAGTATATATTAATATAGTTTATAAATATGAATTAATCTATAATTTATAAAGAGTAAAAGAGAAAATGACTATATTGACATTTTCTTTTCTTCCTGGCATGGCATGTCTTAACCCTCACCTTGTCCACTTTAATGTCAGATTCAGCTATGTTGTATATCACTAATATACACATAAATTAAATATTTTACCAGAAAGGTGTAGGTTTGCTGTTCCTCCCTGTCCACAGGTTGAAGCAGGGTGAGGTAGCGGGTGATACCAGTGGGTGTCACAGTGAAGACCGAGGTGTAGTCATTCAGGAAGAGGTGGAGCTCTGGATCTTTTGTCTTTGAAAGAAAAAAATACATTACTTAAAAAGGATTAACGTATAATGAATTTTTAGCTTATTGTCTGAAACTTAAGTTTTGAAATTTATTATAAATACTTGTCGCTATATGAAAATTCCTTAAAGGAAGAGATATTCAAGTAGCTTTTAAATACAAGCAATGAAAGCCACATATGTTAGCACAATTAAGATGTAAATGGAGAGACAACAGGAGGAAAGACTAGGAAACAAGCTAATTGAATGTACTTCTGCTGGTCATTTAATATCAAATTTTCTATTCTTTATTGGATCCAAGATGTAAGAAATAATATGAAGAAAGGAAAATTGGAATCTCCAATCTCAGCTGTAAAATCTTACAGTCAATTCATTTGTAGTAATAAACTGAACATATGCACAGTACTGTATTCCTCTCACTTTTAATGTAAAACAGGAATAAAATTTGTGATGAATTATTCATTACCCATAAATATTAGGTCTGCTTTTTTTCCTGGTCTCTTTTTAATACTGTAAAGTTCTTCAAAGAAAAACACAATATTCTAATTAAAAGATTTCAGATGATTTGCTAGAAAATATATATAAACTTAACACACGTTCCTGTCAAAGAGCCAAGGGAAGTTACACTATGGGAGACAATGTGTTTTTAAAATTCAGAACTAAGATAATAAACATAGCATTGAAAAACCTTCACAGTTTTGGTTATCCCCTCTCAATGGTAAGACATTATTCACTGATATTTGGAGAAGACATTTGGCATGAGGTAAGGACCATGTGTTGCTGCTGAGCCCAGTGAACTGGAGGCAGCTGAGGAGAATCAAAGGAGACCTGGAGAGTCCACTGCTCTGCCCACTTAAGGTATGTTTACAGAATGTCACTCCCTTTGAAATACTGTCAGTACGATGTGAAATGTGTCTTGAGAACACTTTTCTAGGTTGAAAAGGTAAGACCTTGCATTTTAAATTTTCTATAGAGAAAGAGAAAATAACTATTATCTAAAAGTGGGCACACTTTGAATAGCAACACACTTTCTTCAGTAGAGTTTTCGCCAGTGTAGTGATTTATATGTAGCTCTAATGTCTTTGAAACGAATGCTATTCATTTGATACTGCACCACTGGGCATGTTCAGGTTTATCTGTGCTCACTTTTGTGCCCATGTTTTGGGGTTCAGATTGGCTCCCTCCCTCCCCCCTACCCCCTTCCTCCCTCCCTCCCTCGCTCCCTCCTTCTTTCTTCTCCTTCTCTCTCAAAGAATTATTTGTATATGAGTACACTGTCACTGTGTTCAGACACACCAGAAGAGGGCATCAGGTCCCATTACAGATGATCTTGAGCCACCATGTGGTTGCTGGGATTTGAACTCAGGACCTCTGGAAGAGCCGTCAGTGCTCTTAACTGCTGAGCCATCTCTCTAGCCCCCTCAGGTTGTTTTTCTATTTTCAGTTCAGAACAATAAAGGAGGAGTGCTATGGAGATTGACCTTCTATGCCTGTTTCTCAGTTACCATCTTACTAATATAGAATTTCCTCAATATTTATGTTTGTTACAACACAAATCTTTTATATCTCTATAAAAGGTGTGTAAATACTATTACTAAATACCTTTAGTTAAATAAACAGGACAGATTTGGAAATACTGAGAAAATTGTCACTTACGCATTAACTTTTTATGTTGATTTTTAAGGTGAATGCTGAATTATATAATAAGTTATATTTTTGATATCTTGAATAAAATCATATGATTTCAGTGACAGATTTCTGTGTATGTGTGTCAACAGAAACAGCATTAGTGCTTTAGGAATTTTATACAAGCTTCTTCTTTCTTAACCAGCAACATTTTAAATATGCCAAGAAATAATTTCTACTTTAAATCAAATACTCCCTTTCTCACGGAATTCAGATCATCCTTTGATGATCTGCACTCTGAGGTCACAGTTCTGATTTTGTAAGCATGATTGCATTTTCCTATAACATTTGTGTGTTTGCAATTCCTTGGACCACATAAGAGTCTAGATGCTTACTTCACAGAGTAAGATGTGAGGACATATTTTCTCACATAACCAGGAGATTTTAGGCATAGACACAAGATACTCTGACCTTATTTTCCCAAAAGGCTAGTAGAGATCATGTAGCAGTCATGACTCTAAAATGAACTTCAGTTTGTTAAATATAGAGAATTTATTAATGAATAATATCTTCTTCTATCACACAATATACAATTTATTTTACCCCAAAATACCCTTGCAGTATACATAAAAAATGATTTATTGCTGTGTAAACTGTTTGGTATAGGGTAAAATAAACTCCAATTCACTCACAAAACAGAAAAAAATCAATACAAAAGCAAATGTATATACAAAAATGGTAAGTAAGTATTTGAATGTAAAATAAAATATTAAATAAACCTTCATTGTATAGACCTATGTTCACAGGGTGGTTCATAAGATTTGAAAACAGACATCTAAATGAATAACAACATTATCACAGGCATGCAAGATGATATGCATGTTTGCATATATGCACATAATACATATCTGTATATGTGCCTATATACATGTATGCATAATCATGTACATATATGCACATGACAAAGAATGACACAAAATGATAAAATCAGATCTAATTTTGTCAATTTTAATAAATGTGCAGTAGAGTCCTAAAGTACTTAAACCAATACTACTCCATCTCAAATTTAAGACCTTTTAACAAAGAAATGCCATGGTGAGTTTCCAATGTCTGTCTGAGACTAAGAAGCCCCTAATATTTAAATAACATTTAACAGACTACTTGTTGACTGAATTATCACTTATATTAGTAAGTGATAATAAAGTTGTGTTGGGAAAGAGAAAGAACTAGACATGAGCCACAGCAACTGGTAACCACAAAAGCAACAACCGGGTACCTACAGGAACTCCACCAGGTGGCACCTATATGTGAATTAAACATGAAATTAACAAGGTAATGCACAAAGGTCAACATGCCCAACAATTGCATGTAAATACACAATAGTAAAGCAGAGAGATGAACTAACAATATTGTCCATAAGCTATATACATAATCATTTTCTCTTAGACCTTTGACATATCTATGATAGAATTATATTTTATAAGTATTTAGTATAATAAGTACAAGACACCTTAAAAAATATTGACTAAACATCTTGAGACATCAACACTCATATATTGAATGTTTGGCGATTCACTATCCTTAAACAAGCCAATGAATAATATCTATTGATTTTCACCATACAGAGAAATACAATGCCCGGCTTTTCCCTGGCTCTGCCCCTTGAAACATGGTGGTCCCAGTTTGTTTGCTGTACACTGCATGCATTTCACGATATTCTTACAGAAAGAGCCATTTTAAAACTATACTGGCAAGAGTACTGTTAAATTATATAAGTAAGCATTTCGTGTGCTCTTAGCCTTGACTATTTCTGAAACAGCCCAAAGGAATCTATTCCTGCCTTGAGCTCTGGCTTCTCTTGCTTGAGGCCAATTTCTGTTTATACTGGTAGCATCTGCTCCAGGTCACTCATTTCTGTAGGTCTTATTAGACCCCAGCCCTGCACTGGCTATTCTCATTAACGCTAGCCACTCTCAGAGCAATATCTCACTGGGTGGTAAAGACTTTGGTGGCACACACACACACACACACACACACACACACAAACTATAGAAGCTATATATATTTAGTATAGATATTTAGAAACTGCCAGCAAAACTAATTTCTTGTTAAAAAAGATATTTGGACTTCAGGAACAAAAATGGAGAAAGCCTGAGGGAAACAAGGTCCAGTGACAAGACCAAATTGGGATCCAGCTCAAGGGGAGGCTCCAAGGCCTGACACTATTTCTCATGCTATGGTGTGCTTACAGACAGGAGCCTAGCATGACTGCCCTCCAGGTGGCCCAATAAGCAGATGAAAGAGTCAGATGCAGATGTTTATACCCAACCAAATGGACAGAAGCCAGACACCCCTGTGATTGAATTAGGAAAAAGCTGGAAGAAGCTGAGGAAGAGGGTAACCCCATAGGAAGACCAGCAGTCTCAACCAGCCTGGCCCCTCAAGAGCTCTCAGATACTGAACCATCAACCAGGTAGCATACACCAGCTGATATGAGGCCCTGACACATATACAGCAGAGGACTGCCTGGTCTGGCCTCAGTGAGAGAAGTTGTACCTAACCCTGGGGAGACTTGAGGCCCCAGGGAGTGGGGAGGTCTGGGGAGTTCTGGTGGGGTGGGGTGTTGGGGATATCATCTTGGAGATGGGGGCGTGGCAGGGAGGGGAAGGAGGTATGGGATGAGGAACAGAGGGCAGACTTGGAGGGGGATAATGACTGGATTGTAAAAAAGATTAAAGAATAAAAAAATAAAAAAAGATATTTAGCAGAAAAGAATCAAATGATTCAGGAAGACAAATACTTATTTTCAAACATATTAATGTCTATTTTGTGATTTATTTTTCCCATAAATGCAGATAAGTTCCCAACAGGGCTGCCTTGTCTTGCTTCAGTAGGAGAGGATGTACCTAACCCTGCAAAGACTTGATGTGCCAGAGTGGGGGATACCCAGGACAGGCTGCTGCCTTCTCAGAGGAGTAGGGGAGGGAAGATGGGGGGTGACTATGTGAGGGAGGCTGGGAGGGTGCCAGTGTTTGGGAAACAAAGAAAGAAAAAGAGAGAGAGAGAGAGACAGAGAGAGAGAGAGAGAGAGAGAGAGAGAGAGAGAGAGAGAGAGAGAGAGAGAAGAAGAAGAAGAAGAAGAAGAAGAAGAAGAAGAAGAAGAAGAAGAAGAAGAAGAAGGAGAAGGAGAAGGAGAAGGAGAAGGAGAAGGAGAAGGAGAAGGAGAAGGAGAAGGAGAAGGAGAAGGAGAAGGAGAAGGAGAAGGAGAAGGAGAAGGAGAAGGAGAAGGAGAAGGAGAAGGAGAAGGAGAAGGAGAAGGAGAAGGAGAAGGAGAAGGAGAAGGAGAAGGAGAAGAGAAGAGACCAAGAAGACCAAAACTCTAGTATCAGAGAGTATCAGAAAGACAAGTATAAAGACAAACAGCAGAAGAGAACACTTAGCAGGAAGAAGTGTATGGAGGGAGGTCAGGCACAGGAGTTGTCAGTCTCCAGGGAACCTGGGTGTGTTTTCTTGTGTCCGCAGTGACACACCTCTGGTGCAATGAGAAGTTTAAGGACATTCTAGAGCTGTGCTGTCCATTTAGCCAAAACCATGGTATATATATTTATCAATGAAAAGTTTTAGAAATTCAAGTCAGGTGTAGTGTTCCAGGCCTGTCACCCAGGGCTCGTGAGGTAGAAACAGAAGGATGGAGAGCCCAAAGTGGATTAGGGAATCAGGACAGCTCTGGGGCCTTATGATCCCCGACTCCACCAGCAGTATGCTGTCTCTGTTAGTATTATATTAGACTTTTGGCTACCAAGGTGTCACATTCATTTCTGCTATAAAATATGATGTCCTTGTTCTGCCTCCTCCACCCCATAAGTTCCCAGAGGACTCAGGGTTGACTGGCATAGATTTTCTGTCCAGTCTTCATAGCAAATCTCTGTGGCCAATGGAATAAATCACTCTCATTTTACCGAGCTGGACTGTTTTCCACTCATAACAACAGGGTCAATACTAGAAGACCAGAAGTCATTCATATGTGACCTACAGGGATAGAAGCCTCACCAGCCACTAGCTGAAGAAGTATGCATGGATCTATGACCCCCAAAGTGTCTACTTTAGTAACATGCCACTACAATGAAGGAAAATCCCAAGATGGGAATGCTTTCAGGAATAGTTTTGTTTTTAAATGATTAATTCCTGTTTTGGTTTTTTGTTTGTTTATTTGTTTTTTACTTTTTTGTTGTTTTTATTCATTTGTGTCTGTATGCACGTATATGTCATACGTGTGTGTGTATGTGTGGCATGTGTGAGTGGTGTGTGTATGTGGAGTATGCATGTGAGTGATGCATATGAGTAGTATGGAAATACACTTGCTTCTGTGTATGAACACATGCCTGTGTATGGGTATGCAGTCACACACAGAGGACAGAGGTCAAAATCTGGTATGTCTGCTATGCCTTATAGCTGGTCTGGAGCTACTTACTGACTAGACTTTCTTAATGTGGGTCCTCAGAATCTGATCTGAGGTCTTCACAGTCGCCAGGAAGCATCTCTCCCTCCTTAGTCTTGCTTACATGATTTCCTATTCACTTTGCGATGCCATTATTTTTTCCCTATCACATGTCAAAACAGTTTTCAATTTATATTAACACAAAAGATCACCTTGGTGATTTGGTAAGCACCATGTGAACAATTCATTGGCTTTCATGGGCATAACAGCTATACTGAAGCACAGCTATTAAACTAAACACCCTTAAAAATACCTCTGAATTTGCTAAACGCATGAAACTCAAGAAGAACGAAGACCAAAGTGTGGACACTTTGCCCCTTCCTAGAAATGGGAACAAAACACCCATGGAAGGAGTTACAGAGACAAAATTTGGAGCTGTGACAAAAGGATGGACCATCTAGTGATTGCCATATCCAGGGATCCATCCCATAATCAGCTTCCAAACGCTGACACCATTGCATACACTAGCAAGATTTTGCTGTAAGGACCCAGATATAGCTGTCTCTTGTGAGACTATGCCAGGGCCTAGCAAACACAGAAGTGGATGCTCACAGTCAGCTATTGGATGGGTCACACGGCCCCCAATGGAGGAGCTAGAGAAAGTACCCAAGGAGCTGAAGGGATCTGCAACCCTATAGGTGGAACAACATTATGAACTAACCAGTACCCCGGAGCTCTTGTCTCTAGTTGCATATGTATCAAAAGATGGCCTAGTCAGCCATCACTGGAAAGAGAGGCCCTTTGGACTTGCAAACTTTATATGCCCCAGTACAGGGGAACGCCAAGGCCAAAAAGGGGGAGTGGGTGGGTAGGGGATTGGGGGGGTGGGTATGGGGGACTTTTTTGGGATAGCATTGGAAATGTAAACAAGGAAAATACCTAATAAAAAAAAAAGAAAAAAAATACCTCTGACATGGAATTAAACTATAGCACTAAGACTGGCTATGCTGACTTTGTTTGTTTGTTTTTTTTCTTTACTTTGTACTTTGTGTAGTTATTATTTTGTACTACTTAGGATAAACACATAAGATAATCTCACCAAATAATTGCTAAGATAGTCATGGAACTTACGTCTTCTATGTCTTTGTCCAGAGCTACAATTCTCAGAGGAGTGGTTAAGTTTAGGCTCTCAGAAATGGTGGCTCCCACTGGGGCGGATTCCAGGATGTATCCTTGATAGCTGGGCATTGTGAAGTATGGACTCTGATTGTTTTCGTCTAGTATTTCGATGTGCAGACTAGCAAAGGCAGGAAGTGGGTGGCCATTGTCCTGCTCAGCCTGAAAAATTAAAGAAAAATTAGCTATGATGTCTTCTGGAGTGACACGTTACATGACATAGGCATGGTCTTTCTTTACCCTCGTGTCCTTACAGAAGTAGAGAGCCTTTATAGCTTAATCTCCTTTCTTCAAATCTAGAGTTCATTTCAGAATAATAGCTATAGTAAATGACTGCAACATTATGTATAGAAAAGAAATGAGTGTATTGATACATGATTAGAAATACAGAAGTTGAATACAATTGGGTTGAGTCTATACATCTTTTTGTCTTTTTACTCCAAACTGGAGACCAACTGTGAATATGTGTATACCCAAGGTCATATATAAACATCCTAACCTAAAAGTAATAATGTGTATGGCTATGGGGACTAATGCCTTGATAAAGGTACAGTATCAGTGAGATTTTTGTCCTTAATAAAGAGGACACAAGTGGCTATGAAGAGGCTGGCCTGTCATCTCAGCACTGCTGGATAGACTCAGGAGGGTAAGAGTTCTATGACAGCCTCAGCTGCACAGGAGGAATCATCTCCAGACCCACAGAAACATTCAAAAGCTCTAGAAGAAAGCTGGGCTTCTGCCAGCTCATAAGAGCACAGCGGAGAAGTGCCAAATATGAGGGGATGCACCCTTGCCAGAATGCACCTGCGAGAGCCTCCTCAGACACAAGAGGCCAGAACTGTGAGAGATGCATGTCATTGGCAAGTCACTGGTACTATGCATTTTGTCCTGGCACAGACCCAAGTCATTGTTTTTGCATAAATTAATAGATTAAAGCTGCATTTATAATTCAGAAAGGGGCCTGGAAAAAACCATAGCTACAAGTGAAAGAAAATCTCACCATAATTTTTAACAGTTAAGTCATCTCTAATGTAATTTATCAGAAATACATTACCCCAATATATTTGAATAAAGCTGTACCAACTACTAATGTATATGCTTATTTTTCCATTTATTTTTTCTTGGCTCTTTCTGCTTCATGTCTGAAGGACTTAGAGTGGTAAGGAAGAAGGGAACACCCTCTGAGCCTGCAGGCCATTAGAACCCATCTCAGCAGTCAATGGGGTCACCCGTCTTAGTCATTGCTCTCATATCCCAAACCTAGACTTCTAAAATATTCATTTTGCTCTTCTCATTTAACATTTCCATCATCAAATAAGAGAATGAACAATACTCCCCACCGACATTACATCGAGTTGATAACTTTGCACCAAGAAAATTCCCAGGATTTATTACTATATGCAACTATTGCTCACATTTAAGATGAATGTCCTAATTACCAATTTTAAAGCATGATATTAGTATATGGACAGCAAACTTCTATATAACACCTTGAGAAACCTCCATGCACATTTTAAAATATCTTGTCATTCCTACTTTGATGTTAGATTCTCTTTTGTACTGTTATTTTATGCTTTTACATCATCACCTAACCATAGAATGCAAAACAGTCCTTGGTGTAAGGTGTTCTGAGTGCCACTCCGCAATGAAGGTGACTCCGGCATCAACCTGTAGCTTCTTCACACATATGTGGGTGGCCCTGACATCATCAGTTCAGGGGTCACTGTACTCTCAGGGATTGGGATTAATTTGTGCTGAGACATGGGTGTTCTAATGGTGTCTATGATGTCTTATGGAGACCACCGAAAAGGAAAGCAGATGCGGTGCCCCACCAGGAAACAGAACCTCACTACAGAAACAAACACTGCAGACATGGAGTTCCCACCTGACTTCACGGCCTGCTGAAGGCAGGACTGCTCTGTGCCAGGCCTGTGGACACTGAGCAGTTTGCACACATACGTTGTTGTGAACAGGATTTCCTTCTCTCTGCTTGACTCTTTTTGTTCTTAAAACTACTAAGTGCTGTCCAGAGATATCAAAAATGGTATGGCAACATGCAAATTGTATAATCTATTTCCTCTCACCCAACAAATACATACATATTTTTATGTGCGTGGAGGGGTGGGGGTGGTGGCACAGGGATGAGGGAAGCAGCGCAATTGGATAGTAATGCAAGAAGCTTGTATTCCATATTGAGATTGTGTCATTAGTTTTTACTACCAGCTGCGAACCCTGGAAAACATGTATTATTTGCTCCATGAAAACAAAGTGATTCGGTGGGAGGAAAACTAAACTCAAATTAGATTTTTAGAACAACTGAATTCCTACTTTCCCAATAGCTTTGAAAAGCATGAACATTTTAGCAGTCATTATATAGATAGTGACTTGTTGTAATAATGACTAATGCTTTTGGATACTATTGCACCTTCAGTTCTGTTGGAAGCAGGGCAGATCCATGTCTACTGATTTGTGTCCAAGCCCACATTTTTATTCTTATGCTGTTTGCTGCTCTAGATATAAAACTAGATATACTTCTGCACTGGGGAAAACTAAGAATGTTAATTCAAGTTCAGTGCCACGTGGTATTTAAGATGCAGTCAGGTTGAGCTGAGAGAGACCACACAAGGAAATTCACTGGGAGTTCTCTAAGTTTACAGAACAATAATGAAAGAAAGATGGATGGGCTACATTGGTCCAGAAAGGAATAGGAAGGCAAACACTTCCTATTGAGTTAGACTTAAAATGTAGCATTGAAAGGCAACAATGTTACACTTTGTTCTTCGTTGGATCCAGGTGTTCTGAGGACACTGACTTCTGCTATTCAGCAGCAATCAGAAATGGTGAGAGGTTTAAGAAAGAGACCAAGTGAAAAAGGTAGCATTTAAAGCCATTTACTCTCATAAAATAATGCTATTAACATTGGCAAGTATGTGGATTGAAGTAGAAAAGTATATTTGGAAGCCAGATTTGGGGTGTGGGGGGACAGCTCAGTGAGTAAAGGGCTTGCTGTGCCAGCGTGAGGAACAGGCATGAGTCCCAGCATCCACCTAAAAAGCCAGGCACAGTGGGGTATGTCTCAAATCTCAGCACGGGGAAAGGGGGAACAGGAGGATGTCCAGAGCTCACTGCTCTGCTAGCACTGCAGAATCAGGAAGCTCGAGGTTCAGTGAAGGACCTTGGTTCAAAATGTATGATGAAGATTGAAGAAGACACTACATGCCAGGCATGGTGGCGCACATCTTTAATCCCAGTGCTAATCCCAGTGCTTGGGAGGCAGATGCAGGCGAATTTCTGAGTTCGAGGCCAGCTTGGTTCTACAGAGTGAGTTCCAGGACAGCCAGGGCTATACAGAGAAACCCTGTCTCCAAACAACAACAACAACAAACAAACAAACAACAACAAAAAAGAAGACACTACATGATAATCTCTGCCCTCAATATGCACACACACATACACATACACGGGATCACCCACATACATATGTATACACAGACAAATGAGCATGCGTACGCAACACACAAATTAAAGACCCATGTTTGTTTGTAAAATTTTGGTTATAAGCATCAGTCTTAGAGAAAAGGGTGAAGCAAAACTAAAGTTGAAAATGCCTATGGGTTAGCCTCACACTATTTCGATATCTCAAGGACAAAATGCTGAAAGCATTTCCAGTTGTCAAATTATGATAAGCAAATAGTTATAAGTTCTGGGCTCCTTGCATCCAAGTACTAGAAACAGAGAATAACTTTTATTCGTCCTTTCTGAGGCCTCTTACTTTTGGCCTAGGCTGGTGGTGAACTCTGGGAAATCCTTCTGCCTCAGCCACTAAGTTGCTGGGTCCACAGGCTTGTGGTGCCACAAATGGTTTTCAAAGTCTTTGCATGCTAGCTACTGGTAAGTGATTTAATAAGTAGGTATGCTAAGTGTTAAGAGGGTAATATAAAAGAGCACTTAAATATGTTCCATAGAAAGGAAAATAGATCTCTTCCTAGGATGCTAAGGGGTTTTATATTTCTTTTATATTCATTTGGTTGTGTGCCCAACAAAATTTTTTCTTACAATAACTTTTCTGTTTCTTTTTTTGTATGAACAATTAAATGACTCACTAACCAGAAAGGGACTATATTTATAGCATCTACAAAAAAACTGGTGAAGTGATAACTCTTTTGATAAAAATAATTTTTTTTTACATTTCTAAACTAATGTTTTGTTCTTTTATTAAAAAAAGAAAATAGATTTTTAAATACTATATCCTGATTCTGGTTTCCCTTCCCTCTATGCCTCCTTGTTTCTCCCCACACCCCTGATTTCTGGGTTTACCTTTTTCTCTGTCTCTCATTGGAAAACAAAGAGCTTCTATGGAATAATAATAATAAAATATAGTAAGATTGAAAAAAAAAACCCAACCAAACAGAAAGAAAAGAACCCAAGAAAAGATAAGAAATAGGTAAGACACAGAAGCCCAATTGCTTATATTTTCAATTCAGGAATTCCATAAAAAAATCATAAAACTGGAATCCATTATGAACGTACAAAAAACCTGGAGGGAGGGTGGGAGGGAGGGAGGGAGGGAGGGAGGGAGGGAGGGAGGGAGGGAGGGAGAGAGAGAGAGAGAGAGAGAGAGAGAGAGAGAGAGAGAGAGAGAGAGAGAGAGAGAGAGAGAAAGAGAAAGAGAAAGAGAGAGAGAGAACGAATAAATAGATCTGACATGATATCATGAGTTAAGGAACCTCCAAAGATGTTATTGTGTTTGTTTTCTATCAACCATCTTTTGCTGACCATATAGTCTACTCTTAAAGACCATATAGTCTTTCCCCAGTAAGACTCCCTTGGCAAAAACTCAATTTCCATTTGCAAGTAATCACCAATTGCATCTTTCTTCTGATTAGGGAATGGGACATGAGTCCACTTCTCCTTTCAGCCCTAGCATGCTCTCTGCTGCAGACACATGCAGACCCTCTGAATGCTGCCTCAGTCATAGTGAGCTTACATGTACTTTCACTGTGCTGTTTGGAAGGCTCTGTTCCCTGATGTCCTCCATCCCCTCTGACTCTTACACTCTTTCAGCCACCACCTCCTCCTCCATGAGTTCCCTGAGCTCTGAGGGGAGGAGATGATAAGGAGGGTTGAGGATCTTCATTTGGTGACAAGAGATGCCCACTTAGGTAGGGCTCTGCCTCCTCTGATATTTTTAGATTTCATTTAGATTGCCTTCATATATGTATAAACATTATGAAGCTTCTACTGTATTAGAGTTCCACACTGTTCCTTAAATGGCCTCTTCCTGCTTCCTTCCTCATCCCCCTCCTTAGTTGATTGTCCTGTTCCAGTGACTGTCCTTCATCCATTCACAACTACATATATGCAACTATTGCTCACATTTAAGATGAATGTCCTAATTACTGATTTTAAAGCATGATATTCGTACATTTGAGAAACCTCCATGCACATTTTAAAATATCTTGCCATCCCTACTTTGATGTTAGATTCTCTTTTGTACTGTTATTTTATGCTTTTACATCATCACCTAACATTGAATGCAAAACAGTCCTTGGTGTAAGGTGAGGGGAACAGGTCCTCCCTCAGGAGAGAGGTTTTCAAGTAACATCTAGCTCAGATCCTCCAGGTTTTGTGTTGGAAACATATGGTATCTTCATTTATAGGAACTTAGCTTTAGACCTATGGGTAGCAACCAAGGGTAATAGCAATAGTATATATTTTGGGGAGTTGAGGGGCTTTGGCACCTACCAACAATTTGAAAGGTGGTTTGTTATGCCTAGTATTTTACCCAAGTGGAGTGTGTGTGTGTGTGTGTGTGTGTGTGTGTGTGTGTGTGCATGCAAGCATGTGTGTTTGATATACTGACTTATATGTATTGTATATAATTTTAGGTAAATAAATATTATAAATTTTATGGATTTTTCAGCTATCCCTAATGTTATCTTACCCTCTGTCCTCCCTCTCCTTTTGTATTGATATCTCCCCCTCTGCCTGATTTTAAGTGCCTTCCCCACTCCTTTCTACATATGTCCCGTGCAAATTTCTTGTATCCTGGTATTCTCTCTCATTTGAGTAATGTCCTCTATTTCAATTTGGGCTTAAATTTGGACATCTTATTGGTATGGCTTAAAACAAGTCTATGTTTCCCTGGTCAAAGACACAATATAATATTAATAGCTAATTAATGGGCTACTGATTTCAATTCCTTTAAAATTATCCTGCATTCAAGTCTACAGAATATCATCCAGGGTGCTAAAACTTAAAGGCCACATCCAGAAGTTTGGAAGTAAAGTTACTAGAAATTGTCTATAACTCATAAAATATGTAATAGATAGCACGAACAAAATACACAGAATTATGTTGTGCACAGTAGAATTGATTTGTCTTCAAGGTCATAAATCCAAGTAACTCTTTTCTCATAGGAATAAATATATTTCCATTTGACAAAGAAAGATATCTTCACCACATAGAATACAGGAAGCATACTCTCAGAAGGTTTTATATTATGACAACATGATAAAATCAACAGACTTCCCAGCTAGGGATTATTTTTAATATAATGAAATACATTTTACTTTTGTTTCAAGTTGCTTATCTGTTTGGAACTTATTACAATGGAAAAGGAACTCTTCAAAACCCTTATACTCTTCTCAATGATAAAATCATTTCCTTTTGTTTAGACTTTAGAATACAAGGAGGCCAGCAATTTTCAACAATTTGAAAAAGATGGTTGCGCTCACTCCTGTGAGGATGATAGCTTTGGAAAGGGTTTTATCCAACTTGAGGTAGTTCTGAACTTTTTCCTCCCTCTACTATGACAGGGGAGCTCTGGGAAGTGGCTGTTCTCATTCCCAAAGTAGCCTCAACTTTTGCAAAACACCACTGAAGTGCCTTTTCTGAACTCATTGACAAACAACCCACTTTGCATTTTATGAATGTCGAAGACCAACGATGTAAAAAATATTGATGTAAAAAATGGACTGGAAGGTGTGCTGCAGAGGTACTATTCCTCTTCTCTGTTCTTGAGAAAACAAACAAACAAAGTTTTACTTGGCTGAGAGAGGCTTTCCACTATTCATTTTAATATTTCTATGGGAAATTCAAGAGTTGCATGGAAAAGAAAATGCTGCTTTGGTACAATACAGTGGGTGATGGCAAAGTTCATGAGTAAGAAGTGGAGTGTGGGCTTTGGGGTGAGAGGAGAGAGATGAGTGTGGCTGTGAGGGAAGAGGAACTGGAGCAGGGTAGTTTGTGTGTAGCCTGGAGTGGAGGTGTCTCATGTGGGAGAACAATGGACAGTAACGTGGTTCTTGTAGAAAAATAGCACGGGGATAGGATAGTTTATGTGAAGGATCAAAGTGAGGGCTGGGGTAGTGCATGTAGAAAAGCAAGGCAGGGGCTTTTTTGAGCTCATGTAGGATGTAGAGATGGGTCTTGGGTGGTTCCTGTGGGGAATGGAGTCAGGGCTGGTAAAGTTCTTGTGGTGATGTGGTGTGGGGGCTGAGTGACTCACTTAGGGCATGGAATGGGGACTGTGGAAGCTCTTACAGGTATGGAGTGGAGACTGGGAGCGTTCATGTGGACATGGAGTGGGAGGTGGGAAGATTCACGTCAGACATGGAGTGGGGGATAGGGTAGAATGTGGAGTGGGGGATGGGTGGTTCTTGTGGCTTGAGTGGAGTGGTTGGATGTTGCTTTCATCTAAACATGCCAGGGGACTTAGACTACTTGCTGTTAAATCTTCAAAGTGACCTATGTAGGTAAAAGGCGCTTACCAAAACTATGTGTCTGTAAAGGGGCCGAATAAACTTCCTCTTGTTCACCTAGAAGTGGCAGGTCAACTTGTGTGAAAGGCAAGTGACCAAGCAGACTCTTGCCTCTGTGTATATTTTGTCAACATCCATTTGGGGAGTCACTGCATTCACCTCCCTTGTGAATGAACAGTGGTGTGAGGTTGACATGCCACACTCCCATTCCTCTTACCAATACATAAATCAAAAGGAGTCAATTCGTTATCCTATTACTTAGAATAATTAGGCATATTCCAGGTCAATGTGAAAATATTAAAATTATTATTGAAGAAGCAAAGACCATGCATGTTTTACGTGGTAGTATACTAAATACAAACATTCAAAATAAGATGATTTTTTACCACTGTGTCTAAGGGGTCAATGGTCTTCAGAAAGTAGGCTGCTTTTGAAGAAAGGAAGGATTATAGTGTATTCTGAATGGTAGCTCTGACTTAAAATTTCTGTGGGAAATAGAGAAAGAAATTCATGTCACCTAAGAGACCTTGGCAGGAGCAGGGTGCTGGGTTTCATCCTTTACCAATTTGATGGTGTGAAGGATGGGTCTTTGTTTCCCAGAGTCCATGTGCTCCTAGCTTCTAATGGGAAGGTGTCAGGAGATGGGTCCATGTGAGATATTATTTTATAAGGATTGAGTGTTCACAGATGGAGTTATGTTCTTTAAAATGCATCTGATCAGGGCCACAGAGTTGGTTCATTGGTGATGAGAGCTTCCTTGATTTTGGAGGATTTGTGTTTGGTTCCCACCACAGTGCTGTGAAACTCACAACTACCTGCAATTCTAGCAGCTTGGGTCTGGCAGCCTCTTTTGGCATCCAGGCTTGGTCCAGGAAGTGGCACCATTAGGAGGTGAGGCCTTGTGGAAGTAGGTGTGGCCTTGGTGGAGGAAGTGTATCACTGTGGGCATGGACTTTAAGACCCTCCTCTTAGCTGCCTCGAAGCCAGTCTTCTACTGATCTTCAGACAAAGATATAGAACTCTCACCTCCTCTGGCACCAAGCCTGCCTAGACACTGCCATGCTCCCACCTTGATGATAATGGACTAAACTTCTGAACCTGAAAGCCAGCCCCAATTAAATGTTGTCCTTATAAGAGTTATCTTGCTCATGGTGTTTCTTCACAGCAATGCAAACCCTAACTAAGACAGTATGAATTCTCCTACACAGCTGGCATACATACTGATAATGACTCTTGAGAAAAGGACTCTAAGTGATCCTATTATGCTCTCTTAAATATGTGAAGACACAAGAAGATGTTGTGAACCACTCATAAAACAGCAAAATTGTCAGGGCTCACCTCATGTCACTCAGAATGAGAAAAAGAAAGTTCATGATCATTGGATTGTGGGAGTTTGGGTTAAATAGTGGTTAGAGCCACTTCCTAGAACATACTTTGTGTATCCATTGTTTAAATAGAATATAGAAGAATAAGGACACTAACCATCTGGGGCAACACACACCTGTGATGCCAGAACTTGAGAGGGAGGTAGAAGGATCAGGAGTTTGAGACAAATCTCTTCACTATGTAGTTCGATTATGTAATTGGCTAATAAAAGCCTCTTGATAAATGGAAAGAGAAAGAAGGGAAGAAAGGGTGAGACAAGAGTATGGGGAGGAGGAAAGGGACAAGGAGAATAGATCTAAGATCATATAGCGTCTAGTATTTCTAGAACTCTGAAGGCATGACATTTCTACTCTATGGCATATGACTTGCCAGTAGCTGGGGAAAGGCAGCCAAATGCAGTATTTTATTTGTTTGTTTTGCTCTAACATTTTTATTACTGAAGGATCTTGTTTATTCTTCTCCAAAGCAAAGGTTCATGTTCCTTTCTCTCCTCCTGCCTCTCTCCTCTCTCTTCTATATACGTAGACAACATTACACATTACAGAGGTAAAACATAATAGCCAGTAAGGTACAACTCTCTTAAACGATCTAATGAATTCTGACAGTTCATTCACTATCCATAGGAGATTCCCATCTTTGTATATTGAAAAACAATGATGGATGATGGGTGACAGGCTGCTTTCTGTGACCTTGAAGCCTGCCATCCTTCAACATGACAAAGTCTGTGTTTAAAAACCACATGAGGCTGGGCAGGCAGGGCAGATGGTAGAGAGGTTGGGAGGCAACATGCAGAGAGGCATGTCTGTGGTGACTTTAAAGAGACTTGGTTGACAATGTGACAAGTTTCACAGGGCGCAAGGGAAAGCAGAGAGAGAGAGAGAGAGAGCGAGAGAGAGAGAGAGAGAGAGAGAGAGAGAGAGAGAGAGAGAGAGAGAAAGAGAGAGAGAGAGAGAGACAGACAGAGACAGACAGAGACAGACAGAGAGACAGAGAGACAGAGAGAGAGAGAGCCAGCCTGTATGTGAGAAATAGGCAGATGGAATTATTTAAGCATCAGGGTAGATTATGCGAAGGACTGCATGCATAAGGGCAGAAAACTTATGAGGGGGTGAAAATGTCTGTTTCTTGATAAAACAGCAGTTCACAGAAGAATCAAGTGAAGGCTTAGGTGTTCAAGCGAATGTTGACGGTTTGTGGCACCATTCACTTGGCACAATTATATAGACTGGAAGTAGATTTCCAGGTGAAAAATAGAAATATCATTGTCATCATCAGTAGGAAAATGCAGTCCTGCAATCAGGAAGTGTAAGCTGAAGAAACCCTTTCCTCCCCAACTTGCTTCTTGGTCATGATGTTTCTGTAGGAATAGAAATTCTGACTAAGACAGAATACATATACATATACATATACATATACATATACATATACATATACATATACATATACATATACATATACATATACATGTGTGTGTGTGTGTGTGTGTGTGTGTATGTATGTGTGTATAGATGTATTATATCATGCCTGTGGCTCTGAATTAAATTAAGATGCTCCTGCCAGGCACATGAGAAGCCACCAAGTGGCAGCAGGAAGGAAGCTCAAGATACCATAATGTAGTGTTAACAGTTTTGCTGTGGCCCTTGCTTAATCAGATTTTAATGAAAGCTTTTAATCAAAAGGATTTAGATGAAGTACAACTATTCTTTAAGGAGCCAAGAGACAACAATGAATTATTAATAATTTATTCATTTGATCTCTTTTAATAATTCAAGATATTTGCTTTGTACTGTATGCCTAGTGTATAAATACTTCTTTGAGTATGCTATAGTAATGACAGTAAATTTTCTGTGATTTGTTCAAGATTCTCAGCACATGTGCTAAATCTGTGGTTATCTAACATCTGAAATATGTAATTTTGTAATTCTATCTCATAAGAAATGAGTGGTCATTGCTTTCAGGAGGATCATGTGGAAGGATGAGATTGTTTACAATCCAAACTGTGATGCCATTGAATAATGGGTGTATGTCATGGATAATGATTCAAAGACCAAGGTCCATAAACGGAATCACTCTGGACACAGAAAATGACTGATTCCCATCCTCAATGTGTCCCACGTTTTCAACATCCTCAGATGAGAGCCACCAACTAGGGCCTGGAAACCTGTTTTGCAGTGGGGTGTCCCTTTCTTCTTTGTTGTGTGTGCTTGGTTGTTTCCTAGGGAGGCTGAAATTTCTAACTACTCAATTTTGTCTTCGAGGCTTCACTTTTATGTTTTTTATTTGTCAGCAGAATAAACCACTGGCAGAAGCAGCAAGAAATAAAGTTGAGAAATCCCTGGTTCGTGACACAAACCATCTGTTAGTGTGCTGTGTTCCTCTTAAAGGAAAAGATGCCTCTTCGGTCCATGGGCAGATGTGGTCCTAGTTTACTCTTCCCAAACAAATTTGGATCCAATTCCACCACAACAGACAACCTTCTATAGTCAATGAAAAGAAAAACACTCACATAGGAGAAAAAAATAAAGAAAATGAAATATGTACTACTCAGGAGAATTGTGTGTGTGACTGTGGCATTTCAAAGAATGCCAGGGTTTGCAGCCACTATTTTTGCCTATTGTTAGTTTTGCAATTGATAATCTTTGCTCGTGGTCTCATCAGGCCACCTTTGGGTCCAGCAATGTCTGTAAAAACGTCATTGATAGTATAAAGTGTTAGAACACCAACACTTATCTGTTCACATTTCTAATTGATTTTTTTCCCTGTAATTGGTGGACTGAGTTACACTGCCCTCAGATGTCTCAGGACAACTGCTGTGCATGGTAAAGGAAATAGATTTCATGTTTAAAATGAAGCAATCTGGAAACAATATGTAGACAGCTTCCAAGATTCCCGCAAAGATAAGCATCATGGGGCCCAGAGAGATGGACATAGGAAGAGGATGGATATTGCTTAACTTCTGTGCTGTCCCACAATAGTTACAAATCAATGCCCAATGAGCCCCCTGTATGTGAGTGGTTTGTACAAAGGGAGACAATAGTGTGCCTTTGCTGAGGGCATTCAAGGGGGCTGTATTCCCTCTGTGTATCCAGAAGGTGCTCTGCCTGTCTTCTGTTGACTGCTTGCAGTGAGCTGTATTATGCTTCTAATTGTTGTCAAAAACACATCTGCTTCCATTTATTGGGGAAAAAAATCTCTTGACCCATCAACATTAAGCTTGGGGTAGTCTTCAGAAAAATCTTTGAAGCTCCAGATAATTGAAATACCCTCTTTGGGAAAAACTTTAGGTCTTCTTTTATCTGCTCTCTGTCAGAAAGATAAAAATCTAGGGTGATGGAGACTTACCCACTTCAACACTATTAGTTCTCCAAGGACACAAAATTACTAAATAAAGATGTTACCTGTTATACATATATTATAATGGGAGGCAAGAGACTATTATGTACTATGAACTAAAATTAAATGTCTTTAGTATAATAGTATCGGAAGTTGGACGTAGGGATATTTAATCCAGATAAGTATCTCTAAGCAACTGCAGAGTCTGTGCAGTGAAAGGAGCCTGAGTTTGGATTAAATAGAAGCAAATCTTGTCACTCTTCTACTCAGTATCAGCTGCATATTTCTATGACACTTACAGACCCTGAACTTCATATCCACAGACAGGGGTGTGAATGAGACAGCCAGGGGGTGGCACCCAGCCAAGGACTAGCTATAAAACCAATATTCCCAGAGCATCTGTTCAGCAAGTCTCCTTTCTTCATTTCCTTTGTATTTAAAATTTTTATTTAATTAGGTAATTTATTTATGTGGCTCTAGGGATTGGAACAAGGGCTTCATGGCTACCTGGTAAATGTTCTACCATTGAGCCAATGCAATATTAATATTTTCAGTTATTTTTTAAAAAGAAGATATCAGTGGGCATCATATTATACCTAACTATGGGGCATGCATATATGTGTGTGTGTGTGTGTGTGTGTGTGTGAAAATACTATGTAATATGTGTGATATTTATTCAGGGTTTATCTTTTACTCACTATTATCCTCATTCAGTATTTTTTTTTTTTACTCAGCAAATCCTTATTCTTTCTTCTAACTGAAATCTTAAGTCTTAACAGTCCAATGCTGTCTATCAGGATTAGCCCATTTCCACAGTTCTTCTGTGATTTCATTATAATCAGTAATACTATTAAATAATAATTACTTAATATTACAGTTAAAATATAATATTGCTTTAATGTCAAGTAGGTTCCTGAGCTTAAAATTTCCTTTCAATTCTAGATTCATCTTTCAATATAAAGAAAATAGCCAGGCATACATTTAAAAATCCCAGGAAGAGCAAAACTTTCAATGTTTATGCTAGAAAAATTAAAAGCACCAAAAATAATATATTGAGACAAATAATATATAAAGCATATCATATTTTAATGTTGTCATTGTTTATCTTTCATGTCAGCAGTTATTTTACCACAAATAAATGTTAAAATATAACATGATTTAAATTAAACTTATGCAACTCTGACCAATACACACATGTGCATGCAAGCATGTGCACGTGTGTGCACACACACATACATATACACATGATACTCATACATTGAATACTGCTATAAATATAGTTTCAGAGAAAAATTCAACACTTATAGATAAAAATAAGTTATTGTGGTCCATATTTATTCTTATTTTTAAAATGTAAGAAGTCTACAGTAGCCTCCTAATGTTCCTTTGATTAACATTTCATAAACAAAAGGAAATAAGATTTTAGTTTAATTTACCTTAATAACCAAATCAAATTTTTGATGGAAGTCTCTGTTTACTGGCTCCAGGAGAGTGAGTTCTGCAGTCCTGGGATGCATATGGAAGAAGCGGGGGTAATCCTCAGGGGTGCCTGTGAGACAAGAGACTCAGTTCAGAACTGACAATGAACAGAAACTTGCCGATCTGATTCATCCCATTCCTTCATTAACTAAGCAGCACAGTTACAATCTCATTAGTAAATTAAGTTTATTATTTATCCAGTGTACAGATAGCAGATACAAATGTGATATATAATTAATTACTTTATGGGTTAGAGAAGGGAAGATATTTGTTTGGGTGATTTTTCTGAATTTCTTTTTATTAAGATAGCCCTTTAATTATTTTGGAAATTCATCATATTAAAAAAGACACGAAGGAGAGAAAAATCAAATTTTGGATTATAAAATTACTTTTAAATCCTGCATAAATCTTAATTATACTCTTCATTGGTTTTTTGACATATCTTATATCACATGGAGATATAAAACTAAATATCAAGATGCCTAGGAACTACAGCAGTGAAGTTTTTTTTCTTTCTTTATTTCTTTTTTTTTCTTCTCTTTTCTTTTCTTTTTCTTTCTTTTCTTTTCTTTTTTTTTTTTTTATCAGTGTTCAGCTCAGTATGCCAACTACTGAAATTTTAACTGAGGCTGTTTTGGGATGTGTGTTGATATTTCTTAAATACAGGTACTTTAGTCCACTGAGATATTTTTGTTCTAACAATTTTTCTTGACTTTACCTGTGTCATCTTTCTCTCTGTGTTAGGATATTCTTGTTTCCAAAGTAAAGAAATGTCAGGTCATAGTTGTCAGATATAAAAGTCAAGACATATTACATTAATAATTAAGCATGTCTGTAACCAACAGTGACCCAGGCAATGATTTATACTTGTAATGGGGACATGGAAGTTGGAGAGATTAAATATTCCTACCAAGGAGAAATTTATATTTACTTATTTCAGCAGTGGTAAGGTCAGTTGTCCTGTAAATTTCAGAACACATTCATAGATTCAAGTGAATTGAGATTCCACCTCTCAGTTTGGACACATGTGGTATGAATAAAGGGTATTGCAAAACCCATGAAGGAACTGGCACAACTGACCTGTACCAAAGCCTTGTTTACCTTCTTTGTAATAGCACTGGGGATGGACCCTAGAGCCTTTCTCCTGATCAGGACTCTGCCACTGCCTGCATCCTCAGCTCAACTTCATAGGAACCATTATTGTGATAAGTAACCTGGCTAATTAAATGGTAATATATCTTTGAATAAATGCTATACCCTTACATATTCATGTAAATACATATTTACACACGTATGTAGTCTTTAACTTTCAATGTGGTTATCTTTAGATAAGTAAAATTGAACTTAGAAAACCGGCCTACTACAAAGGAATATATAGTATATTGAAAAGGAAAGATCATAATAATAAAAAATTGATGATATGAAAGAGAGAGAGGGAGTGGTATAGAAGTCAGACTTGATTGATGATTAATGTTTTATTTTGGGGCCCATAAATAAGTTCTATGTAATTATAAAACAGATTAGATTTAAAAAATACCTCAAAGATGTTGATCTACACATGAACTCATTTGCTGACAAATATGACCAAATATGTTTATGTTTCTAATTTATAATATTAAAAACAATAATGATCTACTGATCATAATGGATGGCAGTTGGCATAATTTGAAGAGTGGAAAATCAGATAACATATCAGTACTTTTTTTAAATGGTCAGCTATACTGGGAAGCCAAAGAACTGATAGCAAACATTTGCTGACATATCTCAGTAACTTCAAAAGGAAACAGTTTGATATCTTATCCCAGTGAATATGGCCATGACAGAAAAATTATAAATTAAGATGTGTACAGTACTCATATCATGATGGCAGGTCTGATGCTTTTATTCTTAGATAACTGTGAGGGTATTTTAGAATAAGTTAAATAATTAATTATGTGACAGTTGAATTCTAGCACTTGTTATAAGTGTAGGAAATTGATTAGAAATAGCAAAAGGACATGAATTAGGAGTAAACATCAACATAAAATAAGACTATTTCTATCTTAAATCTTGAATTAGAAGTAAATCTATACTCTCACGTTACAGTTTATCATTACGAAGCAACACGCATACTCCATGGCTTTGCACTCTGAAATGGCAGCACACTTGGAAGCAGTGGTCATCCTTGTTTATCAGATTGTCGTTGTGTGGGAAACCCCCTTTATCAAATGTAGTTATCTTTCTCAAGGATGTTTTTCTCTCTGGTTCGATGGCATGAATTCAAAAGAACTGTGAACTCTTTCCCTACAGGGGTCAATATGGATTTACACAGGTTCTAAGCTGCCACCCACTTTTCAAGAGCCAGCAAGGTTTCCCTCCTGAACGTCACACTCTATGGATATCAAAAAATAGAAACAGACCAAATATGTTCCTAATTGTAAAGTTCCTAATTGCTTCATATTTAAGATAATAGAGCTCTACTGATCATTATGGAGGGTGGTTGTCACCCTTTGAAGAGTGGAAAATCAGATAACATATCAGCATTTTTTAATATGCTCAACTATACTGGGAAGCTAAATAACTGATAGCACACATTTCATTTAAATGAAATTATTCAAGCTAGTGATGAAAAAAAAACAGGCTAATAATAACAAAAATGATGAGAGGATACCCCATCACATTTACAGGATAGGGTCTTCATCAGGAGCCAAAGACGGAAATGTTAATCTTGGCCTTCAGTACTGCAACACTTTCTATGTGTCTGCATTTATCTTTGTGCTGTGGATATTTACATGAGAGTTCTGGGATGACAACACAAAATAGGTTACACATTATCCATAAAATGGCTTCAACAGACACAACAGCAGCAACAACAGAACATCATTTGTTTACAGTAAATCTAAGAGGCAGCCAGGTGAAATCAGGCCATGGGAAGCACAACGTGTTCTGTGGAGAATCTCGACAAACTTCAACTTATGTTTCCAATAAACACAACTAAGGAAAAAAAAAACAATGGGAGGGAAATCAGTGTAAATTAAAAATGGTTCAATAGAAATATTATTTACAAAATGTGAACATTATTTGGAACTCTGTTATCCTGCCTGGTGTACTTCAAAAGAAAAAGATGAAAATCAAAACTGGAAAGTGTAAGTATATTTGCAAGAAATCTATAATAAATAATGATGAATAGCAGATTTTTAAACAGTTATTTTATGGACATTTGTAATAGATACTCGTGGGTTAATGAGCTATGTTTGAAGCCTTTCTCAGGTAATAAGATAGAAGAAATGGAAGGGAGTATAGACATAAAAACTTTACTTTGTTCATCATTTCTTAAGTAATAGCAAATGGAAAATATTTGATTCTCTTATGTTTTTGTATATTTCCATTGAAGCTTATTGAAAGTACAGTATAATTCAGAGCTGGCTCTGATAGCCTTGCCAGCCATCTCTTCAGAGCAGAATGTCGTGGGGGTAGGCTGGAAGGTTAGCCAAGAACATAAACGAATTATGAAACTCCGCTGATCTGGGAAAAGGGGTTTAGCTTCCTGAGAGGAACATGTATTAGCCGATAACTCTCGGTTTACTGTGGGGGAAACATTGTAATCTTTTTATTTATAAATCTTTTTCTTCATCTAAGTGCCAAATGGCCCTATGGGGAAGATGTTATTGGATCTATGAAGAACAGGATGCTCAGAGAGATTAAGGGGGAGAATAACTTGAACTTTCACAGCTTGTAAGTGAATGAGGCAGGAGTCTACCGAATCGAATCTGTTTCCCGATTCCCAACCCCTCTCCAACAGGTCCTCAAGTCCCTCCTAACGAATTACACAGCTGGGTTTATTGGCCTGTTGTAGAAGGTAGATTTGTAGAAATTATTAAAGTATACTAACAGAACAAATGTGTGGATAGAGATCTAAAAAAACAAAACTAGAGTAAATGCTATGGCACTTTAATATTCTATATTTCTTAAAAATATGATGCTTTCCTAAGAAGAACTAAAGATAAGATGTTTATGTATCCATCATACACATATACTTGTCTGAAACTCTTGCATAGAAATAGCTTTGATTGCCCAGATTTTAATACAAACTTGAAATCTCTATCCCAAAAAATTCAACTATGAACATAGTATTATAGTGAATTTCAGAATATAATTCTATTGTCAACAGAACCCATGCATGTGAAAATCATATATACAAAAATGTCTATATTTCTACCTTCATAGTTCTGGGAAAGAAAAGAAAAGCTGAATTAAGCCCTGTGTAATGTTTAAAATGCTGGATTTAATGTGTTTTCTGTCAGAGAAGTATAGTTACTTTACCATGAACTTCACATATTCTAAAAGTATAAATTTCACATTGGTGCAGGTAGCACCGTTACTATCAAAGCAAAGTTCTTGGCAACCATTACACGATCCCCCTATTCACTGTTCAATTATTTTCCAGCATGTGTAATTTTTTATGGCATCATCTATACCTACCATGACAATCTTGTAATTAATATTCTTTTCTGCACTTATGGGCCATTTCTTTTTATTGCTTTGGGATTTTTCTATTATATCCACATACCAAGGTTTCTCTAGCCTTCTGTTTATATGAGGATGCCAATAGCATTTAGTCACAGATGTAGTTTCTATACCATTACTCCATACATCAGCTAGTGGATGAGCACTGATGTTCCTTTATCTCGGATAAATAGTCAGAGTGAGAACCCTTGAAGATATTGAGTTCCCATATTTCCAAATATTGAGTTCTAAATATTTCCCATATTCTTTAGGGCAGTAGTTGCAAATGTCTCAGATGTGTGTGTGTGTGTGTGTGTGTGTGTGTGTGTGTGTGTGTGTTGTATAATCACCACCTCACTGGTTATTCACATGGGCTATGGCTAAAGTGTCCTCTGTGAGATTCTTATCTTAGTAGCCAGATTTGCTCATTGTCTCTAGGGTCTTTTTTCCTAAGGGCCCATTTAGATGAAATAATACAATTCATAGGCTTCTTCAACCTATTATGAAGCATTAGAGATGTATCCAAGCACCTCTGTTCATGAATACCACTTTTTTTTTTTTTTCATTTTTAATCATGCTTCTCTTTTGAGGAAAATGTTAGTTTTCCCACAGTGACTGCACCAATTGACACTCCAGTCTGGCACTGTATGGTAGTTTTGTCTTCTCCATGTGTTTCCTAGCAACTGATGGGTCAGTTTTTACAACTGGGCAACTCAGACAAGAGTGCAGTGAGTTCTTAATTAGCTTTCCTTTCAGGGTAAATAAACTAAGAGAACTTTCACCTACCTTTCACATATAGTTTACATGTTTTCTATGATAAATCATCTATTCAAACTTTAGTTAAATTACAGTTGAACTCTTTCTTATGACATTGTCATCCTATATATATTCCCAGTGAAAGTCTTTCATTATATTTACACTTTGCTAACCTAGACCTTTTCCTTTCACTTGTATTTGTAAGTCAGTTAACAACTTGAAAATCAAATGAATTTTTTTATTTTGGTACCATCAAATTTTAAATTTTCTGGTTCTGTGTCAGCATTTTGCTGAGTTTGAGAAATAAAAGCTAACTCTAAAGATGATTAAAACTTTCATGTCTATTGTTTACAAGGTGAAGTATATAGCTTTATATCTTAGACGTGGGGATGGAATGGTCTTCATGCGAACTTGCATATAGGGTTATGGACTTCTATGTACTTGGTTGTGGTAGATGATCCAGTCATTGGGCATTACTGGGTGCAAAGATGAGCTGCTTGTGAGATCTCCATCTCCAGTGTCTCCATTAACTCACTGTGAGCTTTTTGTTCCTTCTCAGTGTCTTATGATCCTTAATGGAACTTTCTAAGAGCCTCTACCACCTCACCGTGAGCACTGAGCTAATGGCCTTCTGATTCCATAAAGTGGCTGGAACAAAGGTCCTTTTATCCACTTTTATTGACATACCTGCCTCTCACATGTCCTCAACATTTTCTTGAACTGCAGAAGGAACATTCTGTTCAAAAATCTTAGTTCCAAGACAAGCACAAGTTCAATTGTCTGGGTTTGAACAAACAGATTTCCAACTAAAAATAACATTATTATCATTGCTTATTATATTGAAAATAACATTATTATCATTGCTAATTATATTGAAGGTGTATTTCTATTATACTAAAGTGGGACTATATACACATACACTCACATATAATATATATATATATATTATGTGTGTGTGTGTGTGTGTGTGTGTGTGTGTGTGAGAGAGAGAGAGAGAGAGAGAGAGAGAGAGAGAGAGAGAGAGAGAGAGAGAGGAGAGAGAGAGACTGTGTGTATAAATTCTGCCTAATTATGATTGATATATGCAGGAATATGTCTTATTATTGCTCCCATAAAGACATGAAAATTTGCATATAGGTATTCCCAAAGCTAATATTATTGATAAGGAATGATTCATTTTATAAGTGCCAATCAAATATTACTAATGAATACCATCCAAGCTAAAAACAACTTTAATATGTAGTTTATCGTCAACTGCTTGTCTTGAAGCCCTTTAAGTGATGCATGAATGTTGAGTGTCTTGGAAAAGTGAGGGCATTGATATATCAAATTATCCAAGGGCACAAGTGCATTTGGAAAGAAAAGGGCCACTCAGACCACTGGGATCTATCACATTTGGAAAATATTCACTCCAAGAAACAACTCTCCTGAAAATTTCTGTCTGAAAATGTTATGACACAGACATCTCCCAAGTTCTTCATTTTCTCCAGTGAATCCTGGTCTTGTTTAATCTTGGAATAAGCAATAGTAATATTACAATCCTCTGATTTTTAAGTTCAAAGACTCTCCTTTAATATTGCATTCCTCTTAAGTCCAAAGGTTTCTCCTTTGTAGTAAATAACATTAGTTGGGATTTTAATATTTTTTGTAGGACTTAAAAATCTTCATTTGTATCAAATTACCCTCGGTGTTACAGTTCTTATGATACCTATTGACTCTAGCGATTTGCTTACCTGTCCCAATGAACTATGCTGCAGAGAAGGAAAAAGGTGTGATAGAGAAGGAAAAATGCAGCTTATCGATGATGAGCAAATTATGTGGTGTTTGAAAGGCCAACACACAGAGGATAATTTACTCCTAAGTGTCTTGCACCATGTATCAACAAAGGAAAAATAAGCAAGTAAGCAAGCAGGCAGCAGGCAGCAGGAAGACAGCAGGCAGGCAAGCAAGCAAGCAAGCAAGAACAATGAAAAGTCTGGCCTTTCCCCTTCATAAATGTGGACTCTATAATACAACACAAGATGTCTCTTGAGACATTTTCTTCAACTTTTTAATGGACATATACATGGCAAATCACATATTTCTGTGACTTCTCCTGTGTAATTGTATATGCACCCTACTGTGACAAAGTAATGCTTAAGGATACTTATTAGGGTTCATGAAGGCTTATTAACAAATTTGAAATAAGGTTTCTGGCTTTACTCTTTTCATCCTTAACCAGTTCATGAAACCAACATTTTAGTTGCTATGGTATTTGAAATATTTTTATATGTCATAATTTCGTGACCAGCCAGAAAAGTAGGTTTAACAACATTATAATTTAGATTATAACATATCTAAATGGTATTTAGTACTACTGATTATTACTTGTGTCATAATTGCTGTTCATACAATAGTGAGCATCAGTAGCTTTTCACACTACTTAGAAGTAAACTTCTAGCCTGTAGGAAGCCACCCTCACATTCGCTGTTGCAAGATGGCGCTGACATCCTGTGTTCTAAGTGGTAAACAAATAATCTGCGCATGTGCTGGGGTAGTTCTCCACCCCATGTGCTCTGCCTTCCCCGTGACGACAACTCGGCCGATGGGCTGTAGCCAATCAGGGAGTGACACGTCCTAGGCGGAGAATAATTCTCCTTAAAAGGGACGGGGTTTCGCCACTCTCTTGCACTCTTGCTCTTGCTCTCTGGCTCCTGAAGATGTAAGCAATAAAGCTTTTGCCGCAGAAGATTCCGGTTTGTTGCGTCTTTCCTGGCCGGTCGCGAACGCGTGTAAGACTAGCCTATGATGCCCATGTTAATGACAATGTTAAAACTGTGCTTGCTATGAGGGAAAACTTAGGAGTACAATCAGAAGCAAGAAACTCTCAAATATATGGAGTATTTCCGTACAAGTCAGTGGCTTATTCTGCTTAGGATGGGGTTTGAAGGCCTTCTTTACTGTTGTTTATGATTAATCTTCTGTCTCAGGTCTGGTGCATCCTGATATTGTTACTCACCATCTATAGAAAGAATTGTACCTAAAGGAAGTCACATGATCTTTAGACACCTGCTTATACACCTACTGAAAGCTTGCAAAATGAACAGACTTCAGTTTTCCTTTTCTCCTGATGATAATTATTTTTCCTGGTGATAACTATTCTAGGACACCAATCTTACTGACAGTGCTGGTAAAGTTTTTGATAACCATTTACATGAACTTCACACACCAATTCAACACTCCTATTCAATGTGTTTGTATGCAAGGATTAGTGACCATATAATATGTCATGTGTCATATGGAGTCTCAGTGATACAGGAAGACAGAACATCTACTCTCTCTCCACGACCTGCAATGAGCAATAGTTTTAGATAACTTGTAGAAAATGTCTTTGACATGACTAAGATAACTGTTGCTATTAATATGGTGTTAAAACCTGTATGGTAGGGGCTGGAGAGATGGTTCAACAGGTAAGAGCACTGAATGTTCTTCTAAAGCCTGAGTTCATTTCCCAGCAACCACATGGTGGCTTGCAACCATCTGCAACAGGAACTGATGCCCTGTTCTGGTGTGTCTGAAGATAGCAACACTGTATTCATATACATAAAATAAATAAATAAATAAATAAATAAATAAATAAATAAATAAATAAATCTTTAAAAAAATCCTGTGAGGTAAAAAAGAAATTAAAATAGATCTAGTTGATTTAATTCATCTGGCACATCAGTTTTGTGGTAATTTGTTGGAGTTTCTGTTTTGTTTTGTGTTTGAGGTTTTGTCTAGAGTACAATGAAATCAATCTATAGCCAAAGAAGATAGTTTGTATAATTCCAATAATCTTCCATTTAATCAGCCTTATTTTCAGTTCAGAATGATCTATACTGGAGAGTAAGCTCTCCAGTTGAATTTGAGAAGACTATTTTGTTTCCTGTAACTGGAGAGAAGAGTGGTTTATAGATAATGATTTGATTTGGACTTTGTAACATCAACTTGTCTCTCTTCACATCTTTCTAAATTTTTCTTTTCAGCTGAAGGTGCTCTTCATAAGCATTAGTGAAACTTTGATTTCAGTGACATTTCTCAATTTCTGTCTAGTTTCTATTAGCATGGCTGTTTCTTTGTTGCTCTTTTGTATTTGAGGTACTATCCCTCTGCTTTCCATTATGTCTTTGTATGCCCCTCCATTTAGCAATTTAGAGACATAAATAGGAGACTGAAAGACTTTGTTCAGTGGGCTAAGGATTGGTCTTCCTGAGGAAAACAATAATTGACTTAATTTTCTATCTACAACATCCATACTTACTGTTTCTCTCGTTTAATTTGATTCCCTCATATCTGTGCATTGTAAATTGTATTATATGGGAACTGAGGATGTCATGTTAATGCTCTATGTTAGTCTACTGCTGGTTGTAGCTATATCTGCTTTATATGTTTTTTAATTAAAAATATAAAGGTTATGCTCTTCATGTTCCCTTGCAGGATTTCATGGAGCTTTGTTCTCTTTTGTTTTGTTTTACACACAGTGCCCAACACACTTTCTATTTCTTCCAGAGGACCCTCTGTGACTGAGTAGCATCATTACTCCTCAAGTCTGTTGTCTGTAGAACCTTTCCAAATGAAGATCATGTCTGTTGCTGTTTTGGGGGAGTCATCAGGTCAGTATGAGATCAGAGGCCTTCCCAAGTTTTTTTTTTTTTTTCTGTATGTATACACAGCCTAAGTCTTGCTGTTGCTCTACCTTAGAAGAAACACGTGGAAGTTCTTACATCTCCAATGGATTCTGTTCTCTATCCTTCAGCCTTTTTATTTATTCCCTGTCCCTGTCGTGTTAGGCAGTCACAAAGGCGAGGCACTTGCTGCAAGTGTTTTGATAGATACCCATGGGGAAACATCATTTTCCCCATGGTAACATGAGAGACCATTTCTGATGGTGCTTCTAGGGAGCCCCTGGAAAGGTCAGAGTGTGACAATTTTGGTAAAGGAGGCCCTGAGAGATCTCTAGCTTTATTGTGTTCACTGCAAGGGCTGACAAGTTGTGTTGAGGAATCAGGCTGCTACAGGTGTGGTGAGCACAAAGGTCGCTGCCATTATCATGATTCAGTTGCTTTGCCTATATATCAATTTTCATCTCTGATAAAGTTGATTTGGTCTTTCTTTTCCATTCATTTCCTTCTGCTCATTTTTCTTCTTTCCTCTCCCTATCTGTTTTTTTTTGGGGGGGGGGTATATTAGTTAGCTATGTGTCACTATGGAAAACACCTGAGGTAGAGTACTTATTTACTGAAGGTCAAGTCTAAGGGTCCATTGCTTCAGGGCCCCTGCTAGGAGTGGCAGATGAGAACTGCAAATCAGAGTGAGTGACAGAAAGAGAAAACAAACAAGGTCCCTCAGTCTTCTGAGCATGTCCGCGGTGACCAAAGAACACAATTGGAACACTTTACACAAGTACACCACACCCACAATGCAACCATCCTAGACACTAAGGCTTTCCATGTGACCCTTTCCAATCAGGAGTGGGTAAATCTTCAAGGGTCATTACAGGACAGTATTTCGTAATTTTATCCACAAGAGACTAACTCTTTCATCTAAACTTGCAACTCAGCATAGAGTCTAAAATAAGGCCTTAACCAGAAGTAAAACTGCATAATTATTGAAATAATGAATAGAAAATCAAATCACATCAAAAGACTTAAATATATACATAACTTATGGAAAAAACTCAGTTCAGCAGAAAATCTTATTTTGTCTTTATTAACAGAACTCTAAATTTGAATGTTTTCCCAGGAGTCCCTAATTCAAAGCGAGACTAAAATTCATATTTCTATTGTTAAACACAAAAGACCACCCGTTAATCAATCTGTTTGAGTTTCACATCCATAAAAACATTTATTAACTCATTTAAGGATCAATGAAGTTCCAATTTTTAAAAAAATTTAATTAGATATTTTCTTTATTTGCATTTCAAATGTTACCCCCTTTCCTTGTTTCCACCTCCAAAACCCCACTATCTCCTTCCCCATCCCCCTGCTCACCAACCCACCCACTTCTGCTTCCTGGTCCTGGCATTCTCTATACTGGGATATCCAGCTTTCAAAGGACCAAGGGCCTCTCTTCCCATTGATGACCGACAAGGCCATCCTCTGCTACATATAAAGCTGGAGCCATGAATCCCACCATGTATACTCTTTGGTTAGTGGTGAAGCTCTAGTTTTTAATGAAGGGCAGTATAAAATTGTCCAGAATCTGCCTAATATGGTGATTTGTGTATGTGAGCATACAGTCTGAAGGCAAAGCCAGAGATTAGGACTGGATGATAATGTCAGATCCTACCGAGGACACTCCCAAGTCATCATTTTCAACTTGAGAGATGCTGGTTTCTCCCATGTACTCATCTTTCCAGTGTCTATCAGTCATGCAAATCAGCAACACATACATTTTATCAAGGTAATTTAAGAATTTTTTGACAAATGTCTTCAATTTTGCATCTTGTGCAGCTGATAACATGGATAAAAATGGGTTAGCTTAAACATTTTCAGAGGAGAAACGGGCTATGTGTTTCTATATCATGTTCCTCTGGGTTGTAGCCCTTTCCTTATTTCACAAGCTTCAACAAACCCCACATTTCTTTTGAATTCAAAAATCATTGAAGAATGTTTTTTAGCTAATCTATATCTTGCTTGTTTTATAAAGGTAACATTGTCTGTTCTATAACATCTTACCGAAACAGGAAGAAGGAAAGGTTGGATTTATATCTAATTTTGTATATGTTAATTCCAGTAAGAAAAATATTGTTATTAAAGAACTTGATGTGACTTGACAGTATTTGTTCATAGATTTCTAACAGGATAAAATTTTGGCAAATACAAACCGACAAGGATGGAGTAGAGGATGCCAGGTCGATCAGATGGTGGTTGGATGTTTCGGTCCTGATCAATGGCTTGGATAGGTGGTGTCACCAAAATAGGGTTCAGTTCTTCCTGGAAGAAAATTCAGAGTGTTTAGCTGTGCTTCACACTCACACTTCAGAGGAAGGTGACACCAGTACGCTTGCTTAGATTTGGACAGCTAGATATCCCCTACTCGGGCACTGAAATGCAATTGCTTAGACTTATAATTTGATACCTCCTCTCCCTAATTCTAAATATTAAGAGGAAATGAGCTCTCTCACATTCAAAACGAAAGCCTGTAGTAGCTATGTGTGCAAAACTTTATCTAAGGGATTCTCCCAGGAGGAAGCCAGGGAAGAAAATTACAGTGTTAAGCTGCTTAGAGGACTTAAGCAAAAAATGTAAAGGCATTAAAGAGCTCCCCATGTGAGTTCTCTGTTTTAGAGCAGATTTGAGTCTCTGTACTCTTTCTTTCTTAAATAATTATTTTTATCCAAATAATTATAGTAGAATAGGGGGAAAACACTCAAAACATATTTTAATTCAGTAGAAATCAAAGCCATGCCACTCATTCCCATGTCATTAAAATAAAGTACATCTTACAGTTGTGTTTATTAAATTAATAGTGGTTTTGAAATGATTTAGGATTTTGGCAGACGTCTTTAAGTCACTGTTCCTCAGTTTGATGTCCAGGTGTATCCAATGAGCTGTTAAGATTGCTGTCCATGTGCAGGGAAGAGGCATAGTAAGTTAATCAGATGTAGGGTCACTGGCTTCTCTTGCAGAAGTTCCCAGAACCCACATGGCAGCTCATAACTCTCTGTAACCCCAGTTACAGGAATTGCTGCACCCTCTGCTGGACTCCATGGGCACTGTACACACACACACACACACACACAGAGTGTGGTTATACACATTCAGGAAATCACTCAATACACATAAGCATTAAAATAATACATCTTTTAAAATGGATGTAAACACTGATTTTTTTGAAAGGGACCAGGTAATAAGAGTTGGTTCTGGCAGTCCAAAGGGCTGTGTGGCAGCCTCTCACCTCTGTCACTTTAGCAAAAGAGACACAATTGGACACGGCTCAGCTAAAGGAGAAAACAGTGTGCTGTAGAGAGAACAGTTAAAACCTTACTTACAGGCCAGCTTGAGAAACACTACACTAGATAACATTTTGAAAACATAATATTTCTGGGAAGCTTTCTCAGAGAATTAATGAATTGTACGGCTTTTCATAGTGACTCCAAGAAAATGGTATTTTGTTTTATGTGCATTCAGTAAGCATTCACTAATGTCTCCATGAAATAAGGCTCTTAGAACATGGTTGAGGAAACATTAGAGTTTCCAACTTTCAGCCAAAATATATACGTACATCTAAATGGTACATCTAAAGGGAAATTTTTTTTTCTTTTTTCAAGACAGGGTTTCTCTGTATAGCCCTGGCTGTCCTGGAACTTACTTTGTAGACCAGGCTGGCCTCGAACTCAGAAATCTGCCTGCCTCTAACTCCTGAGTGCTGGGATTAAAGGCATGTACCACCATGCCTGGCTCAAGGGAAATAATTATTTTTTTCTCAGTGTATCAGAGAGGACTTCACTATGCTTCTATACAACTTATTCAGAAACAAAGATTGTTGAACTAGGGGAAGGGGGGAAGGGATAGGGGATTTTTGGAGGGAAAACTAGGAAGGGGGATAACATTTGAAGTGTAAATAATGAAAGTATCTAATAAAATAATAATAATAAAAGAATGTTGAACTATGCCATGTACTCTTAGGCAAATCCAGCTAATTAAATTCTCAGTGGACCTTGCATGGTGGTGGCTTATATTTAAAACTGCACAACCATATTAAGTAACCACAGGCAATACACTTTTATTAAAATCATAGGGATCAAATATAATTATTGACCAATGGTTATTACTTCGCTTAAATCTCAGGGTCTATATAGTTGTTTGTATATTTTCTAAGTGGTATGCCTGTATTTTCCTATAAATAATGAGATATTGTGAGCAATAGTTTAGTAACATTTTATCTCTTCTTAATGTGAATTCAGAACCATGGATATACCACCTCAGTATAAAAACTGCCCTATTACACCCAAGTAATTATTCTTTTTTTTCTATCATACATATAGAAAGTTTTTTTCTAGAATTCTCTTATCTTTCTCCCTCACTCCTTCCCTCAATCCCATTTTTCCTCTCCCCATATTTAATTTTCAACTGTTTCTTTTCAATCCCTCTCTTACACACCAGCCCTTTACAGCAGTCAGCTCAGTTCATATATAATAATATAGTTTCCCCTAAAGTGAAGAAAGTCCAAGGATCTATCTTTGCTAGTATTTGAACAGCATCTTTTAGTCAGACCTGAAGAGAAATTGCATCACAATTAACTCATAATTTAATTCGTATGATCCTCTACAATCTATTCCACATACCCAGGAATTCTCAAGTGTTTCTGGCTATTGGAGAAACAAAACCCTTTTTTCCCCAACTTTTTATTAGGTGTTTACTTTATTTACATTTCAAATGCTATCCCGAAAGACCCCTATACCCCTCTCCCCGCTCCCCTACACAACCCTTTTTATTATCCACACTATTTAAGAACTAGAATCTTGGAGTGTGAAGTAAAGGAACCTCACATGAACAGCACCCTGATGACCCACTTTACTCTCCTCGCTTTGTGTAGATCTGCCAAGCTATCAATCCAGGATATGTTTTGGGTTTGGTAATTCATCATACAATTTAAAAATCCACTTTCATTATTATCTAGGCTCGTTGAAATGAGCAATGGGGATTTAATTACATTATTTAAAGTTACATAAGCAATAAGAAAACTGAAAATAGCAAACAAAATCAGTGGGGATGGAGAAGTGCTAATTAGATCCCTCATCTTACATCACCGCCTGGTAATAAGTATCCTGCAATAAAAAGTGAGGAAATGAAGGAGATGTGGATATGGTTTACAATTACTTTACTTGACATTAGATGAATAAAAAAATGTAAGTACTTCAGGAGACTTGATCTGGAAGGAGAAAACAGATTTTTTTTCCTAGAATAATTCAGTATTGCTAAGTGACTATCATGCTTATACTATTTTATATTATAAAGAAATAACAACACCAATAAGAATAAGAAAAGAAAAATACTCTGGATTAAAAGGTTTGTTTATTTACTTATTTTAGAACATTTGGAGAGGTGCTGTTTTTAAATCTCTTGTTAGGAATATTAGGATTGGCATTTTCCTCTCATCCTCTAGACTATATGCAACACTAAGTAAGAGAAATTTTCTCACCTGCTATAATTCAAGAGTTTGGCAGAAAAATCTAGGATCATAAATGTGATGACTATCATTCCTTGTCAACTTGCCTACATCTGGAACTAACTAAAAACCCAAGTGGCTGGGCACACCTGTGAGGAATTTTTAAATAATTGGATCATTTGTGGTAGGACGATCCCTCTTTAATCCAGAAGTCTATATCTGGTTCACCCTTTCTTGTGGCCATTTTATGAAGAACACTGAAGAAGGAAGCTTGCTCTCTTTGCCTGCTTGTCCTCACTCCTTCTGGGAACTTCATTCCTTCATTGCTCTACTTCTTCAGGATTCCTGTATATACTGAAGATCAGCTGAGACATACAGCTTTGTGGTATGAACAACTACTGGATTCTTGGGCTTTCCATCAGTGGACAGTAGAGAGACATTGGTAGGCTAGCTGGACCACAGCCTGGGAACCACTCTAATAAACCATATATATATATATATATACACACATACACACCATATATGTATATATAAAAATTACATATATAATATCATATATACATATACTCATTATGTATCATATATTTAAACAAATATGTATTGTATAGATGATAAATTACATATGTATTACTATATATGTACATATATAATATCCATTATGTGGCACTAATATAATGTGATATTATATTATATTATATTATATATGTATGTATGTATGTATGTATGTATGTATATTGGTTCTGTTTCTTTAGAGAACCTAATAGGTAAAATGAATGAGTATTCAAGTATAATATTGAAGATTAACTCTCAATTTAATCATTATCTTTAAATCTGAAAAATTTTAAGTATTACAAAATACTGAAGATTATACTTAGTTGAGGATATGTTTGTTAAAAAATAAAGTTTTTACAAACAGCCATCATTTTAGTTTGAAATGTGTTTTCATTAGAAAAACAAAATAAATAGCATGCCTTCTAGAAGCAAAAGTATCTTTATGATCTACCTATTTATTTGTTGTGGTTGTTGTTATTGTTATTGTTGTTGTTTATGTTTCTAAATTAATATGAGACATGTTTCTGGGACTTTGAATCTGGATCAATGATATAGACTGTACTTAAGGTGGATCTTCCTACCTCAAATGATTCAATTAATTAAATCAATTAATTAAAATCATTGATTTTCATTCATAGATATTATATATTGAGAAATGCCCAACAGTGGGAGACAGAACCTGAAGACACCACCTCTAGTAGATAGACAGGGCCCCTAGTGGAGGGATGGGATTACCAATCCACCTTCCTGTCTAAAAGAAATGCAGGGACAAATGGAGCAGAGACTGAAGGGAAAGGCTATCCAGTGACTAGCCCAACTTGGGATATATTCTTTGGGTGAGCACTAAACCCTGACACTATTACTATTATGTTGTGCTTGCAGACAGGAGCATAGCATGGCTGTCCTCTGAGAGATTTTACCAGCAGCTGACTGAGACA
Source organism: Mus musculus (assembly GCF_000001635.26). Lineage (NCBI taxonomy): Eukaryota > Metazoa > Chordata > Mammalia > Rodentia > Muridae > Mus > Mus musculus. The sequence goes on along the minus strand of NC_000076.6, from coordinate 74,286,298 downwards.
AATGCAGATGCTAAAAGCCAACAACTGGACTAAGGAACAGTTAGGGGAAGGATTGAAGGAGTTGAAGGGGACGGCAACCCCATAGGAAGACCAACAATGACAACTAACCCAGACCCTTGGGAACTCCCAGAGACTGAGTCACCAACCACGGAGCATACATGGGCTGGTCCAAGGCCCCCAGACTCCCGTGCCTGGTCTCAGTGGGAAAGGATGAGCCTAATCCTGTAGAGGCTTGATACTCCAGGGAAGATGGATGTTGGTGGGGGGACACCGCGTCAGTGGTGAATGGGAGGGGAGATGGGGAAGAACTCTGGGAAGGGGACTGGGAGGAGGCAACATTTGGGATATAAGTAAATAAAATAATTAAATTAAAACATTAATACAAATTTTTACAAATTAAAAATGTTTGAACTGTTTGTGAATGCACCTATGCCATGGTATGTATAAGTCAATGAGAAAACAATATTTAAAAACCATATTATATATTCCTTCAACAAAATAATGCTTAGAGTGTACAACAGGGAAGCCTTGGGTGGCAGCCTTCTTCTTTCTTCTCCTTTCTTCTTTCTTCTTTCTTCTTCTTCTTCTTTCTTCTTTATTTCCTCCTCCTCCTCCTCCTCCTCCTCCTCCTCCTTCTTCTTCTTCATTGTATCATAAATTCAGTATTTTCCAAAAAGTCTTTGGAATTCTTCTCTCACAGATTTGCGTGTGTGTGTGTGTGTGTGTGTGTGTGTGTGTGTACAGAAATGATAAACAAACTCAATATGTTTTTTCATATATTTGTATATAGATAATTAGACTTACATGATCCCTTGAGCGACCACTATTATTTGGCTTATTTTGCTTTTTGCCAGTTGTAGAAACAACACATTGCCTGGAAGATATCAGAAAATGTCCCATGTTCTCTGCCTTTGGTGTATGTTTGAAAGGCAAATTAATTTGGGGTGAGTGACAAAGCCAATTAGGCTGTATTGAAGGATTTTATCATGTCTTATTAACAAATGGGACCCTTACATATAGCTGTGAGGCGTATATACTCCACAATGAAAGACACCAGGCCTTCCTAACAGCACTGATCATTGTCTTCTCTAGAACAGCAGTGCAGAGAGCACTGGGCAAAAGTCAATGGGCAGGACTCATGAAAATAATATCAATACCCCCAGAGCCATTGGAATTTTATATTATAGCCAGACAAACATCAAAATTCACTGGGATGACATCAACAAAGCCCCCTTCATTTTGTTGTCTTGATGATGGAATTCTGCGACCCTTTCAACATTTAAACAGGTTTATTCTGATATGCACCTGAACTTCTCTCAGGTGTATACTTGCCTTATGTACAGAGATTGAAATCACTTTCAAAATGTGCATTTGAATAGCCTTTCAGCTATTATGAGGACTTTCACCAAATTCCACCTTTCAGAATGTTTCTTTGAATCTCTGCCTTTTCAATTTATTTCCTCTGAAGTTTGTGGCTCTGCCACTGTGGCTCTCCAACCCCTTCGTTATTTCCTAGCAGTAGGCCATAAAATCTACAGCACAAATAGGAAACCTATGGGCTCACTTCATGCTGTTCACACCACAGAGTCCCAAGGCACTGTTGCAAATCAAAGGCTATGGGTTAGCTTCCAGGAATCAATATGGACAATAGTCCAGTTCAAGGACATCCATCTCACAGACACTGTGAAGAGGATCCACAGGTATGTTTCTTATAACCATGTTTCCAGTCTTACTCTTCTCTGACGGCTTCTCTTGTTTTGTTTCTTATAGCCTTAGGACTGACTGAGAATACCGTCTCTTAACCCACCTTCCAAGGATGCATTGAAGGAATGCTCAAGAAGATGGTGAGAACTCCTCATGTACTTTTGACGTTGAAAGAAGGGGAGACAACAAGCAGTCAAAAATCGTTCCTTATGATAATGGAAAGAAAATGTTGGGAGAAGTTGTTCATCAGTTTTAACTTGTTGCACTTAACGGTGGCTGTGATTCATGGAGTACACTTTCTGATGAGTCCTTGTAGTGACTTTGTCACTAAAGAATAATTCCATTCGGGGCATATTTGTTAACAGTAATTTTGTGAGAATTTTAGGGTGGAATTTCCCCTACTCTGTCAAGTTCACATTTTTTTTTCAAATAGGATGGCAAAAGAGAATGAGAAACACACACATGCGCACACACATGTACACACATACATGCACACACACACATATATACAAGTGTACATACATCAGGCATACACACATGCACACACAAAAGTAATATTGCATACACATGTACACACAAATTTGTGCACACACTCAAGCACAAACACAGCCACATACACATATATACACACACTCACATAAACACACACATACACAATACATATATAAGTAATAATTTTTAAAATTTTGTTTTCAAGAAAATGAAATCTTAGAATTCTCAGGTGCAATACATAATTTGACAAAAGAAGTACATTTAGTGTCTTAAGGCCATGATCCAGAGTTATTTGCATACTATTTTAACTGCACTGTTTTATCAGTTTATTAATATATGTGAGGTAAATGTGAATGCTAAATAAATGTGAGTGAAAACAGATTTTTTAAAAATAAATAGCAATGATGACATTCTGGCTGCCAATTCATTAATGATTATATTAGATACAGACACTCTAAACAAGGCAAAATAAATTTTTATGGATAAAAAATGAATATAAGAAAAAGACTCAAATGGATTTAAGATAATGTAGGTGAAAATAAAGAAAATAGAAGGTTAATTAGAAAGTCCTGGTTCAGTACTGTGGCTTTGCCATGAAATGCCCCATATAGCCTCATGGGTATGCAAACCAAGTGCCTAGGTGGTAGCAATATTTGGAAAGATGGGGGATCCTTCAGGGAGTGTAGTCTCACTCAATGAACTGAGTCATTAGGAGGTAGATCTTGGAGCATTACGGTCTGGCACCACTTCCTGTTCTCTCTGTTTCTGGACTTCTGATTCACTATGATGGGTTTGTTTTGTGGTCTTATTGGAATGCTCCCCCTTCCCCGTCTTGATGAATGTAAGCCTTCTGAACTCATGAACCAAAATAAACCTTTTGTCCCTTAAATTTTGAAAGGTTATCTTACCTCAACAGAAGAAAAATAACTAAAATAACAGGCAAGCTATCCCAGTGGGTAAAGAGATTTCTGCACAAACCTGAGTTTAAACCCTGGAACCCAAGTAAAGGCGGAAGGAGCAGCCTGACTCCGCGGCGTTGTTTCTGACTTTCATATTTGTATTGTAGCATGTGTGTGTGTGCCCACATGCACATCATGGACATAACATTTAAATAATCCTGAAAAGTATTTGCTCACCAAATAAAACAGCACTAACTAAAGATGGATCCTATAGTAAGCATAGTACAGTAAGACGACCACGTGATCTGTGACAGAAAAGTTGTAGATTACACTCTAGAAAAACCCGCACCTCATGGCAAGTTTGAAGGGCTTAAAGCTCAGAATGAAAGGACGTTCTTTAAATTAGAAGTAGATTCTATAACTGCAGTGCTTTTTATGTGGAAAACTGAAATGATTCTGAGAAGTGCTCATATCTGTGATGCCCCAGTAACACACTGAGTCTTTCTGCAGCGGAAGCCATTCACTCTAGAATGCTTTGGTGCTACCTGAGTTATTTGCACTCCAGATAGCAGAAGAAACAGGCATTAATCATGTTCTCAAGGTATACGCAGATACCCAGGCATGTAGCATCAAGTGTGTGACAAGTTGTAAACAGCAATAAGAAAGAAAATTGTTATGTGTATCATGGGTGGTCAGAATATGTACAGCAGAACTAGGAGGGTATCAGGGAAAGGGAAAACGATAAAATAGATTATACTAAGTAGGAAACTGCTCCCACAAAGCTATACTAAGCCCCATGGAGATGGCAGGTCTGGTGGGATGGGGGCCAGGTGGGGACATCCTCTTGGAGATGGGGTGGGGGAAGAGGAATGGGATGAGGAACTGTACACCAGGAGGGGAATAATAACTGGACTGTAAAAAAAAATTAAAGGATAGTAATAATGAAGAAGGAGGAGGAGGAGGTGGAAGAGGAGGAGGAAGAGAAGAAGGAAGAGGAGAAGGAGGAGGAAGAGGAGGAGGAAGAAGATGAAGAGGAGGAGGAAGAAGAAGAGGAAGATAAGGAGGAGGAGGAGGAGGAGGAGGAGGAGAAGGAGGAGGAGAAAAATATTATTCTCAGAGGCACATGTAAAAGAAGACTGTGTAACACATTAGCTGTTTTTAAAAAATATGTTCTTCATTGAATGTGAGAAACCTTATCTGATGATTATTATCTATTCAATGGATTAAAGCAGTTATATTTCATTCATGAGATCACAACTGAGATGAACAGAGAATACTGACAGAGCCTCAGATCCCATTCTTGTGTTCCTTATCAATCACTACTTGTTGTCCATCCTGAACTGACCCATCTGCTAACATCACCAACAGGTGGGAGTTGTCTTTAATTTTATATGCAGTGAAAACTGTCTATCGATATGAAACTCATCTCTTCCTGCTTCATGAGGCCATCAATGCCTGTGAGATGTATATTCACAGTAACTCATAGTCTTTATAACATAGTTAATTTAGGTATAAGCAAACACTCTTTATTGATGTTCCCAAGGGTTGGTTTGTTTTTATTCTAGGGTACTGTAGACAATGCTCCTAGCCCCTCTTGAATGCTTACACACATGGATAGGCTCCTGTCAAACCAAAGAATAAAGCAACTGAAGGGATGTATGGTCTAATCGATGGGATTACTGTTGTTCTGCCAAAGATGTTGCATTGATGTATCATCTTAGGATAATCTAGGTGCTCCACATCTTTCCCCCAGTTTATAATCCCAGTCTGTGGAACATGGCCACTCTTCACAAATGGTTACAATTAGTACAGATAACCAAGATAGCACTAGAACATTCTAGAATGAATGGCTTCAGTTACGGAACAACTCAGTGTGCTCCTGAGGGTCACAGATCTGAACCTTCCTCACAAGCATTCCAGTTTCCTACAGAAAAACACAGATGTTATAGAATCCACTTACGCTCTGAAACCTTTAAATGACCATGTTCTTTTGCCATCAATTAATAGACAAAATTAATCCAGTCTCCAGAGTACATAAAAAAGACAGGGGCTCACAGCTCTTTACTAAGACAGCTGTTTAGAGGCATGAATAGCTTCATTGATATATAGAGCATTGCTTCGTAATTTTAAAACCATCTCCAGATGGAAAATCTGAAATTGAATTATTTGATTATTATATTTACACATAAGTTAGAATTCTGGGTGCAGGAGTTGCATATTCAATTAAGATGAATTTTATTTAGGCTGATTAAAGTGAGGCACAGTGAAATTATTTTTCACAAAAATAAATCATTTAATAGTTTTACATCCAATTTTGGAAAATTATTCTTTATATCTTAAAAATAAACATTTGAAATGACAATCCCATAATCCGTTGTCCTACAGATGAGCATAGTAATCTATTAAGTTCAGTGTTTACTGGAACTTTAATGGCCAGGCAGGAGGCGTAAGCTAGATAATGTTTTGGAGTCTTGAAGGAACTCATAAGGGATCAAAATGTTAGTGCTTCCCAAGTTAATTTACAAAATATATTGAGAGTACATTTATTGATAAGCATTTCCAGAAAGCACTTAATGAAAATATATACATTGGAGTATAATGTGTGAACATTTCAGAACAATAAGAATTGTATACACTCGAGCATTTATATCTTGAATAAAGAAAATTTGATACAGTTAGCAAAAGTGAGGCTGACAGAGACAAGGATAGGCTTGTCTCTGATAGGGCTGGACAACAGAGGAAAGACAGACACACAGTTGGTTGATACATACATATTGATGATAGATGATAGTTAAAAGGAGATGAGAGATTATATAAAGAGACAGATAAGTGTAAAGTATAAATGGTGGATACATGAATATAGATTATATAAAGAGACAGATAAGTGTAAAGTATAAATTGTGGATATATAAATTATAAGTAGATAGATATACACAGAGGCAGATGATATGCAGATTGAGGAGAGATACAGCACATTAATATTAGCAGTGATAATAACAGTGGAGTCCTTGATCAGGCACATTCACTGCAATGCTTTGTAAGTACTGGAGAGTTGGAGGTTTGGGTTATTTTTGGTTTTTTGTTTTATAAGAACACATAAAGAATACTCCACAAAAATACTCCCTTGACAAATGAAATAAAGACTATTTTTTACCACAGCACTTATAGAACCTTGAACTAGAATTTCTAAACCTTGGCACCAACAAGAGCCACAATCCATAGGAGCTTTTGATTCTGAACTCTTATTGTTCTCAAATAGCTGTTTAAAATACTTAAGTAAATTTGGATTATTCAGGGAAACTAATTTATTCAGAAATAACTCATGACTAGATCTGTCTTTGAAGATAACTATGTTTGCTGTAGAACTTTTCCCTATGAGCCTTTGAGCCTTAAGAGGAGTGAATCAGAGTATTATTTAGATATTTTTGTATTAATCATTCTTTTTATACACTCTATTATCAAATAAGGTTTTCATAAGAATATCAGAAATATTTTATTAATAACAAACACAAATTCTGATCGATATTTTGAAATATTTTATTTCTATTTTTAATTATGTATATGTGTTTATGTGAATGCAAATGCCTGGAAATGTCACGAGATGGGGTCAGTCACCCTGAAACTAGAGTTACAGGAAGTGGGGTATCTCTTGGTTTTGGAGCTTGACATTCAGTCCTCTTCAAGAGCAGAAAGTATTCCTGATAGGGAAATCATGTCTCCAACCCTACATATCTGGGTCTTACATAGTGCTTTTAGCAAGCTATTGTTAAGTAGAGCTCTCCCATGAATATAAATATTATTAATGATACATAAACACAATTACTAATCAACTGCTATTTGTTATGTAGTAAGTATGGGCCAGTATAGAAGAGATATGTTATACTTGCAGGTTTTATAAATACTGCTTAAACTTTAGTAATGCTTGTTATGAGTCTCATTTCATTAAATATCTAATAGGATAAATTAATTCTTATTCTAAATGACAGATGAGTTTTTCTTTTCATAACTGCTTAAAAGTTTATTTAGTACTTTCTGATCTGATATTTTACTTCTTGTTTTTGTGGTGCTGGGATAGAACCAGAGCCTTGGACAGAGAATCCAACATTCCATCACTGAATTACATTCTCACCCCCTGCCCTGTCCTGTATTTCAAATAAACATTTTCAATTTCATATACTAAACTTGTATTTAGAATGAATAAGAGAGAGGTTAATATCACTCTCTGGTTGCAGTCAATCTAATATGTTGATATTATATGACTTGTTCATTTTTGTTATGAATGATATCATGTTCTGTCCAGAAAATATGTGTAAAATTGTAAAAAGAAAAGGGGGAACCTTTATAATCATACATAGTGTATTCATGAGACTGAAAAAAAATGAACCAAATGCTCATTTTGGAGGCATAAATTCAATGACCTTTTTGTGTAAGAAGAGGCATGTTTTGTTACAAATAGATCTTGTCCCACTAAAGTGTCTGTATGGCTTAAATGATAAGAATAAGAATATGCAGATTGGGGCACAAATCCCTTCAGGTCCATGCCAGCACCTGGCTACCTTGGGCGCGGAGTCTATGGACACCCACAAGGTACACACAGGACCCTCCATGGGATCTTAAAACCTCTGGTGAGTGGATCACAACTTCTGCCAGGAGGCATGTTCAAACACCAGATATCTTGGCACCGTCACTGCAGGAGGAGAGCTTGCCTGCAGAAAGTACTCTGAACACTGAAACTCAAGAGAGATCTAGTCTCCCAGGTCTGCTGATAGAGGCTAACATAATCACCTGAGGAACAAGCTCTAAACAGAGACAACTACAACAACTAACTCCAGAGATTACTAGATGGCAAAAGGCAAAAGTAAGAATCTTACTAACAGAAACCAAGACCACTTACCATCATCATAATGCAGCACTCCCACCCCACCCAGTCCTGGGCACCCCAACACATCCAAAAAGATAGTCCCTGATTTAAAAGCATATCTCATGATGATGGTAGAGCACATCAAGAAGGACTTTAATAACTCACTTAAAGAAATACAGGAGAACACTGCTAAACAGGTAGAAGACCTTAAAGAGGAAGCACAAAAATCCCTTAAAGAATTGCAGGAAAACATGACCAAACAGGTGATGGAATTGAATAAAACCATCCAAGACCTAAAAAGGGAAGTAGACACAATAAAGAAAACCCAAAGTGAGGCAACACTGGAGATAGAAAGTCTAGGAAAGAAATCTGGAACCATTGATGCGAGTATCAGCAACAGAATACAAGAAATGGAAGAGAGAATCTCAGGTGCAGAAGATTCCATAGAGAACATCTGCACAACAATCAAAGAAAATACAAAATGCAAAAAGATCCTAACTCAAAACTTCCAGGAAATCCAAGACAGAATGAGAAGACCAAACCTACTGATAACAGAAGTAGATGAGAATGAAGATTTTCATCTTAAAGGGCCAACAAATATCTTCAACAAAATTATAGAAGAAAACTTCGCAAACCTAAAGAAAGAGATGCCCATGAACATACAAGAAGCCTACAGAACTCCAAATAGACTGGACCAGAAAAGAAATTCCTGCTGACACATAATAATCAGAACAACAAATGCACTAAATAAAGATGGAATATTAAAAGTTGTAAGGGAAAAAGGTCAAGTAACATATGAAGGCAGGCCTATCAGAATTACACCAGATTTTTCACCAGAGACTATGAAAGCCAGAAGAGCCTGGACAGATGTTATATAGACACTAAGAGAACACAAATGCCAGCCAAGGCTACTACCCAACCAAACTCTCAATTACTATAGATGGAGAAACCAAAGTATTCCAAAACAAAACCAAATTACCAAATTCACACATTATCTTTCCACGAATCCAGCCCTTCAAAGGATAATAACAGAAAAAACCAATACAAGGACAGAAACCACGCCCTAGAAAAAGCAAGAAAGTAATCCCTCAACAAACCAAAAAGAAGACAGCCACAAGAACAGAATGCCAACTCTAACAACAAAAATAATAGGAATCAATAATTACTTTTCCTTAACAACTCTTAATATCAATGGTCTCAACTCCCTAATAAAAAGACATAGACTAACAGACTGGCTACACAAACAGGAGCCAACATTCTGCTGCTTACAGGAAACCTATCTCAGGGAAAAAGATAGATACTACCCCAGAGTGAAAGGCTGGAAAACAATTTTCCAAGCAAATGGTCTGAAGAAACAAGCTGGAGTAGCCATTCTAATATCAAATAAAATCTACTTCCAACCCAAAGTTATCAAAAAAGGCAAGGAGGGACACTTCATACTCATCAAAGCTAAAATCCTCCAAGAGGAACTCTCAATTCTGAATATCTATGCTCCAAATGCAAGGGCAGCCACATTCATTAAAGAAACTTCAGTAAATCTCAAAGCACACATTGCACCTCACACAATAATAGTGGGAGACTTCAACACATCACTTTCATCAATGGACAAAACATGGAATCAGAAACTAAACAGGGACACTATGAAACTAATAGAAGTTATGAAACAAATGGACTTAACAGATATCTAAGAAACATTTTATCCTAAAACAAAAGGATATATCTTCTTCTCAGCACCTCATGGTACCTTCTCCAAAATTGACCATATAATTGGTCACAAAACAGGCCTCAACAGATACAAAAATATTGAAATTGTCCCATGCATCCTATCAGAACACCATGGACTAAGGGTGATCTTCAATAACAACATAAATAATGGAAAGCCAATATTCACGTGGAAAATGAACAACACTCTTCTCAATGATACCTTGGTCAAGGAAGGAATAAAGAAAGAAATTAAAGACTTTTTAGAGTTTAATGAAAATGAAGCCACGACATACCCAAACTTATGGGACACTATGAAAGCATTTCTAAGATGGAAACTCATAGCTCTGAGTGCCTCCAAAAAGAAACTAGAGAGAGCACACACTAGCAGCTTGACAACACACCTAAAAGCTTTAGAAAAAAAGGAAGCAAATTCACCCAAGAGGAGTAGATGGCAGTAAATAATCAAACTCAGGGGCGAAATCAACCAAGTGGAAGCAAGAAGTACTATTCAAAGAATCAACCAAATGAGGAGCTGGTTCTTTGAGAAAATCAACAAGATAGATAAAGCCTTAGCCAGACTCACTAGAGTGCACAGGGACAACATCCTAATTAACAAAATCAGAATGAAAAGGCAAACAGAACAACATATCCTGAATAAATCCAAAACACCATCAGATCCTTCTACAAAAGGCTATACTCAACAAAACTGGAAAACCTGGAAGAAATGGACAAACTTCTAGACAGATACCAGGTACCAAAGTTAAATAAGGATCAAGTTAATGATCTAAACAGTCCCATATCCCCTAAAGAAATAGAAGCAGTCATTAATAGTCTCCCAATCAAAAAAAGCCCAGGACCAGATAGGTTTTGTGCATAGTTCTATCAGACCTTCAAAGAAGATCTAATTCCAGTTCTGCACAAACTATTCCACAAAATAGATGTAGAAGGTACTCTACCCAACTCATTCTATGAAGCCACACTTACTCTGATACCTAAACCACAGAAAGATCCAACAAAGATAGGGAACTACAGACCAATTTCCCTTATGAATATTGATGCAAAAATACTCAATAAAATTCTCGCTAACCGAGTCCAAGAACACATTAAAACAATCATCCATCCTGACCAAGTAGGTTTTATTCCAGGGATGCAGGGATGGTTTAATATATGGAAATCCATCAATGTAATCCATTATATAAACAAACTCAAAGACAAAACCACATGATCATCTCCTTAGATGCTGAGAAAGCATTTGACAAAATCCAACACCCATTCATGATAAAAGTCTTGGAAAGATCAGGAATTCAAGGCCCATACCTATCTACAGCAAACCAGTAGCCAACATCAAAGTAAATGGTGAGAAGCTGGAAGCAATCCCACTAAAATCAGCAACTAGACAAGGCTGCCCACTTTCTCCCTACCTATTCAACATTGTACTTGAAGTCCTAGCCAGAGCAATTCGACAACAAAAGGAGATCAAGGGGATACAAATTGGAAAAGAGGAAGTCAAAATATCACTTTTTGCAGATGATATGATAATATATATAGTTGACCCTAAAAATTCCACCAGAGAACTCCTAAACCTGATAAACAGCTTCGGTGAAGTAGCTGGATATAAAGTTAACTCAAACAAGTCAATGGCCTTTTTATACACAAAGAATAAACAGGCTGAGAAAGAAATTAGGGAAACAACACCCTTCTCAATAGTCACAAATAGTATAAAATACCTTGGCGTGACTCTAACTAAGGAAGTGAAAGATCTGTATGATAAGAAATTCAAGTCTCTGAAGAAAGAAATTAAAGATGATCTCAGAAGTTGGAAAGATCTCCCTTGTTCATGGATTGGCAGGATCAACATTGGAAAAATGGCTATCTTGCCAAAAGCAATCTACAGATTCAATACAATCCCCAACAAAATTCCAACTCAATTCTTCAATGAATTAGAAAGGGCAATCGGCAGATTCACCTGGAATAACAAAAAACCCAGGATAGCAAAAACTCTTCTCAAGGATAAAAGAACCTCTGGTGGAATCACCATGCCTGACCTAAAGCTGTACTACAGAACAATTGTGATAAAAACTGCATGGTACTGGTATAGCGACAGACAAGTAGACCAATGGAATAGAATTGAAGACCCAGAGATGAATCCACACACCTATGGTCACTTGATCTTCGGCAAGGGAGCTAAAACCATCCAGTGGAAAAAAGACAGCATTTTCAACAAATTGTGCTGGCACAACTGGTGGTTATCCTGTAGAAGAATGCGAATTGATCCATTCCTATCTCCTTGTACTAAGGTCAAATCTAAGTGGATCAAGGAGCTCCACATAAAACCAGAGATACTGAAACTTATAGAGGAGAACGAGGGGAGAAGCCTCGAAGATATTGGCACAGGGGAAAAATTCCTGAATAGAACAGCAATGGCTTGTGCTGTAAGATCAAGAATTGACAAATGGGACCTCATGAAACTGTATAATTCTGTAAGGCAAAAGACACCGTCAATAAGACAAAACGGCCACTAACAGATTGGGAAAGCATCTTTACCTATCCTAAATCAGATAGAGAAGTAATACCCAATATATCTAAAGAACTCAAGAAGGTGGACTCCAGAAAATCAAATAACCCCATTAAAAAATGGGGCTCAGAACTAAACAAAGAATTCTTACCTGAGGAATACCGAATGGCTGAGAAATACCTGAAAAAATGTTCAGCATCCTTAATCATCAGAGAAATGCAAATCAAAACAACCCTGAGATTCCATCTCACATCAGTCAGAATGGCTAAGATGAAAAATTCAGTTGACAGCTGATATTGGTGAGGATGTGGAGAAAGAGGAACACTCCTCCACTCTTGGTGGGATTGCTAGCTTGTACAACCACTCTGGAAATCAGTCTGGCGGTTTCTCAGAAAATTGGACATGGTACTACTGGAGGATTCTGCAATACCTCTCCTGGGCATATATCCAGATGTTCCAACTAGTAAGAAAGAAACATGCTCCACTATGTTCATAGCAGCCTTATTTATAATAGCCAGAACCTGGAAAGAACCCAGATGCCCCTCAACAGAGGAATGGATACAAAAAATGTGGTACATTTACACAATGGAGTACTACTCAGCTATTAAAAAGAATGAATTTTTAAATTCCTAGGCAAATGATTGGACGTGGAGGGCATTATCCTGAGTGAGGTAAACCAATCACAAAAGAACTCAAATGATATGTACTCACTGATAAGTGAATATTAGCCCAGAAATTTAGAATACCCAAGATATAAGTTACAATTTACAAAACACATGAAACTCAGGAAGAACAAAGACCAAAATGTGGACACTTTGCCCCTTCTTAGAATTGGGAACAAAACACCCATGGAAGGAGTCGACAAAGTTTGGAGCTGAGACAAAAGGATGGACCATCTAGAGACTGCCATATCGAGGGATCCATCCCATAATCAGCCTCCAAACGCTGACACCATTGCATACACTAGCATGATTGTGCTGATAGGACCTTGATATAGCTGTCTCTAGTGAGACTAGGCCGGGGCCTAGCGAACACATAAGTGGATGCTCACAATCAGCTATTGGATGGATCACAGGGTCCCCAATGGAGGAGCTAGAGAAAATACCCAAGGAGCTAAAGGGATCTGCAACCCTATAGGTGGAACAATATTATGAACTAACCAGTACCCCGGAGCTCTTGACTCTAGTTGCATATGAATCAGAAGATGGCCTAGTCAGCCATCACTGGAAAGAAAGGCACATTGGACTTGTAAACTTTATATGCCCCAGTTCAGGGGAATGCCAGGGCCAAAAAGTGGGAGTGCATGTGTAGGGGAGTCGGGGGGTGGGGGAGGTTATGGGGGACTTTTGGCATAGCATTGGAAATGTAAATGAGGAAAATACCTAAAAAATATTAAAAAAAGAATATGCACATTGGGAAAGAACCCCTTTGATAAATAGGATACCACGCATCAACACTGAAAAGGAAAAACTCACAGGAAACCCCGGAAACATAATATCCTCATTGTCTTTGGTGCTCATATGCCTGGGATCTCCTGAGAACACAAGGAAAGCAAACACTAAGGCCCCCATGCTTTCTTTATGGAAGAAACTCAAAACTCAGCCTGCCTCATGAACTCTACACCTTAGCTGAGCCAGAAGCAGGAGAGCAACTTCCTCAGATGGAATCTTCTCTTCATGTCAATTCCAGCATCCCACATCTGTTTTCTTCAGCGATGAAACATTTGGTTTTATCATTGGGAGAAATCTGACCCAGATATGGATTCAGACCACTGCTCTGTCCCTGTGAGTGAGCCTGAAGTTGTAAATCTCTCAGAGGAGTTATCGATACCTCCGAACACTGGTGCCTGTAAAGTACCAAGGCTAGCGTCATTAGTCTTTTCCAAGTGATTCTGGGTATTTTCCTCCAGGGTCCCTGACTGCATCAATTAGATCATTCAGTGTTTCCTTAGAGGTTCAACAAGATAGGTCTATCCTTCATTCTCCGCTTTGGTGAATTACAATTAATTACTCTTTAGAATATAATTGTTTTCCCTACTATATTGGCCTCTTTTGGAAGAGTGTATACTATTACATTAGCATCAAAAACCATTGTTAAGGAAGCCTCCCTCTAAAGGAACAGTAACAGCCAGGACCTCCGAGGGAGGCTCCGGATACCCTGCATTTTGAAGGAGCACCTCAGAGGATGAGTATTATCAAGCTTCTGTCCTTGTTCTTTCTGAGAGTCTTAGATTATTTCCTTACTTACAGTCCTTCCCCAAGTCTACTTAATTCTCACTTTACTTTCTTTAAAAAATATTTTTATTAATTTAAATTATGCCTATGTGCATGTGCATGTAAGTGCAGGTGCCTGCAGAAGCCAGAAGAGGGCGCTGGATCAACTAAAGCTGGAGTGACAGCATTCTTAATGAAGATAACATTGAAGGTGTGGGAATGTATGGACCCCATGCAGGGGATCTGTTTTGTAAATGCTTGGGGGGGGAGGGGGGATGCTTCCTATTGCATTTAAAGCTGACTTGGCCTGGGTAGGTTTTACTCTATGGTTCCACTGAGTTTTATTGTTTTAAACAAAACTGTGGTAGAAGCTCAAGTGTTTCCAAATAAGTAAATTTGAATCTGTGGGTATTAATTCTACTTCTAAAAACACACTGCTAAGCATATCTTAAAAGGAAAATCCTTCTTGATAGCAAAATACTCTATGTAGCTGAAGGATGTCTATCATAAGTGATCCGTAAACCCCAAGATTTAAGCGAATATACACATTATATCTCAGGGTTTATGTAACAGGTGATGAAGCACCAGTTAATGTCGTGATTTAACAGGGGAGGAAAGTGGAACTTTAAATAGAAAAGGCTTTGAACTCTAACAATGACACAAAGAACAAAGAAGTTCATTTAAAAATAACTCGGAAAGAATATTCACATGGCCAGCACCGTCTATTTGTAAAATGTCTGAGATAGGGTGAACAATCAACACCCACTTGCTGGAATTAAATGCAAAGCAGGGTCAGGGACATTTCCTCACACGCAATTTCAATCAGGTTATGTGGTTTTAATTTTAACTCCCATTGTTATGGAGACTGCCAGAAGCTTGAACAACAAGCAGGATACTGTGAGGCAGAGGGTCACCCTGAAACCTGTGCTTCCTCAATGCCTGGGACTTTCTCAACTCATGAGGACAAGACTTCGTAACCTTGTTGTTTAGCTGTGTCTCTCACGCTGTTTCTCATTTCCAGCATGCTGGAAACTCTGACTTTCTTTCTCTTTATTATAATGTAGTCACTTCCAATTATTTATTTACTTTCATACATTTCCTATTTCTTTAAGTTTTCTTCTCATTAAAGCAAGTTTCAAGTCAGAAATTGCTTCCCCTGGGGAAGTATCCTGTGACCAGCCTACATCTCCAAACTGCTTCATGCAACTACCTTTATATAAGTGCATGCCTTCTCTGTAGACCATGGCCTATTGCACAGTAGTCATGGTAAAGATTTCCTATAGAAAACAGAACCAGATGACCACCAGCTTCTTGTGACTACTTCAGAAATACAGGAGTATTTCTTCATTGGCAAAATCTGGCTATAGAAGGAAATAAAAATCTGCTAACAGGATCACAGATTAACTACCTACATAAGAACATTTTATATGCATATATGTGTGCAGGAGTGCATGATCTAGCAAGTAGAGGGATATAATTAAACTATACTTAGCCATTTACTAAAATATAAAGTATGGTAGAAGCATTCATTTTGGGGGGAGGGGGAGAGGGTTTCATATTTGCAGAAAGCATGCATTTTTAAACGGAATTCTTCCCAATTGATTTCACATAGGAATAAATCCATCTTTCCACATAATAAAAGGGTGCTTAGTGGCCATTTCTCTGTGTGCAAATCTCAACATGAGGCCCGACTCCCTATACACATAGACAATCAGCCGTATCTGTTCAATATGGAAACACAACCCATATGGAGCAGTTCACAGACTCTCAGTTACCGTTCTCCTTTTTGGGACATTCTCTGGTTTTTATCCAATATTACAGAGCCACGTCTGTCTCTGATAAGACCTGGAGATGTGGTTGCCTAGATACCACAGATCCTGCCTGGCCAAGGGGAGGCAGAAAGTCAAAGAGTGAATTAGATTGATGTCTTGTTCTGGTTTCAAAACAGAATTTGTTTTGCTCCCTGAGACCAAAGAATGTGAACAGCTAAGGAACAGAAGGCACCACTATGGAAAGACTACATAAAGGGAAACTAGAATTAGGGAAAATATACAGTGGGATGGCTCAGGGATCAACTAGAGAGGAATAAGGGATCTTGAGCCAACATAAATACAAATCACTATTACAGCAGAGCATCAATCATGAAAGTGTTTCAGCATCTGAGGAATGTGACACTAAACCCTGAGGGTGCTCTTGCTAACTCGTGCTCTCTCTCTCTCCCTCTCTCTCTTTTTTCTCTCGTATTCTCTCTCTTATTCCTTCTCTCTCTTATTTCCCCTCTCTCATTCCCCCTCTCTCCAATCTGTGCATGCAAAGAGAATATCAGCTACACCTTTCACCTGAACTTTGACACAATTATCTCAGCATATTGTAGACTTTTGAATCAGGTGAAGTGAGAGGATGGAGGGAAGTCAACATGAAATCACTAACATGAAAAGAATCTTGTCAACGGAAAACATTGAATAATGAAATTGCATCTCAACAAAAAAATCTTCTAAAAATATGATACACCTTGATATTAAGGATGTATCTGTGCAGTATGGAAACACAACCCATATGGAGCAGTTCCTAGACTCTCAGTTACTGTTCAATACAGGAATCTGACACAAAATACAAATCCCATTTCCTTTCCTGTTAAGAATATATTTCTTCATGCTAATAATGCCTCATTAAATTAAAGAATTGCTCATCCAAATGATTATTTAATCATAAGTATGAAGACAACTCCAAGATAGCATACAAAAAATTTTATGCAGCAATCGAAGAAATCTTCTTTAATTGAAGATATTTCTTGATTGCCAGGATTGAAAAGAAACCAAAATCTTAGGGGGAGAAAACATCCACAATTTGTTTTTCTGTGAGTATTTCTTTATGTATCTTACATGTCTGACATTCTTCTCTCTTGTCTGCTCAGATACAATATAGCAGCTAAAGTCGCTCTATGTCTAAGGAGCCTCAAGACTCAACCTGCATCAAACATGAGTGTCAGTAATTTTCTCTGCAGTGTCGGTGTTGCTGTGTTCTCTCAACACTATAATCATGAAAAAGTGAGTAACTGGAAATTTAATTTGGACAATGTATAAGAAACAGAGTCCATTAGCCCAGGTTGTTTGTAGGCAGCAGATGCTCAGCTTTCAGTGGAGCTGAACAAATGAGAATAAACGAGAAGCTGAAAGCAAACGTGCAAATATGTGTCTTAAGACGTGGTAGTGTTACAGAGCACGCATTCTCTACCGGAGGCAAGGAAACAGTCATGGCG
This sequence comes from Mus musculus, assembly GCF_000001635.26. Classification (NCBI taxonomy): domain Eukaryota; kingdom Metazoa; phylum Chordata; class Mammalia; order Rodentia; family Muridae; genus Mus; species Mus musculus. The sequence continues at coordinate 74,268,651 of NC_000076.6, read as the reverse complement.
TGAGGTCCACGGGGAGTGAGCTGTAGCCGAACAACTTTGTAAGGAGCAGTGAATGGAGCCTAATGAATCTGTGTGGTGGGGGAACAAGACGCTTTCTACTTAAGATAAAATCATAGGTGCTGAATGTTAAAAAAAGATGAGGAGGAGATTGCAGACGTGTTTGATCATGGTGCTTATTAAATTGTGATTCATTTATTTGACAAGCTTTACAGAGATGTCCTCAACAGAAAAACCGTTGAAACAAACCAGGAATGCATCGTGAAATAACATGCCTTTCTTCGTATTCAGGTGCCGTTCAGTCTCATGTGCGGTTCTTGCAAGAGTGTGGGGGTCGCTGTTGAAATTCCATTTGGCACAGTCTGATAACTGTGATTAAGAGCCATAAAGATTTGTCCCATTGACATTTCATTTTTCCTTCACAAAGGGAGACTGCTACGATTTTCTTATTTTTATTTCTTCTGAACTCTGACACCATCTATAGATATAGATTTCTCTTAAGGGTAAAGTTCTACAGTAAACTATTTCTGGGTAACTGCTTCGTTTTTCCACAAAGGGCTCCTGGACACGAGAAATTTCAGACATTATGCTTGGACTTTTAGTATAGTCCACAATAAATATTTAAATAAAATGACTTTGATTATGCAAATATATTAAAAATATGCTACCCAAAATGAATTATTGCACTTTGTAAATAAGACCATAGCCATATTGACCAGGACTGGGTAGATAGCAATGTTCTATATAACACACTGGGCACATTGACATTTAACATTTTATTTTAGCCCATTATTTTTAGTGGTGTGTGTGTGTGTGTCTGTGTCTGTGTCTGTGTATATGTGTGTGTATGTGTGTGTGTGTGTGTGTGTCACTACATGCATAAGAAGAATGAAGATTAGGGAACAATTTTCATAAAACCATTCTCTCCACTTTTAGTTTGGGGTTTCTCACTTAGAGTATCTGGCTGCTATCCTCTTAGCCATCTAGCCTGCCTATCTTTTAGACTGTGACTATTATCATTCTGAATGTTTCAAGGCAAACAAATCCTGAAACGTGTGGTGGGCTGAAAGAAGCCCTACAAAGTTTGGGGATGAAATTATAAAGGGACTGATTCTCTTCTGACTCTCCTCCATAGTCCCTTGGCCTTTGTTTGTCCATCTGTTTATCTTAAAGGTGATCTGGCTATGAACTAAAGCAGATAATATCAGCTAGATTTTGAACATGATTTCCAGCTCATGACGTGAAGAGCCTGTGACAGGAGCCCTTTTCTTTTGATTCAAAACATAGGCATAGTTTGAAATATTTTCTTAAGGCTAGGAAGATGGTAAATTAACGTACAAATTTCTAATTACTTCTAGACACAGTTGTGTCTTGTGATGTTTTTCTGGAAACTATCTGATGAGAGGATATTTCGCTGAAGCAGACAGGTGAGAACATGTTTTGCTGCGAACAGACATGGGATGTTTTTGCTGCCTGGCAAAGGGGCATGTGATATTTTGCTGAAACAGGCACTTGAGAGGGCATGCAATGTTTAGAAAAAATATGAATAGAACTCCACATACAATGAAGGGGAATGCTTTTGCCCTGGCTTGCCTTGCAACACTTTGATGATCTTCACTGATCTTTGCTTGTTGTGACTTTAATGAGAGAAATGTGCCAGGGAGCTTCTCAAATCCCAGCTGCTTCCTGCGGCTTCCGAGGACTTGTGCCAATTTGAGGAGCCTGGTGGTTTCTTCTGGATTGAGCCACTGTTAATGATGTGTGTTTGGTGTTTCTGATTGGACTGGATTGCCACTACTGATTTATGTTTGACATTTTTGACTGGACTGCTGATATCCTGACAACAAAGATTGGTTATCTTTATTTCCCTGTCCTATTAACTATCTTTCTCCCCTCCCTCTGGTTGGTGGGATAGAAGGGAGGTTGGAGGGTTTAAGAACCCCATAGTAAAGCAGGTTTTAGAAAATCTCAGCCACAACAAGTGGTTAAGAGTATTTGCTGTTCTTTTCATATTTTTATTTTTATTTCTTTAATTTTTAATCCTTTTTTTTATAGTCCAGACTTCCTCGCCCTCCTGGTCTGCCCCCTATCACTCCCCATTCCTTACCTTTTACTCCCTCCTCCCCCTGTCTCCAAGAAGATGTCTGCACTCTACCACTCCACCATCCCCACCCCACCAGGCCTCCCTACTCCCTAGGGCTTCAAGTCTCTGGGGGTTAGGAGCATCTTCTCTCACTGAGGCCTGAGCAGGCAGTCCTCTGCTAGTGATACCCTTTACAATAGCCACAAATAATATAAAGTATCTTAGGGTAACTCTAATCAAACAAGTGAAAGATCTGTATGGCAAGAATTTCAAGTTTCTCAAGGAAGAAATTAGAGAAGACCACAGAAAATGGAGAGATCTCCCATGCTCACAGATTGGTAGAATTAACATAGTAAAAATGGCAATCCTACAAATAGTAATCTACAGATTCAATGCAATTCCCATCAAAATCACAACTCAATTCTTCAAAGATATGGAAATAGCAATTCTCAAATTCCTCCTGATAAACAAAAAACCCAAATAGGGAAAACAATTCTTAACAATAAAAGAACTTCTGGGGGAAAATCACCATTCCTGACCTCAAGCTATTCTACAGAGCAATACTGATAAAAGCCACATGCTATTGGTACAGAGAGAGACAGGTTGATCAATGGAATAGAATTGAAGACCCAGAAATAAAACAATGCACTTCCAGACACTTGATCTTTGACAAAGAAGCCAAAAATATACAATGGAGAAAAAAAGCATCTTCAATAAATGCTGCTGGTCTAACTGGCAGCCTGTATGTAAAAATCTGAAAATAGATACACATTTGTCACCTTGCAAAAAGCTCAAGTCCAAGTGGATTAAGGACCTCAACATAAAACCAGATACACTGAATCTAATAGAAGAGAAAGGGGGAAAGAGCCTCTAACTCACTGGCACAGGTATAATTTCCTTTTTAAAAAAATCAATCCTTCTTTCCTTTCTTTCTTTCTTTCTTTCTTTCTTTCTTTCTTTCTTTCTTTCTTTCTTTCTTTCTTTCTTTCTTTCTTTCTTTCTTTGTTAGATATTTTGTTCCATACCATCCCGCAAAAACCCTGCTTCTTTTATTGTTAAGAATTGTTCTATTAGGGTGTTCGCCCACCCATCTACCCACTCCTGCCTCCCCGCCCTGCCATTCCCCTACACTGGGGCATCAAGCCTTCATAGGACCAAGGACCTCTCCTCTCATTGATGCCTGACAAGGCCATCCTCTGCTACATATTCAGCTGGAGTCATGGGTCACTCCATGTGTAATCTTTGGTTAGTGGTCCAGTCCCTGGGAGCTCTGGGGGTTCTGGTTGGTTGATATTGTTTTTCTTCCTATGAAGTTGTAAACCCCTTTAGTTCCTTCAGTCCTTTGTCTAACTCCTGCATTGGGAACCCTTGCTCAGTCCAATGGCTGGCTGTGAGCATCGGCCTCTGTATTTGTCAGGCTCTGGCAGAGCCTCTCAGGAGACAGCTATATAAGGCTCCTGTCAGCATATACTTCTTGGCATCCATAAAAATGTCTGGGTTTGGTGACTGTATATGGGATGGATCCCCAGGAGGGGCAGTTTCTGGGTGGCCTTTCCTTCAACCTCTGCTCCACACTTTGTCTCCATATTTCTTCCCATAAGTATTTTGTTCTCCCTTCTAAAAGGGACCGAAGTATCCATACTTTGGTCTTCCATCTTCTTGAGCTTCATGTGGTCTGTGAATTGTATCTTGGGTATTCCACGCTTTTGGGTTAATATCCACTTATCAGTGAATGCATACCATGTGTAATTTTCTAACCAGAACTGCAATGGCTCAGGTTCTAAGGTCAAGAATTGATAAATGGGACCTCATGAAAGGAGATCTTCTGTAAGGCAAAGGATGCAGTATTTGCTGCTCTTAAAAAGGATCTTTAGCACCCACATGAAGCTGCTTACAAGGGATACAGCGCCCTCATCTGGCTTTTGTGGGAACAGCATGCATATGCACATATCTCCAGGCATATACACACATGAGCAAATAATTAAAAATAAAGGAAGTCTTTTAAAATCGGCTTTCTTTCTCTTTCCCTTAATATTCATTAATTCAACAAACCATTTTTCTGCCTAGTTTATGCTAGGTATTCTTTTAGACACTTGAGCAATAACTATAAGCAAGTGTGCCCTTTAAGGTTGAAAAGCTCATTTTAGTAAGTTGTAGGGGTAAGTTTACAGTAAAAAGTGTCCTGAAGAGAAATAGCAACAAAAATATTCAACTATTATCATTCAAGACCAATATCACTGCCACATTACAAAAGGAGAGGTTTAATATTGTCCCAGAACTTATTACAATTAACTGTTTTTTATTTAAAAATTTTTTTGTCTGGCTCCTAGAAGGACACACATGTGCACACTTAGAAAATGCCATTTAATAAATATAACCTTCTGTTACAACTGTAAAATCCATAGCCTGCTGTTCTTTTTAATGTGAAGTTAAAAATTGTGCAGATTTATTATATTAAGCAAACTTGTAATATTTAAATTTAAATGTTAAATTAAATTTAAGTTGTGGATCAATACAATTATCTTCTAGCCACACTGCATACTTTTCCAGTGGTACCAGACATTGTTTCCATTTCCATTTTGAATGAATAATTGTCATTTTACATTTTACTGCATTCCCAGTTAATCAACAAATGTGTATATGTGATGTGCATTAATCAGTGCCGTAATCCGTACACTGTCCTGATATCACTGAAAAATCTAACCCATATGATATTTATATTTTCTAAAACTTAATTACCAAAGACAACTGAGGCAGGTTAAGTCAAAACATCCTACATCTCATGCAAATACATCCAGACTACCAGAGGGCAAGGAATAACAGAGGTCATCGCCTTTCTGTGATGGTGCCCACCAGAGCACCCTGCTCATCATCCTTTGATACAGGCCATACTATTCCCATTCCTACAGGAGAAAGAAACAGACTACTGGCCCTCCCACCCAGTAGCCAAGGAATATGGGACTCTTAAAGTCATGTCATTTAAGCAAGCAGAGGTACCAGAAGCACAATGGTAAGTTTGTTTACAGTTACCCATCAATAGGCATTGTATTTATAGTTCATGCAAGATTTGATTCTGTACCGTGTTATTTGGTTAATTATACAGCTGTCAAATCATCTAGGACTCTCACTGTTTCCACAGGACAGAAAAAATGTATCCCCAGCTCCCATGTTCATACGCAGCTATTTGGGGTCTAAGTTAATAGCATGGCAATCAATATTGACATTAAAGTTATTTCTACTGGTACTATTTCTATTGATGAATGTTGATGACCACAGAAGAGAGGGATCTTGGGGAGGGGGAGTAAATCTCATTATTTTATTGCTTGTTCAAAATGATACTATCAAGTGAAAAACAGAAAGGTCAACAGAATGTGGGATCTGAAATTTAAGTCATCTGATCACGAGAGAAGATGGCTTTTAAAGGCGGAAAGATAATATGTTTCTACAGTCAACGGAGGTGAATTAAGGATACCAGGTGAATGGAGATGTCCTTGCTGCTGATATGTTTCTCAGAATGTACAACAAAAATATCCTAATGGCATAATATTTTCAAATTTTATAAAGCAGCACCACTCTGCGAATATTACCTCATAAAATGTAAAATAAAAATAACTGGGGAAGGTGAGATAGTTTAGCTGTCAGAATGCTTGCCTGGCATTTAGGAGGCCCTGGGTTCAGTTTTCAGTACCACATAAAAAATGTTCAACATCCTTAATCATCAGGGAAATGCAAATCAAAACAACCCTGAGATTCCACCTCACACCAGTCAGAATGGCTAAGATGAAAAATTCAGGTGACAGCAGATGCTGGCGAGGATGTGAAGAAAGGGGAACACTCCTCCATTGTTGGTGGTATTGCAAGCTTATACAACCACTCTGGAAATCAATCAGAAAATTGGACATAGTACTACCGGAAGATCCAGCAATACCACTTCTGGGCATATATCCAGAAGATGTTCCAACTGGTAAGAAGGACACATGCTCCACTATGTTCATAGCAGCCTTATTTAAAATAGCCAGAAGCTGGAAAGAACCCAGATGTCCCTCAACAGAGGAATGGATACAGAAAATGTGGAGTACTACACATGGAGTACTACTCAGCTATTAAAAAGAATGAATTTATGAAATTCCTAGACAAATGGATGGACCTGGAGGGCATCATCCTGAGTGAGGTAACCCAATCACAAAGGAACTCTCACAATATGTACTCACTGATAAGTGGATATTAGCCCAGAAACTTAGGATACCCAAGATATAAGATATAATTTGCTAAACACATTAAACTCAAGAGAACGAAGACCAAAGTGTGGACACTTTGCCCCTTCTTAGAATAGGAAACGAAACACCCATGGAAGGAGTTACAGAGACAAAATTTGGAAGTGTGATGAAAGGATGGACCATCTAGTGATTGCCATATCCAGAGATCCATCCCATGATCAGCTTCCAAACACTGACACCATTGCATACACTAGCAAGATTTTGCTGAAAGGACCCAGATATAGCTGTCTCGTGTGAGAATATGCCAGGGCCTAGCAAACACAGAAGTGGATGCTCACAGTCGGCTATTGAATGGACCACAGGGTCCCCAATGGAGGAACTAGAGAAAGCACCCAAGGAACTAAAGGGAACTGCAACCCTATAGGTGGAACAACAATATGAACTAACCAGTACCCCGGAGCTCTTGTCTCTAGCTGCATATGTATCAAAAGATGGCCTAGTCAGCCATCAATGCAAAGAGAGGCCCATTGGACTTGCAAACTTTATATGCCCCAGTACAGAGGAACGCCAGGGCCAAAAAGGGGGAATGGGTGGGTAGGGGAGTGGGGGTGGGTGGGTATGGGGGACTTTTGGTATAGCATTGGAAATGTAAATGAGCTAAATACCTAATAAAAAATGAAAAAAACAAAAAACAAACAAACAAACAAACAAACAAAAACAGTGCGGTGCATTTGTTTGTAACCCCAGAACTTGGAGGTGAAGGCAGGAAGATTAAGAGTTCAATGTCATCCTGGGCTACATTTTACTTTGCCTCAAAAAATGAAACAAGACCAAATCTAGATAATTTTGTTAATGTTTGTGAAGTTACATAGTTGCATGTAATTTATACTTCAAATGCTTGAATGAAAAACATATAGTTTTAAAAGATTTGTCTTAGTTTTGTGTGTGTGTGTTTGTATGTGTGTGTGTGTGTGTGTATGTTGTGTATGTGGTGGGTGGTGAGTTCTTTGAAAGTGCAGGTAGAGGTGATTGTGAGGTGCCTGGTGTGGTGCTGGCAACCAAACACCAGTCCCTCTAAGATCAGTTGATGACTTTTAACCAATGGACCAGTTCTCCAGTCCTGAAAACATTGCTAGTTTTAGAATTTAATTGCAGTTAAATCTCTATATAAAAATGTTGAATAGAACACAAACTGATACATAAGAGTGGGTGCCAGTTTTCCTGGAACTAGAATTCTTGGCAGTTGTGAGTTGAGAGAACCCAGATTCTCTCAGTAAGAGCAGCCAAGTGTTAGCCAACTTTAGCTACATCTCTGGCCTCAGGAATGTCATCTAAACCCATACCAAACCTGATGAAAATGTGAAGCCCCAAGAGCAGTAAGTAATGATGGATAGGTGGTAATCCACACACTGTATCGAAATGTCAGTTGTTTTCACCATAAAAAATATAGAAGGCAAACAGCAGCCCTAACAAGCTTGTAGTTCTAAAGGCAGAATTGCTGCACACAACAGGCAAACAATTAGATATGTAAGAGAACCAATTATATGTGAATTTAATATTTTCAAAGTGTTGTTTCACACATGTTACATGCAATTACTTAAAATTATACACTAATGAAAAAAATAAGCATTGCTTCTTATTTAAAAATTAAACCTAACTGGAAATGTTATTTTATACCCAGTATCCTTTCAAGGAGGTTTCAAAACAGTAATAAGGCATATGGCCTTTTTGGTGTTAGAGAAATTTATAAAGATTCTATTAAGGTTGTGAAGCCAATGAAGTAGGAAGCAAAATGCTAGTTATTTCCAACGCATGGAATTTTCTCTAATGAACTGGGAATGGTCCAAGTTTTATTTCTGTCACTGTGGTAAAATACCTTGAAAGAAAACAACTTAGGGGAGAAAGGGCTTATTTTAGATTACACTTTATCATAACAAGGGAGTCAAAATGGCAGAAACTTAAAACAGCTTGTCACATCAAATCCAAAGTCAACAGGAGCCTTGCTAAGTGAAAACATGTATGATTTTACTAATTTCCCTTTCTCTTTTCTGCACTCCAAGTAAGTTGCAGAGGGAATGGCTCCACCCATGATGGGGTAGGTCATTCCATATCAATACACACAGGACCATCCTCCACAGATATATCCAGAGGGCAACTGATTTAGGCAATCCCTCATAGAAAGTCTCTTTTCAGGTGACTCTAGGATGTGTCAAGTGGATGATCAGAACTAACTATCAAAGCAATATAGGGGAGACCTCTGAGCTAGGAGACTGTAGTTAATTATATTCGTCAGAACTGCTCATATAGATGTCTGCATAGAAGACACCGAGGGAGCCTGATTCTTATTTGTAAATAAAGAGGCCAGCAGCCAATGGTTGAACGGAGCAGACACAGGTGACACTTGAGAATTTCCCCAGCTTGAAACCAGGAGAGGAGAAAGGAGAAGAAGGAGATCGGCCAAGCTGAGAGGAGGAGAGATGCCCTGCATGAAAATAGTAGGGGACAGGGAGGCATGGCCATCATGTGAAGGAGCCAGGAGAATGTGGCCCAGAGTGGGGTCCAGTTGGGCAGCCCTAGAATTAAGTAAGCAATAACTGGGGATTTTTGGTTGGAGGTGGATTAACCATGTGGAGGTTAGGAAGCGGCCCAGAAGTTGCACTATTTAAGGCATATCAAAATATAAAGGCTGTGTGTGTGTCTTTCATTTGGGAACCCAGAACATTGGGGCAGGTATCATGGAACATGACACCAGGATTTATTTAATTAATTTATTACTACAGGAGACTGATAAAGTGGAAGTATATTCTGAAGGCATCACAATGATACCTACCTGAGAGTGAAGTTCTGGGTGGGCAGAGTGAGCAGTGAGCTCAGTGGGAAGCTATTCAAATGCTCAGGCTAGAACAGTTTATTTAAATGTGAGAGGTAGAGATTTGTCCCACACAGCATTAGACATGGGGGCAAGCATGCTTAAATTGATTTTTTTATTTCCTCTGTGCGTCCAGCCTGTGGAGTCTCACGACATGAGTGTTTAGCTTTAATAACTAATTGATTTCCCCATACGTATCTTTGTCATGTTTTTCTGTTTGCTTGCTGTGTTCCAAGACGTCTGCTAATTCTCTAAGCTTGGACTCCAGATACTTCTAGTCTGAGACCCTATACATCCTACAGCATCTCCAAGGACTTGTTATACACCTAGGATAGTGTGCTTTAATAGATACTTGTAAACTTCCTTGTAACAACAGCTCCTGTCCTCCTACCTTGCTATTCTCTGTTGATACATATAAATACACAATAAATCCTGGAGAAAGATACAAATTAGCACTATAATAGAAAAATGTGTGACATTTGTTACAGATGAATACAGAGAATATTTTGTGAAGCATAATCACACAACAGTATGGTCTACTGGGAAAAAGATTCCATGTTTATATAAGGAAATTAAGGACCTTAATATTTAGATAGTGACTGCCAAGTCTCAGGCTCTCCATATGTCTGGAATGAGCTCAAGCTAGCCTATACACATTCCCTTTATAACACACATGGTGTGGCCAGCCCCTGCTCTCCTGAACTAGCTCACTATCCCTGCTACCTTCTGCTCTACTCTCTTGTGCTTCCTTTCTCCACTCCTTTGCTCTCTCTCTTGCTAATTCCATTACTACCTCTTGCTCTCCTGTACTCTTAGCCCTGGTCATGTTCAGTCTGTTCTCTTTTCTCTCTGCTCTGGACTCTTCCAGGTGCCTCTGGCTATTTTGTCTCTCTTATCCACAAAAAGAAAGAGCAGTCATGTCCACAGTTTCTCTATTGTGCCCCCTCCTCCAATACAGTGAAGACATCTAAATGTGTTTCAAATAACCATTTAAAAGTATTTCTCATCTCTCCCAATAAATCACAATACAAAAGGCAGCACTGTATGCTAATAACTAAATTGATTCCTAAGACATCTTCCTAGGATATGGTTCGGACTGGGGAGGAGCGCTGCAGTGGAAAACAGTGTGTGAATAGTGTCATTTTTCCATAATAAGAAAACTTGCTCTGTATCAGCATTCAATTAATTTGCCAGTGGGATATGACAGAGACCAGCACTCGGTCCTGATAGCTGAGTCTAGATATCTCCATTTCTTCGAGGGAAATGGTACTGATTGGCCTCTCACATCTCAATCACTTACTCAATTAGCGGCCGTTTCTTTTAATTGTTTCTGCCCTTCTTAGAGCAGTCTCAGATATATAAAAATTAATTACCTGGAACTCACATCTTTATAATTTTAACCTTTCTATGCTTCGGTTGTTTACAGTGACATTTATTTAAATTGTTTTTCAGATGACTGCGTGTAGCCGACACGTGATTGATCAAAGTGGGGGAGGGGCCGTGGAGGAAAGTCAGCTTTCTGTGGCACTTTGAGACTTTCCCGGAAATCCCTGGCTCATCAAAACCTGTTTTGACATGGTTGAAAGACATGTCCTATTAAAATGGTATTAAGGCACGATCCCCTCTGCGGTGAAACCATTACATTGCAAATTACACACAAGATGAAAACCTGTTTCAGCTTTACATTCCCTTCTCTTCCAATTATGGCAAGAAACTTCCCAGACTACAGTCTGCTCTTTCATGACAATGAAGCCAAGGTCAACGGCAAAGTCATCCACCCCTGCTCTGTTCAGCCTCTGTACTGTTCCTATGGTCCTTGCCAAACCCTGATATGCTACAACAGTCTCTGTTCCTTCGATATCTGATATTTTATTATTATTTTTGAATGAATGGCCTAGGATAAGTCATTAATTCATCCTGCTGCTTTGCTTTTATGCTCATAAAAGAGAGTTCATAAAAGACAGTTGCACTGTTTATGCCATAAGTTGTTATCAGTTAACTGTTACCTTCCTTTAAGGAGAGTTTGTTTGGTTCTTTGTTTTGGTTTCTTCTTCAGTTTCCTGTCTGTTTCTATTGTCTGGTTCTCAACCTCGCAGATTACTCTTCTAATCTCCCTCAAGGGCTCATTGTCTGCCTTTTCATAAATTCTCAAAGAAGATCTTGCACACAAGCATTTTAAATGAAACAGCTGCCCAGTTTCCTGATGTTTACTGGACCACAGATGTTGCCAAAGCAAAAGTGGTTGTGCCTGGTAACATGAATTCTTTGTGTAATGCCCAGGATGTCTTCTTAGATTCCATCATAATCATGGTCAACAAAGTGGATTTCTTGTCTGCAATCCCCAGTAGGCCTCCCTTTATCATAATAATAACTGCTATCTGTTCATAAAACTGACAATACATAGTCTTGCTTAAAAATTGAACAGTTGTGTATATATATATATATATATATATATATGTATATATATATATATATATATATACACACACACACACACATAGACACACTTAAGTTGTTGAAATGTCAATCAAATTTTTACTATGACACCGTGTGCTAAAACCAATATGAAATTATTACATCAAAGAATACAGCGCCTTGTCTCTGATTAGAGGGAGGAGTTTAAAGATGTTGTCCTGGCAACATTTAGAATTTGTTGTAACAACAGCTTGTACATGTAGCATGGTGTAAAATCTAAGGAAATAAAGATTTCAGAAAAGCCTCCAGCTAAACAATACCTCGTGGAATCTTGACTCCACATAGGTAAAACTAAAATTGAAGGGTTTACAGATAATCTTCTATCCTTGAGGAAAGCTGAGCTTAGACTTAAGGATATGACAGCACAAACATTATGACTCTGAACACGGCCTTTAAAAATCTAAAACTCTTCATGAGATAAAAGCATCATCAGACTGTTCTAGAAGTAGTAGCATGATTCACGAAGCTCAATGTGCTCAGGGTACCCCACAGATGTGAAGTCCATAGCTAGGAAGGCTGGGCCTTTATTTTAGAATTTATTTACCAGTTTCCTCTGAGTAGTACTTTTAAATCACACTTAGATATAACAAGTGCCAAGATAACTACACACCAGGAAGAATAATGAGATTAATAAATCTGCGAATCATGCATTCTATAATTAAGCTGTTATTCTTGCCTGGGCTAGCATAGTTTGACTATTATATAATTGCAGATAAATATCAAGCCATTCACTCAAAGTAATCTTGCAGGTATTAAAGAAATAAAGTATCCAGTAACTCTTCAAAAGTATCTTCTTGCTAAGGCAATGTAAGTAATAACACCTGCGCATGTCAGTATAAAGAGATCTTAATTCACCCCTTTAAAGGTGCTAGGACCAGCATCTTCAGTTAGTTTGATTTCTGGAGCCAATCAGAGCCATTGATTTAGTAAGTAGGCTGGATGTTCTCTGGCATTTATTATTGAAAACCTCTGGTAAGTCCAGATTTCAATAAAGCTCTTATATTTTATCCTTTATTCACGGTGAAAATGATGTCATTAGTTACCCAGGAGGGAGCACTGGTCTCCACATCAAAGGGGTACTATAAATTTGCAGGCTTCACCCTCGCTCTAGGGAAGCAGAAGTGCTTTGGATCCAGCCACTGAAGTTGTAATACGTTCTTTCAACAACTTTGACAGATTCTAGAATGTTCTAAAGCACCGGGAAAGAAAGTGAGGGGGAGGGGGAGAGGGAAGAAGGTAGAGGAGAGAGAAAGAGATATAGAAGACAAAATCCTCCTAGAGTGTCCATTTTAGTAGAAACAGCTGAAATTCTGCAAAGGGCTCCAACATTTAGAAATTAATTTCTAAGTTTTAAACACAAAAGACAGAAAGAAGGCCATGTGTTCTTTCCTACTTGTGTATTGTCCTAGTCAGGATTACTGTTGCTGTGTTGAGACACCATGATCCAAAGTAAAGTGGGGAGGAAAGGATTTATTTGACTTTCAAATCCAAGTCACAGTGCATTGAAGAGAGCCAAGGTAGGACTCAAAGGGGAGGAACAAGGAGGTAGAAGCTGATGCAGAGGCCATAGAGGGATGCTACTTACTGGCTTCCTACTAATAGTTTGCTCAGCCTGCTTTCTTATAGAACCCAGAAGCATCTGCCTGGGGTGGCCCCAACCACAGTGGACTGGGCCCTCCTCATATTAATCACTAGTTAAGAAAATGCCCCACAGCTCTGCCTATACACCTGACTTCATTTTCTCAGTTGATGTTCCTTTTTCTCTGATGACTCCAGCTTGTGTCAAGCTAACACAAAACTAGGCAGCACACACGCTATGCAAACTTTATATTTTCCTTTTCATTTCTCTCTTTAAAATAAAATAAAATTATAGTTTAGATAGAATATAACTTAAAATACATTTGACATAAAATATAATTACACCAATTAAAATATCATTATATAAATATATACCATATATTATATAATGTATAATTAAATATTTCTTCTTCTGTTTCCTCCCTTCAACCCCTCTCATTTACTCACCCCCCCCCACTTCTCAAATGGATAGCATCTTTTTCTTACTAGTGTCATGTTTACATACCATATGTAGTAAATAAAACCTGCTATGTTCATTTATATTGTTTATGTGTATACTATTCAAGGATGACTATACTGTGTTGGATAACCAAGTAGTGGACCAGGAGAAGCTAACACCTGCCCCCTCTCTCAGCAGTCCTAGTAGCCCTAAGTTCTATAACTATGGGTTGGACCACTTGAGATTTTCCTTGTCCCGAGTCTGCATGTCAAGATGGTCTTTGAGCCTCAGTTACAGGAGTTGGGTTATAGATATTTCCAGTGGGGCTGGAGTTCCTATGCTCCATTGGCCTCTGCACTGTTCATCCAGTTGTGGGTTTCTCAACGATGGCTCAATTTGTTCTAAAGAGAAGCGTGTTTGATGAAGGGATGACACTACACTTATCTGTGGCTATAAGGCCAGCTTTAGAGTGTAAGAAAGAATTATATTGATCTATTAATAAGTCAGTCTTAGGCTCTATTCTAAGACTCATCCACCTTAGCCCTGGATACATTTTCATAATATTTCCCTCATTTTGAATGCCCCTTGAGTCCATTTAATCAGCTGTTGGCTACCTCAGTGTATGAGTGCCACTGCTACATCTTGGAATATCTTGCTGTGGTAGTCACTGTTGTGATTCATTGATGTCACAGCTGTGGTACTACTGCTTGCTTTCTCTCCTTGGCCTCTAGCATAGTAGTTTGTGGTATCACAGAAGCGAAACAACAGGAAGGAGGCTTTAGGGTTAGATCAAGCTCAAATTCCAGTCCCGTGTCCTAAGTGTGTTGTATCTTCCAAGGGGGAGGGAAGTTAATACAGAATATATTTATATATTTATGTCATTTTAGGTATATACATGTAGAAAGTCTATATGCATACATGCATGCATACATTCATGCATGCATGCATACATACATACATACATACATACATACATACATACATACATACATACATTAACATGAGCATAAGTAGCTATGCCACTTGGGCTGGCAGTGCTCCCCAAAGGGTCCATGAACAATCAAAACAAAGAATAGAGAAGGTGAAAAATAGTCCCTTGTGTAAGACTGTGCAAAAATTAGGTGATGATTTAAAAATTATATGAGAGAAAAATCCCACTGGGTAAGGACATCTATCTCACTATCTACTGAAAGTCAGGACACAGTGCCTTTTCAGGTGAATCGGTGCAGAGTAATCAAGGCTTGGCGCTGTCGGTATCTGCCATGTTGAAAGACTGTAGAGAGAACCCTGTTGTTGGCGCTGTGTTCCCGAGAGGCTGAACCTCTGTTCCATTGCTACTGGTGATGTTTTGGTGGGGCAGCCAGCACTCGGCCATGGCCTGGTTTAGGGATGGGAGCTTTGCCAAACCCTATGTTTTTAAATTAGGTATTTTCCTCATTTACATTTTCAATGCTATCCCAAAAGTCCCCCATACCCTCCTCCTCAACCCCTACCCACCCACTCCTACTTTTTGGCCCTGGCGTTCCCCTGTACTGGGGCATATAAAGTTTGCAAGTCCAATGGGCCTCTCTTTCCAGTGATGGCTGACTAGGCCATCTTTTGATACATATGCAGCTAGAGTCAAGAGCTCTGGGGTACTGGTTAGTTCATAATGTTGTTCCACCTATAGGGTTGCAGATCCCTTTAGCTCCTTGGGTATTTTCTCTAGCTCCTCCATTGGGGACCCTGTGCTCCATCCTATAGCTGACTGTGAGCATCCACTTCTGTGTTTGCTAGGCCCCGGCATAGTCTCACAAGAGACAGCTATATCAGGGTCCTGTCAGCACAATCTTGCTAGCCAAACCCTATTTTATCTTCAGCTTCCCTCTCTTATTTGTTTCTCCTCCGATTTTTGATGCTAAAAGATTAACTGAACTAAAAATCATTGTCCTCGATGTCAAAAATGTAATTTCTATTTAAAAACATATTGCATTAAGAAAAAAAAGACTTATTTTGCAGCTGGGAGGAAACTATGCCCATTGTCAATAGAGGGTGGGATTGTAAGCCCAGTCTCACTGAAGTACTAAGATTTTAAGTCTATTTTCTGGAAAGTAGCAATATGCAGTAACGTTTCAGAAATTAGCATAAAAATAAAAAAGTTATTTCTTTTCATATTCATTATAGAAACCAAAATATATAGACTAAGAAAAAAATGACTAAGAAAATATGCAAACAAAAGCATAATTTGGAGTATCATCTAAAATGAAAACTAGAAACTTGGCATTTTCCACCACATATGCTAGAACAAGTGACACGGCTCACTTGATGTTCAGATCTCTCTCAGGGGATCTTTGGGAGGGAAATGGATTAAGTAGAGGAGAGAAAAAGTTAAAATGGTAATCAAGTTTTAAGTGGACTTCAATAAAAATAGATTAGAACCAGGCATTTAGGCAAATTCCTGTAATCCCTAGCCCTCAAAAGGTAGAGGCAGGAGGATCAGAAGTTCAAAGCCAGCCTACACTGCAGAAGATCCCTAAGACAAACCAATGAATAAAGATGTAAATAACAAATATAAAATGGATTAGGTGGGGAAACCCTAGTAGTTCAGTTTTAAGAAGTGGGTTTGAGCATTTGTATCCATATAGAGATGACTGTTAAATCTTTCTGTTTCTTTTGTTTTTGTTTTCATTATTTTTTGTTTTTTGATCATAGAAAATAATATAGCATTGTTTTAAAGCAACTACCTTCTGATTGTAATTATGCTTATAAGTGTCAGGTTCTAGTAGTTCAACTTTCTCTACTCTCAACATTAATTGTCTGCTCATGTAGTGTGATAACTAATGTTGTGTGGTGTGTTTTAGGATCCTTTCCAAGTATATCAATAAATACAGGAAAAACTGATAACATCAAAGGCCTGACTGGGGATAAAGAACAAGTTGAAGAAATTGTTACTTAAGTCAGAGGTAGCTCTTTGATGCCCAAGTCATTCAGCTTCCATAAAGGTCAGAAATAAAGGTTGATGTCTCTGCAAAGGTAAGAGTGACTTTTAAGGTGCAGGGCTGATCTTGTCTGTGCAGACCTGTCCATCACTGCTAGCCAACCTCAATGAGTCCATGATATAGAAGTGGCTGTAATGCCAGCCTCAACAGAGCTGTTTTATGCCACAAAACACTTTTAAGACAGGATGCAACACAGAGATCTCCATGCCCTTAACAGGAAAGAAGATGGGCAATTCATGACTTCTCATCTCCACTTTGTGTTTTATGCAGAGGCTCAAAGATCTTAGGACATATTTGGTGCATTCTATCTTCTTGTATTCTATTTTCTGTATTTCATCAGTGGTTCCTAAGCCCACGTAATCCTCACAATAGTGATAAGTATTTCAACCACATTGGTTTCATCAGTGTATATTACTTATCCTATGAGGACACAGCTAATGCCACACATGGTACACTGAAGCTCTGATCTTAAACATTCCGAACTCTAGAATCGTGAAAGAACAAATATGTACTGGTTTAAACCTATGCAGATTCTGGTAGTTCTGTTGTGGTTTAAACACACTAAGAATTGTTGCTGTGATATGCTTAGTCACATAGTATATAATCACATACTGTAGGCATGCTCACAGTCACCTCCCTCTTTGAACTCAATCTTTGCTTTGGATCATTTGCTCCTTTTACCAGATTGATTTTAGCTCACATTGAAGAAAATGTAAGAAGTATCCTCATGTTTAAATTTAGTTTATTGAATGGTGGGTTTTAAACTGTAAGTCTCTGAAGGGGAGAGTCTTCAAGAACAGGTATCACCCTTGACCCAGAGTGGACTTCCCACCTAAGACATAGCTATGAAATCAGAGGCCTTTATAGTTCACAGAATTTTTGAAACTCACATTATTCTGTCATTCCATGCTAAATCTCTGAGTGCATTCCCCTCTACCCAGAGAAATGTGTAGAAATTTTTGTAGATTTAAAATTGAAAATCAGATAAATGAGTTCGTGGTGGTTTCCTTAATCATCATTATAAAAATGTTCCATATCCCAAATAGCTAATTTGCAAACCAATTATTGGAGCTCGATTATTTTGGAAGCAGATGATCATCTTGACTCTCTTTTGATGTCTATTTGCATATCATTCTGAAATCTCGAGATCACTGTATATGATAATGTGCTTCTATCTTACAACCAGTCTGATGCTAGAGCAGCATCCCTGAAGGTCATTACACACATACTTCCTAGGTTATACATCTTGCCGTGTGCACAGAAAACATAATTTTAGCCCCAGTGTGATTTACCAATCTGGCATGTGACATCTTTAAACATTGTATGGTATAGTATTGCTTCTGAACACAAGACATATTTATAACCTCAATACTCAACCGGAGAACTTCCTTATTTGTGACACTTTGTATCAAAGCAAACAGACTGAGAACTGAGTACTCTGAATACATAGTGGTGTTTTTAATAACTTGTAGCCCGGTGCATGAATGCCATGCTGATCAGTGCAAACAGGCGTTTATGACCCTCAAATCACATTCAGATGCTTCCTACAGAGTTCTTTCATCTACTCACACCTCCTCTTGCTTTTCCTCTTGTATGAAAATGTCACCCAAAGAGTAATTTTTTTTAGGAAGTAGTCTATTCATATCCTATGTCTTCATATAAATTCTCTGTCAAACTCTACTTCGGAGACATAGAGATTTTGGGGAGTTTATTACAGGTTTTGACCATATCACTACAGGGTCTCTTGTAATTATTCTCTGATTATTCAAAATGCCAGGTTTTTTTTTCTCTTTCATGAAGGCAGAATTAGCTGTCTTCTTTATTATTAATTGATATACTTACTTCAACCATCAGCATCACCACAAAATCCACTGCAAGGATAAGAAAAATCTCACTGAAATTTTAACAGAGATATTGTAAAGTTAGTTCACCTTTCCATAAAAACTAAAAATACAAAAACAAAACAAAACAAAACAAAACAACCCAAAAAACCCCCAAAACAAAACAGTCATTTGGGGCCTATAACTTTAGGAAGGTTTGCCAGGATATTAATGCATAGTTTTGGTTTCTGAAACCTGGATTGGAGGGAAGAGAATCCATCAACTTTGAAGAGACTTAGAAATGTTCTGCATAGGAAAGAGCACAACAGCTTGGTCATGTGAACAAACTGAAGGCTAAAGGAATAAGAAGGAGACTTGGAAAAGAACAATAGATGGGGCTTAAAAACCACATATCTTCTCTGAGGCCGTATTTGAAAACTGGGATTATATTTCTTTTTTTTTCCATTTTTTATTAGGTATTTAGCTCATTTACATGTCCAATGCTATACCAAAAGTCCCCCATATCCACCCACCCCCACTCCCCTGCCCACCCACTCCCCCTTTTTGGCCCTGGTGTTCCCCTGTACTGGGGCATATAAAGTTTGCAAGTCCAATGGGCCTCTCTTTCCAGTGATGGCCGACTAGGCCATCTTTTGATATATATGCAGCTAGAGTCAAGAGCTCCGGGGTACTGGTTAGTTCATAATGTTGTTCCACCTATAGGGTTGCAGATCCCTTTAGCTCCTTAGCTACTTTCTCTAGCTCCTCCATTGGGAGCCCTATGATCCATCCATTAGCTGACTGTGAGCATCCACTTCTGGGTTTGCTAGGCCCCGGCATAGTCTCACAAGAGACAGCTACATCTGGGTCCTTTCAATAAAATCTTGCTAGTGTATGCAATGGTGTCAGCGTTTGGATGCTGATTATGGGGTGGATCCCTTGATATGGCTGTCTCTACATGGTCCATCCTTTCATCTCAGCTCCAAACTTTGTCTCTGTAACTCCTTCCATGGGTGTTTTGTTCCCAAATCTAAGGAGGGGCATAGTGTCCACACTTCAGTCTTCATTCTTCTTGAGTTTCATGTGTTTAGCAAATTATATCTTATATCTTGGGTATCCTAGGTTTGGGGCTAATATCCACTTATCAGTGAGTACATATTGTGTGAGTTTCTTTGTGAATGTGTTACCTCACTCAGGATGATGCCCTCCAGGTCCATCCATTTGGCTAGGAATTTCATAAATTCATTCTTTTTAATAGCTGAGTAGTACTCCATTGTGTAGATGTACCACATTTTCTGTATCCATTCCTCTGTTGAGGGGCATCTAGGTTCTTTCCAGCTTCTGGCTATTATAAATAAGGCTGCTATGAACATAGTGGAGCATGTGTCCTTCTTACCAGTTGGGGCATCTTCTGGATATATGCCCAGGAGAGGTATTGCTGGATCCTCCGGTAGTACTATGTCCAGTTTTCAGAGGAACCGCCAGACGGATTTCCAGAGTGGTTGTACAAGCCTGCACTCCCACCAACAATGGAGGAGTGTTCCTCTTTCTCCACATCCACGCCAGCATCTGCTGTCACCTGAATTTTTGATCTTGGCCATTCTGACTGGTGTGAGGTGGAATCTCAGGGTTGTTTTGATTTGCATTTCCCTGATGATTAAGGATGTTGAACATTTTTTCAGGTGCTTCTCTGCCATTCGGTATTCCTCAGGTGAGAATTCTTTGTTCAGTTCTGAGCCCCATTTTTTAATGGGGTTATTTGATTTTCTGAAGTCCACCTTCTTGAGTTCTTTATATATGTTGGATATTAGTCCCCTATCTGATTTAGGATAGGTAAAGATCCTTTCCCAATCTGTTGGTGGTCTTTTTGTCTTATTGACGGTGTCTTTTGCCTTGCAGAAACTTTGGAGTTTCATTAGGTCCCATTTGTCAATTCTCGATCTTACAGCACAAGCCATTGCTGTTTTGTTCAGGAATTTTTCCCCTGTGCCCATATCTTCAAGGCTTTTCCCCACTTTCTCCTCTATAAGTTTCAGTGTCTCTGGTTTTATGTGAAGTTCCTTGATCCACTTAGATTTTACCTTAGTACAAGGAGATAAGTATGGATCGATTCGCATTCTTCTACACGATAACAACCAGTTGTGCCAGCACCAATTGTTGAAAATGCTGTCTTTCTTCCACTGGATGGTTTTAGCTCCCTTGTCGAAGATCAAGTGACCATAGGTGTGTGGGTTCATTTCTGGGTCTTCAATTCTATTCCATTGGTCTACTTGTCTGTCTCTATACCAGTACCATGCAGTTTTTATCACAATTGCTCTGTAGTAAAGCTTTAGGTCTGGCATGGTGATTCTGCCAGAAGTTCTTTTATCCTTGAGAAGACTTTTTGCTATCCTAGGTTTTTTGTTATTCCAGACAAATTTGCAAATTGCTCCTTCCAATTCGTTGAAGAATTGAGTTGGAATTTTGATGGGGATTGCATTGAATCTGTAGATTGCTTTTGGCAAGATAGCCATTTTTACAATGTTGATCCTGCCAATCCATGAGCATGGGAGATCTTTCAATCTTCTGAGATCTTCCTTAATTTCTTTCTTCAGAGATTTGAAGTTTTTATCATACAGATCTTTCACTTCCTTAGTTAGAGTCACGCCAAGATATTTTATATTATTTGTGACTATTGAGAAGGGTGTTGTTTCCCTAATTTCTTTCTCAGACTGTTTATTCTTTGTATAGAGAAAGGCCATTGACTTGTTTGAGTTTATTTTATATCCAGCTACTTCACCGAAGCTGTTTATCAGGTTTAGGAGTTCTCTGGTAGAATTTTTAGGGTCACTTATATATACTATCATATCATCTGCAAAAAGTGATATTTTGACTTCCTCTTTTCCAATTTGTATTCCCTTGATCTCCTTTTGTTGTCGAATTGCTCTGGCTAATACTTCAAGTACTATGTTGAAAAGGTAGGGAGAAAGTGGGCAGCCTTGTCTAGTCCCTGATTTTAGTGGGATTGCTTCCAGCTTCTCTCCATTTACTTTGATGTTGGCTACTGGTGTGCTGTAGATTGCTTTTATCATGTTTAGGTATGGGCCTTGAATTCCTGATCTTTCCAAAACTTTTATCATGAATGGGTGTTGGATCTTGTCAAATGCTTTTTCTGCATCTAACGAGATGATCATGTGGTTTTTGTCTTTGAGTTTGTTTATATAATGGATTACATTGATGGATTTTCGTATATTAAACCATCCCTGCATCCCTGGAATGAAACCTACTTGGTCAGGATGGATGATTGCTTTAATGTGTTCTTGGATTCGGTTAGCGAGAATTTTATTGAGGATTTTTGCATCGATATTCATAAGAGAAATTGGTCTGAAGTTCTCTATCTTTGTTGGGTCTTTCTGTGGTTTAGGTATCAGAGTAATAGTGGCTTCATAAAATGAGTTGGGTAGAGTACCTTCTACTTCTATTTTGTGAAATAGTTTGTGCAGAACTGGAATTAGATCTTCTTTGAAGGTCTGATAGAACTCTGCACTAAACCCATCTGGTCCTGGGCATTTTTTGATTGGGAGACTATTAATGACTGCTTCTATTTCTTTAGGTGATATGGGACTGTTTAGATGATCAACTTGATCCTGATTCAACTTTGGTACCTGGTATCTGTCCAGAAATTTGTCCATTTTGTCCAGGTTTTCCAGTTTTGTTGAGTATAGCCTTTTATAGAAGGATCTGATGGTGTTTTGGATTTCTTCAGGATCTGTTGTTATGTCTCCCTTTTCATTTCTGATTTTGTTAATTAGGATTTTGTCCCTGTGCCCTTTAGTGAGTCTAGCTAAGGGTTTATCTATCTTGTTAATTTTCTCAAAGAACCAACTCCTCGTTTGGTTAATTCTTTGAATAGTTCTTCTTGTTTCCACTTGGTTGATTTCACCCCTGAGTTTGATTATTTCCTGCCGTCTACTCCTCTTGGGTGAATTTGCTTCCTTTTTTTCTAGGGCTTTTAGATGTGTTGTCAAGCTGCTAGTATGTGCTGTCTCCCGTTTCTTCTTGGAGGCACTCAGAGCTATGAGTTTCCCTCTTAGAAATGCTTTCATTGTGTCCCATAGGTTTGGGTACGTTGTGGCTTCATTTTCATTAAACTCTAAAAAGTCTTTAATTTCTTTCTTTATTCCTTCCTTGACCAAGGTATCATTGAGAAGAGTGTTATTCAGTTTCCACGTGAATGTTGGCTTTCCATTATTTATGTTGTTATTGAAGATAAGTCTTAGGCCATGGTGGTCTGATAGGATACATGGGACAATTTCAATATTTTTGTATCTATTAAGGCCTGTTTTGTGACCAATTATATGGTCAATTTTGGAGAAGGTCCCGTGAGGTGCTGAGAAGAAGGTATATCCTTTTGTTTTAGGATAAAATGTTCTGTAGATATCTGTCAGGTCCATTTGTTTCATAACTTCTGTTAGTTTCACTGTGTCCCTGTTTAGTTTCTGTTTCCACGATCTGTCCTTTGAAGAAAGTGGTGTGTTGAAGTCTCCCACTATTATTGTGTGAGGTGTAATGTATGCTTTGAGCTTTACTAAAGTGTCTTTAATGAATGTGGCTGCCCTTGCATTTGGTGCGTAGATATTCAGAATTGACAGTTCCTCTTGGAGGATTTTACCTTTGATGAGTATGAAGTGTCCCTCCTTGTCTTTTTTGATAACTTTGGGTTGGAAGTCGTTTTTATCCGATATTAAAATGGCTACTCCAGCTTGTTTCTTCAGTCCATTTTCTTGGAAAATTGTTTTCCAGCCTTTCACTCTGAGGTAGTGTCTGTCTTTTTCCCTGAGATGGGTTTACTGTAAGCAGCAGAATGTTGGGTCCTGTTTGTGTAGCCAGTCTGTTAGTTTATGTCTTTTTATTGGGGAATTGAGTCCATTGATATTAAGAGATATTAAGGAAAAGTAATTGTTGCTTCCTTTTATTTTTGTTGTTAGAGTTGGCATTCTGTTCTTGTGGCTGTCTTCTTTTTGGTTTGTTGAATGATTACTTTCTTGGTTGTTCTAGGGCGTGATTTCTGTCCTTGTATTGCTTCTTTTCTGTTATTATCCTTTGAAGGGCTGGATTCATGGAAAGATATTGTGTGAATTTGTTTTTGTCGTGGAATACTTTGGTTTCTCCATCTATGGTAATTGAGAGTTTGGCCGGGTATAGTAGCCTGGGCTGGCATTTGTGTTCTCTTAGTGTCTGTATAACATCTGTCCAGGCTCTTCTGGCTTTCATAGTCTCTGGTGAAAAGTCTGGTGTAATTCTGATAGGCCTTCCTTTATATGTTACTTGACCTTTTTCCCTTACTGCTTTTAATATTCTATCTTTATTTAGTGCATTTGTTGTTCTGATTATTATGTGTCGGGAGGAATTTCTTTTCTGGTCCAGTCTATTTGGAGTTCTGTAGGCTTCTTGTATGATCATGGGCATCTCTTTTTTTATGTTTGGGAAGTTTTCTTCTATTATTTTGTTGAAGATATTAGCTGGCCCTTTAAGTTGAAAATCTTCATTCTCATCAATTCCTATTATCCATAGGTTTGGTCTTCTCATTGTGTCCTGCATTACCTGGATGTTTTGTGTTAGGATCCTTTTGCATTTTGTATTTTCTTTGACTGTTGTGTCGATGTTCTCTATGGAATCTTCTGCACCTGAGATTCTCTCTTCCATTTCTTGTATTCTGTTGCTGATGCTCGCATCTATGGTTCCAGATCTCTTTCCTAGGGTTTCTATCTCCAGCGTTGCCTCGCTTTGGGTTTTCTTTATTGTGTCTACTTCCCCTTTTAGTTCTAGTATGGTTTTGTTCATTTCCATCACCTGTTTGGATGTGTTTTCCTGTTTTTCTTTAATGATTTCTACCTGTTTGGCTGTGTTTTCCTGCTTTTCTTTAAGGGCCTGTAACTCTTTAGCAGTGCTCTCCTGTAATTCTTTAAGTGACTTATGAAAGTCCTTCTTGATTTCCTCTATCATCATCATGAGAAATGTTTTTAAATCTGGGTCTAGATTTTCGGTTGTGTTGGGGTGCCCAGGACTAGGTGGGGTGGGAGTGCTGCGTTATGATGATGGTGAGTGGTCTTGATTTCTGTTAGTAGGATTCTTACGTTTGCCTTTCGCCATCTGGTAATCTCTGAAGCTAGTTGTTTTAGTTGTCACTGTTAAGAGCTTGTTCTTCAGGTGACTCTGTTAGCCTCTATAAGCAGACCTGGAGGGTAGCACTCTCCTTAGTTTCAGTGGGCAGAGTATTCTCTGCAGGCAAGCTCTCTTCTTGCAGGGCAGGTACCCAGATATCTGGTGTTCGAACCAGACTCCTGTCAGAAGTTGTGTTCCACTCACTAGAGGTCTTAGGATCTCGTGTGGAATCCTGTGTGGGCCCTTGCGGGTGTCAGGCGACTCCGCTGGCAAGGTAGCCCGGGGCTCAAGTGGAGTGGAAGGGTTTTGTGCCCCAGATCAAGTCCGGGTAGCCTGCTTCTCTATGTACAGCAGTCTCAGGTTCCGCGCGATTGGATTGGGGCAGGCGCTGTGTTCCACTCACCAGAGGTCTTAGGATCCCGTGGGGATTCCCGTGTGGGCCCTTTCGGGTGTTGGGCAAGACTCTGCTGGCAAGGTAGCCTGGGGCTCGAGTCGAGCAGAAGGGACTTTTGCCCCAGATCAGGCCCAGGTAGCCTGCTTCCCTATGTACCGCAGTCTCAGGTTCCTTGTGATTGGATTGGGGCAGGCGCTGTGTTCCACTCACCAGAGGTTTTAGGATCCCGTGGGGAGTCCCGTGTGGGCCCTTGTGGGTGTTGGGCAAGACTCTGCTGGCAAGGTAGCTCGGGGCTCGAGTCGAGCGGAAGGGACTTGTGGGGATTATATTTCTTAACATAATTAGATGGCATTGAAATATTTCACCAGGTATTTTAAAGTCACTTGTCCAAAATTGAGGAGAAAGGGGGAATATTAATAAAACAATTAAATTAATTAATTTTATAAAAAATAATGTGTATTTATAAATAGCCAATGGGAATGTAAACTGGTTCTATGAAATTGAGTATGGAGGTGTATCAAATAGTTAGAGAGAGCAAAGGGGGTTAAATTCTTTGCTGACAAGGCTGGGTTGGTGGCTACCTTTCTCCTCTGATAGGATGTGATAGATATCAGGGGTAAAGGTTCTATGTAGGCACCAGCTTGACTTCTCCATGTTCAGTGAATTGTGGAGGTGTTGTCTTCAGCAATGGGGCTACACCATCAATACGTGGGGAGAAACCAACAGTCATGGCAATAGCTTCAGTTGTTTGGAGATTTCCATGTTCCCTTTGGGCAACAACTTCATTAAATGTAACTCATCCCTAGCACTGAAGGCTTCACTGGGCAATGTTTGGGCCTCTGTCCATCTAAATATAGATTTATAAATATATATTTATATAGGTAAAATATAGACTACCATCTATATTTTAGAAAGTTTCTATCGCATGAGGTTTTTATACACTCTCTCCAATGGACTTTACTTTTTGCTTTCCCAACTGCTTCCAATTTAATCTTCCCAGCCCAGCCCCCAACCATCTACAACCACCTATTCTATTTTCCCTTCCTAGATTGATCCAATTCTTTCCCATAGTCCCTTACTCTAAACCTAACTTCTGTGATTATATGGATTTTAGTCTGCTTATTAAAGACTTAACAGCTAATATCCAAATATAAGTGAATGCATAAACATATGTGTCTTTCTGGATCTGAGATACTTCATTCAGGATGATTTTGTTCTATCTCCATCCAGTCGCCTGTGAATTTTGTTTTTTAAACACCTGACTTATATTCCATTGTGTAAACGCACCACATTTTCTTTATCCATTCATCTATTGGCAGACATCTAGTCTGTTTCAATTTCGGGGTATTATGAGCAGAGCAGCAGTGAACATGGTTGAGCAAGAGACTTAATAGTAGGATGTAGAGTTGTTTTGGTAAATGCCCAAGAGTAAGATAGCTGTATGCTTCGGCAGATCTATTCTGAGCTTCCCACGGAACTGACATACTGATTTCCATAGTGGCTGGACAAGTTTGCACCCTGACCAGCATTGGATGAGTGCTCCTCTTGCTGCACATCCTCACCAGGATGAGTTCTCATTTGCTTTATTAATCTTGGCCATTCTGATGAGTATAAGGTGAAATCTCAGAGTAGTTTTGATTTCATTTCTCTGATGTGATGACTAAGGATGTTGGGCATATCTTTATGTGCTTCTCATTAAGGTCTGATTCCTCTTCTCACAGTACTCTGCTTCGATCTGCATGCTATTTTTCACTGTGCTATTAGTGTTCTTTATTTTATTTTTTAGTTCTTTATATATTATGAAAATTAGTTCTCTGTTAGATCTTTGCTCATCCTCTAGGCTGCCTCTTTGTCCCAAAGATGGTGTCCTTTGCCATACAGAAGCTTTTTTGTTTCATGTTTATGTTTCCCATTTATTAATTTTTGGTCTTGATGCCAGTGCTATTGGTGTTCTGTTCAGAGGTCCCTTTCATTGTACCAATGAGTACAAGACTGTCTCCACCACTAACCCTGCCCCATTCTCTTTTATCTGGTTCAGGGTATCTGGCCTTATATTTAGGTCTTTGAATCATTCGGAGTTGAGTTTTGTGCAGAGTGGTAAGTATAGATCTATTTGCATTACTCTACATGCAGCTATACAGTTTGGCCAACACCATCTGCTGAAGACACTGTCTATTATTCCAGTGTGTATTTCTGACTTCTTTACCAAAAGTCAGGTATCTATAGGTGTGTAAATTTATATGTTGGATTTCCATTAGATTCTATTGATAACATGTTTTTTTTTAATGTGAATAACATAATGTTTTTATTACTATAGCTTGGTAGTATATTTTGAGATTGATGATTGTGAAATCACCAACACCTTTTGAATTATTCAAGATTGTTCTAGATATCCTGGGTTTCTGTTTTGCCTTGTACTTTCATATGGAGCTGAAATTTCCCCTTTCAAGATCTTTGAAGAATTTTGGTGGGTTTTCGATAAGGATTATACTGAATCCATAGATTACTTTTGGAAGCATGGACATTTATAATAGCCAGAAGCTTGAAGAAACCCAAATGTCCTTCAACAGAGGAATGGATACAGAAAATGTGGTACATTTACACAATGTAGTACTACTCAGCTATTAAAAACAACAACTTTATGAAATTCTTAGGCAAATGGAACTAGAAAATATCATCATGAGTGAGATAACCCAATCACAAAAGAACATGCATGGTATGTGCTCACTGATAAGTGGATATTAGCCCAAAAACTTGGAATACCCAAGATACAATTCACAGACCACATGAAGCTCAAGAAGAAGGAAGCCCAAAGTATAGGTACTCTGGTCCTTCCTAGAAGAGGGAACAAAACACTCATGGGGGCAAATATGAAGACAAAGCGTGGAGCAGAGACTGAAGGAAAGGCCATCCATAGACTGCCCCACCTGGGGAATCCATCCTATATACAGTCACCAAACCCAGACACTATTGTGGATGCCAAGAAGTGCTTGCTGACAGGAGTCTAATATAGCTATCTCCTGAGAGGCTCTGCCAGAGCCTGACAAATGCAGAAGTGGATGCTCACAGCCATCCATTGGACTGAGCATGGTTTCTCCAATGGAGGAATTAGAGAAAGGACTGAAGGAGCTGGAGGGGTTTGCAGCCCCATAGGAAGGACAATAATATCAACCAACCATACCCCCAGAGCTTCCAGGAACGAAATCACCAACCAAGGAGTACACATGGTTCCAGCTGCATGTGTAGCAGAGAATGGCCTTTTTTGACATCAATGGGAGGGGAGGCTCTTGGTCCTGTGAAGACTTGATGCCCCAACATTGGGGATTGCTAAGACAGTGAGGCAGGAGTGGGTGAGTGGGTGGGGATAGCATCTTCATGGAAGCACTGGGAGGGGTGCGATAGGAGGTATTTGGAGGGGAAACTGAGAAGGGGATAACATTTGAAATGTAAATAAAGAAAACATCCATTTTTAAAAAAAAGTAATGGAAAAAAAAATGTCGCTTGTTTGGTTAATTTTCCCAACATATTTTATCATTTTGAGGCTAATGTGAATGGTATTGTTTCCTTGATTCCTCTCTCAGTTCGTTTGCTTTTTGTAAATAGGAAGGATACTGATTATTGTCAACTAATTTTGTACTTTGGTACTTTGCTGAAGTGTTTACCAGCTGTAGTAGTTTCCTGGTAGAAGTTTTGGGGTCACTTATGTATGAAAGAACATCACATACAAATAAGGATACTTTGACTCTTTCTCTTCCTATTTGCATTTCCTTGGTTTCCTTCAGTTGTGTTATGGTTACAGCTAGGGCTTCCAGTATTATATCAAATCGGTATGAATAAAGAGAGAGCAACCTTGTCTGTCTTGTTCATGGTTTTAG
Organism: Mus musculus; assembly: GCF_000001635.26. Lineage (NCBI taxonomy): Eukaryota > Metazoa > Chordata > Mammalia > Rodentia > Muridae > Mus > Mus musculus. Next base: position 74,239,782 of record NC_000076.6, on the reverse strand, counting down.
TAGAAATGCTCTGAGTTTCCCTCCATTTAGATTGATGTTGGCTGAACCCACCAATTTTTAATGTGTACAATGTTTAGATGTTTCTGTATGCCTTGTATAATCGTTACCTTTTCTTTTATAATTGAAGTAAATTGTAGTTTGTTTTCCATCTATGTGAAAAGGCAGAATGTCCAATGATATTATCAGTGGAAGTCCATGGTAATGCAAAGCCCCAAAGCACCTTCCCAAGGTGGGAGCTCAGCAGGACAGTTTGGAAAACTTTATTAAAATCCTTTGTTTTTATAGTTTTATTTAGGAAACAAAGAAAGGATCAGGCTGAATGCTCTCCTGCTGACATTTTGAATGTGGCATGTTGATATATTTTTGGCTCAGGGCATTTATTACCTTGTGGCATTTTGCCTCAGCTGTTCCTGTGCACAAAGGGATAATATACTGCATAATTAATTCAACACAAGCCTGCCAGTACCACACCTGGCTGTTTAAAAAATACAGAGCACAGGTACTCAATCCTTTTAAGGGGCTAAAATCATACTGAAATAATTAGGAACACCAAATCAGAATAAATTAGGCAGCATCAACACTTACAACTGAGTTTTCAAAGGTGAAATTCAAATTAAATATAGTCATATATTTAAAAATTAATCTAAATTACCTACTTGTTGCCAGGAGTCACTTGGAGAACACTCTACCAAGTGATTACATGTGACACTGACAATGAGAACTATAAGCAGTACTGTTAAACCCTTTGCTAGGAAGTAGTTGCATTGCATAATTCTACTTTAGTTGTACCCATGAACATCACATAAGATGGACATTTCCCCCAAGACCTTACCAATACAGGTATGGTTCCTAACACCACTGAGAATTTCCCTTCATGTTGACTTACTAAAAAGCATCCTAGCTTATGGCAGAAAACATCTGTATAAGTTCTTTCCAAACCAATTTGGAAAGCCATTGGAAAGTTTCAAAGTACATAGCTAAGTGTTGGGAGCTATTAAGACAATACAATTGTCCTGATCTCTAAATTGAGCCTCCCCCCCCCCCCACCCCAGAAGAAAAGGGGGTCAAAAGTGGGCCACCGACTCACTGCTCCGAGAACAACCACAGATTGTTCCAGCCCTAAGTCAGCACCGGATGTCCTGACCTCAAGATGTACCCTGATACTGCCAAGTTCCTGCTTCCCCAAGTAGTCACCAAAAGAAAAATTTCCGTTGCCCCATCTCTCCTGCTGAGAAGTACTTCCTCTTTTTCTGCTGCCCCATCCCTCCTGCTGAGGTGCATTTCCAATGCTCCATTCCTCCTGCTGAGAAGTACTTCCCCTTTTGCTTGTGCATTTAAACCTTGAGCCTTGCTAATACAGTGAGACCTTGATGCTACTCAGACTGCTTCCATGTGTCTTTCATTGCACAAGGTTCTCGTCTCTCTCTACCCCCCATTTGGTTCTTAGGAGAAGGTCCCCTCGAGACCCTCAAATAACTGGACCTGCTGGATGGGTCAGCTAAGAAAAGTTAAACATACCTAACACAGTTTACATCTTTTATCTTCTACTTTAACACATACTTCATAGACAAACATAGATGAAGAATTCTTATGAATTAATATTTGAAATTCTTTTCTTCAAGTAAAGATGTCCTTAATCATGCTACTTGGACTTCAGAAAATCAATTCCTTTTCAAAGTTTAACTGTTCTACCAAAGATTGCAATGTCTTCTTATTGAGAGGGAGCTGTGATAGAGCCTGCATCTAACACATCTATCACAAATCCTTCATCCCTGAAGACCAGGGCTATAACTATACATCTGAGACAGTGCTAACTGAAGTTTTAGCCTCTGTTACTGTCACTCTGGTTGATGAGCTGTAGTTTTTACTACCTGAATCTGAGGCTTCAGTTCATTTGTTGACCTTTGGGGGACACATACCATATGTCACCTGGATGTTTTTATCAGATATCCTGTAGATGGTCTAAGTTGCCATTGTCTCTTCTGCAAGCATGTGTATAAGGTTCCCTAAAAGCTCCATAGGAAACACATTGAGAAGAATTGTCTTAAAGGTTGAGCAGGGGTCAGTTCAATATTTGAGACATTATTGAAATGGGTAGGGGGCATGATGATCAGTGTGTTAAGACACCTGGGGCTTGCTATGGCAACTAGGCAAAATGCTTACTTTGTGGGGACTGTTAGACTCCTGTTTAAAGGGTACCTTGACTAGAAAAAAGACAGCCAAATCAGTGCATGCCCCTACATTCTCACTTAAAAAAACTTAAAATGAATTAAAATACATAAGTAATGTGGCTGTTTTTTTTTATAATGTGTGGTTATATTCAATCAATGTGGCCACATCTATACAAGCTCTTTACATTTTCTTGTTTGTGATAGGACAGAGGGTAGTATAGCTGTATTTATTGGTTTAGTCTGTTTTGTGCATGGTGCATGTTCCTTCATATCTCCGTGAATTAATTTAAATCACCATTACTTAACATGTGCTATGGGAAGTCCCTGGATTCAAGCTGGAATATAATGAAAAGTGTGAATTTAAAACCCTCATATTCTACTGAAAAAGAAATGGGTGATGAACATTTGTGGCGGGGATATACAGAAACAACATTTAAAATTGTCCAAATGATCTTTGAATATGAAATATAAGCTCAGTGTATGAGACTTGAAAGCCAAGGGTGGGTGAAGAAGTGAAGGGTCTAATCAAAATCAGGTGTCTTTAGATAAAGTGTTTCTAAGAGTTAGGGGAGACAAGCTAAAGGAAATGACAAGATGTAACCTTACTTTGAACGACATGCTAAAGAGAAGAGCTTGCTGACAGGAGGTTGATATAGATGCCTCCTGAGAGGCTCAGCCAGAGCCTTACCAATACAGATGCCGATGCTTGCAGCCAACCATCAGACTTAGCACAAGGACCCCAATGTAGGGAGTTAGAGGATGTACTGAAAGAGCTAAAGGGCTTTGCAACCTCATAGGAAGAACAACAATGTCAACCAACCAGACGCCCCCCCACCCAGAGCTCACAGTGACTAACCCACCAACCAAAGAGTACACATGGAGGGACCCATGGCTCCAGTTGCATACATATGCAGAGAATGGTCTTGTCTGACATAAATGGGAGAGGAGGCCCTTGGTCCTGTAAAGGTTTGATGCCCCAATGTGGGAGAATGCTAGGGTTGTGAGGTGGGAGTGGGTAAATGGGTGGGGGAGCACCCTCATAGAAGCAGGGGAGGGCTTGGGATAGGGATTGTTTGGAGGGAAAACTGGGACAGGGGATAACAGTTGAAGAGTAAGTAAATAAAATAACCAATAAAAATGTAAAAACAAGAGTTTTATGACTTACTGGGTAATGTTTGACACTGAAGTCAAACATTAAGGTGCAATTTTTGTTTATTTGTTTGTTTGTTTTAATTTTAAACAGCCGCACATCATAATAGAACTGGATCTGAAAACTACCTCTGGTTTTGTTATAAGGGTGACTAGAAACAGAAAAGAATGAAGGCTGGGGCTTCAGATTTAACAGAACAGTCTTAAGTAGATGTGTTGGCATTGAGAATTGAGGGGATCCACCATATTTGAGCACACTTAAGAGGTAAAAATGATAGTGGGTTTGGGTACATCTGAGTTAGTCTGAAAGGGCAGTAAAGAAGTGCTGAGATAGACAATAACTACAGAAAAGGGACAAGGAAAAGCTTGGAAGGTGGGCTAGAACCGGACTCAGATGCAGTGACAAACTAAGTCAAGGGAAACAGAACTTAACTGATGTAGTATAGCTTAAGTTAGTTTTACTACAAACTATATGAAGGGAAAAAATAACCCCCCTCCCAAAACAAACAAACAAACAAAAAACCCACCTAAAACCATAGAAATCTAGATATCTTTAATTTAAGATTAGAATAAAATACAAGTTTTTCCAAAATGAAAAAAAAAAAAAACCATCAAATATTTAAGATGATGAATTCAAAGCCCTCGAGGAAAAGAAAAGAAAAAGAGAAAAGAAAAAGGCACAGATGTGTGAATTCCCAGAGTACAGAATGTTTATATAGAGTATAGTCTGGGAAGATATTTTAATGTTGGACATCTCTGGAAACCCCATCATTCTGATATTGAACAGAATAGCTACGAAGAATAAGACAATATAAACAAACGAAAGGAATTATGTCTTGACAGATTTGTGGGAACTAGATCTCTTTTATAGACTGCAGTGGGGATATTTGCAGCTGGGTGTTATGAGAACCTGTCCAAAGGACTTTACGAAGGAGAGGAAAGGGGTTTCTTGACTGATAGGCAGTCAGTTTTCACATACTGAAGAGCATGTGGCACAATAACTCAGGAAATGTGTATCCAGGTAAAGAAATACAATGTCAGTAAGAGAGAGCATGTATTTAGATATAAAATACTCAACAAAAACATTTCCAATCAATAATATTTAAAATATATAATTATATAATATATATATTATATGAGACAATAAATAATATAATATATAACATATAACACACTATAAATACATATTATATAATAAATATATTATAGAATATATTACAAATATTGATTGACAATATTTTGTTGCATATTATATATGTATATGTATGTATGTATATATATATATATATATATATATATACATACATTTATATACACTCAGGTGTTTTTGAGTCAAACTTTTTTGTGTCTTTGTTCATGTTTAATTTAGAACAAACACAAAAAAATATAAACAGAAATTTGAATGTGAAACATAAAAGCAAAGTCCAGTTTGACCTATTGTGATACAGAATGGATTCAATTAATGAACAATTAATTCTACATTCCTAGTTACAAAGGTTTATTCAAGATATTAGAAGACAAACATCATAGGCATAATAACTTTAAAAATTGATAAAATAAGAGTAAATTTATAAAAAGAGTATTTTGTTAAGATTTTCCTCATCTTATTTAGGCAGGCTCTATCATTAACATGGAGTCTCACGCATATCAGTGCTCAGTTGATATTTATAAAATTAATAATAAATAACTGGCCTAGAACTACCCGTGGCTTTAGGATCAATCTAATACAGGATATACATAATATATTTAACACTATTAATATTAGTGTCCCTAAAGACACTAATTTTTCACTGAAGACAGTTTCCTCTAGTAGAAAACATAATCTACATTAATAAAATATTTTATCTCTAAATATATGGTCATAAAGTCTGAATATACTATAGTAGAATTAAGAATATCACTATGGTAATTATTGGAACATTTCCTATCAACACAGGCCTGAGTAGGTGAAAGGACTTTTGGGATTCAAAGACTTAGTTCGAAGAAGGGTCAGCCTGTATGTAATTAAAGTGAGCATGTGTGGTTTAGCTGACACCAATGGATTTCTCACTCTGAATAGCAAGATCTTACTTATTGAAAATTTCTAATGTATTAATTATATATTATATATTACGTATAATATATAATAAATATATGTTGTAGATACATGTACAAAGAGAGAGAGTGAAAAGGCATACACTAAGCTATTTGAATGTGAAACTTAAAACTGAACG